>NC_088177.1:7379481-7979481 GCF_028769735.1 Zonotrichia leucophrys gambelii | reverse complement strand
TGTCTGCAGCCAAGATAAAAGAATTCTGCATTTATTTATAGTGACTCTTAAATTAGTTACTGAATGCTCAGATCATGGGAAAAGAAATAAAAAGATGCATTTGGTTTTCTTGCTCTAAGGCCTGAAGGTACAGAATGTCACATGGGATAGATGTGATGTCCATCCTATAGACATGCAGGTAGATTTCCTTTTATGAAAGAAAATGCTGTTTCATTGCTCTAAACCAACAGACACATTCCAAGATTTTCTAGCAATGGGCAAAACCCACCATCAATAGAACCAGATTATATAAGAAATAATTTCTGAGTGTTTTTTAGACTGAGTAAAAAAAAAAAAAAGTAACAGTTCACTTCTTGAAATACAACTAAAAATATTTGTAAAATATTTGTTGCATCTCTGCTGTATCAGTGAAATTACAGGTTCACAGATTAATTTGTCCCAGATGGCAAACCTCATTGCCCTCAGAGGAAATCTCAGGTAATCACACCAAAATACCAAAATAGAGAAGAAAAGGCCACACCTTGATCACTGTAGGTCTGAGAATGATGCAAATAATGAAAGTGCCTGAGCTAAATAAACATTGTGCAATTTGTGCATGAACTCAGAGTGATCACTTCAGACCTTTGCTTTCTCTTTCATTGTGACTGAGCCCTCCAGGACTCATGGCACTCCAACATGTAGGGGCCATTTATTAAAGAGGAAAGAAAAGCAACTATTTCCTCCTAAATTACTGCTTGGTCATAAACACACTCCAATTCTTCAACATAATTTAATGTTCTTATTAAAGTTACAGGAAATGGCTAATTGTGTGGGTAATGTTTTTAGTTGTGCTTCATTAAATAATGTTCAGTATTTATCTCCAGATAGGTTAGGTAAGCACATAAACAAACCACAGTAATTTATATCATCCCAATGTGAAAAGAAAGAAGACATCAGAGATCATTTAATAAGACAGAACATCCCTGTGAATCCAGCATCACAAATAAAACTTTCACACCATTTACATCAGAGACAGTGCTGGTGTCCTATAGTGAAGACAAAGACTCAAAAAGGAGCCTGAAACACTCTATTCACAAAGTCATATTGAGGTAACCATAAATGATATAGAATATTTATTCCCTTTTCAGGTACACTAATCTCAATCAGCTGATTATGGTTTCTTGTGTCCCAACAGGTTGATTTATCCAAGGGGACACTACAAAAATGAATAAATATTTTACAAATTTTAGTTTTCAAGGAAAACTTTTAGAGCAAATGTGAACATAACACATTTAAACTGGTCAAAAACTTATTTATCAAAACCAGTTGTGACATCAAAACAGTTGTCCCAGCCTTGAAACCATGCAGGCACCCTTCAGAAAACAAATCCTGATTTGCATCTCTTTCCTTCCTGTCCCCTTTTTTTTCCTCTCATATGACACAGCACAAGCTCTCAATCTAACACATTTTCTTTGGAAGGGGTAGGATTTTTAAAATCAAGGTTTTAATACCAGGTGCACCATGAAATTTCCAACATTTTACAAAAGAAGAACATGAGGTAATAGAGATGGGCATAAAGCTCACCTTCCTGTCTGCATCTTTTGTGCTGAGAGATTTTCAGTCATATTTATTCTAATGGGCTTCAAACTTCATCAAAAAAATTGCCAAAAGCTCTTTTGGTTTTAAACTTAATTTGCCTCATAGAGTTCTTCCTAGAAACATGTTGATCTTCCCCAAGATTTTGTTAGGCTAATGGAAAAATAGAAATCTCTCATTAAAAAAAATAACTTAAAAAAATGACAAGATGCAATCTCACTATGATTTTTAAAGTCAGGAACATAATGGGACTCTCTAAGTGTGAAACCAAAACAAGAGCTAAATGAGTCAAAATAAAACACTACCTTAGCAATTTATTTTTACTTAACTGGAACAAATAATTACATTTGAGAAAAAATACCTCTAAAATTGTTACAGAAAATGACATATTCCTATAAAAATCATTTGGTTCCAACCAAGCTGCCTTTTCTGATTAAAAATTGCCATTTGGAAATATTTCACTCAATTATTCCTAGTTCAAAACCAGCAGCCTCTACTTAAGTATCTCCTAAATGTTTACTTATTGAGCTAAGGGACAACTTCACTGATCAAAGTTTATCCTGGGGATATTCCAAAGAAAATAAACAAGGAATGAATTTATCATGCTGTTTATAACGACAAAGTGTTGGTATTTGTGCCAATATCACCTGTAAATTTCTAGATGTAGCAGCTTAGTTACAGCTAATAGATATTGAAAATATGCCACTGATCAGTCTTGGATATCTTCCATTGGTAGAAGCATTTTATTCTCTGATTTAAAAAAAGCCTTATGGCATTGCACTTGCTGAAAGCAACTGCCTACTTAAACTATTCTCAAACTTATTCAATATCCTTTATTATTAGGAACTCATTATGGAAACTATTCCACAAAGTTTAAAACTTCTTTAATGTTTAATTGCATTTTTGATCATTAATTATATCTGCAGATAGACAGAACTTTTTAAATCTTAATTTTCTCATTTAAGTTTGAAATAGAGTTTGCTACCCAATAAATTTTATTTTAGTGCAAAGACAAGGCCTATGTATTGATGAACCTTTTAGAAGAAACCCGCAGCTCAATCAGAATAAAATTCTATTTATCTACCATTTCATAATACGAGAATGAAAAAGTCATCTTTGCAGCTGAAATTTTGAGTTCACTGGAAACCATCTTTAAGATTTATTATTTATACATTTTATAATAGAAACTGTGACATAAAGACTTTTTATTTAGAAATATCTGCTACAAAAGAACATCCACTGAACTTGCTAGTGAAAGGAGAGAACTTCTTGTCCTTTATGTCCACTACAAAAATAAGAGTAAGGGGTGTCACAGACATCTTTTATGAAAAATCCTTTCCTTAGGATTTTTCCTCCTGAGAAGCTGAGAGGCCTCAGAAACAAAATGTAAACATTGATTATCTGCTGCTGTGGAATGCAACAGGTGGATCTGTGATTGGCCCATGTTTATAATGTTTATAATTAATGGCCAGTCACAGCCCAGCTGGCTCAGAGAGATTGAGACAGAGCTTTGTTATCATTCCTTCCTATTCTATTCTTAGCTGGCCTTCTGATGAAATCCTTTCTTCTATTCTTTTAGTATAGTTTTAATATAATATATATCATAAAATAATAAATCAAGCCTTCTGAAACATGGAGTCAGATCCTCATCTCTTCCCTCATCCTCTGACCCCTGTGAACACTGTCACAAAGGGGTACAAAGCAAACATTGGCATATGAGTGATGATTGGGATTGATGATCTTGGAGGCTTTTTCCAAACTTAACAGCTCCATGATCCAGGGATATCTCATGGTTTGTGATATTGTCAGAGCCCCTGGTGCAGAGCGCTCCCACCCCAGGTCCCGTGGGGCTCCTTTCGAGCCCTGGGCTCTGGGAAGGTTTGTACAGGGCTCACTGATGGCAGAGCACCAGCATCCCACATCTCCTGGGCTGAAACCACCACCCTTCTCTTCTGGCTTAAATTATCTGAGCTGTGCCTCCACAGACAGGCTGGGACTGAAGAAAAATGATCCTGATGTTGCTGGGTCCTGGCAGGGTGAGAGCCTGGCTGATCTGAGGAGCCCTCTGCTCACAGACACATAACTCACTCTGCCATGGACCTTCTAAACCACAACGTGGGAAAGCTTCTGACACAACAAACAGCAGTTTGTTCCATTCAGCAACAACAACAAAAAAACTTTATTTTCTTTTCAAGTAACATTTACCACAGACCCTTTTTTTAACCAATATCACTCCTAAGAAATGTTCCTTCTTTGTTTCTTTTTCCTCACCTCTATCTTTTACAATGTAAGGAATTGGAATTATCCTATCTGATCCTTGATTAATTATGTTCCTTTACTTGCAGAACTGTGTTATTTTCCAGTATGGCTTATTTAGGAAGTTTAGGCTTATAAACAACAGAGCTGAATATATTAAAAGTCACATGACCTAATTATGATATTTTAAAAAATATAATTTAAAAATACTATTTTTGACAGAAGCTGTTCTGTTAAACTTACATGATTATCTGACAGAAGCTGTTCTGTTAAACTTAGATGATTATCTAAAAGGTTCAGATGTAAGAAGTTTAGCTGGAAGTAGATGGAGAAAAAGGGGGACCAACTTGCCCATACTATTTCTAGAGATGGAAGAGGTGATGGTCAGACAGCCAGTTGTGTATATCCCACTCCTGTGGTTATGACAGAAAAGAAATTAAAAAAAGAAATAAAGCATCCCCAATTTTCCTTCATGCATTCCTAAGGAAGGAAAATGATAAATAATTGGTAACACATTAAAATAACATTAATGAGGAATGCTCAATACTAGGAAGGCTCTGCCGTGTGTGCTTGCTTTTCATGTGCCTATTTAGGTGCCACAAAGTGATGTAAAGTTTAAAGATGGACATTGTATTTACATATGCACTTTGGAGGTTTTTTATTATTCTTAGTCCTACCAAACTGTAGCATTATTTTCAGTGTTCCTGCTACAGTTTGGGCTATGAAGATAGAAGACTCTGGAATAATAAAAATATTATTCACTAAATATTCCTCTGGCTGTTGCTTTACTTCTTAAAAAAAATTAGAAAATTTGCATAGTTAACTCCAAGGGACTCCATTCCATGTCATCTAGAAATACAAAAACATTTTGTCCATTTTTACCCAAATGTATTTGGGAAAACAGCTGCCTTAAGTCAGGCAAGCATAGACTTCATTTTTGACATGAATTAATCCAAAACCAGACAATTATTTTAGATAACAGCATTAAAAAATTGTTCAGGATTAGATAAAAATAACATAAACAGACCATTTTTTGATTTGTAGCTTCAAGAACATTTTTGTGACAGATATGTAATTCCTTATTTTGTGTGCAAAAGCCCCCATGGCTGATAAGCAAAATTAAGGCAGCCATGTACATCTTAGTCACAAGCTTTTCCTCCTGCTAGGAGTACCTCTAAGAACATTTACTTATCAAGAAGTTTTTAGGCAATTTGACTTATTTTGGCAAGTCTGTTACTTTCAGATATTTTTTTGTAGCATCAGAGCTCAGACAGCTCAAACTTACTGCATTTTAACAGAAATATTAAATGGTTCTCACAAATCTTTGCTGAACCCCTCTTGCTCCTGTGTCTGCAGAACCAGGGCTGCCCTTGCTTCACTACTTTTCACCTCATAGCTGAGCACTCACAGAGGCTGGGATTTATGCACCAGCCCTCCCCCTGTACCCTAATTTCACCCCTTTTATGAATCCTGTGTGTTGTTTTCCCTGACCTCCCTTTTCAAGGGAGGAAGGATTGCTTATCAACAGCTTCCACACTGCTGATCTCTGTCTCACACCACTCCTAGCATTTATCCACAGCTTTAAACCAGAGAGTTTCCAGCTGCTGCAGCAGCACTTTGTCCTAAAGAAATAAACAATCTGTTTTCAAACCCAGCCATGGCTGGGACCTGTCCTGACTAACAAACAGCTTTTCCTCGGAGGTGGCATCTGACAATTAAACAGGGCTAATTTCTGAAGATCCTGCTTCATTAAGGATTATTAAGAGATTAACATTTAATCCATTCTAGTACATTAATGATGAGGGTGTGGATAAAATATTGAATCTCATTCCTTTGGGTACAATTCTCTTTCAGTACTTGGGGAGAATAATTGCTGGTAAAAGGGATGGGTTAATGGCGCACCTGTCTGCTATTTGTTTGGTTTTCAATATAAAACAAAACAACAAAAAATCAGACTCAACTGAGTAAGAAGCCTAGAGTTTATGAACAGAAAAAACCTTCAAAGGTTGCTGATCTTTCTCGCACTTCAGTGTTTGTGGAGATTTTGAAACCTCAGATGATCTTCCTGCCTTTCCTTAGGAACACACCCTACCCCTAACACAGCTAGTGATTTGGCTATTGAAAAACATATTTCCTTGGTTTTGAGTTTCAACATGACAGGTTAGGCATTGGAAAACACTGTTTTGAATAAGTTTTGCTGTTTGCCTTGTGAAAGTAAAAAGAAATACTGAAGTAATGCTTATGCCCTTGATTCTTTCAAAAATGAGGCTTTAAGGGAAGGATAATGTGAGCTGGGTCCTTTCCAATGGTCTTGTTCAGCATTTTGGCACACAGAGATAACACTTTAAAGAGAGGAAGCAATGGTAATGATTCTATTTGATGAGGAATCTCAATGTTATGTGAAAGCATGACTCCTGTGTTGGTAAATTCACTCTGATCATGATTCTGTGCTCACACCCAGTACTTCTGTAGTTATGCTTGGCATTAATCCTCCTCTCCAGAATTGCTCCATGGCCATTCCTGCCTATCCATCCTCCTTATTTTAAATAACACACAGTACAAGATGAAACAAGCCCAGATGACTGTAATAAACCCCAAGTGGATGCCAAATAAACATCCTGTATACAGAGCAATGCAGGCGCACTTGCAGCTCCTGCATCAGGACACAGCTTGACAGAGGCAGTGCAAGAAGCAGTGCCTGTGAAAACCTCCTGGCATGGCCCTCAACCTTCAGTGGTTCATCTGTGATGAAACCCAGGAGCTCCAGGCACCTGTACAGACACAGATGGAATCTGTACCACCCTATCTTCATTACTGATACCCTTCTAATTGGGTTGTGCCACTGCTGTGCCTTCCATTTCTACATCATTTGTGTGAGTCAATGCCTTGGGCTGCTTCTCACAGGAAGGGCAGGCAGGAGGGAAGGAATCCCAGCCCTTCTCATTGAGAATAAGGTGGAATTTGGTTATTTAGCCTGGGGGCGAGGAGACTCAGGAGACACCTCACTGCTCTCCACACCTGCCTGGCAGGAGGCTGTGGCAAGGTGGGGATTGGTCTCTGCTCCCAAGGGGACAGAGAAAGGGCAAGAGGAAACAGCCCCAAGTAGTGCCAGGTTGGGTTTGGGTTGGATATTAGGGGAAATTTATTCACTGAAAGGATTGCCAGGCATTGGAACAGGCTGTGGAATCAGCATCTCTGGAGGTATTGGAAATGTGCAGATGTGGTGCTCAGGGATATGGGTAGTGGTGGAACAGTTGGACTTGATAATCTTAGAGACCCTTTCCAGCCTAAGCAAATTCATGATGGTATTGTAGGGTACTATCAGCAAGAGTCATTAATGAGTCCATTCACAATCCAATTTCTTGATCTGTAGGGTTTGTGTTGCGTTCTAATACAATAATTCTCTTTTCCTTAGTTCCTGGCCACCAGTAAATGTTACTGCCCAGTTTGTCACCAGAGTTGGGTTTCAGCCACAAACTTTCACTCTTAATGCACCAGATCCTGAGAATTGGGAACCCATTTAAAACTCAAAGTCAAATGTAGCAAGTGGGGAATGCCAAAACTGGTACCAAAGTACCTCAGATACAAAACAATTCAATACAATGTTACCTTAATTAAATTTAGGAAGACTTTTAGTATCTTTTAATGTTTTTAATACATTAATACACATATCCACAACTGGAAACTCAGTGGACAAGACAGAAGATTTGCAGAAACCCAGGAAAAAGGGAAGGAAATTTTCCTTTCAAATATAAAAGCAGACTGGCTATTCCTGTGTTCCAAGGACTAACAGTTGGACACAAATGTACTGAAAATGACAAAAAAATATTTATTCATCAAACTTAATGCCAAATTCCTTTTTTTTCCCCAATATAATTTGCATTTTTAGTAAGCCAATAAGGTAATTTCTGATACAAAATGATTGTATGATGAATAATAAAAATGCTCCATTTTAGCCAGAAATACAAGGAGGCATTTGAAAAACTGAGTCTCAAGAATACTGAGCAGAACATCTTCACACAAATGTACCCCTTGAGGTGCTGTATTTCAATAGGGAAGGAATATTATCCCTCTTCAAATATTAGAAAAGGTGTAGGAGTAGAGAAGGAGCAAGAAAGAGACCTTTCAAACGAGAACACTCTCAGTGAGTCACTGCTGTGGTGAGGGGTAGAAAATATCCTTCTCCTTTTCAAAGACTTCAGAAAGACATTTCTGTGTTCTGGGTCCATTTATCTGCTTGTGGGATCCAGGGAAAGATGAGAAGTTGTGGGGAAGGAAAAATTGATGGACTTTCAGGGCCTTTTCTTTCCACCCACTCTTGTATAGCTCACAATAAGTAGAACATTCTTTATTACATGCTCTTCCTATCTATTTTGCCAGTGCCAGCTAATAAACCTCAGTCATTTTCTTAGCTGACTATCTGGCAAGATGGAGAACAGTAAAAGCCTGCACAGCCACTGTCAGACTGACTGAATAGGTGGGAAAATGGTAATTTTTTTTTTGTCAGAACTGAATTTAGGCTTCTAGCAAATCTGAAACCTCAGGTGAGATGTTGGATGATTTTCTGAAGTCCTTTTTTTCCAACACCCACGTCCCACTCGGTTATGCTGAACAGATAATAAATATCTGTCAGTCTGTACAGCCTCTGTAGCACTAAGGAACTTCTGCACATCCACACAGAGCTCTCTCATGCAAGGCTGGACAGGAGAAAAATTTGGTATCCCCAATAATTTGGTAGGCCTTTTAATTATCTATCTGCTTGTTTTCCTCATTTGCTCCTCCCAGATGAGAACTGCATCTTCCTCAAATAACTTATCTGCTATTTCTTAGGCTTTTAAGAGACCAAATCAGGTTGAGGCAACACAAATGAAGTATCAGAAAACAAACAACGAAACTCCATTCAGCTGAAAAAAAAATTGCCTCAAATTCATCTGCTCAGTTCCTCACATTCTCAGTATGCCTCAAATTCATCCTATACTTTGGAATTTCTTGTGATTGTTTCTAATATATATGGACTTCATATGGGCTGTAATTTAACTCTGGGCAGCTGCTCAAGAATTTTTTTTTAGATATTCTGAAGCACTTTTTAGCTCAAAGACATCATCATCCTTTTTATTTTAGACACATATATAGGGTATTCTAAATACTTCCACAGGAAGAAGGAATTGAGATGAAAAAATAGTGGTGAAGGTATAAACTCACCAATTGGATAAACCCATCAGCAGATCATAATAGAAATTCTCCTATCAATTAAAAAAAAAAAAAAAACAGAAAAAGACCCAAACAAATTCTTTCAAGTACATGAAATGCTGAAATTTAAGGTTAAGGTAAACTTCAAACTAACTTGTGCTTTATTAAAGCATAAATTTATAGCTCCATTTCAGCTGTCCTTTCTGGCACAGATTACAGCAAGCTGTTAGCAAAGAAGGGCTGCTATCCTATAATGCCACACTAGCAGCATATTGCAATTGAAGAATTCTTCCTGAACAAAACACAGAGTTAAGTGAATGTTAAATTTCTGGATTTGACACTTGGGGGGCTTTGACAGGAGTGGAATGAACAGTAACCCACGGAAAGCAGCAGCTATGGGGAGGATGCTGAGGGCACTGCAGTCTGCTGGAGGAGGTGTGCAGCAGCCAGGTGAATTTACAGCCACTCCATTCACATCTGTGCACAGCAGGAATGGTGCACAGCAGGTGGAGGGAATGTCCTGGGAGAAAAGCACAATGCGGGGCTGTTCCTCAAGGAGGGGAGCTGTGTGTGCTGTGGTGTGGCAGCCCTGGTGGGGACACAGCCCCTGCTCTGTGCCAGCCAGCACACTCAGATCTCCCAGCTCCGTGCAGACACTGCACACATCAGGGACGTTCAAGGCAGGCTGCCTACAGAGGTTTAGCTGTACAGCTGCATCCCTGCATTGACAAAACCCTGCTCCTGCAATCAGGCTGCAAGCTGTGCACAAGGACAGGCTGCAGCTCAAACTCATGTGCAGATTTCCAGGGCTCCCTCCCCATTCCCTGAAGCCAGGCCCTGTTCCACCACCCCACCAATTCACTCGGGATCTTTTGCTGGTTGCCATGACCCCAAGAAATGTTAAAAGTCTCTTTTCCTAGTCTGAGAGCTTGAAGAATGAGTTTGAGCTCTTCATTTCTCGGTCTCAAGGTTGTTCCTTGTATCTTATCTATAAAATTCTTTCTCCTGTCCTGCCGACATCCATCCAGCAGGACAGTTCCAGGCACTCTGCCTGCCCCCGGGGCGGTGTTATGTCTTTATACTAAAAACTAGGTATACAATGTTTACAATTACTTTCCAATACCTATCACCCATGTTAGACAGTGAGCTTCTACTCTAGACCAATCTGTGAGTGCCAACATCACAGCAGAAGATGGAGGCCAAGAAGAAGAAGGAGAAAGGCTGGACATGCCCAGTTCCCTCCATCTTGCCCCCTGAACCCCCATTCCAGAAACCCCAAAATCTACTTTTCCACCCTGTGATAACTTCACTATTATTCTGCCTAAACTGTTGTAGCTTGCTGATCTTCATATAAGGTTGGTAATTTGCTCCACGGGTCACAATCAAACCCACAGGTGTTTTGGGCTCTGTGCCAGGGCTCTGAGCCCCTTGGCAGGGTCCTGGCCATGCTGGACAGCCAGAGGGATGTCCTGGGTTCCCACACCCATGTTAAAAGTGACTTTTGTTGGCTCAGTGGAGTTGCTGATGGGCAGCATCCTAAAACTGCTCAGAACAGGAGGGGTCAAGCACTGGCCAACTCTGAAGGAAGGGAAAAGGCAAAAAAAGCAATTTCTTGTGTGGGCAGAGAGATATCACCAAGAAGATACAGCAAGTACAGAATTGTACAAGGCGCTCGTGCATGCCCTGAAGGCTCTGAACAATTCTTTATCTCTGTTAAAATATAAGGAATTAAAACACAATGATAGCAGAGAGGCACCATCATCAGGGGAAAGTTCAGACAAGGCTAAAACAACCTGCCCTGTTTAGCCTAACAAAACAGGAGCTGGAGAGAAGTCTGATGGCTCTTAGAAAATACTTCAGAGACACTCCAGGAAGGGAAAAGACACTTTTAAAGCTAAAATACTGGCAAAGGAACAAACGGGTACAAACTGCTTTGAATATATTTAGGCAGTAGAGATGATAATTTTGATCAGAAGAGAGAGTCCTAGAACAGCCTCCATGAGGAGTAGCTGGAGAAACATTTTGCAGATGGGATATATTTAGTTTATTAAAGGATTACATGATTTGGTTTTGATGACCCAGAATCCTTCCTTCTCTGTACACTAACAACTATATGTGAAAACAGGAATTAAATTTAACCAAGGTCTATCAACTCTCAAGAAACTTCATGTCTGATTCTCTTCCAGACTACACTGTTTGGCCATGTTAATTTTCATGTAAAAAGAATGGGACACCATATATTTACTAAGCTGAAAAATATTATCAAAGGCTACCCCTTAAATGCATTGTCTTGCTGAATCTCATATTAAATTAAAGATGTTGCGTTAACTCTTCCTTATGCCAATCTATAGGCACTTTAATAACTGTGCTAATATATCAACTATTAATTAACAATTTTAGAAATCATGAACCAATCTTGTCATACATTCTTACAATTTAAAGCATTTTATATAATTTAGTAAACATTTAAAAAAATTGTCATCTTAAAGAAGTATATTTGAATTAACAATGAATATTTTCATTTTAAGCATTAATCAAAGACCATAGTCTATCTCTTTTGTATTTTCATGGAAAAAGGCTAAAGCATAGCAATGAAGTTCATGTTTCCTTATGCTGACTGAAGAGCAGACATTTACAAAAAGTGAATAATATTTGCATAGCAAATGAGCATCTAATAACATGCAGTAAGACATGTAATGTCAAATTTGCATGAGATATTAGCTTTTATAAACAGCTAATGTCTCTGTCATTATCCCCTTTACGAGTCTGTTGTTGAGGGGTTTTTAAGAGCCTCATAATTTTCATTTGATGGGTTGTAAAAATAACAACTTGATTTGGATAGTGGTTTAAAATGTTAATCAAATTTCATACCACAAAAAAGAAAAAAAATCAGCGCTATCAGCATGTATACACACTACAAGAAGATGTGCCCAATTTTAAAGTATTCACGACATCAGCTTTGTGAAGAATTAAAAAACTTGATTTAAAGTGCCAATGTTGGGAGGAGCAGATGCTGATAATTCTACTTAATCCATGAAAATTTAATCTGTGTTGTGGGGCAACTTCTGGACACCTCCTCTGGTCTGGAGGTGTCCAACCCTGAATTGTCTGTTCCTGTGTACTTCAAAGTGCTGTTAAATTGTGAAAAGATGCAACTTTTTATGAGATCCTCTGGTACCTGCTATTTGTTACTCATATTTTTATCAGACAGAAAGAGCTGTCTGTGATTAATGCTAATTAACATGATGCTCTGGCTTGCATTTCCTGTACACCAATGAGCAGTCCTATTTTTACTTGAATTCCTGGATTTACTGGAGTTATATCTCCTCTGACAGAGCAAACAGAAACTGGCAGTTTTCACTTCATATGGTTTTGCAGATTCAGAGCGAACAGAGCATTTTCCTTTCTGTGTTTGAAGGCAGAGCAAGATCCTGGCCCTCATTCATGAGGCAGGGGTGAACAGAGAGGGCTCTATTCTGTCCCCCCTCACCAGGTCCAGCCTGGGGTAGCTTGGCACTGGCACAGCAGCTCCTCACTCACCCTTTTGTCATGCAAGCAGGGTTCCAAGTTCTGGGATTTCCCTCAGCTGAAGCTGTTGGGAGGGCACACAAACCAGCCAGCAATATAATGGATGGCTTCAGCAGTCAGCCTCATTCCTGCCTGGACACTACATGAACCCACCACAGTTGTTTACACTATTTCACACATTTCCTATAAAAGTTCAGATGGCATTTCTACTGATACACCCTTCTTTATTTCTATATTGCAGTCTAAGCAGCTGCTAAAAGCATACATTAAATTCTTGTACATTCACAAGTGACCAGCTGCAATAGAAGATAAATTGTGTGTTACTATGTATTATTGTTAATTTTGAATTGATTTACTGCTAAAACAATGCCTTCTTCCTAAGAATTCCACTTCTGTTCTCACACTAGTTGCACACTGATGTAATTTAAATTATTTTGGTACAGACTTCAATGGAATAACTATAAAGACATCAGATGAAAGTCTCGAGACATAAAAAGTACATGGAAAATTCAAAAGGTTATACATATGTATTTTTTCTTAGTCTGTCCAGCTGACTACCCAACCTCACAGGCAAGTTTGCTATTTTAGCAGTGATCTATCAGCTCTGGGGTATTTGGAAATGTGAATTCTCATGTGCAAATTGTCTCAACACTGAGTTCACTCCAGCCCATCCCACCTTGAACTCTTCAGCTACAGCAGGGGCACAGCCCAGCTGCACATGGCAGAACAGGCTCTGTGCTTCTCATGCACATTGATGCTGGCTGATGGAAGCTTACACAGAGAGATCTGCATCAATTTTTACCTCAGTTTTACCATTTGTAAAACAGATTCCCTCCATGCAAACCCCTTCAGAGATGGGTGCTGATGCTCAATCTCTAACCAACTGTGAAACTTTCTTTTTGTTTGAAACATATAAATTCCCATTCATGCTATATGCTTCAATTTCTTATAACTCCTAGAAATCACGAAGTCTATAAATTAGTTTTATTCTTTCATTTTCAAACTCCAGCTAAAAAGCTGGAAAAGAGAGGCTGGTAAAACTCTTTAAGCTGATACAGGCATTTGCCACTGGTTTCTATTTCAGTCATTTCACCTCGCCCATGCTGCCTGAGGTGCACAGATCATTCAGGTACCAAATCATCACAACACAGGCCAAAATGCATTTTGTGAAGGTAGGAAGCCCTGCAGGAGAGCACCAGGGTTAAATGACAGCTTTTGTTCAGCTCTCTGCTTGGCTGTGCTGGGATATGTCCGCGGGCTCTGGCAGCAGGTGATGCACAACTCCGAGAGTGCCTTACTTACTGATTTGGAAGAAAGCACCAACATTTCATCCTGCCTGCTGGATTTAGCTTAGATGGATGGACAGAAGCTGAATACTAATAATGGTAGAAGAAGAGAAGAAATAACTCCACATCCCTTCCAGCTGAGCTTTCCTAATTGCCAGACTCAAATTTGGGAGTTAGAGCAGAGCAGAGTTTTGTGAGTTGCCGTGACTGCTGCACTAAAGGAAATCCTTTCTCTACAGAAGAGTTTCTTTCTCCTCTTCAGAGACCAAGTGATGCTATGGGTCACTAAACAAGGAGGATAAAAAATATTTTGGCTTTTGGCAGTCAGAACAGGTATTTCCTGTACAGAGAGGTTTGCTATAGCTGGAGACAGCCTGAAGAAAGATTTCACTGAAGCTGCAAGTAAAGGACAAAGACTTCTGACATCAGGTGCAGGAGCAGTGACTCCTTTTCACCTCCAACTTCCCCTCACATCCCCCAGTGACTTCCTCTCCATTAAGCAGTTACACTTGAGGTATTATGCATATCCTTGCATGAGAGGAGGTTACACCAGAAGAAAAAAGGTGTACATCAACAGCAGAAGGCAGAATGATCAGGAAGAGACTGTTGACTCAGGACAAGAAAGTCACTGCCAAATAATATTTCTAAGTAAACTGATAAACTGGCCCCATCACCTACCCTGCCCTTTGCTGATATGAGAATTGGCATGACCCAGAGCCCACTGATAGGGGAGGCTGGAGGGCAAAGCACTGGCTTTGCTCATGGCCCTTTTCTGAGGATGGAGAAGTCAAATATCTCTGCAGGGGCACAGGAGCTTTCAAAGGGGCTCTACAGGTGCAGCAGAGGCTCCTCAGGAACACTGGTGGGACCTGAGCAGGGTTACAGAGCTGACCCACAGGGCACTTCGTTATATTTCCAAGGAGATGGAAATCTTCAGCTCTACTCCACAGCTTTACCTTCCCCCCACTTCCTCTGAGTTTTATAAAAGGTGCATGACTAAGGTGCACACTTGTAACAACTTAGAAGACTGAACCAAATGATATTTATTACATGTAGTCATGGTGTATTTTACGGTCTGCTGGAACCATCTCATGAAATGTTAATTTTGAGAGCTATTTCCCTTCAGTGAAAATGGGACAAGCAACAAGAAATCACATCAAAAGAGACCTGAAGTATACAGAGAGACAGGAATGGGTTGCACATTCCAAAGCTTAGGCAGATCTGCTTTCAGGAAATGATAGTTCTGCATGAATTTCAGGCAAAATGAGGAAAGGAAGAGAACCTCAGTATTTATTCTGACTCTCTTAAGTATTCCCAGTTATTAAAGCTGCTACTGTGGTTGTGAAAATAAAGGCCTCACCTCAGTAAAAGTACTCTTATCTGTGTTTTAGAGAAGCTCCTACTAAAATTTCTCATTGATCCTGAGAGTCTCCAGATTAAGCTAAACCCTTATTCATGCTTACATCACATCAAGCTTTTTTTTTTTCTTTTATGTACAAGGGGTTTTTTTCTCTCTCCATAGAATAAAGTTTGGCCCAAATGCCTGTAATGATTGTTCTTGCAACAAGCCTCAGTGCACACAGTCATCCACATGGCAAAGCTAATAATTTTGGTATTTTGTTTGGAATTTTATACTCTCTGTTTTTATTTAAAAGTTTTAAAAGGCATTTATTAACTACAGAGAGAAGAAAAACTGCATTAGCAAGACAGAGCAATTACATCATTGCTGAGTTCACAATGAGCTGCTGTCAACTCCTCAGGCACACACAAAATAGAAGGGGGTTGCACCGCCTGTCACCATCTCCTGACAGGCAGGTAAGTCACTGCTAATAATCAAAACAATGCTCCTTGCTGGGGTCTAACTTCTCCCAGGAGTACTCTGCAAGATGACAGTCTTTACTTAATTCACAACTAGAACATGCTTTTGCTCCCAATGAGAAAATTCTGCTGCTTTCCCAGAAATAGCCAGAGAGGTGAGCTCTCCCCTTTGAACCCCTTTTTGCACCTGAGCCCTGTTTGACATAGCAAAGGCACATCCCACATGGATTTTTACCATCAAATGTCACTGCAAGCAGACAATTCCCTGTCAATGGTGTCTTGAGAAGCACCCATCAGACAACCCAGCAGGATCCTCTTACAATCTTTGTATTTGATAACATTTCTGAAATGGTGAAAGTTTTTTATTATGTTGAAAGAAATTTCAGAAATACCAACACACTTTAACCCCAGATTCTTATTCCAGGAACAGCCAAATGGTACCAAACACAAAGATTGAGATGAGTGTGGGAGATGCTTTCCTCGAGTTTGGAGCACAAGTTTAAACAACTTGCTTGTAAACAACAGGTGAAAACAACAGACCCCTAACTACAGTCCTCGGGTAGCTAAATGAGGCAGATTGAAAGTGAGGGCTTCAGACACATTTAATGAGTGAATGTTGATGCTTCCAGACCTACAGGCCAGATGGTCCTATTTCTACAAAGCCCAAGGATGGAAAAAAGTAAAACCCTCCAGGTGTCTACTGTACATTTCAATCTGTGATAATAGTCAAGAAATGACAAGTCTGATAAATTAAAACCCCAGGAGGCAAAACTCAAACCAGAGAGAATTTATAGAGGAAATACAATTTATGCAGCAACTTATGGAAACTTAATGGGAATTAAACAAGCTTCCTACAAAAGAACTGTAATATTTTATTTTATCCAAAGTGTGTAATGTTTTTTTTGTTTTTTTTTTTTTTTTTTAGTGTTAACCTGGTAGAAGTGCTAGCCTGAACCTCTACTAAAGTTTTCTTTCTCATTCAGACTCACACCACTTGTCCAGCCCCCCTGTCAGTGCCTGTCATGGTGCACACTAATGTATTATTTATATTTTGCACTAGCATTTTGTGTGGCCTTGGTGCTGCTGCCCAAGCAGATGGATCCTGTGCTCCTGCACAACCTGTCCCAACAGCAAAGGGACAGACAGTGCCTGCACACCTGGCTGACACAGAAAAAACCTGTTGCAGAATAATGATCTGGGTGAACCTTAATTTGTGCATACAACATTTCAAACACCCCCTGAGACAGCTATGATTTTCTGGGGTCAGTTTAGCTGCACAAATTCTCATTGGGAATGCTTTTACATCAGTAATTTAAGGAGAAAAAAGGCTATTGCTTCCTTGACTGAAGATAATATTGCTTGAGCTGTGACATATCTTATTCCAAGTAATACAAGCAAGATGCATCAAAAGCAAGAAATTTATTTTCTCAAACAGGCAGGAAGACTATTGAACTTATTAAAAATACCCATGTGGATAATTTTATTCCACCTTCAGTGTTCCTTAGTTTCAGTACAGCAAGGTTTTTACAGCACATCACTTTCTTACCAGACAGCATCTCATTAAAATTCCAAGTCCTTAGAAAATGGGAGGTTCATTATTTTTCAAATTTACCTATATTTAAGTATGCTGAAATCATTTATCACCAGGAAGCAGAGGTGTTGCTATGCAAATATTCCCTGAGTGCCCACATCATTACCTCATCCAGGTAAGGCATTTGAAGCAGAAGCCCACTGAATTTGGTCAAAAAATTATTGAAAAATCAAGGTGAAGCACAAAACCTCCTGATGCTCATTCAACAGAAGTGAACTCAGATTCTGATTTGTGATATCCTATATATGAAGGTGTTATTTGAAAATAAGACAATGTTGCTCACTTTTACTCAAAACAAATTACCTTTAACTTGCATTATACAGAATCCACTTGTCTTTTTCAGAAATCTGGGCCTCATTTTATTTGATACCATGATATAAAATCATAACAGTTATTGATTTATGAGAATAACAAGCCTTCTCATATTAAAATGTTGCCAGAGTCTTACATCCATATTCTTGGAAAGTAGCATATCTTGGCTATACAGAATAAAACTCTTATTCCTTTACCTTTGGTGAAAACCACCTCACAATTTACTCCACAGTTACCAGGTTAGTTATACTTTTCACTTGCTCACTGCCTTCTCAAAACTAAATGCAAACAAAAAAATTCTCCATAAAAAGGAATTTATCTTTCTTTGGACCTTCCTTCTCTCAAGCTCCCAAGCAAAATGAGAAGTGGAAGCTGATATGCATTTTGAAGAGCTTATGTAGACTGCAGATTTTCCACTGTTGTCAAGGCTTAAATAATCCATTTCCCTCTCCTTGATGTATCTGCAATCTTTGTAGACTAAAAACTTCCACGCTGGTATTTCCTAACGAGCAGAA
Organism: Zonotrichia leucophrys gambelii; assembly: GCF_028769735.1. Classification (NCBI taxonomy): domain Eukaryota; kingdom Metazoa; phylum Chordata; class Aves; order Passeriformes; family Passerellidae; genus Zonotrichia; species Zonotrichia leucophrys. The sequence goes on along the minus strand of NC_088177.1, from coordinate 7,961,410 downwards.
GCATCTGCATGAGAATCTTGTAAACAAAATTTGCTTCCTTAAATCTCCTTTTTTCACTAAAACACTACTAGCATAATTTTTTTTCTAAACTAGAGCTCTGCTATGTTTTTCCTGGAAACTTTCCAGTCTAACAGTCCCTGCAGATGTATCTATGTGCATTTGGCAACAATCTGAAATTACAGCTGATGTGACCCCTCATAGGCAGGTGTCTCCCATATCTCTTAATTATTTAAACAAAAACATCAGTGGATTATCATCAGATAATCCACTGCACATCCAGCTACAGAAAGATCACTTAGTTCTTAAATAAGTAATCAAACAATCTGCTCACAGCCAAATATAATAAATTCAATAAAGTCCAAACAACGTACAAACCTTATCCTAAGAATATTCTAAAATAGAAAGTGAGGCATCCAAGAGCATTTCTGGGCCCCAAAGCATTTTGCAAGCTCTGTACTGATTGCATTTCACCACACTTAGATGTGCCCAATGATGTGACAGGGGGCCTTGGCTTGATCTGCTGCTCAGCAATGGGAGCTGACACACAGCTTCCAATATTGTGCTCTAATTGCCCATCTTGCAATTAAGGTAGGCAAGGAAAAAACCTTTGGGGATCCCAACCACCTGCAACATGCACAGAGAACTACTGACCAGGGAAAATACTGAAATAAGTTGCCATGTGCTCAGGTGAGTTTTCACAGATCATGGCAGCTACCAAACAGCTGGAATTTAGTGCATTTAGGCTCATCATCTCCAAATATGAACTAATAAACCACTACATCTGTCATTCAACTCCTCTGTTCTTCCAAACTTGACCATCTCAGGAGGACAAGTGCAGCTCTCTGCCAGGGCAATCCTGACTTTGCATGAGGTTTGAGGAAAATCAATACTTTGAGGAAAATAAATACTTCACATAGATAAATACAGTTCATCAGCACAACTTAACCTTCCCAATATAGTTATATCATTGACATTCAACAGGAAGAGTTCAAACTATTTGCTAAGAACAGAGGAAGTCAGTGTTGGTGCTGTGAACTAAATATGTCTCCATCTGCAGTAAGACTAGAGAAAAGGAAGACTAAGGCTTGGCATCCCTCAACAATGAATTATGGGGATATATGGCAATAAACTTAACACTTAGGTTGTAAAAGAAACCATAAATGGAACCACAAGGCCCTGATTTATGCACTAGATAGATCCTGCTTTGAGATCTAGATTAATTCTTTAATAAAGATGCTATCCATCACTGGAAAAGGCCTGCCTTGGTTGTTTATTTGCCTATCATGAACAAAGAGTGTTAATTATGTTGTTTCAGATATAGTAGGTCTTCCCTGATACTTACAGCCTGCCACAGAGCAATATGTCTTACACAGGAATGCATTATATTTTCAATTGAAAACGACTTACCAAATTGAAAACATAATTTTTTGTCATTGGAAGCCATATAATGTATTACAGCTTGCGCAGCTACAAGATAGCAACAGAAGAAAAAACATATCTGCACCTATTTTTACTGTAGAAAATAGAGTTGTATATTGTTTCAATTACCAGTGTGAAAAAGTGTCACTAAGGATGAAATAAAGCCAAGGATTAGCTTCAGGAATGTCAAAATGTCAATAACTCTCTGAAAACATTTCTGCCTACAGTACTACAGATGTCAAAGTTGAGGTGTTCTGGTCACTTTTCTATCACCTTGAATGGAAATGCCATCAGGACAGGTGTTCCTACACAATCTCACCTCTTGCTTATTTTAGGGTAGGTCTTCTTCTCAGCCAAACCCAACCGCAGCAAAATTAAATTAAGAAAAGAGGATTGGTCTGACCACAGCCACAGTGGAAGGTGAGCTGGCACTTGGTTGGCCCCAGTTTCACTCTCTATTTTAACTTTTGACTTTTCCCACTCTGAAGCTGAATGCTACAAAATCAAAACTTCCCCAAACCTAAAGCATCCAGGTTAAACTGAGTCCTTAGAACAAAACTTCCAGGGGTTTACCAACTCCAACCTAGGACAGAACTTTAAAACAATTACAACTGTCTCATTATTACCCAAAATTAAATTTGATCAAAAAAATTGATTAGGCAAAATTAATTTTGATCTATTTTTGTTATGAATTTAAAAGATATTAAAATATGGGTTTAAATGGATGTTAATCTAATAAAAACTTTCACTATCCAAATAGTATACAAATTGTAAAAGATAAATAAATAAATGCCAAACATGAGCTGCCAAACATGAGTGCCATTCAGAAATGGGAGAACAGGTTTTGGTGCTAAAAAAGAAGGGATTTCTGATTTGAAATGCAGATGAAGCCTATTTCAAAGGCATGACTGTCTTTAATTGAATACTTTGTTTTAAATCTCTGTATTATTCCAGCAATGAAGCATCAGTACAATTTGTTGGATCAAATAAGCCATCAGGAGCTTAATTAGGTAACATCAGCTCAAGCTCTTGAGCCTTACTCAAATATCACTGAGACCAGTGAGTATCTTCCATTGATTTCAGCAAGTTTTGCTTCAGATCCATACTCATTTCCTTCCAACCAATAAAGTGCTGCCATTTTCTCAATATCCTTTTGCAGGCCTCCTTATTTGTTTCCCCTGTGATCACTTCTTTCTCTAAAAGAAACCCATAATGGATTTAACTTTATCTTTTAATTGAAAACAAAGGAAGGAAGGCAATACTTTTCCAATATTTCTATATCCTTTAAGCCAACTTCTAACAATTATATCCACAGCCACTTTATTCTTGGGCTGGCATTAAAGTATCCAGTGATTAGGGTTTCTAAAGCCTCTGGACCGAGAACCCCATGATGACAAAAAATAAAAATTTCAGCAGTTCTTGAGCTGAAAAAATAGTATTTTGAAACTTCTTCCATTCAAACTGCAATCACAAAATGCAAGCACTGGGTCTGATTAAAAAACATGTTACTGGAACCTGAAATTTCTTCAGTCTCAGCAGCTCGGTTTTGGGCTTAAAAAGGGTTTTGGACAAATGTTCAGATAACATGGTGGGTTTTTCCTAAGTCTATATTTTAATCCTGAGAGCTACATTTCTTTATCAGTGTTGCTGGTTTAATCAAACCATTTTTATTCCTATTCCTTCCCAGGCTGTCAAGATTATGTCCCTATTTGCATTTTCGTTCTCTTGCCTTCAAACCCAGAGTTTAAATCTGTGCAGCGTTTAGGTAAGCTGGGAGAGCAATATCTAGAAGTTTTAGTAAATCCTACTTTATAGATAATGAATTGTGCTTTTGATTTGTAATTTTAAAGCCATGAAAGTTTTCTGAATATATTGCAATGTCCATCATAATTTGTCTTCCTCAAGAACTTCCATTTTCCATAGAGTTTCCCCCTTTGTCTGAAAGAAATTCCAGTCAGTGGCCATGTACTCCTGATAGAAACAAGCACCAGTTTGACCTTTTAATTTTGTTTTCATTTACTTTAGAGATAACAGAAGACTGATATTAATGTTTTGCAGTTGGGACACCTGTATGTTGTCAAATCTCCCTTAACACATGGTAGTAAAAACTGCATATCTGATGCTCAGCCTGTACTCTCACTACCCAAAATGTTTTTCCTCCTGATTTACATGATTAACTTATTTAATGAGGCAGAAAGAAGGTCTCATCCATTGTAGTTAGTCAAAGCAATGCAGTACTGAATAAACAGCAACAGCACATTAATCTCTCTGACTTTTCATTATTACCCACTAACAGGAACACATTTGTACCTGCTTTCATGGTTAAATGCACTTGTTTGCTGGTTTTAGGAGGGGAAGAAAAAAGCAACCCCAAAACTATGACACAGCATATTAAAAAATGCATTTTGGGTACTGCAGGAAGTGCAGTAAAGGCCAGAAGGGACAGTTTGGACGCAGGTACTGATAAGAGGTCATGGCAACCTCTGGCACCATGGGAAGAGCTTAGGAAAGGAAACCACATGAAATAACTCACGCCCAAGGAAGGGAGCCCTTCCTCCTTTCAGCAGGAGTGAAATAACCAGAGCTCAGTGAAAGATCCTGGTCTGCCATGTGTGAGACATGGAAATGCACAGCCTTTTCACGTGCACAAATGCCTGGGGCCTTTCTGTCCCCTGCAGCTGCTGGCCCAAGATGAGGTCCTCCCACACCAAATGTTTCCTCAGGGGCAGAAGACACGACCATATATCATGAATTGCCTTTTCCTACCATTTCCTCTCCAAAGAGGCAAATAAAAAGTGACATTTGGCGCTATCTGCAGTAGGGTGCAGCCTGCTGACATTACTGTGTGAGAGCATTGCCAAGCAGAGCCCTCTCCCCAGCCAAGTGCCCATCAGAATGGTTGATGATGGTCAGATTTTATCTGAACAGCCACTGCCCATGTCCTCTAAAGAGAAGTGTGATGATGACAGTAAGACCCCTTTGTCACAGTCCTGACTGGGGTTTTTTGGTTGTGTGACAGCCCAGCTCTGGGGCTGCCCTGTGCCAGCAGGACCAATGTGCCAACATTAAAAGCCAAGCTTAGGGACCAGGGTCTGACTCAGCAAGACATGGTGAACACACAGAACAGGAAATTCCAGCAGCACTCCCAGAAAGTAAAACCCTTGTAGCTCATCCTCTCCATTAAAACCACCAGAGACTTGAACCACTGCTCATCTTCAAGCACATTTTTTTTTTCACTCCCAGAATAGCTAAAGCAAATGAAGATGATGAAAAATGCTCCTTTACAATCATTCTATCAATGCCCCTTCCAGCCCCAGCACTTCCAGGGATGGAGCATCCACAGCTTCCCTTGGCAACCTGTTCCAGTGCCTCACCACCCCAACATTAAATAATTTCTTCATAATATCTAATCTAAACCTGCAATCCTTCAGTTTAAACCATCAACCCCTGTCTTATCACTACATGCCCTTGCAAAAAGTCCTTCTCCAGCTGCCTTGTAAGCCCTTTTAGGTGCTGGAAAGCTGCTATAAGGGAAGATATGAATATCATAAGCAATACATTAATCTATAATATCCATTATGCAGAAGTCTTTGTATTCTAGGAATTAAACATTAGCTAGATCTATCCTTGTCTGCATGAAAAGATCAGTACCATTGACCAGCAGTACTTTGAAGACACCAACAACTTTAGATCAGAATCTTTCCACACAAAGGATTTTTGTTGGGAGATTTTATACTTTTTTCTAATGAAACCACAGGCAAACTTTGAAGGACGGAGTATAAAAGGCAGTGAACAAAGCAAGGTTCATGTCCATTTTTGTCTTTGTGGAGAACAAAGAATCTGTCTGGGAATCAATATTTTGTAGAGGGCTGAGCTGCCATTGCTGCTGTTCTGTCCCAAAGCACCAGAGCAGAACCAAAATCATCCTAACCCAGAGGATTGATGTAAAGAAAGCAGCACATTTCTGAAAGATGAAGGAGCTGTTTAAGACAAAAGAAGGTAGTCATCAACAGGAAATAGACATTTCTAAATGTAGAAAACCAGTAGGAGAGGAGAAATTAGAAGACAGAGTTGGGGGAGGACACTGCAGAGACAGGTAAGGTGGGTTTTGCCTTTGCTTGTTTCCTAAGCATGTTGCAATAATAGAAGTCTATGTCAAGGCAGGATGATAACACTTCTACCAAAGACAGCGAAGAAGAAGAGTTCAGTAGCTGCTTCCCAGCCATATGTGGAGAGAAGATGTGCAGACCTCTCCCTTCACCAGCAAGCAAAGTCCTTAGCAGACAGCATCTACTCAGGGCGACTTCCCTGCACCCAAGACTTGTAGCCTAACAAATCTTGGCACCTCACATATACTCCAGAAGACTGAAAATTTTCTAGTTGTAATGGAGAATTTGACATGAAAGGGGCAGGGGTTATAGTTCCTAACTATCCTGAATAAAGATTTATATTTGATGGTTCCTAACCAGCATTAATCAAGCTTGGGATTGTACTGCATGCAAAGGTCCCCAAAGCTGAGCACAGGAATGTTTACTAAAAAAACTGAACGGATCTAATATATAAATGTAAAAATATAGTATCACTAATGCTGGGATTGTGAATTCAGCATTAATATAACACAAAAAAGGTTTCACCACTATTCCCTGGGACACAATTTCACAATCATTTACTTTCACTTTGCCCTCTGACAGCTGCAGAGGCAGATCTGCCTACAGAAACATCTGTAATCCAGCTCTTTAGTGATACACATTCAGAAATGAAAGCCCTGCACATACTCTCTGCTTTTCCAATATTCTATTTTGTACCAATACAGAAGGACTAGGAAGAGCTTGTTTCAAAACCATTGATATCAATTGAAAAAAAAAATAGATGTGGGAAAGAAAGAACAAGCAGGTAAGGGGTACCACAGCAAGGTACAATCAATAGAAATTAGAATAAAGAGAGACTATGATAAAAGATGAAAGTTTGGAATCAAACAACCCACAAGTCCCATTCCCTTGGCCTGCAGCTGGTTCTTTTCTTGCTGCAAGCTGTGTTTCTGGGAAGCTGAGCAGCCTGCAGCCTGATAAACTGCTGCATCAGGAGCTGGGGAGAGGTTACCCTGCTGCTCAGTCTGTCATTAACCTCTTCCTTGTGCTCCTGTGTCTCACAAAACTGGGATTCAAGGACAGAACCAGGGATATGGATAAACAGGCTAAAACAGACCCACAAAACTCCCCTGTCACTCAGGTGGGTGAAGCCACCTCTGCCCCACATCTGCTCCCAGCTCAGAGGGTTCCTCTGCCCACAACATCTGGAACAGCCAGCACTGCAGCCCCACTGGAGTTACAGGGACTGACAAGGCACTCCTCACTTTTACACTCAATTACAGCCTTCCAATTCCCAGTACAGAGCAAGGAATATTTTAACTTGTCACCACAGCTGCCCAGGTCCCCCTCAATAGTTTTTCATTTGATATTTTGCATTAAATTTCCCATAAAACTATGAATTCTTAATAAAAAAATTAAAGCAAATCAAGTAACAGTGACAACAACAAAACTTTATGTTAACTATTGGGGGTGTAATATTCTTCATTTCTCCATACTTACTATTTAAGCAAAGAACATGAACTATACAAGACAAATCAAAATGTATCCCAGCTCTGCATTAGACACAGAGTACCCAGACATGATACAGTTATTATGTGCAACCATTTCAATTACAAAGCCTGCTAAAGCATGTAATTCAACAGCCACTTCATGCAGTATCTCTGCAGCTGATCTGGCAAGCAGGAGCAGGACTTGCAGATTAAGTGTCAGCCTCCCAGCTGCTGTAAATGCTACCCTTTACTTAAAAATGTATTTTCTCATTTTAATTGCATTGTGCCCACATGCTGAATCAGAGTTTCTTTCCATGGCGAGCATCACAACCCAAATGTGTTTGAAAGAGTGGAGTTACTTAAAATATGCACTATTGCAAAGTGTTTTCAGCCTTTGTTTAGGTTTTTTACAACAGCAGAACATCTCTTCATGTTACAACATGCTGTAAACTACTTAAAAATTAATTAATATTATGGCAACAGAAGCACTATTATGAGAATTGTTTACTCTTTGGAATTTTTAAGAATATTCAACAGCCTGGCTAGCATCAGTTTCTAGAAATTAATTTTGAAATCTGATAGCAGTAGTTAAGGTCTGTTGCAGAAGAGTTTTCATGATGTGACACCTAATTATAATACAATTTTAACAATCAAGCAGATAAAAGCAGTGTCAGTGATCCCAATGAATGTGTCTAATTAAATGCCTCCAAAGGGGAAAATGCAATCATTTAGTAGGCTTAATTTTATATTACTAAAAAAAAACCTAAAAATTCTTTTTGTTCACCCCATTGTTTCACGTGTGTGTGCTGCTTTGAAATGTATGGAGTATCCCAGAGCACCAGTGGCAGGAGCAGCCTGAAACATCCATCTCTTGCCCATACAAATGACACAATGCAACATTTTATTTTCCAAAACACTTTTTTTTTACAAATACTTCACAGGATTTTCAGCAGAAAACTTTCATCTAACCAGTTTCTCAGACATCTTTTCTCAACATCAGATTTTTTTCCCATGGGAAAAAAAATCTTAATTTTTTTTTTCAACATCAGACATTATTTCCATGTATTTCATGAAAAAATAGAGTGTTTGCAACTGTTGTAATTGAGGGAACATTTACCAAGACACATTTCTTGGCATAAGCAAGGCAAATTATTGTAGCAACAAAACAGCTATTTCACCTCTAGCAGCTATTTAAGCACCAGGATATGGTATTAGTCTTACCTATTGACCTTTGATTATTCTGCAGATATGAAAGAGTAGTGTATTTTTTATTTCATTTTTATGTCCTGATTTAAAAAAAAATAGTGTGAAAGCACTTACCAGAGGAATTGTTATATGGGCAAAATATCAAGATCAAAACTCAGCTTCCTGTTTGTATAATTAGGAAATGCTTTTTGTAACTAATGGGAATTTAAGCATCAATTGAATGAAATAAATACTTGGGTCCTAGAACAAAGAGCAAATATAATGCAGTAAATTCATCCTCTGTTCAGAGTAGGGAGAGTACCAGACATAAAACCAGCTCTTTTCTGTGATTTCTTGAAAGCTGGTGCCCAGAGACCCTCAATCAGGTAATTGATGAATTTTGTACTTATGCAGGTAATGCTAATTTACAGCAAGCTGTGCAATCACGCCCATCACCAGAAAGAGAACATGCACTATCACCTGAGCACAGTCTGCTGGCCACAATTAGAGTACAATGAAGCATTTCCCTGGGTTAATTCCTCTGTGTCTCTAAAAGTGACCTTTTTCTGGAAATTCCTCACTATTCAAGCCTCCCTTGGTCTGGCTTTCAGCTCATTGTGTATTCCTCTTCTCCATCTCAGCAGTCCATTAATGTTTAGTGCTGTCTCCCACCTTGCCTGGAGTCTGTTCTAACATCCTGCAGTGCTCAGTGTTCCATACTTCACCCCTCTGCACTCACTGGGTACTTCACTCGCACACAGCTTTTTATTTACAGTAGTAGCTTAACACAGCAAATTCAGAGGTCCTACTCTCCACTGAGGCACTTTCTGTCTGATCCCACATGTCCCCCACTCTCAGCACCATCTCCAGCTTTTTCAGCAGCTTGTCAAAACTTTGATATTTCTCAATATCTTCTAAAAGCTTCCTTGCTCTCGCTCTCCTTTTTCACAGCTGGAGATGATGTGATTTTCCCTGCTGTTCAGCTTTGTAATCTCAGGTTTGTTTCTGATGTCTGGTGCTGTGCTTTCTCTCCTCAAACAAAGGTGAGAAGGATTCAGGTGTTTTCATTCAGTCCCCAGGCACTCAGCAACAGAGGAGATGGACTCAGAGGAGGCACCTGGTGCTCTCTCTCCCACTGCTGAAAGCTTTGCTCCTCTTTCCAGCCCTTTACACCTTGCAGAAACACAAAATTCATTTCATTCATTACCAGAAAGACCTCAGTTGGGGCTTTGCATGCTGTCCCTCCACTCCATCCCAAGGCACTGCCCAGTGAAAGAGCCCTGAGGTGCTCCTGGCTCTGCAAGCACTCAGGATTTGTCTGCAGCAGCATTTCTCAGGGCACAGCTGTGCCAGCTGAAGGCACCAGTTATTGTTTCTGGGATGGAGGAAAAAAGGGGACACTAATAACTATCCCATTCTCAGCTTTCACTCTTTATGAATCCTGTCCCATTTAATGGGAATTTTGGGGATCACAGAGAGTGAAAGGGCACAGTCTTTGGCAGGTTGGTTAACAGCTTTCAAGCCAAGTCTCCCTGACTGAGTGATTTCCACTTGTACTCAGTTATGCTTCCAGCACAGGACAATGAAATCTTTTTTTAGCTCTACTCCACTGCCTGGCTAAAGACACTGGAGTGAGTTACTCACTGTGCTGTGAGTTTTAACATGCCAGTAAAGATGATACTTGGAATGGCTATGCTGGGTTTTTCCCATTATTGAACTGACATTCACATTTTACACTATCAAGCTGAAAAATTCTAATTTGGCCAAATAATTATTTATCCAAGGTCTCACCTTTCCAAAAAACTTCCCAAAACAATCCTTATTCTCAATAAAATTAAAATTTTATTTGAAATTGTTATATTTCCAATTATTATTGTCTTTTCTAATCACTTCCAAAATCAGAGTACTGTCTGTGGTGCTCCACAGCTTCAGACTAAGCCTAAATGTTTCCTAAAATATCTTCTCTCCCAGCTTGCTCTGGCAATCCATGAAGCAGTAGAGCCCAGCTATTTTAAAACTGCTAAATCCATCTTTTTCATTCCAACAAAGTCACTTGAAACTTACTGTTTCTGTTCTCAACCCATTTATAAATCCCTTCCAAGAAAGGTTTGGAAGAATTTAAGGCAACATCATGTGGTAACTCCTCCCTTTTTTCTTAACATCCCAACTGATGTTGTACCTGACTGCTCTCTAGCAGCTGTTTTATTTTCTTACAGAAAAGGACAGCCACAAATAATTCTCACTCATTGCATCTAAATCTTGAAAATGATGTTATAGGCAGGTGATCCAACTCCTTATCTACATGCAGATTGGTAATATTCATTCATTAGAGTAATTCCTTAAAATAAAGATAAATATATTTCTTTTTTAATGGCCCTGTCCCACTTTATTTTCTGCATTGAACCTAACAGAGTTTGTGCAGTCAAGAAGAGAACACCCCCTACCAGCCTGGGTTTTGACTCTGCTTCCCATGAACAGCATTAAGTGTTTAATGGAGCTTGCTTTCCATGGAAGTAAAGCTGGGAGTGAGTAGTTAATGAGACTGAGCACTGCATATTTTTTTTCTAGAAAGAGTGAATTATGTATGTTTGGGGATAAATGGCTAAAAAAGCCTCTCAATACTGAAAGATTATGTGCCAAATTTATAAATGCCTGCTCATGCACGGATCTCATTTTTCTTTACCAGTTGCTGATGCTCCTTGTTTCAGGCTGATTGTACAGCTGAGCCGACCAATCCTGTGGTGTAAATGGTTTGGGAAGTCAATTGGAGCACATTAAAAAAGAAATGCAGATATTGCCAGCATTGGGAAGCCCTGGCTCTCTGCACATTGCTCTCAGGATGTTTTTGTGACGTTGCTTCACCACACAAAACTCACTTTATGAAACAGCAGCTCTGCAGCTGGGCAGTACCTGGAGCTAAGAACCACCCTGAAATCTCTCTGCATTCTTCATCCTCTTAGGTGGCTGCTCCCCAGCATGACCAGGGATGCATAAAGGAAGCCTGAGTTCCTTTACCAGCAAAAGGAGAAGCCCACATGAGTGAGATTCGCCTGACCATCACCTGTGCAGGCAAATCCAGGGCAGAGCTACCACTGCATTTCTATGAAAACATTTGAATACAAAAAGCCAATTATAATATTTGCATTCCTCCTACAGAATAACAGTCCCTTTTATCATTTCAGTTGCAGTAATTTGCTGCTGCTCATACTCCTTTGGAAAAGCAGAAATTTCTAGAGCTGCAGCCAAAATACTTGGTGGGAATGATGTTTATGCAAATGGATTTTGATCCATTGGAAAGCTCAGAATCCACTTTCTAACACTGGCCCTAGGCACTTCCATGTACTTTCAAAGATGTTTATAAACCTTTACTATTAATATAAATTTAAAATAATTGACAATAATATATTTTGTCCTCAGATATTGTCAGGGTACTAAACACACATTTCTAGAGAGCTCAGATTAGTCTCTATATGTCACAATTATGTACATAGCTTTTATAATGCATTTCAATTTTTTAAAATTATAGTCTAGCTGGGCAAAATATTTTCAACATAAAAAGATAAAAGGATCCAAATAGCTCAACTAAAAGTGTTCTACCAAACTATTTTCAATAGACAAAAAACCCACAAGCTGTATAAGCAGCAAAAATTTTAGTAGCCTCTCCTCAAACTCTATTATTTCTAGGAATGGGGTGGAGAAAAAAGAGAAAGATAGCACAAGTAAAAAAGTACTTCTAGAAAACAGAGTCAAAACCACATATTAAAGTAAAACCAAAATACAATTTAAGAAAAATTTTGAAAACTACAGGGGGAAAATACCATTTCCGTAGAGCATGAACAGGGGAGAGTTTAGGTATGAACAACTAATTGAAATATTATCATATGTATTTTTAAATATTTGTATTATATATATTTTTGCTAAGTAGAATATTTAAATTGTCAGATCACCCATACTGGTCTCGTCTAGTACAGGTCTTCATGTTTTCTTGCTATTCAATTCAAGAGGTAATGATCAGTAATCTAACACAAAATTCTAGTATTTAAATGTTTTAGAAAGGATCAGTATTCTCTCAGTAATTGCTGCCAAACTGAAGTCCAATACTACCTAAATATTTTCAATAAAACAATCCCTAGATGACAGAAGTGTGGTTATCAGTGCAGCTGCTGAGGAAAAGACAAGCAGCAGCTGCAGAAGAAGCTCTACTGCTCAGGTAGCAATTACAATAAATTGTGTTCCTTTCCCTGATACCTTCAGAGGCTCCCTAGAACAGAGGCTAGACAGAATTAAAGGAAAAGATAAGGGATTTATTAAAAGGTCTTCAAAGATATACATTGGTCAGTACAAGAGCCTGGCCAGGATGGACCACGAGTTTTCACACTTTTCTAAGATTTGGTCCATTTCCATATTGAGGTTAATTGTCCAATTACAGCTTCAGGTTATGCAGTCCCCTCCTCCCAGTTTGCTGCCCTCAATTTGCTGTTGTTTGCACTTTTTGGGCCTGAAGCTGCAATGGTGACCTTGGTTCTCAGAATTGTGTTGTCTAACTAAACTGAGGAGAACTTGCTAACACTTCATATGAAGTTCAGAGTTACACACTAATGCAGTACAGAATCTGGAAAATAGGAAAGCTAAAACTTAAGGCATCACCCTAATCCCCAGCGTCCCTGAGATCCCACAGGATCCTGGGTGTTATATTACAATAAAATGGAGATATTCTACTTCCCCATAAGTTTCCTGCAAACCCCTTCATCATCAGAGGTCCCAACAGCCCCAGTGCACAGGTGACTTCTTCAAGTGCAAATACAAAACCTCAGCTGATTTAAAGAGTAATAATATTAGAAAGAAGAACATAAATAATAAATGTCAGAACAATCTGTGTTATTTTCTAAATATCTTTTGCACTTCTCAATGAAGTACATCTCAATGTACTATCTCCATGTACTTCTTTTGAATCCCAACCAAATTATTAATCTCCTCACAAAATGAGATAAAATGAATTTTAACTGCAAACCTGCATCTCTCACCTCCTCTCTTGCATTTTAAATGAATGACTAATTCAGCTCTCCTAAAAAAAAAACCACAGAAAAAAAACCCTCTAAAACATAATAAACCCTCAAGTGACTGCCAAACTTAGCAGGGTACTGCAAGGTACAAGACAGTCATATTTATATTCTTCTGTGCAAATGGGAAGCATAACACTGGGACACAGTGACTGTTCTTTCTAGATAATTACAATTTGGAATTGCAATAAGGCAAAGAGAATTTCTCCTATGCAGAACAGAATTTCTCAGAGCTGAAGACTCCACATTTTACTGAGACTCCACATCCACCAGAGAGAGAAGGAGATGTCAGCTTGTCTTGTTTAGAAGAGGGTTACAAATAAAAATTGGGCATTACTTGTTGCTTATGAGAGAGAAATAAACAGTGTTGAGAGTTTTTTGCAGATTGAGGAGTTCTTGCTAGACAATGGCCACATTCAGCCAATGCACAATCCAGCCTGCTTGTACTAATGGACAATGGTCACGTTCACAAACAATGAATAATGGACATACTCAGAAAGAGGGTCGGTATATCCTTGAAAGATATACAAGAAGAAGAGTCATCAGGACTCAGCAAGTTTGTCAGCAAGCTTGGGAAAGTAAGGAAAAAAAAAGTGAGTTATGGGTGGGCCAGATGACCACAGTAAGACACGTGAAAAATTAGGTGATGCAATCAGCACTCTAATTTAGACGTGTGAACAGCTAGGATTAATCAATCATTATTAGTAGAGATCATAATCAGTGATCATTATCATGATCAGTATTAGCTAGAAACACGTGGACAGTAGAGATTTATTATAAATATAGTCTTTTTAGGGATAATAAATTTGGCTTCACTGGATCATGTTGGTCATGGTGTGGTGTCCCTGAACCTCCATGCCCCGCAATGAAAAGCAGATAGAGTGATGATAGAGTGATGAGCAGATGCCATGGACAGGGGTTTGGGAGAGCTGCAGTGTGAGGAGCAGCCCAGTGAGCATCCCCAGTGATCCCCATCCCCCTGCGTGAGGGTCCGCAGTGCTGACCTCGAGACTCTCCACCAAGCACTGCCTTGCTCTCACAACTCACTCTGCTGGTCCCCACACAAAAACACATCTCTGCCTCAAAAGACATGTAGGGACAGCCCAGGAACACCACCCAGAGCCCTTCAAGGGAAGGGGAGAGGAGGGAAGGCCCCTGTTGCACTCCTGCAGCCCAGCAAGGCAAGGCTGTAACAAACAGGAGGAATTTTGCCTCTGGTACAAGTCCCTGCCACAGGATGCTGTGGTTGCTGATGCTTTATAGCAGCTCACAGAGAAGGTGCCCAGGTCAGGAGCAGAAATCCTCTGAGGCTTCTAAAGACATAAAAAGCAGCTCCTGCCTCAGGAAGCCTCTGCTGTTAGAGCTGGGAAGGGGTGGCCAGGATTGTACTTTTTATGGTTTTTAACATGTTTGCTCTGGGCTACCTGTACAATTGAGAAAAGAAAAAGTGTAGGAAAAAAAAAAAGAATAAAAAATTAGTCTATTTAGTCTTGCCAGCAATGACTGTCCTGGTTCTTGACCTTGTGCAGAAGTTTCTTTTTAGCTGCTGCATACTAAAAGAGTATTTCACACCACTGCCTCCAATATACTGCTGTCTTAATTCAAAAGCAACCACATGCAAAAGATGTGTTAGCTTTATACTAACTTTCTACAAGAGAAGCAGTAAATACATGGATTAAAACAATTTCTAGAAAAAGAAAAGGGTTTTTTAACTGTTAAGATGATGTTATGATTTTATCTGCTGTGAATATTCAAGGAAGAGTGGAAGAATGTGAAACACAATTAGTGGGTATCCAGCTACCAGACTTCCTTGCATCTTGACTTCAGAGATTAAATGCTTAGTTATGTTCCTAGATGCAAAAGAAAATCTCAAATTTCTGCATTCTGAGTTTGGGCAAAAACTTGTGCAAGCACCAGAGAGGGTAGGAGGTGTCAGCTTATCTGTTGTTTAGCAGAGGGTTACAAATAAAAATTGGGCATTACTTGTTGTTTACGAGAGAGGAATAAAAAGCACAAGAAATCTTGCTGAAAAGCAGATAAATTGTAGAAAAAATTACTAAGAACAACTGAAGAGTCATGCACAGGGAATTAAAGTAGGTATGGGCACTGCCAAATGTTCCACACTAACCACTGCAGGGTGAGAAAAATCTGGAAGTAGGAAAGAAGGCATTGGGCACAAACAATATTTTATACTAATAATTATTCTACAAAAAAGTACCAAAATGCTATTTTTTTTTGCAATAAATATTTCTTCTCCCTGTCCAGCAATGTAGGCTTTCAGTGGATACACCTGCAACCCAAATTCAGAACATAGTACAGCCATGACAAGACTTCATTCAGAAAACATTTTTGTATTTTCAAATTTCTGATCTTTGACTTCAAAATGCCCTTTGGGCCAAAAAGGAAAATAAATTTAAAAAATAAGTTGGTGAGGGAAAGACACAGAAGAGGCTGAAGATGACATTAAATTACCAGAAAATTAATATCTCTTATTTTTTTTCATCCTTTTGGTCTTTACTTTTTGTGACCCCTGTGACCATTGCTCTGTTTGTCCTCTACAGTTTCTCCATGTTTCTCCAAGGGTCTTTATCTAATTTTAATGATGAAGAAAAATCTATGTATATCAAATATAAAGACTCAAAACCCACTACAGACCCTTTATTTGCTGCAGAGAATTGAAAGCAATCATGAAAAAGGAAAACTGGATTTACATTTAATGCTCTCCAAGCCTGAAAATGCAGATTCTTATGGGTTTTTATTTAAAAATAGAAGAGAAATAAAATTCTCAAATGTGTTTTGAAGAATACAGTAGTTTTTGGTCCATTTCTTTACTGAAAACCATAACTGACTTTATTCATTACCAGAAGTCTTAATTTTGAGTTGTATCTGGAGGGTATTTTGCAAGATTTGCCTGTATGTGCAGTACAGTAATTACTTTTTTGAAGTGCACTGGAAAAGGAAATGAAGTCAGCAGGTTTATGATCTCAAAGCTTTTTGATTTAATTAAAAGTCATTAGCAGCAACCCTCACTATTCAGTGGCTGAACATGCCCAAATAGAGATCTTAAAGCAGAAGCCATAAAGCTGCAGGTTTTCCAGCATGCTCAGGATGAATATATGGCAAAATTTGAGGTTTTTCCTGTGTTACAGTGAACTGAAAATGTGGTAGTAGAAAGAATAGCCATAATAAAAAATTTAATATTAAAATAAATAATAATAAAAATAAATAAAGTAAAAATAAATAATAATAAAAAATTAAATGCTGAGCCTAATGTGATTAAAGGCTAAAGTTAGCAGAAGTAAAGCACAGTAATTTATATCATATTTCCCCCATGAATGTGTTGTTTATTAGCTCTGTTCTTGATTTATTGCCCTGGAAACTCTTCAGAGCCCCAGGTCTGAGCGGCCGCTCTCGGTCACAGCTGAGCTGCTCGCTGATGTGCAGAGCTCCCTTTGGAGCTGCCCAATCCCACAGCAGCCTGTGACAGCATCCCTGCACAGCCACAGCCCCTCATTGCCATTCTGCTGCAACACCTAGTAACAATTAGATTCCTTTGCCTTGCTATTGTGATTCCAACAACAGATGCTTTTCTTATAAACCACTGAATTTACTCAAATTTAAATGTCAGGCGGAGCAAGTGAATGCACAGTCCATGAAGCTGCACTGGGAAAATGAGCTCACATCTGTCTCATTATAATATATTGTATTTCCATTTCATTTACTTTCCATTCTTAGCAGAGTTTCAAGCAATTTTTCAATTTCCAAACCAAGCAGCATCTTAGAAAAAGTGAGGTGTTTTTTTTTCCTTTCTATTGCAGAAAATATATTGTTTGTTGGTGTATTTTTGTGGTGTCGCACAACCACCCAGCACAATGCTGCTCTCACAAATACATTGTTTAACTAAACAAAACAACATGAGAAAAAACACTATCTAAAAGTTACCAAGGCAGAAATTCTATGAACAGGTTTCCTGATGAACATTTTGTGCATAATTCCAGGTGTCATGGGCATAAATGAGTATAAATTTTGTACACTGGGTAATTAAATGAATGGGATTTCACAGGGGAAAGTAAGAACACGGGCTCTGACAATCTGCAATTAAATGGGTTGTAGTGCTGGAGTTTTACAGATATTTAGTGATGCAGGTAATGTCTCAAGGAGTTTCTAAAGTACTTCAGTATTTAGGGAATTAGCTCCTTTGATGTTTTCTGATAGATCTCATTAGTTGCACCTTAAGGTATGTCAGTATGTGAAAAAAAAATCTTGTTACTGAATTCAGTATCTGCAGATTAAAATAATGACTTGTACGTGGTTCAGCCTCTGTATAAATCATTTAATGTAAGCAATATTAAATTTTAAGAGCAAGATGAACAATTGGCTTGTCTGATATGATTAAAAATGTGAGGAAGAAAAAAAATATCCAACAGTAAATTCTGAAAGTCTAAAATAAACCTAACAGGTGTGAAGGGCGATTCAATTTGTCCCAAAATACAAAGCAATCAAAGTTGCTATGGTTTTATCATTATTTCAGAATTATGGCCAGTCTCTTGCATACTTGCAAATGTTGAATTTTCAGACTGATTCATCCAAGGCTAGATTGTTTATTCCCAGTCTTTCAATATTTTCTTACTGTTAGAAATTTTAAATGAACATTTTATCGTTGAGTGCTCTGGCAGAAGTCCATATGAGTTGGGATTGTACTTAGAATACAAATGAGAAAATTAATTAGGTGATGACAGTTTGGAATATTAGTTTTCAGCCACCAGTTTTTATTAGGTCTCTTTTTCTGGATGTTCATGAAGTGATTGATTGACAGAAAATTTCAGAAATATGTGTGATGTTTTTAAAATTTTCATACTGGAGAACAATATATTCTAACTCACTCTTTTGGGGGAGGAAAAATCAAAAATACCACTTTATATTTAAGCTGAATAAGTGCGCTGCATGGAAATGCAGGAATTTATCCTCTTTTCTGCCATATTCCATCTCTAATCTCAACTCTCACAAACTGTAAAGAGTTTTTAGATGATAAAAGAATAATTTCTTTGTTCTTTGGCTGAAAGTTGCTGTACAGCATTGCTGTCCAAATGCTGGCCCACAGAGGTGATTTGTACCTCAGTGGCACTGCTGAAACCCAGTGGCTCCGTGAACCACTGCAAAGTTTGCATTAAATGTGGAGTTAATTAACTCAGGAATAAGAATTTTACAAAAGAAAAAAAAATAAAAAAGAGAAAGGTTTCATTACTTTGAAGAACACATTTAGTGTAAAAATATTCTTTTTTCCAAACTAGATGAATATTTTAACCTCAATCCTAGAGCTTAACCCTAGTCAATGTAATCTAAATATGGCATCATGAAAGCTTTCTCAGCACTGTGCTTCCACTTAATATTTTTTATTATATATCTTCAACATCCTAATTTCTTGTATTTCTCATTATATTCTCTTGACATTAAAAATAAATGAAATTTTAGCCCTTTATAGAGCTTTTGTAGCTCTAGTGCATTACTGTTCAAATGCAAGCGCACAGATCTCTTATTAAATGTCACTGTTTCATTGGTGCAAATGCACTTATATAGATGAAAACAGATAATCACAACAGCAGAGATACAACAGAGGCTCTTGTTCTGTAAAATTTCTTTTTAGTCCAGCCTGTTTTAGAAGCCTACAGCTGTCAGACCTCATGTCTTTCTCTCTGATCCCTCAAGCTGAGGAACTTTGTTTGTTCCTATAACAAAACACGTGTCTGTCCTTTAGCTGATTAGTGCTTCAACAAGCACATAACAAGATATTCACTGTTTCCAAACGTTTGCACATCAAAGACAACTTTAAGCAGCTTTGTGAAATGAATTTGATTTGTTAAAACTGCAGAAGGATGGAGCTGGAGGAGCCTGTTGATTCCTTGCATCTTGCATAATTAGAATATACAAGTGGTCCAATGCATCTGTGTCTACAAAATACTTGTGGTTTATGTATGCCAAAACTTTGTCATTCTAACTTTCCCAAATAACTGCTATCAGAAATATAACAAAATTTTATGTACAGTTTACAAAAATGCTCAACTTTATAATTTGCTCAATTATAAAGGGCTTTACATCAACCTGCACAGTGGTGTCTTCTTGCCACACAGATCTTTTCACAGATCACAACTATGTGAAACACCACACACTTTCAAAAGTACTTAAAATAGTTCTCCTACTCTGCCAAGATTGCTTCAATAGCTAGATTTACCTCTAATAAAGAGAATTACTGCTGCTCAGTTGAAAAAAGGAGCTAGATTTCTTTTGCCAGGTAAAGTTGAGAATAATTATTCTGAAATGAGAATATAGCTGTGATAAAACAGGAGATGAGAATCAGATTGAAAGTTAGAGCAAAAGATCATTTTTTAAAAAATGAACTCCAAATGTCATTTTCATTTGCTAAATTGAATTCTATAAGCTTCCATAAATTCCATGGCACAGAAGACTAAGTTAAGCAATTACTCATGAAAATATTATCCATTCCTCTACAGTATTAACAAAAAAAAAAAATCATAAAACACATACAGCACATAGTCTAAATATTCATTATAATGAAATGCTGAAATTTATCTATGTGGGTAAAATAAAAATATTAGGTTAAAATTATGCTTATAAAAGCTACAAGAGCAGGGAAATCAGGAAGCAGGGAGCTCTGCAGGTATCTCTCCCTGGGGAATCAGCAGCCTCCCATCCACAGCCAGCAAAGTTCACTGCTCTCCTGTGAAATGTAGGGCAGTGAGCCAGGTAAAAGAAGAGAGACATTGAAACCTTTTCTATCTACATTCCCTACTCAGACTGCATATGTGGACATTCATGAATGTAAAAATCAGTTTAACATACCTTTTACATTATTTATCTTATTCTTATGGTTTTGAAGCAAATCTATTGGAACAGCAGCAGGCTCCTGCCATCACTTGGTCTAAGCCAGTTGGATATAAATACTGCTTTGAAAAGACCTGTGCAAACAGTCAAGAAATACTTAGAAGAGCAGGCAGCAAAATCAAATGAACAGGCCTAACTGAGATGAGAAAACAAGTATAAATTTAAAAACACAATAGTATCTTCATTAACAGCCACCCAACCATCATCTCACAATCAACTGAAAGTCCAACAGGTCCTCACAGATACTCCTCACTATATACAGTAGGAGAATTTTATATTCAAAATAACCAGGAGTAAGAAAATTCAAAGATCTACATTTGTGCCTAAATATACGAGGTGTTCTACAAATTAAAACTACCAACCATCAGACATATAAAGCTCGTCCCAAGGATGTCCAAACTCCTATCAGTGCTGTGGTAACCAGGCAGTCACATGGCCACTGGACCTGATTACAGACACCAGCTAACTAAATGCACACTCTGGGCTCTCTGTAGGGAACAGAGGGCTTACAATGAAAGGTCAACAGTGTTAATTCTCTGTAAATCTCTTTTGCTCAAACATGAATTTTTAACTAATCCGTGTTTCATGACCACCTCCTTCTTTTCCTAAAATTCTCACTCCAGTTTTAGGGTGAAATAAACTTCATAGAGCAGTTTGGTTGGACCCCTGAGGTTTGCTCAGGGACTTGGGAGGCTGAGAAGCCAACACAGGCACTGTGGCCACAGGAGAAACAGAAAACACAAACCAAACCCAGTTCCTGTATCTGCTCTCTGCAAGTCCAGAGACACAGCATGGTCAGCTCCTCCTCCATGGCAAAGGGACTCCCAAAGCCTCAAACAGTGTCTAAACCTTTTAATAA
Organism: Zonotrichia leucophrys gambelii; assembly: GCF_028769735.1. NCBI lineage: Eukaryota > Metazoa > Chordata > Aves > Passeriformes > Passerellidae > Zonotrichia > Zonotrichia leucophrys. Next base: position 7,940,409 of record NC_088177.1, on the reverse strand, counting down.
CCACTGTCACCTACTTTTGCTGGAAGGACCATTTGAATCTTTTAAAGGATTTTGCATTTTTCCTCTCTTCAGCATCTGCATTCTGCTGCATCACTCACAGCCCAGGGGCTGATGGCTTTCTCTAAGGCTGTAACCCAAATTCAGACCAGCTCCAAATGAGGGTCCTGCCTCTCTCCACAGTGAGAGCAAGGCATGACCTGCACAAATCTCTGATCTACACTGAACTGACATGCGCTCAGCCAGTTCAGCATTAAATCTCCTCTACACTCCAATGGTCCCTGCTCCTTCAGGATTTCACTGTCTGATTAGAGAAATTATAAATGCAAACTTGGCTTTCTGATTAATGAGTCATGAACATCACAAGAAGGCAGCAAGTGACCTTTGCCGTTCATTTTTTGCAGCCTTCCTGTAATCAGCATCACAAAGACTTTGGCAGAGTTTGTTTATTGACTCTGCACTGGAGCAAAATCAATTTTCTATGCTGTTTTCTTCCAATTTTAGGAAATAAAATGGTGTTATAGGTGTCTAGGCTTAATAGCTGTGTGCTCTGATTCAAACTGGGTATGGCCACATACAACCCAGGTTAGTTCATCAGATCAGGTGAGATCAAGGATTGCAGGAAAAAAATATTTAAGGAATACGGTTAAAATACTGGGAGAAACCCAACAGAACTCAGAAACCATGACCCAAAAAGACAATTTAAAAAGTTCTATATAAAAGTAATTTCATGTAGAATTTTTGCTGGTATTACTTTAAAATCAACAACAACAACAAGAGATAAGAAAGAAATAAAAATGATGATGCAAAACACATTAAAAGCCTCACATCTCTGCTTATCCTGCTTCCCAGACTGTGCTGTGGCTAACCAAGGAAGGAAGTCCCCAAAGGAAGATGCTCCTCAGGGTGCTGAACACACACTGCTAAAATCATTATGTTTAGGTTCCATACCTCCTTTTGGAACAGCATCAAAGCACAGAACAACCCCAGGTCTCTGCAGCTGAGGCTGAGCTGGGAATTTCATTATTGGGGATTTGGTGCAGTCAGGCACAAGCCCTGTAATGCTTTACTTAACCAACTGTCCATCAGCCACAGTGAGTAAACTGGCAGGGTCAAAGGCAAAAAAGGGGTTTTTTGAGACTAGATACAGGTAACTCATTCTGTCAGCTGAGATTAAATCTTGGTGCTGGAGTGGGATGTGCAGAGGAAAAGATCAGCACTCAGCAGCAGTTTTTAAAAAACAAGTCATATAGATCTGAGGGAAACCTCAAGAAGTTTTATTTTAACTAGTCTCTAAGAGCCTCTGCAGGCTCATTCTGGTGATCATGGGACTGTGAAATATTTACAACAGACAGGCAGCTCCATATCCAAACAATGGCCATTGCAAATCAGTTGTGCAGACAGAAGAACATGAATTTAAATATTTAAGAGGCAGGAGTCAGCCATGGAGTAGACTTTTTTACAGTTCATTAGAAGATTTAGAAGCAAAACTCTATTAGCATTCTTCTGCACACAAAAGACTGATTTAGGAGAGACTAGATGAATTAATAATCAAATATGGTAATGCATATTAACTACAGAAAAATCTGCTCTAGAAGGTACAGCCATGGTTGCTGAAGTGTGGTGAAAATAAAACCAAGTACTAGTTGTCCCTAGGAAAGGGAACAAACACCCTTGAAAAATGTTACTTTTATGTTGATACAGAGCATGTGGTCTTTACTAATTTATTTTGTATTAAGACAAGATAATATCTGGGGGCCTGTTTCCATCACTAGCAAATATATGAATGAACTGGCTTTTTGCCTCAACTGGTATTTCCTGAATGAATAAGAATGTTAGCTCTAAGCAAGACACATTGCAGCAGCACACTGCACCAGGCCCCCTGTGTGCTCTTCTGTGCCAGCACACAAAATCAGTTTCCTTGTTTTGCCATTCGTTGTTTTTCTTAGGGATCTGCTGTGCCTGTAAAACCCTGGAAATGGTCAAGAATATTGTGTGCTGAATAGGAACAGTTGTGACTACCATGAGGAGAGGAATATACGAGAGGAAGAGGAGGAGGAAGGATTTTCCAGGTGCTGTAGAGCCCCTTCCCAGCCCTGCTCCCTGCGGTGGGATAGGTCATGCAGTCACTGCCAGGCAGGAAATCTCCTCATGGCAGGGGCAGCTCCCACAAGAGGAGGGTCAGCATCAAATGCATCAGCAGGGCTGGCACCCTCCAACAGACCTGCAGAGTTAATTGCTCTCTCCAGCTCAGTGTTTGATGCAAACTCTCTGAGCTTAATGAAGCTCTGTGGTGCAGGGATTAGGAGGCTGCACTCACTCAGTTGATGCTGTTCACTCTGCACAGACTCTTTGAGTAAAATGCAATTCCCATCACCACTGCACCTGTAATAGTCATTGCCCAAAACATGGGTGCCCTGTATGCTTCCAGCAGCCATCCCAAGGAGAGCTGCTGCCTCTCCCAGCTGGGATTCAGAACAGTTCATCATGACACTGTTATTCACAGCAATTTGTAAAACAGTCCAGCCCTGCATCATCATGAGTTTCATAAACACAGATTGTGTTCCTGAATCATTCAGAGCTCTTCTGGGGGAAGAAGGCTTTGCCCATTCCTCAGGACTCATCCTCTCAGGAGGTCTGGAGCCAGCAAGGACAAGGGCTACAAGGGCAATGCAGGCAGAGCATTACAGTGAATATAATGAATGTCAGTGCTTGAGTAACACAGCAAAACTGCAAACCTCCAAACAGGCCAATGGGGAAAAGGAGGAAGGAGAACAGAAAAGAAGAGGTGTGCCCCAAAGTTATAATTACTGAGTCTCCTGAGGAGAAAATGGTGAAATCGGGTCAATTTTCAGGAACACAGTTTAAAAGTTATTTAAAAAATGAAATACTGAAGAGCAAGCAAACTGTGAGTCTAATATCAACTTCACAAGTACCAAATGGGAGAGGTTTTCACTTACTTTGTGCACTGAATACAAACCAAAGTTTAGAGATTAAATGTCAACAAATGAAGGCAAAGCATTAATCTATTGTGCCATATCACCTCACTCCCAAATCACTAACAAGCTACTATCTATCTTATCTCTGCTTCACTTATTGACAATCTCTATTTGTTTCATCAAGAAAAGGGACAATCCATTCTGGGCTCAGCATACATCATCCTAAGCAGAAATAAACACTTTGCAATAAATGGCAGCCAAGTGAGAAGCAGAGTGTGCTCTGCTTTGCCACAAAAGTATGCAGCAGAAAAGCATGAAGTGCATTATTTTCTGCCCTTTGCATATACACATCTCTCACACATTCACACTTCTTTGGAAAGCAGGAGGAACTGTTCCTTTTTCACTCCTCAGAAAAGAGAACCAAGTCTAAAATCACTCTGTCACAGCCAACACCAATACACCCAGTGGCTGCCATCAGCTGTGAGGGGAGAATCTTCCTTCTCTGCACTTTTGGGTGATATCAGGCAGCCTCCAGGACAGACAGCTCTCCTGGACAGTGTGGCTGGCAGCAAGGTCATATTTAATGGGATATGCCTTTTGGGGAGAAGAGGCTTTCAGGCAGACAGCAATGTCAGACAGACCTAAGGGCTGTATTTGAACAGCTTCTCAAGAGCCAAATTGTATAGAGGAATCCAGTACCTAGGTGAGGTTCCTTACAGGGGAACCACTGAAATTGTTCTTTACAAGCATTACATTTTAAGGAGTGAAGGAGACTTTTTTTTTAATTTATTTATTCATTTTGTATCTTACCTTCTTTTAGAAAAGCCTTCTGGTGACTGAGATATCTGCCCTCAAAAGACAGAAGGCCACAGAAGGCCAGCAATCTCAAGAAACCTGACACAACTCTCCAAGTTTAGCTCCCTTTTCATCTGTGAGTTGCAACACAACAAGCACATAAAACACAGGAGCAGAAAGGTTTTCTCAGCAAGAGCTTGCAAGGTACCTGGACACAGATCATTTGCTGGTGAAACAAGACAATGAGGAAATTGTTCTCTCTTGGCCACTGTCACTATAGGTGATTCCTGAATAGGGGAAATAAAGTATTAAGAGTCAAAAAAAAAAAAAAAAAAAAAAAAAAAGCTGGATGATGTGGTCATGGTGATACTTATAATACTTATAATGTAATGATCACATTTTGAAGTCAAACATCCCTGAAGTGCAAAGATGTTTTTGTTGCTTTACAATACTGGCAGGCTCACACACACAGAGCTGCCACAATCCACCTTCTGCTAGCTCTCAAAATTATTTCTATGTAACTGAAAGCTCCAAAACCCTTTTCTTTCTATTTTTTTTTTTCATGAAAGCTAAGGTTTCTTAATGCATTTGTGTAACAGGATGCTTCTCTGGCAAACATCAAGGCCGAAGCCAAAACAAAAATATCACAAAGTACACAAGATCCCAGGTAGAGATCACCACTGGAGATGGATAATGGACTTGATGGACCATTAGAGTGCTCCACTGTGCCTGTACAGAGCCAGCAGGGGAGAAGGAGGCAGCGAAAGCAACAGACTGCAGATTAGAAAGGAGGAAAATTATGTAGGGAAGTCAGCTAAAAAGAGAAGCTTCTTACTGAGTTTCCCACTAATATTTATCACACCACTATGGCCCAAAAGAAATACTTATGCCTTGCCAGGTTAAATACTTTGCAAACAAATATATTGCAAGCTGGGCTGAGGAGATGTAAAATCAATGCTATAAACATGTGTCACTGCTAATATTGGCTGATATTTCTACTGTTCACAGCATTTAACCTGTACCTCAGAGAAGTCAATAATTATTACATCAATAATGAACACTAACGTCATTGTGGCAACAGCAACTGGGAAAATTTTGTACCTTTGTCATGACAAAGTCTAAAAATCATAACACTGGAAAGCAGAACTGGACAGTTTGGCCATAATTCTGCCCTGCCTACCTGCATACTTAACAAATGTAAATTTGGTGCTGCAGTTATCACTGTAACTACAACTGCAAGAATGCTGAATTTAAAAAGAAATGCCAGAGAACAGGATGCCAGAGAATTGACTAACAGTAAAGTCCTGATAAAAGCATTAGTCATAACAGAATAATCAGATACAATCAGAAGGGGAATAAATTCAGTGGTAAATCTGACAAAATATTCCCACCAATGCAATACAGCATTAACTTTCCAATTCATGACTGTGCTGTCTAATATAAATGCAATATAATTAGTTAAAATAATAAAACTACAAAGCCTGTGTTTTTATCAGAAAATGTCTAAAGCAAGCAGATAGAAGTGCCTGTACCCTGTAATATTTCAAGATTGTTAAAATGTGTACAAGGCACCCGCAACAGTTTACATCCATGGAAAAGGGATAGACTGTGTTGATAAGCACAAAATCAGAATTATACGAGCCTGGGCTTAGTCCTTAATGCCAAACTCTGTGTAAATGTGAAAGCTGGGCTCTGGAGATAGCAACCAAATGTCATATTTGAACAAGTGATATTGGGAAAAGCTAACTGGAGGTCCCAGAAATAGAACTGCAGGGAGGAAGCAAAACCACGGGGGCAGTGAGTTCCCAGCTAGGATCTTTCCTTCACTCAGAGCAAGATGGAGGGACACTGATTAAAGACATTTCTGTGTTGCTCAGTCACAGAAAGAAAACCATTTTTAATGGAATCATAAAAGTTTTGAGCCACTGTAGGGATATCTAGGTCACCCAGGCCATTCTCCATCACTCCTGGAAGTGAACCCCACCATGGGACAAGTGCCTTTGATTAGCTTTAAATGACAGAAGGAGCCTGGGAACGTGCAAAAAGAGCATGAGCATTCATTTCTGGCTTACATTGAGTTGTTAAGGATGGCCAGCATTATGGTATTCTTCAAGGGACATGGGAGCTCAAACCACTGCATACAAACTGTTTGTTCCACATTTATGTATTTTTCCTACATTATTCCACACCTCATTTTCTGACATGCATTTCAATTTCTATTTTAATAATCAACACAGGACATTATTAGCTGGCAGACTGACACTTTTCTAGGTGGTCCCACTGGTTTCTTTGTCTATTTAATGAAATGTATAGGCACTTATATACCTCTCAATTTTAAAAACAAAACTGCATCAAACAAATTAAAAAACCAATGGCATACATAGTTAAGTTCCTACTGGCAGCTCTGATATGCTTTCATCATTGCTGCAATTATGTTTACATGAAAATATACACATTTCTCAGTTTTCTCGCTTAGTTTCACCATTACTCCATCAATGCTCTCTCTTTTTTTGATGCAATTTACTCATGCAGCTATTTTCAACCACTTTAGTCTCATCTTTCTTCCTTTATTAAATGTCTGCTTCTTTATGAGAAATGTTTCATTTTCAGGAGAAGTGACAAGTAGAAAGTCATACATAAGCACAGCAACCATTCCTCTGTCCTGTGCAGTTAAAGCAGACACATAGAATTTCCATGTTTGGATATTTTTCTGTTCTAACCTTTCCTTTTCAAATCAAACATGATGATTACCCTTCCATAAAACATTTAAATGCTGTTGAGGAGTGAAGCAGGAGCTGTTCCTTTCTAGAGGTCAGCTTAGAAACGAAAGGGTTCAGTAAATGGCAGACATGGAGAAACACTGCTGCAGTCAGAGCACAGAAATGGCACAACACAGACTCAGAACTGAGACGAGTGAACTAAATTTAGAAAGACAGAAAAGTAAAAATAGGATCAAGTTCACAAGATCAGAGCTAGCTGTATTTTTAGGTCCACGGAAGGCAACAGTGAAAAACAGAGGAGAGCAACATCTTGGTTGAGGAAGCAATGCATGCTAAACCCTACAATCCAGCATGTTTTAGGGCAATCTGTGCCCTGCCCATTGCCAGCAGGGCAGAGCCCTGAGCCCTTGGCAGCAGCATAGACCAGCAGGTTCTGTCCAGGTTTGTACAGAACCCCCAGCCCTGTGCACACACAGCACGAGCCCTGGAGAGGTGCTCAGCAGGTCTGGCATCTCTTGAAGACAGAACTTAGAACTTTGCCTCTTAAAAAGAAGCAAAAATATCTGAAGAGCCAAAGAAAAAGATCCAGCAATAGTCAGCACAGCTGCTGAAGAATAAATGAGGTCTCAATTATTATTTTTAGCAGAAGTCACACACTCCAAGTCCTGGTCCAAAATAAAAGATTTTCCATTATCTCCTACAGCAGTGGGAAGTTATTTCCTACATAGCAACCCATCCCTGAGAGCTGCAGTACATCCACAACTGAATATAGACTCTCACTTATTTCATACTTCCCAGTCATGATCATGTACAGAGCTTGAATATCAGAGATGCAACATTCCTGGGCAACAGATGCAGGAACTTCCAAAGAACTTCAGTCCTGGGAAAGCATTGACTGTGTCTAGTAGTAATGAGATGGGAAGTAATGAAAAACATGACAAGACAGCTCTTGTGAGACCACCAACAACCTCTGATACACAAAGAATATTACATAAAAGCTGCTGCTTCACAGAGTCTGGTACTTAACTTAGGGAGAACTATCTGAAAAATGAGCTCATGCTAAAGTAAAATACTTTATTCAAAGAAGTGAAGCCTTTCAAATGAAAAACACACCAATAGATTTTAACTCATAGGCCTTCCTCCCCTTCTTTTATAACTTTCTAAACACAATCCCTATATAGGATAATCCATTCAGGGCCATTCCTTAGGAAAACTCCTATAACAGCTTCTCATACTTCATTGCTTTACTGAGCACTTTAATATCTATTTCAGCCCAGGGCACAGGACAATTTTGCTATCCTGAACAGCTGAGCAGAAAGCATGTGATATGATTTAGGAAATCCCCAGAATGTTAAGACTGGGTTTTGTAAATCCCTTATCACTATGTCTGCTTTCCACTACACCTGTTTCATTTGACTCCTTTAAATATTTGTAATGGAAATGGAACTGCAGTCACCGTGAGTTGATTTAAAGGACAAAATCTTTATCAGCAGTTCTAAATTCCACTTCACTAGGTACCCTTACATATACAGATATAAATCTGCAACCATTTATTTGGCAACAAGTACAAATGTCGTAAGTTTCTTTTCCCATTGCTTTAACTATCATTTAACACTATGGAGACAAAACCTTGAAACCACAACCCACAGAAGAGTGAGAGCCCGGAGGAAAACCAGCAGAGAAACGGAGTGTGGCAGGAAAGTTGGGCATGTCAGAAGACCTGAAGGCTACACAGTCAGCTGACAATGAAACAACATCACCATTGATGCCTCAGGTTTTAGCTTTTATGTTTTTCAGATTCTGTTCTGCTTTAGTGTGTAGTTCTGAGCTTCATATTAGGGGATAGTGAGCTCCCTTCACAGAGTAGGGAGACAAAACAATTCCTTCTTTAGCTGGGGACCAAGGACAAATGATCCAAATTTCAGGCCCAAGAGCATAAACAACAGTGGACTATAAATGGACAATTAACTCCAATATGCAAATGGAGCAGAACTTATAAAAGTGTGAGACCTAACGACTGATTGGGCATTTTGTGACCATTCTGGTTCATCTTGGGTGTAGCCCTGGCTGGGCCCTTGTGATGCCCAAGGTGGATCCCTTGTGGCCTTCTAATAAACAACCACTTTATTCTTCAACTCTGTTTAGTCTCTGTTCTAGGTCAGCCTTCACAAGGAATCACCGTGGTGACAAAAGCAAACCACAGAGCAAGAATGTGCTGCAGTTGTGTTTTGCTGAGCAAGGCTGCAATCAGGACATAACCACAGCATTGTGTCTTAAAACCAAAATAATTAAAAATTACTGTATTCCAAAGCAAAACATGGACGACACCCAAGTTAAAAAAAATCAGACCTGTTGTTTTAGCATGCGTAGATTATAGAGAAATGGGTAATTACAATAATCACGATGATCTTTAACAGCAGTGAATTTGATTCAGAAAATATTACCCCTCTCTCATGTTCCCAGTGCTGTACCTAAGTTTGTATTGCTGCAGACATCTGTAATAACAGCAAGGCTTTACTGAGGACAATATCAGGAAAAGGATTTAGTTCAAAATCACTGCAAATTTTCTGAACTGCTTTTTAATAAGGTAAATTTCATCTTAGGTTTTAAAAATATAGTACTGCAAATTCCAACACCTTTATTTAGTAATTCCATCAGAAAACAAATATGACAAATTTACTGGTTTTCCCACTTTCAAGCATTTTAGAGAATTCCAACCCTATAATTTAAGGTTAAAGTCTACTTGAGAAAAAAACTATCCCTGAAAAGGTGGAACAATTTGCCCAAGTGGCAGCATGCTTTAGGATGTGCAAATGAGATCCTGAGGTGGTTTCATTCTCATGTTATTTCCCACCCTCCTCACCATGGATTCAGGAGGCAAATATGATTTAAATTGTAGTTTTAAATCACCACAAACTGCAGTATTAGATTTATTTAACTACAGCTATGCAGCCCTGAATGGGCAGAGGAAGACCCCATGGTGGGGATTAATTTTGCCTTCCCTCTGTGTATCCCATAGCTCCCTTTGGGTAATTTAAAAGAATAGTCCTCATCTTCCTCTTTAATTCTTTCTTTTTCAACTCCATACTATTAAAAAGCTTTTCAATTATAAATTGTCAGCAGACTAATTTTCCCTTTTAGGTTAATGAAGGAAAACCAGCAATGTGCTCTCCCTCAGTAATACTGGAGAAGAAAAACAAATTCTCCCTTGACCCTTCCCACTACCTGAGCCAAATCAAGGTGTTCACACTCACCACATCTCAGCGACTTCTACAAGCACATCTCAGCCTGCCTGGGCACCTGATTTTAAACATAAAATATGGAACCAAATTATTAAAGTTCTGTTCCCTTTAAAGTGTTTACCCAAAGAGCAAAAATATATTTTAAAGTAAATCTTTAAATCCAGCAGACTACATTCCTTTGGGAAATAATTGTATCAACAGCAAGCAATAAAAGAGCAGCCTTTACTGCTTCAGTAAAAAATTACTTTTTTTCGTTGTTTCTGAGATGACTATTTTCTTCTTAAGAAATATTTTCATTAATCTTATCCAGAAGTCCATTGTTTTTATCCTGCAGTTAGATAAACATCTCCTGTGCTGGATAGTATTGGTGAAATTATATATGACAGTACTGATACAGCCATTCACTTGCATGTTCAAGCCTGCATCAGTAATGAATATTTCTCAAGCTGCTTTGAAGCTCTGGTTATGAAAACAGAATGAAAATGTGATTACTGTCACAGTAATACAGCCAGATTTTTTAATGAGACAATATTCTTTATTTTGTCTCAGACAAAATTTTAGAAATAATACAAAAACATGATTAACACAAATTAGGCCTTGCTGTATTACATTACAGATTAAGTTTATGCAGATGTGTCCTTTCCCCTCATCATTCACAAGAACTTTCTTCAGATATCATCCTCTTGTTAGTCTGGGTACAAATTTTAAGGCAACACAACTGAAAAACAGATCAATTTGAGTGATGCTCTGGTTTGATGACATGGATTTTTCCTCTCTCCATCCCTACAACAAAGACTTGGAGCCTCTTACATCTCACAAGAGTTTGCACTGTTCAATAACAACAACTTTGCACTTCCATTTCACAATTACCCAGATGAGGTTGGTGAGTCCCTCAGTCACTGGGACAGGGCTGACTTGTCACCCACCCAGCTGAGTTTCAGGGAAGGACTGGCAGACCCAGCTCCCCTGCTCAAGGCACAGAGGGCATTTCAGTTCTGATCCATTTTTGTGGGTACTTCAGCCATTGTTCAGGCTGACACAGAACCTGTCACTTCACTCTTACAAGCCTGCAACATCCCTTTCTGTTGTTTCCAACACAGAAGTCAGAGAAGTGATAAATTCCTTTGCCATGGCTTTGTGCTGTTTGCTTGGCAGGGAGGGTGGGAAGATGGAAGTGCAAGGGGGCAATGACAAGGACATGAGCAGAGCAGCAGTAGGCAAGCTCAGGCACAGAGCTCACATTACTTAGCCTGGTCTTGGGACTGATTGTGATGTGTTTGAAACAATGCCTACAATTATTCCTTCTCTAAACGTGAAGATGTTGGGTTTGGTTTGTTTCTAGCCCTCCCACATTCGATCCTTTCCTTTCACCACTTGCTAAACTTGGGCTCCATTCTCTTCCTTAATTTGCCATTATGTGCATTTCCTGTAACTTGTGGCATTTCTTTACTTCCACAAACCATCGTGCCCCACTTCAACTAGCACTCAGAGAGAACTTGGCTGGGTTATCTGCCAGAGCTGCAATAAGAAGTTAGCTTGAATTGTTGTTACTTACATTCCTCCTTAGAAAATTCATCAAAAAAATTGCTTGAAATTAAAGTAAAATTCTTTTCTAAAACAATGTCAGATTTCAGATAGGATGGGTAAAGTATGGAAAGGCAAGGCTCTTCCATTAAAAAAAATATATATGGAACAAGAAATAGAGAAATAAAGAATAAAAAAATCCTTTCATTAGCTTCTCAGAAATCAAATCAGAGCGTGTTGATTCACACAGTTTCCAGATGATGAGAAATCATTCTATGTGGTCACTTGCTGGTATTTTTTCTCTGTAATAATAATAATAATGATAAGAAGCATTATTGCCCCTGGTATTCAATCAGACCACTTGAATTACAACCCCAGACTACAGCCAGGAGCTGCTGGTGTTTGAGGTTATATGGATGCCATCAGTACAGGTTTCAGGATAAATTACTGTGACCTTCACCTCTCTGCCTCCAAATAAGACCAGCACACTTTAGGGCAGATGCTACAGTGGTAAAAGTCCTGTTTATTGCATGGCTTTGAAAGACGATAAAAACATCAAACCCTAAAACAACAACACAGGAGCAGCAAACAAATCCATGGCATCCTACAAATTCACCTAATTAAGAGAATTTCTCATAAGTTTTTAGCCCTTGCACCTGCTGTTTTCATCCACCTATTATCTCATCTTAAACATAAACTGAAGATATTTAACAGCATATGGTTTTGTGATGCGTACAGACTGTGGCTAGAATAGCAAGGTCAAAACTGGCCTGCAGGTACCCCTGCAATACCAACATTAATAAAACCTAGGCAGGAAAAAAACAACCCAACCAATTACAGGAACAAGCTCATCAAAGGAAGAAGGATTTTGCAGAAGAGAAAGGCTGCTGTTACAGCTGGTGTCAGCAATATTAGGAAACTGAGGGACCAAATGTTAGCTGGGACATTCCAAATGAATCCTGAACTATAAACCAAATGGTAATAAACAAAGCTATTTGTCAGCTGACCCCCCTTGGATGTTGTTAACAGGCACACAGCATGCCCATAGCCTATGGCAACCCGCAGACTCCCAGTGATAAAATCATGACAGCTAACAGATGAATCCTTTCTGAATTCTATTAAATAAATTAATAATCTTAGCAACATCATTACAGCAAAACATCCATCTTCTGCAACAGCTGTTCCTCCACTGCTTGTTGCATTTATTTTCTGTGCTCTTGCCATGCCTTGTGCAGTACAACTTCACTCAGAGACTGAACTTTAGCATCTCAATGGCAAACCTATAAAAGCAGATTATTTGCATTTTTTATGCAGTTTGTGCAAAACATGAACTTTTGCCTGAACAGAAAAATATGCCTAAGTATTCTGTCTCTAAAGTAAACAACAATAAACTTTGGTACTTTCTGACAAGAAACAAATGCAAACCTTACAAAACAGACAACTATGATTCATATAAAACCTTTTCTGCATCTTTTAATTCGTCAACAAAGATATTAAATTAAATTGAATATGCTCTTGTTCTGTCTTTAGCTGACTATGTAATGCTAAACAAAACTTGTTGGAAGTTAAAGTATGCCATCAAATTGCTTCTGAATTTGTTCCACAGCTACAATCTGCACCCCCATAACCTGAAAAGAAAATGTTCCTGGTATTCTTCCAGAACAATACAGCCAGGATTAGCAATAAACAGGTAGCTCAGGAAACAGAAATGACAAATAGGAAAAATTTCCCACTTCACATTGAGCCAGTGCTGACTTCTCCAAGTCTCCACCTCCATCTGAGCTCACAGACCAGGATGCTGTAAGTGATTGTGGTACAAAAGCACTCGTGTGCAGTTCTGCACCTGGGCAGTTGTGTTTTGCTTTATCCACTAAATGCTCTTTCTAACACTGCATTGAGAATTTCCTTAAACGCAATTCTGTACCTCAGATGAAAATACAGTACATAGAAACCTTCGTAAGCCTGGAACAATTAAAATCACATTTTACTTTTTGGTGACACCTCCCATCCTACATGCAACCAAAGTTATACATTGCAGAAGCTTCCCAAAGGGATAGAAATTCACAGACCATGGGGTCTTTTCTTCTAAGAGCACTTCTGAGACCACTGGTACAGACACCTATTTGTCATTGAATAAACATGCTCAGCATCAGATACAGCCTCCTCTTTCTCTTATACGGGAAATTATGGGTTTTTTAAGTGTATTTAATCTTGTAAATCAAAAAAGTGAACATTTGTTCTGCCAATCTTTCTATGCTGTGATTTCCAATTGCTGTAGCAACAATTCTTGTAAATTGTTTTTTTCAAACCCTATTTTTGCAGAATGGCATAAGTTGTGGCATCTCTCCATGCCTGTTTTGTCAAAAATTCTCGTGTAGTTTACACTTCCACTTACATTACAAACACCCATTGGATATCTCATTGTAATGCAGAGCAGAATTTGCCTCAATTTTTTTGTAGCAGTTTTCATGTTATTCTCCCTCTCCCTGAACTGGTCTTGGAATGTACTTCAGAACTTACTTTTGTCAAACTTCCCACTATTTTAAGACTAACTTCCTTGAAGTGTGATGTGCCCTGCACATATATGGCATTATTTAGGTATTACAACTCAAGATTTTCAGAAAGTGCCACATTTAGCAGATTTCTGATGTATTTACAATTAATTTATTTAAAATTTTCCATTCTACTGCAACATTGCTGTTCCCTCAGCAGTTAAATTTCCTATAAAGTACAATACTCGGTATTGCAGAGACCATCTCAGTGGTACAATTGCAGCAGCACTAATGGTAGAAGCATCCTGGAGCTCTGGAGAAGCTTCAGCAGCTGTATCAAATGAGGAACATAAATACACAAAACTTGTGTTCTGCCTCTGCCTCTGCTACTGACTCACTGTCTCAGATTAAATTCAGTTCCTTATCTTAGGCCACAAACTGCAGACAACAGTATTTGCCCACCAACCAGAGACCACATTAACAATTCTGCCAGACAAAGTACTGGGCATGGATTTTGCAGTAAGACTGATTCAAAATCAGATGACAGAAGTCACCCTTTACACATCCTTGAAAAATCATGAAGTACAATTGCTACAACATTGTTTTGGTTACATTTTCACTGTCTTGTCCAGATATTTCACACAAAAGGAAAACATGTAGAAATAGTTTGTGAAAAATGGAATTTTGTATAGGAAGACACTTTTAAAAAGCTTACAGTCAAGACAAGGCAGGGTTAGTATGCTCTGAGTAGATTGCCTGTTCAGTGGTGGACACTGTTCAGGTTCTTCTACTGCATTATTAGGATGTAACACAAAACAAGTGGCAAATATTTATCCCTGAGTATCCCACACCATCCTTATGTGTCCCTCTTTAAGCTGTTCCACATGGAAAGGATGCCATGTGCCACAGTGCCTGAGCAGGAGCACTGAGGGAGGAAGGTCTCCTGACAGCTGGGAAGAGCATCCATGCTCTGAGAATATTTGCATGTTTGACTTAAAGATGATTCAAAGTAAACTATTTAATTTATGTAAAATATTTTTTAAAAATCTAGGAGGCCTTTTTCAAGAGGAAAAGCACTTTTTCTTCTTCCTCTGTGCAGGCAGAAACTTTGGGCTTTCCTTCAGGATGCAGAGCTGGTTCCAGTGGCCCTTTGTTCTCTGTCTGCTCTGTGCTTGTGTCCCCATCTCTGCTCTGAGATGCAGGTGCACAACACAGACACATCAGGGAGCTGGGCAGGAGCTGATGCAGGTTGAAGGTGACAGGGAGAGGCCTGAGTAATCAGTATTGACAGAATTTTTAAATCCCCACATTTAGAAGCAGTATCCAACTTCCAGCTTGATTCTTCCAAACCCTTCCCATGACATGTTTAGCACAGCAAACTGCTCAACACAGGGTCATGCAACCAGAAATGGTGGAGAAACCATTTAAAGATGGTTCTCTAGAATGCTGGAAAAACCATGGATTGAGCAAGGAGACATCTGTACACAAGACCTTCTTGGACCACGGCCAGAGCATTTTACAGTGCAAGATAAAATTTAATTAAGCTTCATAGGTTAAAAACATTTCCTATCTGTTGTTGTCTGTCATAATGGTTTAGAAATGCATAATCAAGTCTTTTTCTCTCTCATCCACACATTTGTTATTAGATTATTGCCCTTGAGAGCTCAGCTGCATGCAATAATTCTTTTTGTACTTTTTAAGTGGCTATGAAATATTTATGCTGAGGAAGAAACAGACACGTGGCACAAAATGTGTGGCACCAGAAAAATCACAGAAAATATGCAAAAAAATCTATGAAAAAGGAAGTTACCTTGCATAACTGTGAAGGCAAAATAGAGATATTTATTTATTCACTGTAAAGAAATACCCATCCTTACAAAGAATTATCAGCTTTTTATGAACTCAGTCAATGATGGGACTAATTCCACTGGGAGAGGCAGAATATTCAGGCTTTATAAGAACATACACCTACTCTTGATTGGGAATATGGATGCTGAAAATTTGGTTTCAAAGTGGGAAAGTTGGAAGAATGTCTCTAAAGCAGAGTTGGATTATGGAGAGAAACAGTCTGCTCCTGCTCTGACCCATTTGATAGGGTTCTACAGGAATCAGAAACCCCAGATGCTGCAGAGCCACCAAATTGCCACCTCAGCCACAGAGCCTCTCCTTAGAGTCTGGGAAAACACTTCTGAGGGTTTAACTCTGCTAATTAATGAAGATAACATGCCAAGACAACAGCCCTGTGTGGGGAGCAAAATACTTGCCTTTATCCTAACATCTCTTTTCATCAGTGTGGCCACTTACACCCTGCAAGGGCCATCATTGTCACCCTCCAAGCCCATCTGGTATCATCAGACATGACAGGTCAAAGAGCATGAACTGCAAGCACTGCCTCCAAACACACACAAGTGGCCCTCCTAAGGAGCTAACACAGCTCTTTATTTGGGGGCAGGAGGGCCACCTTCTCCTGCCTGAGACTTTAAAAGCACCTCTGGTTACACAGGTTTGTTGAGTCGTGACTCTAGTAAGGAACAACACAAAGATGAATCAAGAGAACCTTAACTAACCTGGAATCCTTTTAACCCATTTCAGTTCATTCCTCTGCTCCCTACTGGAAAGTCTGGGCTGCATGTGGAGCAGAGAGCAGAAGCCAGCCTTATTCATCTCCAGCTCCAAGAACAGAAGTGAAGGAATGGCACCCCAGTTGTCCTGCCCTCCGCTTTCGAGTTTGCTCTCACCTGGCGGAGCTGCTCAAAAGGAACTTTCTGAGTCCCTCCCCCCATTGTTATTGAAACAGGCTACAAAGTTTCCTGAAGCTCTTTCAATTCGCTGGTCTTTGGACCCAGCTTCCCATCCTGAAGGGATGAAAGTAGAAGAGTAAACCATTCAGCTCAGAAGGTGAGGCCTGAGTGGCCTAGACAGCAGGAGTTAATTAAATTCAAGGTACATCCAGCCCAATTTGAAGTTCTATTCTGGCTGACCTGTCCTGGTGATCAGGTCATGCCGTACAAGAGCCAGCCATTCACACCGGAATGGGAAGCAGAAAAGAGACCTGACAGCAGTCTAACGTGGTATCCAAAGCTCTTAGTCAAGAGTTGCTTTAATTCCTGTGGCACAGTGTTAGGATGAAAGAGGTTGGGTGTGATCTATTTGTACCATGGGGTCACCTAACAAACGTACATGTGATGATATTTAGGAACAGGATTACTCTTCACTGCTGCATGAAAGGAAGTCATTCAACTCAATTTCACACATCACACAAAGAGTGTCCCCAGCTGCTCCATGTTCCAGCTTGGTCTGAGGGGCCTAAGTCAGGCACAGGAGAGGGATAACCCAGACTGGAGCAGCCACCAACCCAGAGCAGCCTTGACACTCAATTCCACCTCTCCACACGGTCCACAAAGGCAATGTCATCTCTGAGCACCAGACCATCCATAAACCTCTTTGTTGCTCACAACTGGTGATTTTGAGGCAGATCCACAAGGGCACTGTAGGATCCTCTGTCCCATATCACCACATAGCACAACACTGAGGTGGGGCTGCTGAGAGGTTGCCCACTTTCAGAGCAATGTGCTGGGAGGCAAGCTCTGAAGCACTGCCTTGTTGACTCTGGAGCAGTGAAGACACTGATAAGGACACAGAGTAGCCAATTTACAACTTTGGCTTTAAGTCTAACTTCAAAGCCATTTCTGCACCACGAGTTACATGCAGCTCATGCTCCCACAACTTGACTCTTTCTGCATCAGCTATATCTAAGATAATAGGGAAAACTCTTAGACGATGTTTTGAATTTTGAAAATTTAAACCTGATTTACAGTATCATCAGTTGGTTGAAATTTACAATTAAAAAAATAAAATACACTATACATTATGCACTGTCAAAATTCTGAAGAAAGGCTGAAATTGCAGACCTTGATGTCCCTAAAACTAAGAAAACACAAATGTTGTTTTCTTTCTATTCAGAAATCATCTCAAAACATTCAACTATAAATTCTTTAATTGTTCAGGGTACAACAGCAGAGGTGTTGAGGTCTCCTTCATGAAACCCCCTGACAATTTGCTTCAGGGCTCTACAGCTTTTCCAGGTACCCACCAGTGCTCCCAAGGACAAACAGGTATAATCTAATTCCTAATTAGAGCAGCTGTTTGTTAGAAAACCATGGCTGGGAGTGTCCAGCCATTTGTGTGATTTCCCATGTAAAAGTCAGGTTTCTCAAAAATTTACTATCCATCCCTCCAGATTACAGCACACGGCTGCACTAAGGTTTTCTCTAGTGTTGCAATAAGATGATCTAGAAATTAAAGGAGAAATGCCAAGTCACCGTTTATGTTTATTTGGAGCTAAATGTCACCTACTTCTGTTTCACATCTTGAAGTGTTCTGTATTTGTCTCCCTAGAATCAGTTCAACTTTGTCCAACCACAATGCAGAGTGAGGATATTTTGGATTCAGTGACACATTTTTCCCGTAGCTCCAGGGCTCCATAAGGAGCCAAATGCCTCTAAACCACTGCAAGAAATTCATTGTTATTATTCTGGCAATGTCCAGTTTTGCAACCATCCTGTGACCCAATTTTTTTCCTCACAGCTCTCCAGTAAAGGAGTCAGTTTCTTGTACTTTTGATTAAAATTGTGAGAAATCATAGAGCCTTTGAGTATGAAAAGTTATTATGCTTTCTTCAAGGTCATAAACAACTACATTTTTCTGACCAATCAGATTGGAAAAAAAAGCTGGAATCCCTATATGAAAAAATATTTTTTTTTTCAGATGAGAAACAAAGATTATTAGTCCTTATAATCAAAACATACAAAATAATAATTATATGCTTATGTGATTTTCATTGATAAAACATGGCCCTGAAATGTCAACAATTAATAAGACAGGATGTTTTAAAGATATCTAAGAATTTCACAGGAATTATGAAAAAATCTTGTAGGGGAAGACTTAATAACTGCTTTCCAGCTTTAGACAGATTCCCAATTCATAAAAGCAGTTTCAGTCCAAGTACAAAGACTTCTTTCTTTTAGAAAATATTGAAGGGGAACATTTTATTCAATTAACCAGAGCTTTGAATCAAAAATACGTTTTCTTTCTTCTCTGATTCTTTGCTCTTTTAGCTTTGAATCAAAAATACGTTTTCTTTCTTCTCTGATTCTTTGCTCTTTTATCCATTATCCCCAACTTTAATCCACAATTACAAAAAGAGACAGTATCTTTTTTATTGATGGACCACAATGTAGCAATCAAACAGGTTTTAAGGTAAAATTCACACTTTTCAGTGAGTCTTGTATATGTTATGTGTTAACTCATGACTGCTGATGAATAGTTGTGTGATTTGATCAGACTTGCACAGCATTCTTTTTTCCACTCAGACGAAAAAGTAATAAATGCCATGAGTGTGATATACAATCTATCCTTCAGGCAATTCCAGCAGTTCAATGGTGTAATTACACACAGCAATTCTCATCTTTCCAGCTCCAGTCAATAACAAACCTTGCAGGAAAGTCCTGGAAACACAAAGGCATCGACGTGGCCCCAGCATCCCCAACCCTCTGCCCAGAGCAGAACAAAGGGGTGCCTACACCCCATCCATAGAGATCTCCAAACTCTCCAAAATGTTTGAAGCCCAAAAAATATCAACCTTCAGAGGACTGATGTACATCTGCAGCCTCCTGGTGCTTGCAGCATAGCTGGCTGCATGGGAACTGCCTCGAGCCAAAAACTTGCCAAGTTTACAGTAAAACTCGCTGGGATGAATATGGTGGGACAAGGGCTGGACTTCTTGCTCACATGGAAATAGATGTAGCTAAATGCTCAACATTAAAATTTTATTAAAATAAAAGTTGAGTGTTATCTAGGGAAATACATGAAATAAATTAAGTCACAGAAAAACATGGAGAAGGAACAACACGCAAGAAACCTTTCCTGACATGAAAAAATGGTTTGTGCTTAACTCTAGCATAAAAGAATACATAGAAACCAAACTGCAGTGCTTAATCTGCTTCTGCAGCCTTGGAAATTGGTACAGCCTCTGCTAAGACTGAAATGCAATCAGATTTTTTTTTAGTTCCATTTGCTTCACAGATCATGTACAAGTTGCCCTATAACACAAAGCCTGTAGTGGGTAATCTATTGTTCTTGCCAGAGATAAAATAATTGAAAACAAAGCATGACACTGACTGTGCCTATTAGAATGTCTCCTTTAAAATATTACTTCATAGTATCAGATCCCTTTTCACACCCAATAATTTGTAATAAATTACTTTAATCACAGCTGCATTAACAACATGCCTGGGGCAGATAGGTAGATACACAAATCTAATGGCCTAATTCATGTGGCAACAACTGATTGCAGGGAAAAAGGGGAATTTCATCAGCTCAGATTCTAATCTAAGAAAAGGTCAAGTTTCCTGTAGCTGTAAGTCAATTGTAGGAATGATTAAAAGTGCATCCACCTGCCTGGTAGGCGCTCCTGCTCAGCCACCAGAGCCCTCCCCTGAGCCTGGCTCCTCTCCTTGGCCTCAGAGGGAATCAGGTGCCTGCCAGCAATTAGCCTTAATGAGCCAGTAGCACTTTCCTGAGAGGGATGTTGAGGAGCCTAATTGCAGAAAACAGGAGTGGAGGCTCTGCCTGCCTCCACAATCTGTAACCCCTGCTCTGCCAGGGAGCCTAAAGAAGCTCCTCCACAGCACAGGGATACTGGAAAATCTGGGGAGAACTTCATAGCCTTCCTGGAAACCCCAGGATGCAGCTCTGTTCAAATTTGGGGTACTGATGTCTGCTCCCAGTTTTGAGACTTGCTCTCCAGCTGAAGCATTAATGTTGGCTGGGAAACCAACAGCTTGTATTTGACTTTTGTAGATAGGTTGTGATGTAGGTACATAAATTACACTGTAGTTAATCTGATTACAATATGATTCTAATTTTGATGTCTGTAATTACTACCACTTCATATAGCTAGAAGGTTAATTTAATGCCTGAATTACTTTTAATTACCTCTTAAGTTCCTTACTTTCATATTTAGTACATGCACTTACTGCAAAACCCCACTATCAGAAGATTAGCTTAATTACCTTATTTCAAGTGAACTTCTATTCCTGGCCAATTCCTAGTGATCTGTGTGCTCCCATCTTTAATTAGTCTCTAGCACATTACACATGTCTGTGTTAAGAATGCACCCCTTTAATTGCCATCTTGTATCTGGTAATTGCAACCAGTTTTCAAACTTCCTGGAGTTACACGTGTGGCAGGGATAGAGGGGCTCAGTTTTACACAAAGCTCATCAGATGACAAAGCCTGACTGAAAACCATCAGTAAAGCAGTGCAAAGGTTTAATCAAGCTCATATTTCCTGAGTTCTGCAAAGAGTATAGTCAGGAAATGAATCTCATACCCAAGTTCCACCAACCCAAGTTTTGTGATGCTGTGCAGTTTTCTTACACATTTATAAACTCCAATCAAGTTCATTGGTCTTCATTTTAGGAGCTTTTGTATCACATAACCCCTTCCAGTAAATTAAATGCAAAGATTTGTCCCAATCTCAGAGTCAAGATCCATGTCTAACACACTTCACTTGAGAGGACCAGGCCACAGAGATGGCTTGTTTACAAAAGCAGAGTCACCAGTGAACATTAAATGAAGGCCATTCCCAGGCCCCCAAAGCTACAGAGAGTTCTCTTCCGCTGTTGCAAGGACAGCAACACCAACAAGTATCCTTGGGAAGCTGGAATGATGATGATAATGTCAGCCAGGCATCAGAAATTTTGAGCAGGTTACAAAATAATTGGATTTGAAACTCGCTGTTATCTTTCTGATTAGGGAAAGGGCTTGTTATAATAATTTTTGACTGGACACAAAGTAGTTTTGAGAATTTAATGCACTATAGGTTAAAACACTGTAGGCACTTTTGAATAAGAAGCATTAGCTCCTACTTAGTTCAGTAAAATACTTTTCATTCATGGGGATTTGAATTTACCTTGCTGTTTCTGAAAGCAGAACATGGGAACAAAAAGCTAAAACATTGTAAAATAATCCAGGTCCTTCATGATGAAGGCTATTGGGTGCTATGAATTTTTCTATCTGTACCACAGTAAGTTCCTATTACATATGAGGCCCTAAAAACAAACATATGACACCAAAATATTTTCCATAAAAAGTAGAAAAGCACAAAATTAACTCAGTTTTGTTCTAGTAGAATTTTTGAGATGGAGATAATTAAAAAATAAATGCTTAAAAGCTGAATAAATTCATTTACTCTTGCTAGTTAAGTGCTGGAAAACCCAGGATTAGCTGCATCAGGCACTCCATGTGCACATGTAGGGAGCAGTTCCTGCTCCCAGGACAGGAGCGAGGTGCTCTGTGCCAGCTTTGGCAGCACTGGAAATGGCCAGTCCAGCAGCAGCTCAGAAATGAGGCTTCCTCGGAACTGCCACTAGTAAGAGATGTAATAATGTGCCACATAAAGAGAGATTCAGATGTTACAAAACTAAAGGAGGCTGGTTCTTTACACAGAGAATGCCCTCAATTCTGAATGAGGTCAGCAGGGACAGCAAGTGTTTCTCTGTTCACAAAACCTGCTTCAACTTGAGAGACAGCAATATGCAGATAACATTATTGCTTAAAGAATGGAAAATCTCAGAAAAATCACAATTCTCAGTTCATTTGTTTCCCTTTCTGCATGGTGACCAGCATAATAAGAGCACGGTGATGAAATGTGTTTGATGACAAACTCTGCTCAGCTATTCAAATCCCTTGCATACAACATTCCTGATAAGTTAAGGATCTAAAATTGCTTAAGCAGTGTTAATGTGCAAGTTAATTGGAGGTCTTATATGAATCCATATACACTACTGAAGATTGATTAAAATAGCTCTGTGAAAGGTACTCTGAGCCAATGCTCTTTTACACTCTCAATTAGTTTCTTGATGAGATTCCAGAGAGAAGAGAAAGAAATTAAGTGAAGGGGCAAAATGGCATTGAAAAGAAAAATTCAGTGATGCAATTTAAGCTCAAATGCTCTTCTCCACAGCACACTGTGGCTCTTTCTGTGCGTGTATCTGTGTGTACACATCACATCTAGAGACAAAGCCCTCGTGGCTCTTCACACAACCTCCACGTTTCACTCTGCTCACGTTTCATTCTTCAGATGCAAAGCAAATGAAGAAGGATGATGCTACAGAACACCAAATGCTATAAAGTTCTGTTCTGGGGATATTTTGATATGTACATTTTTAAACTGGTTATGTTTAGACAGATTTATTTAGTGCTACTAATCTACTGCATATGAACAATATATTTTTAACATGCTAGATATGTTCTGTGATACCAGAAATGTAGATTATTTTTTTAATAGGATTTGCTGTTGTCTGTGCTATTTAAACAGCCCCCTGTTTCTTCTTTGGGGATGCCAAATATTTTTATTTAGTGAAAATTATAATATTAATAAGTGATGGGAAGAAGGTACAAAAGGGTGAAAACTATTCTCTGGCTGCCTTTGTCAGTTTAATATTGACCACCTAAGCAACACCTTGCATAGCTCACCATCAAACAGAACTTGTCTAATGCTTATTTTCTTGGCAGTTCAAATAATGGATAAGATATTTGTAATTAAACTGTTGCCTAACAACCCTAATTTAATGTGGGTAGCAAAAACACAGACCTTTTACCTGTACCAGGCTTTTTGTATCTGCCTCCTTATGGGAAAAAAAGATTATGATGATGACTGGTCAAAGATTTGCCCTGAATTCAGCTCTTCAGGACTGAACCAGGGAATTTTTTGTTGTTGTTTTTTTCATGGGAAGATGACAAGAGATGGGTGTGCCATCAGGACTTCTTTACCATAAATCCTACTTATGCCAATGAAAAATAAATAAATAAATAACAACAGTCATTGGTTAGACCTGTAGCATTTCTTTTAACAGAACTAAATTTCAAACATGTATTTATGTAGTTGATTCAGGGCATCTCTTGTGCAGCTTTTCAGTGGATATAAGCCTCACAGCCAACTCAAAAATAATCAGTGGAGGACTTAAACACACAGGATTAGGCTAAAAGAAAAATTCACAGAACTATGTATCCCAAATTATCTCACAGCATTTCATTAGCTTAATGGAGAACATTAAACAAATAGTCTTAATGAAAAAACTAATTTATTTGCAGGAGTATAGTTATTATGAACACTTCCCTCATTTTTAATGTAGTAAGGTATTTTTAATTAGGTTTGAATGTTTAACTATATTCCACAAATCCTTTTACTTATGCAGCCCATGAATTTTTAAATTAGATTTGATTTTTTTAGTTAACTACTTTCTGCAAACCATATTAATATTAAAATTTAAATTTAGGAAAAGAGAGAAGATACTGCCTCAAAGTGATGCATTTTGTTTGATGCTACTACCTTGCTGTCCAATATTTTCTGAAGAATACAGACCAAGTTTTACATGTCTAAATGCCACAAAAGCCTATTTGAGATATTTTCAAATAAGCAGATTAGAGATGATTTTCCAACCCATCTAACAAAAATGCACTGGGAAGTGAATCCTTCTATGGTGGTTCCACGGCATCAATTCTTTTGTAAAGTTTGTAGCCTACAATTCAGGAAATGCTAAAAGGCCACACTTTTCCACATTTTCACATAGTGAGCAGTACATTGACTACTGATTTTCCAAATGGTTCTCCAACAGGTTCTATAAATAAAATTTTATTGTCACTTTTGTTTATGGTTGATCAAAATGCTTCCTTACTCCAAAGAATTATTAAAAGTGAATGCTCTTCTTTTCTATTCCAAATTTCAGTTCTTTATATTTTTGAAGTAGAAGCAAGTGACTGTTTGCATTGTGTCTGACTGTAATCATTTTCTGTTTTGTCACATCAAAAACAAAATCGTTATTTCCCATAAAAGTTAAAACCATTTTTCCTGTGAATAACTACATGTGTTACTAAAATGTATTTTAATGGGAAAATTTTTGTTTTATATAGTTAGATAAGCAATCACTTCTCTATAAATAGGTGATATAAGTACTTGCTTGTCACGTTCTGAATTTTCTTCCAGCAGCAGCAATTTCCATTTGTTACTTTTTAAAAGTACCACCTGAGATTTTCTTAACTCAATGACAGATGGAGTTATGGCTTTAATGCTAGAAATGTCAGAATTCCTGTTATTATTTTAAAATGTAGCAAACTTACAGGCCCACAGACATGATTTATTTTTCATATCAATCAGATCATGTTTGAATGTGTATGGAGCCACTTTCAGCAGAGGTGATATGAGAGGGAAGTAAATATATTATATTCTGGTTGAATGCAATTTACTAAATTTCTCTTTCCTCTGTGACTAAATTGTCATCTGTTTTCTTACAAATACAGGAGGCTGCACCTTCAGAGCCTTCTCCCTTCTTAATGATCATGTCTGTAAAATGAGAAATACTGACATTTTCAGATATGCATTCTCAGTTACCATCCCACATTTTTTATTTGACGGACCAGCGTGATAATGCTGAACTCAAGAGGTAATTACAGAGTGACAAGTTTCATGATTGAAGTGCTGGTTCATCCAATTACTTCCACAGCCACGTTAGGCAGATATTTCATATCCAAACCACCCCAAATTGTGCTGTTTGCTCTCCTGTTACACCCTGACATGTGCAAGTCCACCAGCCCTCTATCTCCCAGGCTCCCAGCTGAGACAGCTCTCATTATATATTTATCAGCCTAAAGAATCTTGTTTTAGTTAATTTAACATAATGAAGCCTCACTGCATGCTAGTTTATCATTAGGGCTCTACCTCACCAGTGATGTATTGCACTGTAAAAAATTCAGATGGTTCAATGTAATGATGCATTTCATTGGGACATCAAACAACGCCGAGTAATGATTAATTCATTGATACATGATCAGAAGAATATTGCATTGGGTCTGCTCCAGTTCTGCTCTGAGTCCTTCACTGACAATCTCACAAGAGATCCCCATGGTTACCCACATCCTCCTCAAACAGATCCCTGTTTGCTGCAGAACATGATTTTGCTCTTCTTCTCTGATGCTTTCCTTTCTTCATTTCCTCATTACCTCTCCATTTTTCCTTCTCTGCCACATTCCTTTATCTCCATAATCTTCATGTATGATCAGATTCAGTCAATGGAGAGTCCAGCACTTACACACTAGCATATATTATACCTGTTTTTACACCCTACATCCACTTTATTTCTCCAGGCTATGGAGGAAGAGTACTAACAAACCTTTCTAACTCTGAAATCTTGGTTTTCCTGAAAGAAATTCATTTTTCTGACTGTCAGTAACTTTCTGCTGAGTAATTAAAAATGCATCACGAGTTTGCAGAGCTAAGTACACCAGCCAGAAGGACAGGTGAGGCTGTGTCACGAGCTGGGGCTCCCCCACAGGAAGGACCTTGAGCCAGGTTCCACCACCTGAGGTAGCAGCTGATGGCAAAAATCTCACCTGGCAAAGTGCCTGCCCCTTTGCAGCTGACTGGGCAAGGCAAGGAACCAAACAAGGACCTAAGGAGGAGGTAAAAACGTGGAATTTAATACCTTGGGTGGGAGGAGATGAATGCACTTTCAACCCAGAGTGCACGACAGAAGGGAGAATTTTTTAAAGGACATAAGTATTTAGGGCACACGGAAAAGCCATTAAACCCAGCAAAGTTCAATTTATTCTCTCCCACACTATGAACATCTCTAATGGTTTCCTGAATGACCCCTCTGGTTTTGTGTGCAATCTTGCTGGCTGGAAAGCAGCACGTTTGTAACTTGTAAAATATAATCTCCATAAATGCCTCATTATCCCATTACCTGCACTAGGCTGGAAACACTAACTTGAAAAGACATTACCTATAACATTTAAATTGCTATATAATTTAACTGAGCTTTCCTAAACTGACTATGTTTTGTAGCCTCCCTAGCACAAAAAAACCCCACCTTTCTCCTTTTTAAAGAATGAGTGGAATTACTATTTTTTCCCTTTTTCAAATACTACAAGGTTTTTGTAATATGCTGATATATTCCAAAGTACACTACTACTACCACATACAAATAATCAATAATTAAACCTGTGTTCTTCCATTTCAAGGTTCTGGAATTATACTTAATTTCAGCAAATCTTCATTTCTAAGGATTTAAAGGAATTTTGCTGTCCTTTGTTTCATATTGAACGCAATTCCTTTTTTTTCCTATTATATGCTTTCCAATGAATAGTCTAAGACAACAGAATTGTGATGAATTCACACAGTTCTTTAAGTGCTTATGATAGTTAAGTAAGATCCTTGTTCTTTACATCACTTATTATAATAATTTTATTTTTAATACTAATCATGTGACTTATAGATGATTTTCCCTGAAAATGTAGAGCCCTGTGCTAAAAAAATATTCACATTTCGTTTTACATATTATTATTAAAAGTGGCTAGAAAACTCACAATGAAATTGTGGCATCTTCTGAAACATTGTGCTAAGGCAGTTTTTGTATTTCAGCACAAGTTTTAACCAGGGAACAGTAGTGATGAGGCCAGAGAGCAAAACCAGGATCTACATAATCCTATTATTGACTTTAAAAATTGCTGTTTTAGTTGACCGCAGGTATTGAATGAGTGAAATTGTCCCTCTCTCTGATCCACTGTGCAGGTGTTCATAGTTATATATAAATTAGTACTGGAAAATGCTTTACAAAACAGATATATAGTTTTACATATATTAATGTTATATATTTATTTGTTTATATTAGATTAGATTATAGATTTGATTTTATTCTATTAGATTAGAGATTATATTTATTTTTTATTATATGATATATAATAATATAAGTAAGTATAAAGAAATTCCCTGACTCCAGTGCCTGCTCATGGCTGCACTGTACCAGTGGCAGTGGAGGAGGACACAGCTGCATTTGTGAGAAAACTCATTAACTTCAATTGCTCTGCAAATTTCATGACACAGCTCTAGACAGCAGCCTAATTAATGCAGAAAGCTATAATTTTATAGATACAACCTAGAGAGCCAGAAAAAGTAGAATTCCTGCTGTCCTGTTCTCCAATATCAATTTATTTTCTTGGTGTCCTGTCTGCATTTGACTGATCTCCTGGCAGACAATTTTTCTAGACTAAACATCAGACATTCTAAATAAAAGTTAAATAAATATTTATTTATTGCAGGTAATCATAAAATGGCTGGTGTTTTGGTTTGTTTTGGGTTTTTTTCTCTGTGATTTAGGTAAATTAAAATAATCAATACAACCATGTAAAACTTACTTAAAATTAATCATCTTTAATTCACCTTGGTACTGTTGCTGCACTTTGCAAATCTCTGCACATACCACAGCTGCTCAGTACACTGCAAAATTTTGGGATATGTATTTTGTTTATTATAGGGCAACAGCAATAGGAACCTGAGATTCCACATTTATCACATCACAACTGCTTGGAATTTCACCAAGATATCAGTGATTGAAAGTAAGTCCTCACCTATAAATGCCAGTATGGAAATAAAGAGAATTTCCTAAAGTAAACCTGGCAATGGTCACCAAATGAAGTAGCTTTAGTTCCATGCTAGAAAATAAAAAAACAAATGTTCATGGAGCAGCTGCCTTGAAAATCCTGGACCAGCCATGCAACTGCTCATCAACTTGGCTTTAACAATTACAGGTGTTTAACAAGAATATAAAGATGGGGCATTTGGGATTAAAGTGCCCATACATTCCATTTTCTAATACTTCTATTTTTCCCCCAATTGTGCACCAAACACCATCCCAGGCTGCTGGGGGTGGAGCAGGATGATGGAGAGCTCAGTCCTCACCTGCCAACAGGCAGCACAGCAGCTCTGCCAGGTAAGAGCTTTACCAACCATAAAAGTGGCTTTTCCTGGCCACTTTTTCATTCCTTTATGCTGTCAAAGTGACTTAAAGGTTGTGCAGCGTTATGGAACTACAGGGACAGCCCTTTGGGGGACATGCAGTGGGTCTGAAGGGGCTGTAATAACCAGCCACGAAAATTTATTTGGATCAACAAAAGAAAAATTAATTCCTCCCAGTTCTCTAGGTAGGAAAATGGACTACAGTTTTTGTGATGTTCAATCAAGTTCTGCATTTCCTGACAATACTCTGGATTTTTATAGATCTTAATAATTTCTGAAGCAATTATAATTACTGTATTACTACAAATATACACAATATTTTTAACTACAGTTGTTGTTTGAGAAATGGCATCACCAGGTCCTCAAGAACTGACCTTCAAGGCACTTTTTATGAATAACTGATTGCATTATTCCCACTAAGTCTAAATAGTTCTCTACCTCAGTGGAATCTAGCAGAAATCCATAAATTACTTCTCTGATATTTTTTATCAAACACTGCTCCCATCATTTATCACCAGCAGGGCTACAAACAACAGCAGTCTGAAAACCTGTTTAATCACAGCAATCTTCTGTCTTAACTAATATTTGCAAGCAATGTATTAAGTGCTTTGGAGCTCATGGGAACATCTGGTCCCAAAAGTGACAAACAGGATTCTGGAGGTGTTTTTTACTTCCTCTGCTCTGAATTTGTACCATCAAAGAAAATAAAAATAACAAGGACTGAAAAAAACCCCAAACGAACAAACAAAAAGCCCAAAACAACCTCAAAAATCTCAAACCAGAACTACTTTTAAAGCAGGGGAAATCAATAGGCTTAAATGAGCCAACAGATTTCTCCCTGAGCTTCTCTCAGAAGCTTTAGAACAGAACAGAAATAAAGAAGAAAGAATAGAGAAGATACAAGCAGTTTTAAAGTCCTCACAATAAGCCAGAATACCCAGGAGGGTCGATTTAATCATCTTCAAACTGTTGTTACACCACTCCCACCAAATGTTGTTCATTTAAGAAGTGGTTTAAAACAGTGCAAATTAACAGTGCTACTTAGAGAAAAATGAAAAATCCATGCTCACTTGTGCACCAAATTCATGAATATCCCATCACTTCAAGAAGGAGGACAGCACACCATCATGGTAAATACACATTCACATTATGTGCATGGCATTGCAAGCCTTTCCCATGATTGATTCCCAACAAGATACATTCAAAATGGCAAAAAAAGGAACATGTTAACTCCAAATGTTCGTTACACAAACAGTTCATGGGATTTTAATGCTTAGAACGCAGGATGGAGGCCAGATATTTTCTATTTATCAAACTTTCCCAAAAGGAGTCTTCCAAAATCTAACATCTGACAAGAGGTGCAGGTGAGTGTAGAACTCCTAAATCCACACAGGAACAGGAATCCTTGCATAACCAGAGCAGGACTTTGGATAGAGGCTGCAGCAGAGTGCTGTGCACAAATTGCAGAGCCCTTCTCTTGTGGTAAATCCTCAGGGAACACAGTCCCTGTCTCTACAGAGCCCAGCTCCATTTAACAGGAGGGAAAATGTGGTTCTCCACATCCAGCCCTCTGCTTATCAGAGCCACAAAGCTAAAGCATTTTAAATTACTCATTTCTTACATTTCTTGTACCAGTGCTACCAGATGAGATCTCAGAGCTGTGTCTCTTTAACAGAGGGAGGAGTTTGGCATCATTAGAATTTGATTATTTACACTCAGCTCCTCCAGCAGACTTTGCATGAAATAACACCAACATTAAGAGTAAGCCCCTGACATCTCTCCTGGTTTATTTTTCTAATAAATTGCAGCACTCATAGCTATCTAAATATCCATGAGATATTTCCGTGGCCCCACAAGCAACAGAACAGATGATGGTCTCCACTCCCTCAAATTACAACTACTTCTTTTTAAAATGCACACCATGGGAATTAAAGACAGGATTTTTTTCAATATAGCTCCCTAAGGTAGCAATGAATTATCCTGAATAGAAAGGATTTTTTCCCTTGCATCAGACCCATGGCAGACATGCAAAAACCTAAAAGGATTTTCAAAAGGAACTGGAAGCAAATGTCCAATAAACCAAATTGCATCACACTCCAAAAGAATTTCTGATTTACCTTCAAAACTGTATTCTACTGTCTTTGCTGAAAGAAGAAAAAGGCGCTTTAAGAGCCTGAGCAAGAACTAAACTGCAAGGAAGCATATGATTAATTCAAATTATAAGAATGGCAATAATGGTGATACTAGAGCTCTGCAAAGAGGGTGTATTGCCTCTGATTTTATAGAGCCTGAATTTCAATTACACAGGAGGAAATTGTTTCATCCATATAAGTCATATCTTCTAATGGTTTGCTATTTGACTTATGTTACTACTTCTATTATGTTGCACATGTTAATGTGGATATTAGCCCATTGGGTAAGGCACTGCTCCAGCACATTAGACATTCTGCAAATTGTGCTATTTAGGAGACCCTTCACTCCTGAAGAAGGCAAAAAGCCTGATATTTAAGGCCAGACTGTGATCTAAAACATGTTACACCATACCAGAGACACACACTGCACCCAGATCTCCTTGTGCTAGGACAGCACCTAAAGAAGGTACAGACATTCCCCGGAAAATCATCTTTATTTTTGCAGTACCTTTTGCAAAAGAGCAGAGATAGCTTGACAGCCAAACCTCACTGGAAACTTTCTCCGTTTGCAATGGCTCTCCTTCTTACCTTGGCAAATGTGCATGATTTGAATGAAAATCAGAGGAATTATTGTATTTTAGCTATTTTACATTTCTTATTAAAGGAAATGGTTTAAGATCAACAACCAGCACTACTGCTTGGAACCCCAAAAATTACAAAGTCATCAGGTGCAAAACAAAAATATTAACTGTTTCTTTTTTTCCACCAATGTTGCCAGACAGAAAACTTATTACAGGCCCAGCAGTAATATTCATCCTAAAAGTATCAGTATAACCACAGCTAACACCTGTTATGGGTCAGTACTGAGAGGAGGAACATGGCAATGCATTAAATGCAGACATTTGGAATTTTTTTTTTGCATACTCAGGTTAACTTCCAACATTCTTCCATGGAATCAGCATTTTACAAAAGCTACAGTAATTTTAAGGTTTTTTCTTAACTGTAGGGGTTTTTTACCTCTCAGCTTTCATGTAAACCAAGTGACCTCCATTTCACCTCATTTGGTGTAATTGCACCAAAGGAAACATTAACAGTTACACCTCTGGGCTGTGATCAAGCAGTTTTTTAACAAAGCACAAATAGTGTCCTAAATCCAAATAGAAAACATTTAATAAGAGATGGCTAAATAATCCAAGAGAAATCAAAGGGACTTTAACATCTTCAAAATTATCTGCCATCTGCTACAATTCCCCTCTTTTCCTACACATTTTAAGTAGGGTTAGTTTCACAGCAGGAAGAACAAATATATTCATTTAAAAAAAATTGTAGACAGATAGCCTAGCATTTACTAGACAAATATGAGAGCTCTGTACCCAACATTTTGTAAAAATTCCTGGGGTTCTGGGTAAAAGCTTTTGCACAGAAACCTCAATATGGCAGGACACCAAGAGAGAGAGAGGGTGCATCCACTCTGCACAGGTTTTCACAATCTTATGGAGATTTTTGTCTCTTAGAAAAAACAACCTGGTTGTCAGAAAAGCAGTTTTCATGAAGTTGTCATGAAATAAGATGCAAAAACATGCCAAGATTTTCCACCAGTCCTTTTTTACCTTTGCAAACACTTTTCTTATATGACTCTAAGATTGAAACCTTGTTCCAACCAAAACAAAAGGCAATCAAAGATGTGGATCTTCCACTCCAGGAGTGAGGAAACATTGGAAACAAATATACTGTGACAGGTGAGAATCATCTAATGAGATACCTAGGCACCAGGAGTTCCACCCAGGGCTGTTTGACTATCACTGAAGCCCAACAAAATCCCCTTCCCTGAGATAATTTTGACAAAAGAAAGACAAGACAGTACCACAGATCTTGTCCTTGCAGTTTCTCAAGGGAAGGTATCTTTAGAAAGAAGTAAGGATAACTCAGCTCAAGATAACTATAGATAACTATTAGTTCAGTCAGGAGCTCCAATAGGAAAAGTCTAATTTTGCTGCCCAGTCTCCAAAGGGAGATGCTGCTGACTTACTGAGTGCCCTGTAGTGGTTTACCCTGAGCATTCTGATGTTCACACAGGCTGAGATACATAAAATGGAGATTAAATGCCATCAGACTTCTGTCTAACCCACATAGAATTGGCTGACAGGCTGAGAAGTTTTGGGAGTGCAGAACACACAGTGCAACCACATGTGTCTTAGCTCCTTAGAAAACGATGCTAGAGATGCTGAGGAAATGGAAGAGTTTGAGATAGAACCAGTAAAATCCACTGCAGAAATACAAAGATGTTCTTCTTCAGAGTTCAAAAGGGGTAGGACATTCAACACAGTTGCCTTAGGCTGGAGGTGTGTATTCTATTCCCATCTGTCAGAGGTAGGGCAGTTATCTGCTGTTCATTGGGCAGTTTTCTTTATCTCTTCCACAACTAATCCTCCCTCCAGGAGATTTTTTCTCTTCATGGGCCACTGAGCGGCACACCATGGCTGATAAAATGACATCATCCCATTGGGAGAAGCTCCACCCAGGGGAGGAGCCAAGCATTCCTACTTGGATATAATCTGAGGGTTGGAAAACTGCAGCAGCCTTTTCCTACTGCATTCCTAGAGGAAGACCAGGTCCATCTACAGCACCATCGGACCTTCAGTCATCCTTCTACAGGCTCACACCTGTCACTGCAGGAGAACTGCAGCCACCATTCAATTGGATTGCTACCAACACACAGGGTGTCAGGTTGTGTTCTGACTCTGCCAGTGGTTTTTTTGTACTATTGCATTTGTATTTCTGTATAATTTTTCTAGTAAAAAACTGTTATTCCTATTCCCATATCTTTGCCTGACAGCCCCTTAATTTCAAAATTATAATAATTAGTAGGGAAGCAGTTTACATTTTCCATTTCAGGGGAGGCTCCTGCCTTCCTTAGCAGGACCTGTCTTTTCAAACTGAGACAGCAGTATTTTAACCGTTTAATTCACTAGAGTGAGAATACTAAAGAAGGGAAGAGAGGCTGCACAGCTGATGCTTTCCCTGCTACCAAACTGGTGAAGGATGCAGGTACAGGGGTATTATTGGCAGAGAAAACAGTGGAGCTACAATCTCCTTGTTGGAGGTGGCAACTGCTGTTCAAACAGTGTCACCAGCTGAAGGGCTTGAAGGAGAAGGAAGGACTAGAAGTAGAAAGATTATTCATCTTCTCTTAATGTCCTGTCATCTGGGTTTGAAAGGCAATGATCATTAAGTCAGGTTTTAATTATATGGTCTATGGTAG
This sequence comes from Zonotrichia leucophrys gambelii, assembly GCF_028769735.1. NCBI lineage: Eukaryota > Metazoa > Chordata > Aves > Passeriformes > Passerellidae > Zonotrichia > Zonotrichia leucophrys. The sequence continues at coordinate 7,906,450 of NC_088177.1, read as the reverse complement.
CATCTGGATTTATATTCCTGAACTGAGAAAACAGAGAAAAACCCAGCATGTGGGAAGATTATGGTCCATAGATGGAAGGGAGTTCATATCATCTAATTAAAATTTTGAAAAAAAATTATAAAATTGATCCATTTAACTTTTAAGACATTCATAAACTACCAAATCCAGAGGGTCTATGTGCAAATAACAAATAAATTACTGCCAACAGTTATTAAAGCATAAGACAGCAATGTTTTTAAACTAGAAAGTCATCTAAAATGAGCTTCTCACACAGCTGCTTTTTAAAGAGTTAAGGATTCAAATATGCTATAGACAATGAGAACTAAAACAATCAATACTGAAGAGGCATAAAGAACAGAGAATCCTTTTTTTATGGAATTTTTCTATGCAAATAGGAAAGGTTCTAAAACCTTATCAATGTACACCTTTAGCCCAATTTTATTTTATTGTTATTTATTGTTACTTCAAAAGAGGAGAGAGGGGAGGAGCAGTCCCTTCCACGGGAAAGAGATCTCCATGAGAAATTCTGGCCATGCAAACCCAATGCTCAGGCTGAGCCAGCCCACAGGAAATGGGGAGTGCACACAGAAATGGCACTGACTCAACACACACAGCCCTGGAACCCTCTCTGAGGAAAAACTTAATTCCTCATTACACCTCACCTTGAACCAGGTCTGAATTTCTGTCATCTGAACATCACTCAATCGATACTTGGCTTCCCCCTTGCCACAAAAAAAAAAAAAAAAAAAAAAAAAAAAAAAAAAAAAATTGCAACAGCTTTACATGGACACTGCAGAAAACTAGAATAAGCCTTATTAAAACCCTCAAATAGAACTGACTACTTCTTGGTGTTATTCTGGCTTGGAGTCACATCACAAGGCAGAGTATTTGTCCCTGCAAATTAGATGCTTTTACTCTTTTTCATCTTTTCCCCATATGGAAACATACTTGAAGTCTGCTCAAACAATTCAGCGTAATTCAGGTGTTTCCTAGATCAAGATGGCCAAAAATGAAGTCAAGTACATTTATTTATGTGCACAGACAAAGGCATGACACTGATAAGCTAGCACAAAATTTGTTAGCACTTAAAAAACCCACATTGTACTGGCAATGGCAGTCTCCACAAAAATTTTAATAATTCAGATGCTTTTTAATGGGAGAGTGGTAAACCCATAATTGTAGAAAGCTTAAAAGGATCAGATTAAAGTAACCCTGCTCCTTTATTTCTGTAATGTTTAAAATAGCAATGGAGACTTAAATATGTTTTTCTAAGGCCTTTGGGAAACAAAAACATTAGGAAGCACAGAAGTCTCTAAGAAACTTTTCTTGAAATAAAACTGAGGAAGGATACATTTACTCCAAGTTCATAATACGTTCATTCTAATAAATACTTTTCTTCTTTTGCTAGAATTTCAGGGCAACAACACACACATTTAACATTAGCAATTTAAGAGAATCCTCTGTGTGCTTTCTGGAAAGCTCCATCAAAGAAAAGCACCATTTTTAAAATATTATTTTTCCCTTCATATTAAATCAAGAAAACCTTGCATGTCTACTTGCCAGAACACCTGATTCTTACCAAAGGGAAATGCTTATGCACAGTGAGGACTCTCTAAGAGCCATCTGCACCAAAATTACTCAATCAGTTAATGAAAAAACCACAAAACCAAAACAAACAAAGGGAGGATTTGTGTTGCAAATGTTTTGAGTTGGTTCGCAAAAACAAATGAGAAAAACTTAATACACAAGCACACAAAGCAAGATTCTTTAAACGTGCCCATGGCCTTCATGGGAAATCAGAGATTCATCCTGCTACAACTTGTGCAATTTGACTGGCACAATAAAATGATTTTGCAAGTGAAAACAGCTTTCTGTTTTACAAAGTGGAAAGCTGCCTCATCAAAATGAGGAGAGAGAAGTGAAGGTCAGAACAATGAGTCATCTTCCTAAGGCAGAGTCACATCAGAGGGACCTTCAAAGAGTCAAGTAGTTACTCACAGGCATTTGAAAGAAGGGGGAAAAAAAAAGAAAAAAAAAAGAAAAATCACATAAATGAAAATTGGCCGAAAATAAGCACCAATTGTCTGGCTGTTTTTGGAGCTATTGTGCCTTCTGCAGTGTATCACTAAGATGGGTGATTATAGCACTTTATAATAAAAGACAATCTTCCAGGGAAGTTTTGAGAGAGCCACTGATTGGTTAGCAAATGTACAAAAGATGAGGAAAATGAATAGCAATAAAGTGAGGGAATACATAAAAAAAAATATACTGAAATCGGACAAAGAAGCTCCTAAAAATCCTCCTTTTTTATTTTTTAGCATAAATAGTAAGAAGCGAATGAAAGACAAAGAGATGAAAGAAGCAGGTAAGATGTCTTCTCAGTCATTGCATGTATTTTTTGTTTTCTAGTTGCAACTAACAAACCAAGCCTTCCCTCCAGCTGGTTTGGTCTCTGCAAACCACAGGGCTGGACCAAAATTCCCACCCAAATCAACGGGAAGAGTCACAGTGACTGCAGGGAGAGTTTTTATGCATCCATCTCATGGGTTGTTGCTTTTTCAAACCTTCTGTGTCTGTAACCTAAGGAAACGTGGAAACACAGGGATTCTTATCTGTGGTGAGAGTGCAGGGGCTCCCAAGGGTGACTGAAAGCTGAGCAATTCTCCCAAAGCCAGCTCACAGCATCCAGGTGCAGCAATTTGGGCACAAAGAGTGTGGAACTCAGCCCTGGGCCTGGTTCCTCCACTGCCCTTCAGCTTCCTTGGCACACTGGTACACAGATCACAGAGCAGGGTCTGTGGGTGCTCCAACTCAGAGCCAAGGCTGCTGCCCAGAGACAAAAACCAGCCCTCACAGTGCCAATGGTCAATGGCAAAGGCTAGAGGCTGAAACTCTTCTAAAGCCACTCAGCAATGGATGTGAAAGAGACATGTTGCTCTGTACTATGAATATTTTTGTTCCTATCAAAAATATTTGCTGTTTCAAAGCAGGGCAAGGAGTAAGAGATACATTCCCAAATTTTGAAATACCTTGGTTTCATGTCAATAGCATATACATATTTTTTCTTATAGCTTAAAATTTATCTCAAGTTTCATGAGTTTTAAGTGATCAAAGCACAGTGAGGCACCTCCTCTGATAAACATTTAAAAGTACATTTCAAGTAACTGGTGCCCAGAATCTCTCTTTGCTACACAAAAGTAGTTTTTCCTTAGCCCTGATTCTTCTTTTTAAACCACCTCTCAGTCATAGCAAATTCTATTAGTTTACTCAAAGAGTACATTAAGTACAAAAGCTCATGAAAACATCATTGAATAAATAAGCAAGAGTAAGTTTGACAAAATAACAGATCAAATTACACCTAAAGCACCTCTGTCATGCCAAAGAACAACCATTTGCACAGCAGACTGACAAAACTCTGTTAGGGCATCAGAGGAAGTGAAATCACTCACTCTCCTCAGGAACCTTCAAAAGAAAACTGTGAAATTAAATTTTTCTTACAGTTATAATACTCTGGTCTTGTTCAGCCACAGATGTGGCATTGTAATTGAAATATAATATTGAAACATTATTCCTGTACCCTTCCAAAATACGTCTGGTGCTACCTCCATTCATCATACATTTTGCCATCATTGTGGCACTAAGGCCACAAGTGTGCTATCTCCAGATCATAATGAGAATTGGCGAAAATTATGTCTTTTTCCACTTTGATATCACCTTTGTCATAGTGCAAATTAACTCTGTGCCATCTGGGAACGCATATAGCTACACTACTTTAAGAAATATGCTATGCAACTCTACTTTGACTTCTCAGTATTCTGGTACACATTGTTCCTTCTCTATAACATTCCTTGATAAGCCTACTTCCCTTTTAGGTACCAATTAATGAATATGAGGCCTGAGTAACAGCCCTGGGAAGCAATGAAAAGGCAGACATCAAAATGAGAGTGGAGTGCATCCTGAATGTCTGCCCAGACTACACATTCCCTATGGGATAATAAAGCAGTTAAAAAAGAGAGCACTGGAATGGCTACTCTATCAAATTAGAGTATGTAGAAAAGGTCAAAGCAGTAGAGCACAATGATATAATTCACAGATTATACAAGACATTAAAATTCTGATATGACATTCTTTGGGAAAAAAAAAAAAAGGATTGTAACAAGGGCAGAAAATGGCAGGACATTAATCCTTTCCCATGACAACATTCATACCCAAATTGGAAAATGTACAACTCCAACCCTTGTTAAGCATTTGCTAAGACTGGTTACATGGCTTAATTTCAGATTCCTCTTATTGAATCCCTGTCAACAGCTGCTGATTATATTTAATGGAGCTGCACAAGGGGATGAAGCTGAATGACACTATTTATATTTCTAAGGACATACACAAGTTCATGGGATCAGCCTCCTGTTTCAGCACACAATTGCATTTGCTTCATACAAGCCTGAACAAGACAGAGATAAAAGTATTTGCAGTAGACAAGTGTACAAGCACACTTGAATGTATAAAATTATACTTATTATTATGAAGATGATAATAATAATAACAATATTTGTATCCCTGTAGGGCCTAAATTTGTTAGTCAAGACTGAGAACAATCCCATTTCCTAGCCAAAGCAAAGAAAGACATGGTCACCTTTCACCATGAGAGTTTACAGATCTAATATTAAACATGCCAGGACAAGGGAGTGTAGCAACTATAAATACAATAAAAATGCAATTGAGGAGCCTGATGAGAAGCAGAGAAACCAGCAGGAAGATTCCCACTGCTTGAATGGGCATCATACCAAGCTTTTGATCACTCCAATTATTTCCCTGTAATTTACAGGTTTTATTTTTGTAACTCAATAAATTAATAATACCAGCTAGACCAAGCAGAGGCTCAACCCAGCCATTGCCATTCAACTCATTCTTGTGTGTCACAACAAAAAATGCTTTGCAAAACAATTAGAGACCAAAATAAAGTATTGGCTTTATTGTGGAACAGAAATCCACAGCAGCAGCACATAGGGCAGGAGCACTTGGACTGAGACAAACATGGGAAACTTTTTGAAGAAGATTCTTTCTTTAAAATTTAGAACTAGAGGAAACAGTGAGATTCAATAGTCAACTCACCTAAAACTACTTTGATTTTTAATATAGTTAAAATTCTCAGAATAGTTATCTGGGGAATACTGAAAGTCCAACTTTTCACAAACATTACACCATGTTCCTTCATCTTTTACACACTAGTAACATTAAAGCTGGTTATAAAATTTTAAGTCAGAAAGGACATAAGCTACAAAGAGGTTTCTTTTTTTCAACCAATGCAACAAACCTAATACAAATGTATATCTTACATCCCATTATCTTTGGTGATTAAAGGTCAGTTTGTACGCTTGCCAAGTGGTTTCAGTTCATGCCCTTACCTCATGAAAACTTCCCTATGGGGGAAAAAAAGTCAAGAATAGAACCATAAAGAATATTGTGTTTGGTGATATAACATGCTAGCTTTATCATTTCTTTCCTGTCTGCAGAGCCACAGCAGGTGAAACAGTCATCTGTGTGTACTACAGCCAAATCTCAGAGGAAGGATTTCTTGCTCCAGACTTTCCATTTAGCCCATGACTGAGATTGATTTGCCCTTATTCCTTTGTCATCCTCTTTTGTACTTCAGAGGTAAAGGAGGCTGCACCACAGCTCAAATGTTTAGGCTGGCAGCTTCAAAGATACACTCTGCTAAACACTGAAAGATGCCCTGGCCTTTAAAAGGATGTTATCATTTAGTAGTATCATATTTTCAAGCTACATATTTAAAGAAATTTTCAGGGTTTTACCATTTTTGAACACTTAAAACCTGCTTGCTTATGTAGAACATGCAGGAAAGACCGGAGACCTTTATTTTAAAGGTATCAAATAAATTCTTTCTACTCTTCCAGTGTGCATCCCTAGCTGCTAGCAGTATTAGTTATATAAAATACTCCAGCAACACAGGCTAGAGCGCCAACAGAATGAGTTAGAGAATAATCTACTGTAACAGCTCTTCAAATATGAAATCACAAAATCACAGGATTTTTGAGACTGGATGGGACCTGGGGAGGTCATCTAGTCCAACCTCCTGCTGAAAGCAGAACTGACTTCTCGGGCAGATGTGCTTGCTGAGGACCTGAGTGAAAAATGCACAGGTACCACCCAGGAAATCACATTTCCAGGTGAAGTTGGACTGGTGTTAAGATCCTTGTTATATTCTATCTGGCTCTGTGCATCATTCATGGTTTTTTTTCAAAAGCTCCCTTAGCTGGTTAGAAATGCTGGTCAGAGTCTGCTTCCTGCTTAGCACAACAGAGGATGGAGCTTGATTGGCATGTCTGGAGCAATTATGAGTTAGTGAGAATGCTAATAAAGCAACACATTAACAGCTCTCAGCATCAGAAATCCCAGTCTAAAAACAGATCAGCCCACCAAATTTAAAAACAGACCGATCTGTCAAATCATACATGTACACTCAGGTAAACAGAAGGGAGGGTCTTGACAAGAAGTCAGAGTTTTTGCTTCAAAGCAGCTATACATCACCAGATAGTCAATACACTCAGAAGTAAGCATGGGCCACTGATTTATTTTCCTACATCCTCCTAATAGTAATAATGCTGCTTAAATTCTGACAATTACAAAACTATGTCCTGCAGAACATGGATTTTCCAGTATATTAACATGGGGAAAAATTCTTACTGAGCTGCTAAGACTTAATCCAACACACATTTGAATAACTGAGGAAGTGTTTTAGTTCTGCAGCTCCCAGGGAGTCTTGTCCAGGCCTCAAGAGATCTGAAATCTCTTCCCACCCAGAGCTCTGCAGGGTTCTGACCCACCAACTCTGCTGAAGCACCTCTGGAACAATGTGCAGATACCAGACAGCTTTGTTTGCTTTTTATTAAAGGTGCCTAATAAAGTCACAAGTGTTCTTACTGGTTAAATCTCATAGCAGGAACTTCATTGTGCATGCAGTCAACTGCTCTGCTGTTATTTAAAATGAACAGAATCAAAGCTTCTTTCTTTCATCCAGGCCATTATTATTTACATCTTGAAGTCAGCACTACACTGGAATAAAATAACTGTCACCAGGTGCACTCTTTTCTTTCTGGCAAATTAGAGCTTTGGTGCAAAATACATAAGGCTATTTGAAGTCAAGAGAGTTATGCCATGGATAAATCACCCTGGTGATATTTTACTATTTCAAGTCATTACAACACAAGCTTTGGCTTGTCTCTGTGATACACAGTGCAATGTTCTTTAGAGAAGTAAACTGTGCTGCTTGCAAAATGCTTCAGATGGGAGTCTCTTTACTGTCTTTTCCCATTCCATTTTAAATATTTGATATGTATGTCTTCAGGGAAAGACCCCTCTATTTGCAGTGCCTTTGATTCAAAGATATTGCCATCTTCTTCACTCAGGAAGTGCTGCACACATATAGTTTATTACTGGGAAAGCTGGGAGCTGAGATGTGGCATATTTTCTACCCTATATGCTAGGCAAAAAGCAGCACAGAGCATTTGGTGTCTTTTAGCACTAAAAGAAGAGAGATTGACCTTACACAATAGAAGAGAAATACATTTCCAGCATTAACTAAGCCAAAGCTCCTGGGAAGCACGAGATGGCATCAATTTCTTTTCCACCACTAGTACTGATGGAATAGGTAGAAAGAATAGAGGCCAGAATTTAAGAGCAAAACCACAACAACACGAGGACAAGCAATTCCATGCACACTGTAATATTTAAAATTATATGACAAAATTGCAATGGATAACAGCACCCCATTGTGTGCAAATCATTGATTGCGATCAATTTAAGCCCTGAGAAGCTGCACTGCATTACAGATCATAATATTGAATTAATGTCTCCAAAGAGATGAAATGGTATAAGAAGAAAGATATATAGCGTGGGTTCAGTTTCTTTTGTTGCTTTGTAAGAGACCACAAGACAGAAGAACAGTTAGGTCTTAGGTGGCCATGCGACAATAAAACCACTCTGTTCTCTTTTGTGTATTTATATTGATCTTGCCTCATACAAAGGCAGTCTAATTTTGGTTGCCTGGTACAAAGCAACAACCAAAGTAATTCATATTTTATAAAAGCTCATGGAGCACATTACCTCCCATTCTAATACGCCTTAGATAGACCAGTTCCTTGCCACTAAAATCCACCAACTTGTGGAACAAAACACAACCATTTCACACCAATATTGGGACATAGGCTTGGACAGTGCTGTCCTAGCTCAAATGGGGTCTTGTAACAAGGGAAGGACACCAGGCACTGATTGAGCATCAGCAGCCACAGCTGGAGATGCTCTGCTGGCACCGAGGATCCTTCCTGTCCGTGCCCATCAGGTGACAGGGACATGGGATTCCAGGTCTGTGTTTACAGTGCAAAGGAGAGAGCAGCTAACAGAGACACAAACATTACACTGGACATGCACAGAGACTCACTCCAAAGTGACACCTGTAACTGAGCTCAAAAGAAACAACAACTCATGACTGAGACTAATTTAGAGTGAAAATTTCTGATCTTGGGAGGGGGAAAAAAAACCCCAAACCTCTTCCACTACACAGAAAATTCAGATTGGGGGTGTTTTGATCTTGATGTTCTTGTTGGGTTTTTTGTCGTTGTTGTTTTTTAGGTTAATTTGAAATTATTAATAATTTCAAAAATGAGACTCTAAACATATCCCAGCTCTCTATTAGTACATTGCAATCCTGTTATAAATACAGCTATTATTAAAGTAGTGCCTACATTCCAGTCAGGTGACCTTGCTTTGCCAATCAAGAGGAATAACCATTAATAATGGTTGCTAACTCTCTATAATTATGAGATTAAGTGGTACCACATTGCACAGCTTTCCTGTGAAAATTCATGCCTGGCATAGTAGAGAAGAGCATCCACAGGATGCCACGTAAAGGAAATGTACTTGCCTATTATTGCACACATTATCTCAAAAGTGAAGTCTTTTGGACTCTGGCCCAGTGGAATCATGGAAAGATTCAAAAATAGATCAGGAAACGAGTCCTATACATAGATTATAATTTTTTTCTATATTATTTATAGAGTTTTATAATCACCTAGATTTTATAATGCTAGAAAGTTTTTAAGATCCAGCACATGGAGCCTGTCCCACTTGGCTATGTAAAGATTCCTTCTTGCCCTGACCTCTAAAGAAAAACATTTCATTACTACATGCAAAATAATTATTGACAACAGAACAGGAGGGAGGAAAACAATCCCATTTATAGCTTATCTTGTCTGATGAACATGTTAATAAAAATGAATTACACTGAATTACTTAAGCAAGTGTAAGAGCAAAATTCAGTTTTATGTTCTATACACACTAGAAACCACAATCTTATTTCCTATTCCACTTATTGTGCCCTCAGTTTGCAGAAGATGAGCAATCAAAAACTCTTTGCCTCAGCTTTAATTGCTCACATATCCAATGCATAAGTGCTTATGTAGTAATTCTTCTGATACACATTTTAAGTGTCAGTTTTCTCATTTTTTAAAGTAGTTAACATAGACCTCACATAATCACCTTTAGCCATCATCAACAATGCATTGTTCTTTTTCTAACACTTAAGCCTTCTTTTATAGCACATGCTTATGTAATTGCAGAAGAGTTCTGGTTTAGAGCACTAAATCTTTGTTTCTTTCACTTATACCATTCAGAGATATTTGGTAGAGGGATAAATTCTGTGAAAACCGCAAGTTTATTCTAAAAGGACTGGATGTATTCCTCAACAGCTAAAAATAGTATGTGAAATACAGAAAAATAAACCTGTATTTTCCCAGTCTTTTACCTCCTGCATAGAACAATCAAGTCTGTTGAACAAAGGTTAAATGATGACCATAGAAATGTAACTTTTTATAGCAATTTCAGCTACTTTAAACTAATTTGAAGTCACAAAACTCTTTTTGGTGCATCAATGATTTTTACTATGACGATGATGATATGATAACCTAAGTTATTAGAAAAAGTAATTTCCCAGTTATTGTATCTAAAGGCAGTAATTACTATTTCAATAAAGAAAATGAGAACTATTAGGATGGCAAAAGAGAAGTAAATTAGCTTTATACCCTACACTCAATTAAACTATCATAGCAAGAAGACAATGAATTAAGGTAATTTGAGGGAAGGAATGGGATTTTATATAACAAAGTGTTCAAACTTTTGGAAAATCTACTGAAATCAAGCCTAAGAGCAGCATTAGCTACACTAACACCTGCTAAGGCCCTATGGAAAAATAGTCTTATAAAATATAAGTAAATTATGTCTGTTCACAGCTCTGCCTGTGATTCTGGCACTAAAAATTCACAGAGCTGTCCACCACAGGGGAAGTCTCCTGTGCCAATCTCACCCATCGCAAAATAATGTGAATTGGGGTACCACAATTAGAGACTCTCCTTATCAAAATAACATTTCCAGAATGTTCCAGAAACTTTTAGGAAATTTTCATAAAGCTGAAGCACTTCTTCTCTATTATCAAATTTTAGACGTTATACATTTTGCACAGACAATCAATACAGTTTCCATGGTCTGTTTTTAAATAGGAATCCAGAATGAGAAACCTGTTTAGGAAATTCTTTTTTGCATGTTTTGAAGCAATCCAAATATTTGGTGCTCATATCTTTTTAATGATTTTTCTCTCAACTTCAGGAATTATTAATTTTTAACTAAATATGTTTCTATTACATTACACATAAGTCTAAAGTTGGTCATGAAAATATTTACCCATCTTTTATTTTTGCCAATTCCCACAAAGTTCCTGTTTGTGACTACTAAGTTCTGTGGTAAGAAACATTTATTAGCAATTTTGTTTTCTGAATGTTTATATTGTTTTGTACAAACAATATTAAAGAAAATAAAATAATCCTAGTGGCATTTTTGTAACAACATGGGCTTGGCTACCCAATTCTAAGAGCATGGAAAGAGAATTGATCAGTGGTGAGTTTTGAATAAAGTGACTGAGTCTGTAGCAAGACGGCTGTTCAGGTACAAACTGTGATTTTCCTAAATCGTATTCAGTCCCTTCTGGTTAAGAGAACATTGTCCTTTCTAATTAGACAACCAATAGGAAAACAAACAAACAAACAACCCCAAACGAACAAAAACCCCAAAAATAAACAAAACCCAAAAAACCCAAAACCAACCAAACAAAAAAACCCACAAAAAACAAATCAACAAAAAAACCCCAACAACAAAAAAATAAACAAGAAACTAAGTTGTAACTCTGTTTAGCTATTAACGTGCAGCACAGTTACACAAATTTCTGTCAATATTTAGTATATTTAAGATTTTAGTACCTGAATTTTTGCATCTACAAACTCTGTCTATTGCACTCCAGCACCTAAATTTCCCAGTTTGCATGAACCTATTTTGTTTCACTGTTGAGCTCGTTCATCAGGCATAGAGCAGCACTGAAGCAGGTTAATGAGACTCCCACATAATCTCCTCAGCAGTGGTATGGAGCAGAATATTTCCCATATTAGTGCACCATGGCTGGTGTGACATTTAATGGAAATCAAATATAATTTCTTTTAGTCAAACTGACCTAAGAATTGTCTTCAGACCTCCAGGGGTTGTAGGAAAAATTAATTCTAACTCTCAGAATATTTAAGTTAGTGTAATTTAAGACATTAAAATAACCTTCAAGTTTTCAAGTGGAAGAGGAAGACAGTAAGATTTTCTAGGCTAAAATTTTGTAATTTATCATGTATGCTGTTTCAAAAGTGAATCTGAAGTATTCAAAAGATAAATTCAAAGATGATCTTTACTTTCACAAGGTGAATGTGGATAAGAACAGAATATTTCAGTTGGAGAGTTGGTCTAATTTTTGCCTCAGTTGTCAAGCACTGTTTTATTTTAGCTCACAGTTTCAGAAGGAGTTTTATCACCCTGACCACCTTTTAAAGGAGGAAGTGGGGAAAATTACCATCTCTCCCAGAGAAAGTTCATAGGATTTTACCCCATCTTTAAAAAACTAATGTTCCTTTATATAATGATTGTTCCTCAAAAAAAACTGGACATAATCTCTCTGTTAGAAAAATTCAGTGATTACAGAAACCAGTTTTTTTCTAAGACTTACAGATTAGAATCAGGTAAAATCCTTGAATTTTTTTTTCAGAATGAGCCCAAATTATTTGTCTTAGTACCTGAGCTTATTAAAAGGATGGTAAGTGAATCTGACCATCTGAACTGGCCACAGCATTCTTTCATCAATACTTTCAAATATTGTTAAAATTTCAGTGCTCGGACTTCCTCTGAAAATTGGCACTGGACTAGTCAGCCTCTGGAATTGAACCCCTCTCCATTTGCACCATATTTTCCCAGGCAGCTCTATACACTAAGTTTTGAGTAGCTATCTTTATCATTGTTACATGCTGGAGATTTTCCATTCCAGTTTTTAAAAAATAAACATAACCCAGGCAGGTTTAACACCAGTAGCAGTGACTTACCTCAGCGCCTAATAATAAATGTTATTATTATTATTATAACACAAATGTGCATACGTATGAAATATTTCAGCTTGAAGAAAAAGTCTCAATGCAAAACAAAGGCTTTAAGTCCCAGGAAATAGGAGTTATGTCTTTCAATGCTATGACCAGAATCAAATGTTATACAGTCTATCAAATACAGGTGCTAACACGACACTTTAACATAAAGATGGTATCCAAAACCAAAAATGACATTGCAAGAGATGCCTTTTTCCCCCATCATATTCAACTCTAAAAATTCATTCTTGGAAGAAAGCCCACTAGTGAGGCAGCAGTGTATTTAAAATACTGAAAAGCAGTAATACCACAATGTAGTCCTGGTTCAAAAGAAATGTTACAGTTACTACCAGAAATATTACCTCCTTATTTCTTTGATTACTGTGCTTGTAGCACACTCAAGCAGTTGAACCAACCTTTCTTGATTTATTGTATATTTCACTGAAGGGAACATTTTACCTAGTAAAAGCAGGTATTAAAAATCCAGTAAGGAAATTTCTCAGAAATTCAACATAAACTCTTCCTACTAAAAGGAAAATTCAATAAGAGCACTGAAATATTATAGTATACAGCACAATCTCATTCGATATAGATAAACCAATTAAATATTTACTGTTCCTGGATTCCTGTTTATTACTAAGGCCTAACACAATGAAATCAGGTTTTAAAGGACTGAATTTTATTTACCATGATAAAATTACTTTACCCCCCCCCCCCAAAAAATCAAATACATTTTAAGTTGTAAATCACTTTTATTTTCCCTATTTTTTTTTCAAATATAAATGAATCACTTCATTGATTACAATCATAATTGTGCTAAATTATTCTGGAAGAATAGGAGAATCCAAAGATCTCCAGTAATGTTACAAGGATGAAAAGTTCACTAGCTTCCCTCAATGTGAATAGCACATAGGTATTATAACTACGGTACTGAGAAAAACAGATCTCACTTCTGTACTATCTGAGGTGGCTCAGACTGGGATAATTTTATTCAAAATTTGGCCATGACTGCAGAAATTTCACCTGGCTCTACTTAGAGCAATGTTCCTCCAGTTTCTCATCCATGCAAAGGAATGGAAAACTGGAACTGAGCTGAAGGTAATTATCTCCAGTGAAGATAAACTTCCATATCAAGAACAAGATGTATTTGGTTGTGTTGATTAGTTAATAATTAGCTGTTTGATGGTTCCCCATCAGGCATCCAGACTTTTACAAGTCTCATTTTTAGTCTTCTTGATTCTTTTACTGAAAATGTTGGCAACTCAGATCAAAGATACCTGAGAGCTGAGTGCTGCAACTCTGAGCAAGCCTCCTTGGGGACCTACCAGCCTGGATACCCAGTGCCTACTGAAGTAGGAAATAAATAATCTATATTTAAATCCAAAAATACTAGAATCTGCTCAATAATTTATTTTAGGAGCTTTAAGTATTTCATGAGACCAATGAAAGAGAGAGGGTTAACTCCTTCATGATACTTATCTCCCATATGTAACATGATAGAGATGACAATAAAAAGAAGATATTCAGTATTGTGTTATGTAACATTTGCCAAAGCACATGAGATTTTGTTACCTTTGTGGGATCGAACTGAAGGGATTTTATAATTTTTCATTTATTTCATATGCACACTGAGGTACAGGTGACATCCTACTCAATCTAATGGTATTTTCACTTCCTGAATCAGCCTGTAGATTTTAAATCTTGTCTTGTGATAGAGAATGAAGGTAAAAATAGCCATTTTTATCCAGTCCACTGCTATTACAGGGATGGGTCCTCCTGAGAGAAGTTTTGCAAGTGGATTTGAAGGCAAAGACAGATTTGATGAGCAAAACAATGAGGTACAGTCAGACACCTTTCTGTGCTGCAGAAACCTCAGAGAGAAGTGTCCATCTCCATGCCAGAAGTGACTGATGGACAATACCTGAACACAGCAGAAATCAGACAGCCTATCATAAGTGTTCCTACTTAGCAATTCAAAAGTCAGCATCATCTTAACTGACACAACAAAAATATTCCAAATTTCCAGTAATCCATTGGTCACATTCATTGTAACAATACATGCACATGATTTTTAAATTAATTTTAAAAAGTAACTAATCCTTATCGCCTTTCTAATTCTTCTGGATTTTTCTAAGCAAAATGAGCTTTAGAATCCTAGCCACAGCTATGCTTAGCAAGAATTTGGGAAAAAATGTACTTCATGCCTCTCTTAGCTGGACAATCTGGTATATCTGAAATGCTACAAAAACTTTACTCAGCAATCATGTACTTTAATTTCATATTTTAACCATGGACTACTGCTGAAAGCAGACACAATGTGGAACTGAGAAAAGAAAAAATTTGGATTCTTTATGCAGCAGTAAAATGTAGGGGTGCAATCAAATGCAGGTTTAGATTTGGAGTGTATTGTCCCTAACTACGGCTTCAGAGAGGCTGAAAGGTAAATTTTACTGGGGGCAATTTGCACAGAGTGTCTTTACAATCCTATAGAGAACTAATAGAATTTTTTAGGAAATATCCCTGAAAATGCATACTTTATACAGCCTTCTGCACTGAAAAATATGTGAAATCTCCAGAATGCAGAAAATGCCCATTTTTCAAAGAATTGACACTATGAAAAGGCACATAGGTATCACTGAAAGTGTAGAGTATTTGGATACATTCTGGACTATTTGTGGCATTGTCCTTAATTTCTGCATTTCAGAATAAATGCAGAAAGGCAAAGTCTAATTGAAAACAGGTGCATTTTTAACAACTATTATACAGCATGAGCAGGTCTGTCTTCTGCCTGCATCCAAAATCTGTGTTTTGCCTCAAAACACAGCAATCTTTGGAAGCTCCTATGTCTCTGCATGTTTCTGTTCACAGTTTTCATTGAAACATCAGCTAAACACACCCCTCACACCTAAATATTGCTGTAGCCCTTCCTGTGGGAGATGACTGCAGCCATAATAACTGTTTAATCACCAAAGGAACAGCAGGTGTTGGAGAATCAGCTGAGCACTGTGAAATACTCAAAAAATGGCTGGGGTTTGCAGTGACCAAGCAGTTACCAAGTTTATGTGCAGTTACCACACATAAACCCACCCACAAACTGAAGGACACTGCACAGTTCTCACTGCCAGAAAACCAAAGATGTTCCTCAGGCAGCAGCTCCAGTGGGATTCTCCACTCCAGCAAATTTCCAAATGCACAAATGAATTTTGTCCCTAAATTGCCCATACTGGAATACCAAGTAGCTCATCCTCTTTCTCATTATCTGTCTTGGGGAAAAACATGACAAATTAATGGTTTATTATCTGATTGCCCAGGTTGCTTATTGGGAAGCTGGACCCTGACTCACAGAGAAAGATTACTGAGAAATCAAAGCTAGAACTGGCATTTAATATAATAGTGTACCTTTGCTAATTGAAATATAAGAAAAAAATTAGTTTCTTAGTAAGAGTTGAATGACCTGGTAAGTCAGGGAGAAGAAAAAAAAGTAATTACTTAGACCTAAGTAGCCAACTGGAGGATGATTTTTAATTTAACATGTAATTCTATACCACTGCCCATTACCACAAATATCTTCCATATATTCAAGCACTAAAAAAGTCCTATTAATGGAGTCCACTTTTCTACATGACCTTATATGAAAAGTATAACCCACAAAAGAATGAGCATTGAAGCAGAGAGCAATAATAACATTACACAGCAAAACTGCAATGCAGTTATTGAGGTGCAACTCCACCAAACTGAGGACAATTATTTCAGATTTGTGCTGTTTGACTAGAGCAAAATCTAGTTACATCTATTGTAACAGGTGACACAAGTATTTGGAGGCACTTTGAGCATTACTAACTTCAAAATCAAAGTGTGCATGTGCTATCCACAGTGTCATTTCAAACGGCATTTACCACTCAGTGGCAGGTATCTATCATTTCCAAACATTTCAGGCATGCTTCCGATTCATTCTGCTTCCAGAAGTAGACTGCTAGCCCTCATCAAGTCAGCTTGTCACTGTGAACAAATGCAACTCATCAATGTCAAGACTGTATAATAAGACAAGAAAGCAGAAAAGTGCCTGAAACCTCTTTTTTATCCTGAAATAAACAGCTCCAGAATATTTATAAGTTCAGTATTTCTATTCATCTCAGGTATTGATTTAAAGTGACATAAAAAAATGAATACAGATAATTATTTAAGCCAGAAACAGAAGCCCACTAAACATCAGGCTATTGGTTAAGGTATCCAAGTATTTTATGGTCTTCTTTATATATATGAGACACAGATGTCAGACAGACATTTCAGAAGTCCTCACTCAGCCTCTGGTGACATCTATTACATGGGTTGTCCCACTAAAATTATAATGTTCTGAGAGTTACAAGATTGCTAAATTCACACTGCTGCTAAAAGTTTGGAAGGGCCTGATTTGGGGTCAGAGTAAATAATTCTTGGGCTTATATACTGAACCAGTCTACTACTTTTAATTTCTGATTTTAATTACTGAACAAATCTACTATTCTTAATTTCTCATGTAGAAACATTGACTGCTATAAAATTCACTATTTCTTGTTTGATATGGTTGATTACTAATGGGCAACAAAAGTCTACTGTTTGAGCATTTATTTAATTCCCAAATCATTCAAAGCTAAATAAAGACAATCTTGAGGCCAGACTCACTTATGAAGACATCACATCCAAAAGTGAATGTGGTTGGTTACACAAGTCTCAGTTACAAAACGAGACTGAGGGTTTTGCATTATTTTGTGCAGGTTTTGTCATTTTGTGCAGCATTCACACACACACAGGAGCATCCTACATGAGACATTGAACCCACAGAAATTAAAGATGCAAGTGAAGTCTTTTGATTTGGGACAATTTTCCTGTCAATAGCAAAAAATAAAAATCTGTATTTTATCAAGATTCACAGTGACAACGTTAAAAATGCTGGAGCAGCACTCACAAGTCATTTTAAAATTTGCAAACAACAAGTTTAAGTGGCATACAGATTTAAGAGCTTGGAAGGAAAAGAAAACCAAAACCCAGCAGTTATATATTTCCGGCACTATAGTGACAACAATGTGGGAATACAAATCTTCTTAAGTTAAATAAAGTCTTATTCACAATTATGTTTTCACTAGAAAAAGGCTTAATGAGACAGCTTAACTCAGAGAAAATAACTTCAAATAGCATTCAAGAAAACAGCCTGCTTAAACAGCATGCCTTTGCCTCTTATATAAAGCAGCAAACCAAGATCAGCCTCAGTACACATGGAAAAAAGCTTCATTCCTTAATTTATGCATCAAGGCCAGCTTTGCAGAGTCAATTTTTGAACAAAAATCCAAAGACACAGGTGCTACGATAATAATTGCAAACTATTTTGTTCTGAAAAATGAATTATTTATACACACCATCAGGTTAATGTTACAATTCACTATAGAAGTATTGCAACAACTGTTATTTCACTGGGGAAAAAACCCAAATCCTCACTTACAAATAAAAATCAATATATAGCCTTTGGAAATCAGTAATTATCATATTTTAGTAAAAAATTACTTAGGGCAAGAGAATTTCACTGTTCACTGCTAATACACATGAAAGATTTCTGTTCCCTCACTTTTTCCTTTTATAAAAGTTTCCATTTCAGGAAAGTTCTGTTTTCACCTGGGGCAATAATGGTCACTACTTACAAAAGGTGTGGGATGCACTTATTTAGTCATGTGCAGCAGTCAGTGTGGACTATTCCAACATCAGATCACACATAACACAGTCCTGACTGCACTGAGGTGTTTGGATTATGTCAAATTGTTCTCACATGAAACTAATATTTCCTTGAGAAATACAGTCTTTGTTTAGTGTAGAATTCTGTCTGCTGGTACACAAGTTTATTTGTGAGTAGGAAACGAATTTGTCATCTCTCATCACCCACTTGGTTGATGATGACAAGTGCAGCAACCTTAGTGGTGATACTTTGCTCCTGGTTCCTGAGAAGAAAGCGAGTTTTTTGCCTGAAATACCATCTCAAACAAATGATGAACTCAATGGAAACAGCTGGGATACTCAGGGCACTTTTAAACGTGGTCATCCCAGTACTGACCTACACTTGACCTTGAGACAGCTTTTGGAGAAAATAACAGGATTTCATAAGCTCTGCACAGCACATTTTATAGATTTCTGGCAGGTCCCTGATTTAGTGTATTGAACAACTTGAGACATCTGATCAGGTGTCCTTGAAAGGCACATTATTGACAGAAGAGCTCCAAAAAGGGCAGGAGCAGGGTGGGCTGCTCCTACTGCCTCTTGTGTTATATTTACATGCATTCAACCAAAGAGAAGATTCGTTATCACACATAATTAACTTCCAAGCAAGACCTTGCCATAAATATTAAGGAGATTTCAACTCCAGAGCATGATCAGCTCAGTAGACTCCAAATCAAGAGTATAAAAATATGTCTGTGATTGCTGGATTAAATATATTTACCATGTTATCATCACTCAGGTGATGTCTTAGGCCACATCTACATTGATAAATGAAAAAACCTATCAACAAAATTAAAACTCAGGATTTGTGATCATCCATACTACTTCATTCTTAGCTTACTCTCTAACTCAGTTTTGACATGTCCACTCCTCTCCTTGCAATACAAATCTGCTCCAAAGGGGGACAGCCCTAAACAATGTGGGAATGATCAGATCATGACACCTGGCTGTAAGAAAGAAATGCAAAAAGCATCATGATAATGATTAACTGAGCAACAAAGAAATTGTGCAAAGCGTCCAAAATGTCAGCTCGAGTCTCAGTAGCATCAATTCTTTTCCAATTACTTTAGATGGTTTAGTAAAAAATGTTATATGCCTTTTTACATATATTCCATTCAGCTGTATAGAAAATTTCTTTTTGTTCCATTTAACCAACTATTTAGCATCTGTTATATTTTATCTCACACTAATTTTTATAGTTTTGAGTATGTTTTTATAATGTCTTTAACACACTTTAATGGCATAGTTTTTGTTCTTTAAAAATATCTTATCCATGTATATTCTGCATTTAACTAAGGATGTTCCAAGTTTAAACAGAATGAAGTTAATATGAAATGCTACAGAAAATGTATGCATTAAAAAAAATTAAGATTGCTAATGTAAATACAATTAATATTGTAAAATTACTCAAGATTAAAGCTAATTAACATCAATGTAAACAAACATGATGACAATTAGAACCTCTACTGTGAACCACCTTTCAAATCTCAAATTTTTTGGATGGTTGACTAAAAACACCAATCAATAAGACAATCTCTGATGTGATTCAGGAAGCAATGAAGACTTAAAGTTTTGCCAAATGATTTTATAACCCAACAATCCTGTTAGGAAAACCTTGGTGTGCATTTAGATTTATAAATTATCAATGGAGAGGAACAGTAATTTTTGCAGGTACTGCCTTGGCTGACACGCCACAAATTGAATTGAACAGCAGCCTCCCAAAAGCATCTGCTGGTACAGCCAAAGCTTTCTAATCAGGAAATACTTATTTCCATTAAGAGTGAGACAGGAAATCCAGTCAGAGTCTGAGTCTCAGCTAATGAGCTGCATACTTTCTTTGTTTAAAGCACACTTGCCCAGAAGCATCACTAGGCCACAGTAATTCAAATTCTGGACTAATTTTACACATAACAGCCATCCTGTGGCCTGCAAGTTGCAGAGAGGTATTCTTACTCATGTACAATATTTCCTTTCACTTAAATGCAAGTTTTCACTGTATATAACTCCATTAGCTTGTGTGAGAAGAAGCTTAACAAGAATTCACTCTGTGGACAACTGCAGCAACAACTTCCTAAAAACATTTCACCTCAGGAAATGGGTTTGACTCTAAGATTCTCGTGCAACACTATGCACAGGTAAGATAGCTTGCTGTACCTTTGCTGTTATGAATTTGCCCTTTTCGACAACACCATAAGCTCAACACCCTGTCCCTTACAGGGAGGCATTAAAATCTCCTCCAATTCCCCACATGAGGGGCTGCAGAGATTGAACAGAGGTGCAGACTTGCCTAAAGCTTCCCAACAACGTTTCCTGAATGGAGCACTGTGATGAATAAATGCACAATTTCCTGTTTTACCTCAGCCAATGTATTTTTAGAAGAGCAAAATCACCTCAGCAGAGCACTATTTTCAGTTCTGACTCTAAGGAGCTTCCTAAAGTCTATTTTGCAGAGTGAATAGACAAGATGTGCTACTGACCTAAAAAGCAAGATTAGGTCGGTGCTGTGAACCGGATACCAATTTTAATGGGGTTATTGCTTTAGAATTTGGCTTAGCTTGTACCATTGCACTACTGACACACTTCCAGCCTCAGCATCTGTCAAGCCAACTTTCACTAAAAATGAGAGTTTGCTATTTTATGACTATACGTGCTGTGAAACCAAAACCAACGAAACAACCATTTGTTATCAAGTTTTATTTTTATTTTCAAGGATTTCTACTTCAAAAGATGAACGTTTCAACGGATTGAAAATAAGCTGTTTAAGATACTGACACAAGGTCAGGCAGTGAGCATGAGCTCTGTAACTGGCAAGAGTGCAAGTACATATTTGGCATTTTGCAGAACCTTCAGGCTTAGTTTGATTAGTTGTTAAAATTATGACTTGCCTACAGGGAGAATCACAATAATTGGTATAGGTCATAGATAATCAAAAGTGTCTCTCCCAGTGGGATGAAACCTATTAAAATCAGATATTTAAATCTCTTTACACTTGCCTATTCACTTCACGTGCAAAATTATTTGTCCCAAATCTTAGTCTCCAAGGAAGACTGCAGACATTTTTCACTGTTCTGTATTTTGTGCTAATTAACATTTTCAAGAGGTTTGAAAAAGATGAAGCTCTGTATACCCCAAAGAAATTACTCTTTTAGATGCCAGATTTTTGCTTTATCTTGTTGAAAGAATCAACTTTAAAGATTTGAATGTTTAGATTCCTTCAGATATCATCTCAAAGGCTAATATATAAAAAACAACATTAAATAAAACCCATTATTCCTATTGTGAAGACCTGAATTTAAAAGGAATGTTAATCAGATCAATTTTGATTACTGATTGCAAAGAATGGCTTTGCTATTGATACAGGTTTTGCATTTTTCCATAATAATTATTATGACAAAGGAATTAGATCAAATCAAGCATTATCTTGTCCAGCAAAGTTTAAAAAAATGAGAAAACCAGTAGATAAATAACCAGCCAAATTGTATGATGCCATGAAATTTATCCATGTAAAGTTAAAAAGTAACTATCTGTGCCTGAAAAAACCCCATAAAAGCCAAACAGATGTTTAGATGACTGACAGCACCTGCCTGAACTTGTACAAAGCACTGGAAACCACCCACACCACACTTTTGTGTCTAAACTGGCGAGACAGGGATGTGAGGCATGCACCACTTGGTGGGTAAGCAATTGTTTGGATGTTCACACCCAAAGAGCTGCAGTCAATGGCTCAATGTCCACGGAGAGACCCCAGTGCCAGGGTTCCTCAGGGTTGGTTCTGGGATGTCACTGCTCAGCACATTTTTTGGAGACATGGAAATGGGACTGAGTGCACCCTCAGCAGGTCTGCCAATGGCAACCATGATTTTATGGTTCTAAAGGAAAATCTCACTTAGTAGTACAAAACTTTAGACAATTAAGTGCTATTCAATACAAAGGAGACCTTTAAGATATGACTTAGAAGCCCACTGCTCAGATCACTGTATTTATAGTGGTTTTGTTTAAAAACAAAAAGCAAAACTTCTCTTTTCACCAGCACAATTCAACAAGAGAATAGAAAGGAATTTTGAATTGTAGTCCCTGAGGAATACATGTAGCCCTTGACAACTGTCCTAAACCTCAAGTCTGAGCTTTAAAACTTCAGCTTTCTGGCACCAGTTAATGACAGATAACTGTTTGCCAGCCTTGCCATTGGTAATGTCACTTCAATCAGCTATTAAAACAACTCCTTTGAATAATTATACAATCTTTTACAATGATTCACACAGCCATTTAGTCTCTGAGAATGTTTTGTTTTGATTCTCTTTTCTCAAAGTGTAGATACAATTCCTTTCCTGTAGTCCAGTATATTTATCCAGTGAATGAAAGTGTGTAAATGGAGGGCAGGAAGAAAGCAGAAACCATGGTTACTTGCCAGTCAAGTCAATATACTAAAACAGATGTTACTCACTTTGACAATATCCAGCTCATGCAGTGGAATAGCACTATTTTTCCTAATGGCTTCACTGTTATTATTTGAAATATATTCCACATTTTGAAAATGTTATGAGAAAGGTGTTAGATTTTTAAAGGATTTAATTCAGTCAAGGCTGAGCACGAATTCAGTCCCTGTGAAGAAAGGGATGCCTGAGAAAGCACTGAGCAATCACCATTAAACTGTTGCTAGTGATATAATTTTTCTTACCAGGTTATAGTGGTATATTGCATAATTGATGATTTCTGTTCTTGCCCAGGGAGTGTTCCTTTAGGTATCAGTGTAAAATTGTTTATGGGCTGTGCAACAAATGGATTCATCTCAGTCAAGGGAAAGAGAAAGTCTCCAGATCAGGGCAGGGCAGCAAAATGAGCACTCCAAAGGCATTTGGCACTAACAGAGATGATGCAGAGGCTGATGTGCCTAACCCTTTAAATGAAGTCCTGGCTACTCACCATGGCATCTATTAAAGCCCTGTGTTGCCATGACTATCTGCATTGCATTTTAAGGGAATTGGTGCTGATGTAGGCAGGGTCTGGAGCAGCAGTGTAGGACTGCAAACACATGGTGAAAATGTGGGTCTACAGATCAATCCATCATCTGGGTCTACACATCAATCCACCCTCACATCAATCCATCCCCTGCCACTCCTCAAAGAGCAAGAGGGGGTGACTGAACAGTGGGGACCTGTATGGTGGGACAGGGCAGCTGAGGACCTCTGATGGAAGAGGTACAATTTTCTTTTAATTATTCTAGATATTTCCTCTTTTTTATTTTTTAATGCCCTGCCCTCTTTTTCTTTTAGTTTAGGGGACAGGGTTTGGTTCTTTGCCTATCCTCTGTCAATTCCTTGTTCAGAGTTTCAACATGTCATCTGTTGGGGTAGTATGGAAAAGAAACAAAAATTGCAACCTTCATTTATGAAACTGCTCTGTTAAGAGCCTCTAAGCCTTGACAATGAAGAGACAACTAAGCCAAACTTCCCAGGTTTCTGCGCCAAAGTTCAATTCAGATACACAATGCTGTGAACTGAGAGAGCAAGAGCAACATTCTGAGTAAACCTGAGGGTGGTAAATTGTGAAGCGAGATCAGAAATTAAGAAATAGAAGACTGCTGAAGATACATCCTCAATTCAGACACACTCTTTGATTTTTATTCAAGTTTTAGGAGAGTCCAAATATTTTAGAGAAAGCAGTTTTCCTGTTTCTGGATTGTACCTTAGTTACAGAACCATTAGTTAATGACTGCTGTGTTGGAAGCCCTCCACATTAAGGTAGCAGTATAATTAGTAAGCAGAGCAATATGTTCAGTGGTAGGAGAACATGTCCAATAATGTTCCTTACCAGGAATATCTAACATTATCTGTCATTGCCCTGAAAAGGCTACTGAGCAATGCAATGCTTAAACAGACCCAAATCTTGTCACAGTCAAAAATTAGAATAAAGTTGAAAAGATTGCAGGAAGCCAGACCTCTGCACAACATTTTGCCATGATTGTTTCAAGTGTTCCCTAAAAGAAAACCACAGAAAACACAATATCTGACATTCCTGGCAGCATCAAGGAACAATTGCTTTTTTTTTTTCTTTTTAGTTAGTATCTAACAAGTCTTCATTCAAGGAATCCCTCTTCTATAAAAAGACTTGTAAAATGTTCTTTATCAATTGACAGATTGAAAACATTGTCATGTACTATAACCATCTACAAAGGAGAAAATTTTGCATTATCTGAGACTCCTTTATAGCACTTAACTTGCCATTAGTGGAGCTTGGTAGAAATGTTCCTTGTTGCTATCAAACTTTGCTTCTAATGAACAGCCAAAAACCCCCAAACCTGAGCAAGCCATGCCACAAAATAAGTAGCAAAGTCTTTTCTGACAGATCAGATCCTGGTTCTCACAGCAAGCTATGGTTTTTTATCTGGGGCATGAAGGGATTTTATTCTACTCCTTAGTGGAGGAATCCACTTTGTGAACTGGATCCTGTCCCTCTGTGTTGTCAAATACTGCCAACACACGTCAAACTCTTACAAAACCTGCTGCAAAAGAGAAATATTAGAAAGAAATAAGCTTTCATTCTCATGGTTAATAGCAGCATTGAACATTGCACCAATATTTTCTCCTAAGCAAAAATAAAGGTCAAAAAAAAATCCCAAAATTATAAGTGTTATAAAGAAAGACCAAAAATTATTGCCAGTTCTGCTGATAAGTCAATAAATCCCTGGCAGAGAGAAGCCCAGAATGGACAGATAAAACAGCTTCCAGTCACCACATTTATCTCCCCAAATGTCCAGTTGTAAAGTGTCATAACACTGACATGGTGTCAGGTCCTCACACCACAGAATTAGTAATGCTTTCAGCAACTATGTTATAATCTAATGATGAAAATGCTTCAAAATTGTGGTCTCTGAAAACAACAGAAACACCAATATTTCAAAATTGACATGGTGGGAATGATGGAGTTGGCAGTCAGAGAAATGCCTTATTGTGAAGGAAAGCCAACAGTCAAAGAGAATAAATTCAGGATAATTGCATTGCAGAATTCCTCTGGATTTTTATTACCTGCATAAAGAAATAAAGGATTTTACAAGTAAAATACAGCTAACCAATGCACTGAATGGGAAATATTGAGAACACAGAAAAAAATATTATTAAGCACAAATGATTCTTTCAAAGAAACTAGTCACAAAATCCCAAGAGTTCCTGAGTTAGGCACAAACATCATGCAGAGGTCTCACAACGTAACCACTTTAATACTGTATTCTTACATGTTCTTCAAATTCAACATCCCTGAAATTAAAAGAAAGAAAAAAAAAACACTAAAACTTTTCAATTTCAAGAAGAAAAAGTGCATGACAGTGTCAAAACTACCTAAAAGAAAATTACAAATAGCCAAGCACTAAAAATATTGTGAACTGAAACCCAGCTGAGAGAGTAAACAAACTACTTTAACAGCTGGGACTTTAAAAGCCTTTCTCCTACTTCATTATCTCTCCAAAAGCTGAAAGGGATAAACAACAGAGCTTTAAAGGAACAGCAGGAGTAGAAGTCTTCAAACATGGAAGTAACATCCACAGCTTTGTAGAGGAAACTTGGGGTATTTGAGACACATAAATGCTTTGGAAAGAGCATGAATGGGGAAGTGATAATATCCTGTGCTGATACAAAATTATCTAGGGTAATAAACCTTAAAAAGAATTGCATGAAGATTTCATAACATTGAGAGACTGGGTGATAAAATGCCAACTGAAATTTAATGTAGATAAATACAAAACATTGTAAATAGGGATAAAAAGGTAACCATAGCACACCCACAGAGTATTCAGCTCATGCTACTCAAGAATATCTCAGAGATCTTTCCCTGGAACAACAGCACATCATCCAGAAGGCAGCAGGATGACAACCAGACTGCCAGGAATTTTTAGCAAAAGGATGAAGAAAAAATAATATAATTATTCCACTACATTAATTCTTGTTATTCCTGCATCCCAAACAGCACATGTAGTTTTGAGTGTTCCATCTCAAGAACAACACCACAAAAGGGAAAAGCAACAAGGATGATCAGAAACATAAAAGGCTTCAATACAAGGACAGTTCAAATGGAGTCAGACTCCTTAGCTGAGGAAAACTGCCAAGCAAAAAAAGGATGAATAGGAATGATTAGTCACTACCTTTCATAAAACAAGGACTAATGGACACCAAGTAAATTTTTCAGGCAGCAGGTTTAGAACAGAAGGAATATCTTTTACATGCACATGTAAATAAATTATTGGATTGATTGCCGGAGCCAAGGATGAAGATGGATTTCAAAACTGATTACACATATTCAAAGGTGATTAACATAAGAGGCTGAATGCAATCTCCTCCAGTTTAGCAAGCCCTGGACTCTACCCTCACTGTGGAGTGTTCTCACTGCTGTTTTTTCAGAAAACCCTTCCTAACCTTTGAAGTTGCCACAATACAAGTGTGGTCTCTCCATATCCAAATCAGTACAACTGGAGGAGCAGCCAGCTTCAGAGCTGGGTGAAGCGGCAGCACAAGGGCTCAGCACACAGCTGGAACATCTGGCACAGCTCTGTGAGCCTTGGGCTGGACCCAAACCAACCCAATGGCAGCTCCTTTCAAAAGGTCCCACCTCTGAGGTCATGTCCTGCCCAGGGAACAAGGAGATGTGCAGCTCCCCAGGATCCCTGTCCCTGCTCAGGGTCAAGCACAGACAGCTGTGGCCCAGCTGTGGCCCCTGAAGGAGCTATCCTGCAGGTGACTCTGCACAGGAATGGTGCACACGCCCACAGAATTCCCTCAGAACCCAGCCCTGCTGCTCAGCTGTATTCTCTAGACACTGTTATTTAATATTGATAACTGAAAGTGGGCAAGTTTGTCTTCAAAAAACCAAGGTGTGTGGTCTTAAGTCAAAAGATAATGTTCTCAGAATAATGAGGAATTACTCTCTCCACATAGTCACAACAGTTGAAACTTTTGCTTTTCAGTATTTCTCTTCCATAAATAATATTTTAAAAAAGCTCCCACATAGCCTCCTTTATTCATTAGCTACACATTATATTCCATTTTTCAACATTTATTATTGAATTATATTTCACTAATAAGACAGAATTACACTTCCTCTGCAATTTGCTTCCTTTAACTTCATAAAAAGAGGTTTTTTTTCCCCTTTGGGACATTTCAAAGCATTTAACTGTAATTTGCCTCCAAAATAAACTTCAAGCACCAGATACATGCTGAAGGAAACCAAAGGTACTTTACCACACACTTTATCACATCTGGAAACTCTGCACAGAAAAGAAGCATTTCCCTTTTCATTATTTTATAGAATGAGTTCAAGTGCATTTCTGAGTCACAGACATACTCAGTAAAATTAAATGACTGTGTATAAAGCAGTATAGTTTTGTGCCTAGGAAGCAGAGATTACTCTTTTATGTAGTACCTGCTAAAAGCTGCTACCCTGAATAAGATTGATGATTTTAACCTTTCACAAGACCTAAATGATAAATTTGGTCAAGGACAAGATTAGACATTTGTTCTAGAAAGTCTTTCCAAATCCTAATATTAATATGTAATTGGAAAACATATCTGGCAGTTTTCAATGCTTTTAAATAAAAAACAATAAATTCTAGGCTAAGCATACCAGATAGTCAATAAAACTTGCAATTAAAAGAGGATGATTGTACACAGTTCTAATAAATTAGAATAGTGTTACTCACTTTGGCAAATTTACAAAGCAGCTTATTTTAATTTCTAGGGATTTCGCCCCAATATTCTTGTTTTGCAATTCAGCGAGCACTACTGCCATCTCCTGATGCTCAGCTGTATATAACAAAATACATTTTTACCTTTTGTAGGACTGTGAAAGCTCTGTAGAACATAATGTTCAATGACTCAGCCATTTGCCCTTAGCTCTTGACAACTGTTTTGGTAATATGTTGACTTTATTTCTGTAATTGTAGGAGGTTTTCTTTCTTTTTTAATGTGATTCCTTCCCATCCCTTATTTTTCACATCAATAACACTAAGAGCAACTGAGTAACATAATAAGAGTTATGTTGACAAGTTTTATGTTCACAAGAAGTCATTTTACCACAAAAAACTCATTTGGTGGGGTCAATTTTGAAACATAACACCTCTGGTCCTGAAAACTCCACTAAGGTTTCCAAAACATTCCAAATATTCCATTTTGCACTGATACAAGCATAAAACTTCCAAATTAAAAAAAAAAAAAAAGGGATTATCCAGAAGCAGAAGCAGCAAGATGCTCTTTAGAGATGGGATCTTAAAGGTCACCAAGTTTCTAATCCTGATCACAGATTTGCAGTCCCAATTCACTTCATCTATTTTCCAGTTTCTCCTCCAGCGTGTCAAGTAAATTATGTACACAGGAAAGCAGGGAGAATGCAGAGGAAGGAGAGAGGTGCTTCAGTGGCTGGGAACATGGCAAATGTGCATAACCAGGATTCAGGTCACTGCTTCAATCAAAACAGAGTTTCACTAAGGGAAAGGTGACACTCCTGTAGGAGAGATTTATTATGTTCTCCATCTCTACCCATCTGACCTGTGGGTGGTTGGATAAAGCAGGAGAATCTCACATTTTAACCAGGAGACCACCAAGGCCAGAAAACCTTTCCTGACAAAAGTAAACAAGACCCTTTCAACATAACATTTATTTTAACAAACTGATACACTCCAAGAAGTATCTAATTATAAAATTTCCAACCAGTTCTCAAAATAGACACATAGGTCTGAACAAAGAAAAAATAAAAACAAAGGCTATAAAAGCTTAAAAATATTCTGGATAAAATCACACCAGTGAACAACTCTCCCCGTCTGGCAACCAGTAGAGCAAAGGATGAGCTGTCCCAGGGATCTGAAAATACTTTGGCAAAGTGGGGAGGAAAGAGAAATGCCTAACGAAGGAAAAGACCATCAGTAGCAAGCACTGTCCTCAGCAGAAGGCAACTGCATTTACCTTTCTTCCTTAGCCAATATTAACAAAGCTCTGGGTTGGTACAACAACAAGACATTTAAATAGATTCCCTCTGTGGAGTGAGATTTCACTCATGTAGTGGAAACACTCATTTACTCACACAGACCATATTACATAATCATATTCTGCAGTATACAATGATATATATTTAATAGTCTGGTACCAAGAAGCTGCCCAGTTCCACTTTTCAAAATTAAATTAAATAACAAACAATATCAATCACAACATATTTCTAAATTAGAGGACAAAAAAAAAAAAAGGAAAGAAAAAAAAAGCACATTTAGAGATAAGATTTATCAGGATCTACAAGTTGGACAGGTGCAACCCTGAAGCTGCAATTTTACTCAGTATCTCCAGTTTGATTTTTTGGCACAAACCCATATATTTCTACTTTATTGCTGGCTGATATCCATGTTGAGGTTTTTCTATTAGCACAGCCTATTTCCCCTAGCATTTCAGAAGGCCAGATTCAATTTCCTCTCCAGGAATTTAAGCAGAAAAAAGGATTGGCTCTGCAGTCTTCTTAAATTTTGAAACTACTTTCAGCTAGCTGTTTCATCATTATTTTTTTCTTCTCCTTTCTTTGAATTTCACCACTGCACTCTCTTATCCTCCTCCATGACTAAACTGTTTCATTTCCTCCCATTGTCTTTTAATTGGCAAACACATTCACTATCTCAAAGGATCCTCATCTCAGGCATGTCACACTGATAATGAGAGTCCTCAGCAACCACCTTGGCTTTGTGTTTTAGAAAAAGAACAAACAAAGCTACTGTAGAAAAAACAAAGGTACTGTATTAGCCAAAGCTCCTACACAACACTCAAAGTCCAATTTTATTCTTCTTTTGAGGTGGGTATTTCTTTACAGCTGACCAAGCAGGAAAACCGACACCAGCACAGGATGGTTTTGGCTGTTGCAATGTTCCCTAGCACCTGAATCCTGTTGGTGTAGAAAAAGCAGCCTGTTCCTTTGCATCCAGGCTGGAAAATTTAAGAATTCATTAGTTAGAACAATAATTTGTTCTTACAGAAGCAACAAGGATCCATAAAATCATCAAAGATAAGATGAACTGATCATTTCCTGGTCCAAGCATGCAAAAATGGCAGTGCCCCCATGGCAGGTGAAACATAAGCATCCCTTGTCACCTCACAGCACATTAAAAATCTGTTCCAGAAGCAGCTGCAATGACTGTTGTGTGTGAGGTTTCCAGAGCTGGCACAAATGCTAGAGAGATTTTGTAGGGCATTCACATACAGAAAATTCACACTGAGAGGGGTATAATTTCATTACCATCCCCTAAAGGCAATGTGTTATTAGACTAAAAATGTGTTTCTGGAAATAAAAACTGGCTTCAATGATGATTACAGGATACAGATTAAATAGCTATGGAATCAATATTTTGTACTGCTTTGGTGTCAAAAGGTGTTAATTTGGGAGAAGCCCCTTCTTGTAATTTTTAAAGGCATCACAGAGATGATGCACCAGCAGTTTCTAAAAAAATAACTTTTGTCCAATGATGA
Source organism: Zonotrichia leucophrys gambelii (assembly GCF_028769735.1). Classification (NCBI taxonomy): domain Eukaryota; kingdom Metazoa; phylum Chordata; class Aves; order Passeriformes; family Passerellidae; genus Zonotrichia; species Zonotrichia leucophrys. Next base: position 7,875,714 of record NC_088177.1, on the reverse strand, counting down.
CCACCAAATCCCTTTTATAAATTTATCAGCCTATATAATAATTTTTACCACTTTTGAGGTGTAGCCTTCATACAAGTGTGTGTTTATAGGAGCCTCTCATCAATGGATTGACAGCCAACACTGATACCCCCAATTAAAACTAGAATATAACATACTCATTTACCTGTAACCCATCTGCTGTCTCTGGGACTTAGTCAGGGATTTTGTTTTACAAGAATTAAGAACTTCCACAGAGTTAATCCACTCTCTTTGCATTACTGGGTCTCTGTGTGGTGTCTGCAATGAGGTGAACAGTGAACTGAAGAGCAAAACTGCCCTACACAAACACACATTCCAATGAAATAGCATATTTAGGCAAGACACAAAGACACGAACAGTTTCATTAATTCCATTGGGTCTTCTTCTTTGACAAAATGAGCAACAGCTTGAACTTCAAATTCAATAATATTGAACCTGATTTGATGCTAATCCCCTTAAAAGCACAATTACAAAACAACCCCAAATTTCTGAATGATCATTTCATAATTCATATCCTGTCTTTCATTCTCTACAAGAAATGCTCTCATGTTATTTACACCAGGCTGAATTCAATTATTTAATATTATTCACAAGGGTACTTCTCTTTCCAGCCATTGGGTTTATTTTGTGGTGAATTAGTCAAGCCATAATTCCTCATCATTGCAACTGGGCTCTTCCCATCACTGTTACAAACTAAACAGGCTTTCTCTTTCTAAAGAAGGATAAAATATATACAGCACTGCATGGTTGTGAGCTACCAAGCATCTACACAATTCTCAAGGGCTTAGATATTTGGTGGATTGCAGAAATGTTGCAACATCAAATTCATAAGTGTAAAATTGAGTAAAACTTGCACAAATAAATTTTCTCTCTCTTTAGAGATGTTGCTACTATCAGAAACAAAGATTAGTGATAATGACAGCCTTATTCATCTTTTGGTGATATTTCCCCTTAATAGTTTCAATCTCTCTTTAAATGACATTTACATGACAGAGATTCAATTGAATTTTGGTGTTTGACAAGCAAGCATAAAGGCATTGAGACGATAAATACAAAGATGCTCACTCAGTATTGGATTTCCTGTGCATGTGATTTGGACAGATTACCAGCAGAAGTTCACCAGAAGGCTGGCCTTGCCCAGATCTGACTTCTACAGGGCAAACTGGTCCAATGTGTGCCTCCCACTTTGGAATAAAATTGGAAAAAACAATTGGTGCATTTGGTCTTATCCAAAACAAAGAACCAAGCCTTCCAATGAATCCAATCTCTTGATGCAAAGGTCAGTGCAATTCCAGGGTCTTAAAATCCATGCTGTTCTTTTCTTAGTAACCTTCAAGACCACATCAGCCTTTCCTCCCCCTCACCACAACCAGACACAAAAACTACACCTTATTTTCTCCACAACATCTGTAAGTAGTTTCCAAATGACTGAACTCATTTCTCCTCCTCTCTGCACAGGTGTGATCTGGCTGCAGCAAACCTCAAACTTCCCAAAATACTGAAAATCCTGTCTGGACTGCAGGCATGCTGCTCTTCCGGTGCTTCAGCTAAATTAGTTTACCACCACTAAGACCCACCTCAGCCAGCAGGGATTTTCTTCCTCCTTTGACAAAACCAGTGTCAAACAGACAGAAGCAACCCAATTTCATAATTTTTTTAGCTTATGAACCTTACATGTTATCTTCATCTGTCTGAGAATTTATGAGTACTGTTGCATAATTTGAAAATTACTCCATCCAGTTTAAGACGATACTACTTTATGGTTTAGTTTGATTTGGGGTTTTTTGGAGGGGACAGAGTGAGGGATTCTGTTTGTTTTTCAGCAGGAGTGGTACAGTGGTTTTTGTTTCTGTTTGGTTTTTTTTTAAGGTTCTCCTGTCCTGCTTCATTTTTGTAGATTCATAGCTGCAAACCAACACTGCCATCCACTGTTTCTCAGAATAATATTGCTCAATCGATTTTTCCCATCATTAAATATGATGCTCTATCTTAGAGCCTGAGTGCCTACAAGCAAAGGGTACAGGGGACATGTAAGACCTTGAGGCTTCTAAAGAAAAGAAGTCAAATTATAAAAGAAATTTGCATGGAAGATAATAAAACTCCTGACTTAATTCTACAGAAAACTTCATGAACAATTCAGTTTGTTTTTTTGTTTTTTTTCTCCTATGACTGTAGCATTTTATTCAAATACACTAAATATAATTCATTTTTAAAAGGGCTGTAGTCTGATTTCACACCTGAACCACAAATTGTTGTCAGCATCAGCAGTTCTGGAACTGGTGTTTCCTTCAGGGAAGCTGGGCCCAACACCTGTAGGTGCTCCAGCAGGACAAAGTTGTGCTGGTTTTCAGTAATTTCTCCATTTAGCTGAATGACACTGTTTGATACACAGGTCTTCTAGTTTTATTGATCAAAGAGGGAAAAAACAAAAATTAGCCATTAGAATATAACAGATTCATAATGGAAGAAGAAAAGATTATGTAGATCAATAAGAGACAGGATGTAACAAGATGTAGCACTTTTGGTACCATCAAATTTTCAACTTCTTTTGAGGGATTCCAACACATTCTGGGGAGGCTTAAGGAGGTCTGGATGTATTATACATTGGCTAAGTGCTCTTGCCCAGTACACCACCCCTCTGTAATTCCCAGGCAAACTTGGAATAAATGTAAATTAATATTAGTACCATAACATAAATTAGTACCATGTACATAGACAAAGCAGTCTATGTACAATCATCACATTTTCGACAACTAGCAATGAATGGGGTAATTCACCTTCTATAAAACATTAGATTTATGAGGTTTCAGGTGCTTGTGCTAGCACAGAGCTTCTCAAATATATTTGAGTGAGGTCAAGAAGCGTGTGTCAAAGTGGTTTAACGCCTGTTGAATTTTCCATGGATATTCATTATAAACAGGATTTTTGTGCAATGCTCAAAACATTTTCTTGATACATCTTGGTACATCATCATCAATACTAGCTGATAATAAAATCAGTCTTGGACACAATATTTTTTATGTATTTGTTTAAACAAGGTTTCAATTCCCTGGTGCAATTATGGAACTTGAAATGTAATTCTCCTTAGAACTGCAAAGGAATTAGACCACAGAAACCCTGTTAAGGGTGAAGCATGATAAAAAGCAACAGCTTCAAAGACCTCTTTTATATTGCTGTTGCCTCATGTCATGTTATATTCTAAGCCTGAGCTGTGTTAATGTCTGTGAAAGGACAAAAAGAAAAAAATCAGAAAGGAAAGAAATCTGTGTAGCTTAGCATTTCAAGTAGTCACAGAAAAACATTTGATACTGTCCTAGTGCAATTTAACATTGTACATTGGGATGTGCCTTCGAAATGCAACAGTGACTTGTTGACAGAACTATCAGTAATTCTCATTTAGCCAAACTCTGTAAGGAGACAGAGAGAACCTGGTCTGTATTCTGATGTCACACAGTGGGTGATGGAAGTTTTCCTTTACATTACTCTTATCAAAAATGTGTCTTATTTTCAACATTTTACGTTATCAAAAACACTTAGACTGAAACACATCCTGAAAAGTCACAGGGGAAAAATCCCCCAGTTAGAATGGAGTCAGTAGACAGATCTTTCCTCACTGAGCATTTCCAACCTAGGGAATGAAGGATGGCTCTGCATGGCTGAATTTGTTTGCAGCCATCCTAAATTGCTGCTAAGCAGGAGCAATTAATATCAGCCTTTTTCTGTCCTTCTGCATCTTGTTTATTACTCTCTGAATCAGCAGAAAGGGAAGATAAATATCCAGAATATCCTGATTCCCCTTAATCAGTATAGCTTCAAAAACTTTTAATGTATTTCAACAAGAAAGCATAATGCAGATGGAGGCAAACAAGTTTGTCTACATCACCTTAAAACTGAAATTTGTCTCCATGACTGTCTTCAATAACCACTGATGCCTTTCAAACTTATGTTTGAGAAATGTTTTAAGACTTCAGTCTTGTCTGCCTATTTTTTAAAAATCCATACTATAAATTTAAATGCAAGATCTTTAGTAAATAATTAATCTCAAAATGCCATGCTTTTAAATTCACAGCAAGGAAGTATTCAGTAAAATCTATTTCTGAGACTCTCCTCTAACATCTGATCCTTTAATGTATATCATCTCTGATTTCAATAGTTGTTTCCAAGAAAGAGTCTTGAAAAAACAGAGAACATACACAGGCGTTTAGATAGTCTGAACACAAATCAGTCATTTCATAAAACTATGTATAATAACTGTCCAATTTTAAGGTTATTAAATGCATTCCATGAATTCAAGGCAATAATAAGTAGAGTGTGACAAAAGCCTCTATCAATAACTAACAATGGAACTGCAATACCCATCTCAGTTGTGAGGGAAATGCCTAAAAAAGTTGGATATAACCTACTGGGACTGCAGTGCTGGAGTTGAAGGATGTGGAATACCCAAAACCACAGAAGTCCCCAGTGCAGCCTGAAGGAATTCTGCTGGACCCCATGATGGCATCCATGATCCCTTTCACAGAGCTGCTCTTTCCCCAGTCAAATTGCTCAGAGCAATTAACCCATTTGGAGAAACTTGGTTTGAAAGTGGACATGATACCCTCAGCAGCCCAGCTCTCAGGTGCATCCCATTCCCAGCAGATAGCCAGAGATCTGGACAAAACATTTTGCTATGCTATGCTTCAGATAATAAATTTTTAACCCCATTATGGTTCTGTTTCTGTAGGGCTTGCACAATGTAAATGAACTGCAGCTCCTGCACTACTCTGGCTTGGAGTTTCTGGAACCCCTGTAAAACTACGGTGACCACCCCTCCACAGGCAAATATTTCTTGAAAACGTGTCCCTATTAAGACTGCAGTACAAAGAAAATCACAAATTGCAAAGCTTTACATTTGGCTTCAAAATCAAAATTAAAAACAGGAGCAATTACCTCAATGACCACCCCACAATTTCCTTGTCACCATCAGCCACCGCAAACCCTGAGATGAACACAAAAAGCTCTTTTTGCTCTCAACCTCTCTCAGATCTTCCCATCTCACCTGAAAGAACTGGTGCCAAGATGAAGGACTGGACCACCTCCATTCCAGGCACACTAAACCATAACTGCAGTTCCAGCTGAACACGTTTACTCTGCTTCAGTGCAAAGCCAGACAGAATCATGAATAATAAAGAAAAGAATAAAAGAAAAATATTCTTGTATGAGACTCCTAAACTGTCACCTACAACATGAGCAATACTTGACATGCCAAAAGTTAGAATTTCAATTACATTTCTCATATGAGAAATTGTAACAAAATATTAGCTCAAGCAATCAAAATCAAAGTCAATATTCAGCTATAGAGACAGTAACAACATTACAGTCTGTTGATGTAATTTAAAGTTGTCTATGCAGCTACCAGCACATCCTGTTCCATTATTCTTTGGTGTTTTCATCCCTGTTTTCAGCCAGTCTTTGCTTTTGCATAATGAAACCTATTATTAAATCCCTGCTCACCTGGAGGAAACTGTAAGAGGTTAAGAAAATATAAATAAAAGCAAGAAACTAAAACCAAAATAATAAATGTGAGAAATCATTTAACTTTCTGCACCTCAGTTTTCATGAGAACATTTAGAAGAATGAAGGCTCACAAACCAGCAGCTATAATAACAGCAGACTAAGACATGCTGCCTGCAACTCTGTGCTGAATTTGCAGCTAATACAGTAATACAGGAATATTACCAGGAAAAAAACCCTGTTTATTTCTGTATAACACTCTCTCATTTCACTATGATATATAACACAGAAGACTATATACACCTACTACCCACTGGACAGTTGGGTTCCTGCCCCTGTTGTTGACAGGGATTTGCTGGATTATCCTGTCTGGTGCCTCCTTGCAGATATGTTCATTCAATTATAAAACACAGATGGCAATGGGAATACCTGAAAAATACTATATATCCAAAACCCTCACAAAGATATTGACCAGACTACCATGGGGAAAAGTACATCAGGGTAAGTTAAGATCGTCTTGTCTTTATTTTAATTTAGAACACTCATAGTTGAGCATTCAACTATGCCTACTAAACACCACCCCTCTTTCCACACATTTCACAAGCTCTTACTTGGCAACTGTTAAAACCATTGCATCTAAAATGAGTTTCCATCTCAACACCAGCTCTGTTACCCAGTAATGCCATATTGCCAGCTACATCTTCAATTGGTTTAAGTCCTATGATTTTACTGTATTTAACTGGTTGAACTGGAGAATCTTGATTCCTCCTGGGAGTTTGATCTACAATATGGGACTAATACATTCTATACTTTTTGTTTATAGCAAAAAAAACCCTAAAAAACCCCTCAGATCTTCAAGAGATTTACATTTGCAGACTCGCATCACTTCCATGTTACATGTTAGAGAAATTAATGCTGCAGAAATGCAAGAGTGTTATATCTAGTGACAGACATGTCTGTCATGGTTATAAAGAACCTCCACACAAACCCTAAAATGTTGTAAACAATGTACTCACAAGCCCTAGAATAATTACAGTAGTTTAAATAGGAACTATAACACTTCAGGCCTAACTTATTTTTATTTATTAACATTTTAATTACAGCCTCCATAAAACATTACACTGTAAATAGCAGAAAACTTCCCAATTTTTTCTCTGTAGAAATTCAGGTTCTGCTCTTAGTTTCTTGGGGAGGCAGAAAGGATGGGACCAAAGAGTTAACCACCTTCCAGCAGTTGCTAGGTAACATCCTCTGCCATCCCTGCATCCCTGTCCCAGGGTGTTCAACAAGTCTACCAAAAATCACTACTGCTTCATCTTAAATTTCATTACTTGAGCACACATCCCTCTCTTCCTCCTTTCCAATCTTCCCCCCAGCATCAGAATTGAAGTTGGACAAGTACTATCCTGGAGTGACGCTAATTTTCTTGATTTAACCTTTGTTGAGGCCCTGCTGGTTTTCCCCTTCCCTGGCACCTGGAGCTGCAGCCCTGCCTGGCCTGGCTGCACTGGCCAGTGCTGAGCTGCATGAGGAGGCTCCAAAATGCACATCACAAAATAATCTCTTGCCCTTCTGCTCCCCATTGAGTCTTCATTCCCACTACTTAGCATGCTCATACCCTAGAGAAAATTAAGTTTGATAAAAAGATATCTTGGTTGGTCAACAGCTCTATGGAAAAGCCAACAGCAAGAAGTACAAAGGACACAGCCCTGGGGACATTCCATTAACGTCCAAAGGATTCAGCTCTGCTTTGGTTTGCTTTTTTAACTTGTAGAAGAAATAGAATTGGATAGAGGCTGGTCATAGAGATTACTGACAAAAGATGTTTATTTTTAAATGAATTTATTTTGTTCTTTATTACCAGATGTTCCAAATATTTTTGCTTCAATGAAATACTGACAATTTAAGTCCAATTCTTTAAGAAATTGGTCATTCACTGAAAAATAGTAGATTAAGCAGAAGATGCTATAATTAGATGAGGAAAACCCAGAAAATTAGTAAACCAGTTTAAAAAATAGTGAAATAATCATAGAGTCTGATAAAGAAATGAACACCACAATTTCATGTGGTCTTTCATGACTACCCACATCCTTTAACAAGTCTTTCTGGTTTAATCCCTTTATCTTTATTGTTAGCAGATGCTGACTGAAGGGGATAGTTCCCCACATTCTAATTAAACTGTTTTTTTAATTCCTGCTCTGAAGGCATAAAAGCTTGAGGAACCAAATGATTCCTGACTGGAACAGAGGTTCAATCGATAGAGCCCAATTCATCCATCGTGTTGTTTTACAATCCAGATGGAATGCTCAATACATATTACAGGGCAAATAAAACAGCCACTGTGTTACTGTCACCCTGCAACAACAACACCACTAATTACTGCTGCCCTCATCAAAGCAAGGGTTTGGTGCTTGGGGCTTTTTTTGCCTGCTCATGTTTTTAAAATAATCCACACAAGTATGAACTAAAGGTTTCTTTACTAAAGGTCTTGGTTTTGCTTGACTCAGAACTTCTAAAATGAAATGCACTGGGTTTTGTTGTTTAGAGGTTTTTGTGTCTCTGCAGAATGTGGGTCTGCGGGTGGCTGAGGGCAGCAAAATAAACCTGAGAGCTGGGTTCAAGGCTGCTTTTGCCCCCAGGGACACTTGGTGCCACAAAGGAGCTTAGGGTCTGTCTCAGAGCACGTGGTAAAACAAATTTAGGTCTGAATTTTCAGTTCCCTCCATCCATCCTCTCCTCACTACCATTTTCTTCCTCATCCTGCAAGAGCCTTGCTCTCACCTCTCCACCCCAGAACAAAATCTCCTGTGCCCCCAGCACACTTAGCAGCTGAGAAGGTAATTTTACACCTTGGATGGCTAAAGAGAGCATATAAACTTTTATTAAGCTTCATCTCCTTGAAGTCACAACCAGCTCTACCTGCCTTAAAGGCAGCTGAGATGCACCTAAAATTGCTCATTGTAACAGGTAAGTTACAAGTGGGGACACAAAGAGTACTTCAGGGAATGGCATGTTAAATTTCAGAGGGTTACAGAGTTCCATGAGATTCTCAAAGGGAGAGTAAAAAATAAAATACAGAAGCTGGAGTGAGCCTTCCATGCTATTGCTCACACACCTTCACAGCAACAGCTGGCTCAGCTCCAGGAGGGAAAGCAATGCCTGTTTCCTTTCTCTCTTCTGACATTTCATTCAGCCAGGACTGTTCACACACTCAGTGAAATTACAGCCTGCTTTGGGAGGCAGGGAAGAGCGTGCTGCTCACCAGGTTAGCTCAGGGTCTCAGGATGGTGGCAGTTTTGTTCTCCATCTCCTCAAGGATCAGCCAGGGCTCAAAGTCAGTCCCAGTCATTCCCAAGAGGAAGAACTCTCTCCTGGGTTTTGTTTGTTTTGTGGTTTTGGTTTGGGGTTTTTTTGAAGCGGGATCCTGTTCTCAGTCAAGAAAAGCTGTCTGCGGCACACAGGGAGGGAGGAAGGGAACAGCCACTTTTCCCTCCCCAAACTGACCAGGATTTGCTGTAAAGGGAAGGCAGCTGGGCTGGGAGGGAGCAAGGACCCTAATTAACAAAAGGTCCAAAACAGTAGGTTTTATAAATTACTCCAAGACAAAAGCAAAACCTTTAACGTGTAGAGGGAAAGCCACATTTTTAATCTACTGCTCTTCAATTATTTCAGCAGCACTCATTCTGACCCTCAAGGCAGAAACAGTGATGCTGGTCCTAACACCAAAACATAAATACAGATGAAAAACAACTAAATACAAGTTTAAAATGACAGACCCACACGGAGAGTCACAGTTTTAACTTATGAAGTGATTATTTTGTCTGCCTCTTTTTGAGACCTATTCTGTATCGTTTCAGGCATGGTCAAACAGATAATTACAATCATTGGCCTAAAATGTTTGCAGCTCAGGGAACCAAACAGGAAGATGGAGAGCAGGATGCAGCATATCATTAGAGTAGTTTAGCCATGTTTTTTTTCTCTTCTATATTATATTAGAACAAAATATCCTAGTCAGGCTAGAAATCACATTTTAGTGAGTTTTGCAGAAGTAAATAAAACTAGCAAAGGCATATATTTTGTTAACTCTACCACTATATAACAATTAAAATATCATATTCAGTTTAGTATTTAGTGATAGTTGCCTGAATTTGTTACCTAAAATATGTCTAGGTGTATACTATACATAAATGCATATGTATGGATATATTTTGCAGCCGTGTGTTAAGTCAATATTTATTTGCCAGGCTGATCATTATTAGTTAACTAATTTCTTACAGATGCCAAATGTTAAAGTCACTTTCTTCTGGGTAAGAGGGACTGGTTAACTAGTCTCTCTCCAAGCTTGAATTGCAATATTTACCGTAATGTCCCATTCCCTTTAAAGTTTGTATCTATTCAGGAAAAGTTGCAATGAATAGAAGGAAAAATGAGTCAGCAATCAATTGAAGATGGAAATCAACTAATCATATTCTTATACTCATGTTTCTATGGGGTGATAACTTATTCTGGTAGTAGTTTCAGTGCTTTCAGATGCTCAGAAATAGGTACTGTTTCTCAGAACATGTTGATCACTCCACTTTGAAAAATTCATAGTCTGTAGGCAAGGAAGGAACCTCAGTTTAGAGTTTCAGAAGCTGATGCTTTTCTACTGAAAAATAAAGTACACCTAGTAGTTTGACGCTTTAGGTTGTTCAAATTTTCTGACTTTTTTTTTCCTCATTAGCATTCCTTATGACCTTAAACACCAATGTGCAGAAAATTTTTGCATTAAAGATACACAGTTTTAAAGATACCTAAAAAGAAAAACACAGCCAGACTTCTATTTGTTTATGCTGGTGAATCGAAATATGAGTATGATAAGTCAGCAAAGTACATATAAGAGAAAAACCACCACAGGCACCCAACTTAATGGACAGGCTGGGAAAAAGGATGCTGTAGAAAGAAAATAGGCATTTAAATCACATACACGTCATGAACCAGTTGTACAAGAGAAGAAAAATGAGAATATGAGAGTTACAAGGTCAGCTGACAGCCTGCAATACATCAGTTAGAAAACAGAGCCACAGCACAGGCAATAGAATGCAAATTGTGGGCTCTGTGAGCTCTCCCTGTGCAGCACAGACTCCAAAGTGCTCCATAGAACAGGCAAGGCATGTTACTGCAGGTGCTAATCAAGCTTCAGAAATACTGAAATCCACATGAGAACAGTTTTGGGTTATTTCCATCATTTCATGAGTTATCAGTTGAACAGATTCCTGATTGTTGAGGTATCCTAGAGCAGATTCCTGATTACCTGTTGCACGTGTATTTAGAGTGATTCCCCAAATCACCCTAATAACAAGGTGTACAGGATTGCCCCACTCAAATCAGGGACACTCCTCAGTTCATGTTATACACACCCTTAGTGGCTTCCCTGGATCAGGACTTACTGCAGGAAATTAGGATTAAGTGGTTGGCACACATATAAGCAGAGGGTGGTCAGAAACCAAGAATTCTATTTCACACAAAAAAAAGATATTGAGCTTTTAACATGTTTTCATTCTGATTTTGGAAATGAGAAATATTTTTGACATAATTCTGGAGGGAACGGGGAAGAAACTAGAGACGGCCCTGAGGAAGTATCCTCTTTCCAGACTCCCCACTTGGACCACATTTAAAGTCAGTCCCTACTCTGCTGCAAAGACTTGAACCTTGGTGTTCCTTGTAACACAGATCTCTTTAATCAAGTCATCTATTTATCATGGGACCTTTCTGAGTTTTAATTGAACATTTCACTAGGAGGAGGGAAAGATGAAAGAGGATTGCAATTGACATTTCTAAAATATCTTGATGTTTTTTAAAAAAGCCATTAATTTGTCAACAAGCTGCAATCAGCTGGTACGTTGTTCCTTCATGCAGCTGCAGTGCAGGCAGTAAGTCTTATATAGATGGAGGTCTAAATCCAGTCTGGCAAAATTCCTGACAGCACCCCTCTGTAAATCACCCTTTAGTGAATTCTTGCTGTGGGAATTACAGTCAGTGTGGGCTCCACATTTGCAGAAAAAGTCACACTGCTTTAACTACTGTGGTTTAAGGTAAGCATCACAACTCCAAGCACCAGAAGCTCAAGATACACAAGGAGACAAAAATAGAAACTGGTAGAACCACTACAAGGTTTTTATCAAGAGCAAGGCAGAATCATCTCCTAATCCCTAAATATATAAAGTTTAGAGTAGTTTTAGTCTTTAGTTTTGCCTTTTAAAGGCACTAATGATCTCTGAGAGCTTCGTTGTTATTTATTCCATAAAGAACTTGTATCATGCTCAAAGTATAAAAACATTTAATATTTCCTCTTTGTCTGCAAGTTATTTTCCAGTAATCTTTAGCTAAATGTAGTTATGATGAAAACAAAAATACAAGCATGAATCCATACAAGTACATTTTTACTTATCTTTGTATGCTATTTAAAACAAATTTAGTTTTCATGTACCACAGTTTCTGCATCTGTCTGCTGTCTCTAACTCTAAAATGTTACTACCATTACCACTTTGAGCAAATGGAGATTATTTAAAGCCATGAGTCCATAGGAATCTAGGCAGTTCCTATGAGCCAATACAGTAAAACAATTCAGACACTTCTCAATTTTACTTTTATTTAATTCAGAATGTAAAGATTTCTCAAAAGAAATGCTGGGAGAGGAAAGGAGAAAAAGCATATGTTCTCAGAGTACATCTGGTGAAGGAGTTTCCAAAATTATGACTCCTTGACCCAGTAGCACCTTTCTTCCAACCATCCATGAGATACAAGTCAAAAAGAAGCTGCAAAAACAGGATACTGCAAGGCTGAAGGTTATTTGGTCTCTTCTATATTTTTCCCACAGAGAAGAAAAAAAAAAAAAAAAAAAACACACAACCAACAAAGCCAAACCAGTAAAAACCTCTGTGTGCAAAGGCAGGATAAATTATGGGAAAGGGAGTGTGCTCTATTTATTCTATTTCTACCTCCACAGTTTCTAAACACTCCCAGAGGAGAGCTCCAAGGGTGGCCATTCATCACCAAGCCCTGGCAGCAGGGCTCTCTCAAGGAATATTTACAGCTGCAGTAATCCACAGACTACATTAAGAAATGCTAATCCCATAATGATTAGCTCCCTTTTCTCTGGTTCTCCATGGCCAAGTGCCACTTGGGCACCTGCTTTATTCACTGTTTTGTTTCTGTCTGCATTGCCTGTTGTAGGACACAAGCTCACAAGGCACAGCAAAGCACAAGGTCACTGCTAACTCAACCACAAATTCTGACATTTTTCCATGGAGTTTTTCCCTCCACCAGCCATGAGCTGGCTCTTGAAATCAGGATTTTTGCATGACAACCTGCACTGTTGAAGATCAGAGTATGATTTGCACAGCAGTATTTCTTCCCAAGTTGTGTTTTAAGAAAAATCTTTGCCTTTAGTCAGTTTTTGATTTAGACTCCTTTTACTTTGGTCTGTTAAAATTACCTACCAGAACAGTTGCTAACACAAACTACCAGTAAACACAAATTTAGCAAAAAAACCATTTCCCATTACTCAGCTGTTGTCATCTTATTGCAAAGCTCCCATACCTTCTGGGTGATTTCTCATGGGCCTCTCCTCACAGCACAACCAACAAACTCCAGCTCTCTCCTCTCCCAGATAACCCTTTTGTAGCACTCGTCATCTTATTGGACACAGCTGAGCCCTATTAAGGGTAGGCCTGCTCCTAATCTTTGGTGATTAGTACAGCTGCAACTCCTCAGGTGTGAGACTGCCTTCTGCACTATTCTCTTACATTCTATCCCTCCACACTCAGCTGATACAATTTTTTCCCCCAGGAAACACCAAACAGCACACCTAAAATCCAGCATGCTTCTTTCCAAAATCTCTGCTCAAAAAAGTCTATTATAGTCTCAACCAAGATGGAACTGTCTTCCTCAAAAACACAAAAAATTGCACGTTTGCACAATTTTTGGTCTTGATTCCTGTCTCTTATCTCCTCAGTTACAGCATCTGCTTAGTACCCATTAAGTTCTATTTGGAGAACAATACAAAAAACAGAGCAAGAACATTCCATAAGGTGTTTCTCTAGGTCCTTGACTTCACCATCATTGGAAATAGCATTTTTTTGCTGATTTTTAGTATACATCTACAGAACACCCAAATCTTCCTTTTTCTCAGCAAACCATCCACAAAATTGATCAATTCAAGTGACTTTTCATGGTTTTCAGCTCCCTGAAGGAGCTGCAGCCAGTGGGGCATGCTGGGAGAAGCATTGGATCAATGCTCTCCTCTCACAGCTCACTCCAACTGAGATCGGCGGGCTCACTATAATTGAGCAATATGGATCACACTCACACAAAGAAAAGGCAAAATCAACCTGAAAAGGATGAATTAAGTATAATTATCTTCCTTAGACTGAACCCACTTTTGATCTGTTATAATATATTGGAAAGAACTTCTGAAGGAAGCTGAATCTTAGCACAAAACAAGAAAAACTGATATGAACAGTATGTGGTTTTCAGAATTTCTACATACCTAAAATCAGAACTTGGCATTAAAATTTAAATGCATTATTTTAAATATAATAATTGAATAAAAATATTTCTAATATTAATTAATACCATTTATGTTAATTAATAACCATTTCATATATTTCATATTATAAACACATTTAGAAAATCACCATTATGAGCCAAACTAGGAACTTTTTTCCTGCCTTGCTAAAACTTAAATTTCTCAGGCAGATCAGGTACATTATGTATAACATTTTCACTGAAGTTTGCTAGTTCACCATATCCTTTACACACCTGCATTAGCAGGAATCACTTGTTTCATTTTCAGTCACAGCTCCATAGGTCTAATTTTTGCATCTAAAAGCAATTTCAAACACAAAGCTTAGTTTTACCTAATATTCATTTGATAGTTTGATGAATTATGCATTTGAAAGTCAAATGCCAATCCATTTCTTTTATAATCAAGTCCATGTTTAAAAAATGTTATCGGTTATTTGCAAGGAATTAGAAAAGGAGCCTTCTGCTATCATTCAACAGGAACCAATTTATTTCATTAAACAGAAATTCATATTTCCATCCCACTTTAAGTCTGAAAATTCAGCTAAGCATATCAGTCTTCATTTCATTACAATCCTTTGATTTTAACACCCAGAGATATTTGAAATATTTGGAACAGGGCCACTCAAGCCAAAGCAATGTCATTCACAGACTAAATAAATAGTCTTTCATGCAACTTCAGTACATACATAACTTATGATGGTGCTGAATCAAACCCTTCCCACCATGTTTCAAAACCTAATATCTGTTCATACCACGATGAAGTGTCCACTTAGATCTTAAAAGAAATGGCAAAAAATAACTTACATATTCATGCACAGAAATTACAGCAAAATACTTCAGGTTAAGTGTTCTAAGTGCTGCTCAGCTGTCATGCACCAGTTTGCAATCAGGCAGGTACAAATGTTATGATGGTTCCTGCATAAACACTGATTTAT
The DNA here is from genome assembly GCF_028769735.1 of Zonotrichia leucophrys gambelii. Classification (NCBI taxonomy): domain Eukaryota; kingdom Metazoa; phylum Chordata; class Aves; order Passeriformes; family Passerellidae; genus Zonotrichia; species Zonotrichia leucophrys. The sequence goes on along the minus strand of NC_088177.1, from coordinate 7,860,700 downwards.
TTACAGAGGATACTAAATATGAAGCATTACCTCTCCAAAAGAAATGCATGTATTGCATGATTTTAATATACAATGTACATCAGCCCTTTCTGACCCCAAGAGAAATAATTTCACCACAGAAATGCAAGACAGATAAAGACAAGTGTTTTTAGCAAAGTATTATTAATTCATATAAATCACAGGTCACATTGTCCTATTGCTGGTTTGTTAGTTTTGGGGGGGATTTTTTTGTTTTGGGGTCTTTTTGTTGGTTTGTTTGGTTGGGTTTTTTAGATTTTTTTTTCCTTTGCTCAAGCACCAACTTTTTCAGGGCTAGAGGTTAGATTTTCAAGGAGTCGTCCCAAGATACCAAGATTTCTAGGGAGCAAAAATTCTACATTACTGGGTATTGTTACAGAGGCATTATGTGTATTCAATGCATCTTATAGGATATAAAACACTGCATAAAATACAACTTTTAAATGTAATTTCAGGCTCATTATCAGCTGCTTTTGTTCCACAGATATTGTTATCTTTTGAATCTACTGATAATTGCTTTTTGAATAGACTTGAATAGACAGCATCATTGCTGATCGATTCCAGTCCTGACATGTTCTGATTTGAAAATAAACTTGAAAGAAACTTTTCAACAGAATGAAAATTGTGTTCATTCAGCTCTAGGTTGAGAAGGAATCACTTAAAGAGAAGATTATATGTTGTAGAAATTCTCTGCTATTCCATAAGGAAATTAATAAGTAGAATAGATATCCAGGTAGGAAGGTTTTATCATGAGCTTAAAAGGGAGAACAAAAGCACTTTCACTTTCTTTGAAGTTCAAAGAAAGTGAAAGCATTCCTGTGAAATAAACCTGACTCCTTTTTAAGTAGAAACACTCTTGTGGAGTTCTTGTGCTGGTCTTTACCTGCTTTGAGGGATTTGCATAAAATTTCATGTATGTAACATACAAACATTACCAGTAGCCAGTGATTAATTCCAGTCACAGAAAGCAAATCACAAAGCTGCACTGACAGACTCTGCAGCCAATGTAATAAATGTTTGGCTCTTTTCAATGAGATTCCAGCACACCTCCCTGTCTAAATTGATGCCTAAAATAATAGTAACAGTGATAATTATGTCAACTTCAGTAACACTAAAGATTTTGCTAGATTAGGTGGACTTAAGCTCAGTGCCTCAGGAGCACTTGAGACCTCAGACAGATGTTATGCTGCCCTTCATAAAAGTTAAACACAGCGGCTCCAGTGTTGCAATTATCTGTACTGCAAGGTTAACTCTGATTTTGGAATGCTCATCCACTGCAGGAACAGCTCTGCAACAGAAAACCTCCTTAAAATGGGAAAAATAGAACTCGAAATGCATTGCACATGAAATGCTTTGTGTTTTTCTTTATCAACCCCATAAGTAGGGGAATGAGTGAGATGTTTTAGAAGCAGTCCACTCACAGCAGTAACAAAAGCTCTGGTTTTGTTTCAGTTACTGATTCCAGTAATTTAAAATGGCACACAAAAGAAGAGACAGCGGAAGTGAGAGACAACTCTTTGGGCCTGTTTCACTGAAAAGTACACAGAACTTCTACCCAAACATAGAGAAACTTTGTAATTTTTGGAAAACGCTTGGCCAGTATTAAGCCTCATTTTTTGATCATCATTAAACTATTGATGTACATATAGTCTATTTTCTGCTCACACCTTCATAAATATCCACTTGCTTACTTTCTAGCAAGTTCTTTCCATCTTCTATTATGGCATTTAGTTCCACCTTTCCAGATATTGTTGATTTTAGACCATGTCACTGTTTTATCAAGATTATTTTATACACTCTAATTTTTCAGAAGACTCTTCCAACATAAGAAAATTCAGTTTAAACTCTACCTCCAAATTTATTACGTGTATTCTCTATTCCACCAGCCAACTTTTTATTAAAATACTGAATAAAGCTAGAGCATCAAAGCAGAAATGTTACATCATCGATTTTTTAAGAAATAAACTAGAAGTCTCAAATAAATTTAGAGAAAAATACAAATTTTGAACTAAATAGCTTGTGTGTCCAAGAAGACACAAAAAATCTGATCAGACTTATAGGTAAGCACATTCTCTGACTATTTCCTTGCTGTTTAATAATACCTGTTGCTTTTTAACAATGAATTAATGGAAATGCAAGAGCAGAGATGCAATCACAGGCTCTGCCTCCCAGCACAGAGCTCCTGTGCCTTCACAGGGGATCCCCAGCAGATTCAGAGCAGCACCAAGCTCCTGCCAGGAGCTCTCAATTCCTGCTCTGTGCTGCACTAACACCATGTTTACCTGAGGCCTTGCTAATTTGTACCCTCCCCAGGCAGTTGGCAGGTACCACAACTTTACACATTTGTGAGCTAATTCAGAGGCACAACACAAAAATGCTGTGCTAGGGAACAGAACACATATTGCAACACTCCCAGCAGGCACTGAGATTGGCAGGGAAATGCTGTAACTCCTTCTTCAGAGTAGAACGTCCCTGAAAAATCATGTTCTGCTATGAATTTTGCTTGCTGTTCATTTTCTTAAACAGACTACTTAAAAGGTGGAATATATAACCAAAATGGGAATGTACAACTATTCCAGCCCAACAAAGAACCACCAGAAAATTCTTTTGCAGACTCACTCACCTGTGGGATTAGAATCCTAAGGGGTTGGGGTTTTTTTGCCCAACTCATATGCTGCTGGCTACCAAACTTTGAGACTCTCAGCACCCATGGAATTATGGCTAGTTCTCTGCAGAATCAGATGTAATGAAGTTGCTCATTAAAAATAATGAGCTGCTTTAGTAATGAGCCCTGATGTACAGCTTTGGTCTGAGGAATATCTTATTTTCAATTGAAACATAATTAGATTCAATTGAAGGCCCCAAGTTGGGATATTAAAGGGAACCACAAAAATCACACTTAATTATGAAAACAGAATACTCAGAGACTTTCAAAGACTCCCTAATACCTACAGTGTTGAAATATTAGTAAATATTAGTTAAAAGAAATTAATAATGCCAAATTGTTGAGTAATAGTCCCTAATTGGTTACAGAATCAGTGTTACACGACTCAAGCCATTAAATTTACACCCAGCTGCCTGAGGACTATTGTTTACATGTTCACAGTTAATTGTTTGAAATTCAGCTCTGTTGAACTCAAATGGTTTCCACTGCCACCAGTAGGAATTGAGGAAGCCTGACACTGAAAATCCAGGCCATTTTTTAATGCACAAAGTCAAAAATTTCTCTTGGTGCAAAGTGCATGAAGTTATGGATATTCCAGCAAATATCCAGACACAAGTGTGACTGGAAGGAGGCAACACCAAAAGATCTAAGAACCCCAAGGCTGCAGCAGAGTCTTTGCATGAGGTCAAACACTGCACACCCAACAAATGACACTGAGGCCCCTCTGAGAGCCCCTAAATTGTTGTTTATTACCACCAGCACTGGGAAGACAAAATGAATTTTCTGAGCAACAATGATATCTAACACCACCACAATTTTAAAAGAAATAGCCCAGGCTGTAAAGTTGCAGCTCCTGCTGATTTCCAGACATCTCCACTGACATCCCCTCTGGCAGCATCTCTGACTCTCTCCCTTCCCTGCAGCAGCTGCTCTATTCACACCAGCACAGGGTTTGAAAACATCAGGGATGAACACAAAATGCTTAAATATGGTCTGTGAACATCACTATAAATATCTGCTTCATGCACAAGATAATCAATTAGCACTCCCAGAGAGAGGAAAAAAACCCAAAAACCCAAACAAAATTCCAAAACAATCCAGTAGTAAAGCAAAAAAGCTGGAATCGCTGCTTAAGACCATTTAAAAATTTATGCCCTTCTTTTCCTAGTTTGCAAATTCTCTTGTAATTGTTTTAAGCCTTTTAAAGTTAGCAACACATAAATAGTTTGATACAGCAGGCAAAGATGTAAGCATCCCTACTTAATTTCATACATTTTAGAAGGGTGTTTTTACTCTATGTTGTGGACTTTAATTATGACCTACAAAATGTACAGTAATAGAAAAAACAATTTTTTCCCTTCTTAATCTTCATTTTTCAATCTTCTGCTTTTTAATCATTTGCTTCATTGACCACTTACTTGGTTAATTTCACTGAATTATTACACTGAGCCACAGAATATTGTACTTTTATCAGTGAGCTTAGAAAGCTACCTCATTATAGAACTTTAATAACTTTAAAATAGACTTTTGCTTCAGCCAGGAAACCTTATGAAAGTGTTCTACTACATTTACCATGGATTGGGTGGCAGACCTTGCATTTTTGTAGTAAATGAACTTATTTTTTTAAATAAAAATTACTGTGTATTGTTACCATCACATACATCATTACAACATAGAATGAAAAAAAAAAAGCCTCAGATTTTTGAATGCGCAGAGGTTCTCCATAACTTCCATGTTTCCATGTCTCCTCTATTTTTATGTCAGACTGTGCCTGGCTTAGCTGCAGCCCTGAGGGCATCAGATTATACATTATATCATATTACAGGCACACACAACTTGCAGAAAAAGGGGTTTTAGAGCATTTCCAAGATGCCAGAGGGAGGGGATGTCACTGGTCAGGTCTCTCCTTAAGCAGCACTGCACAGGGGACAGAGGCGAAGCAAGGCAGCAGTGGGAAGCAAAAACTTTCTCAAAGTTTCCTTGAGAAAAGCAGATATTAAACCATGGCAATAAGGAGAGAAACCTCGGGCAGTGTAAGGGAAAAAAAATCAAGATCTGCAAGGAAAAAAGGTCAAATGAAAGACCTTGGAAGAAGATAAAGATTGACAGCAAGGGAAAGACAATTCCACCTTCCCTTGCAAGGAACAGAGCTTCAGGTGACAGGGGCAAGAGTTTATGGTACAGGGGAAAATGGGGATCTGAAAGGAAAAGAAAACAAGGAAAAATTTACCAGAAGGTAAAAGCATCTCAAAGAACCATGGAACAGCCTCAATGGGGGTTGAGAGGAGAAGAACAAGAGTCTGCCAGGGACAGTACATGGGAGAAAATTAAACATCACTTTAAGCAACTTTAAGAGATGCAGAAATGTGCAAACTTCCTTCCTGTTCCCACCCTTAGTAATGAAAAGAGAAGTTCAGAAGGGTTTCAGTCAGGATATTTGCCCTGGGGAGACTGTGGAAGCGGTGTGCACTGAGGGCACACAACCCTCAGCTCCAGAGTTACACCTGCAGCTGATCAGAGACACGAACCTGCACACACACAATAAATTATATAAACCCGAAACCACTACTAGGTAAATTACTTGCCAAGAAACAGATGAACAATTTTCATAGTCTCATTCCTCCCTGTAGATAAACTGTTTGCCACCTCTAAATAGTTGGATTATCATTAAATACCCCTCTGCAAGTGACCCAGAGCAACCTGCAGAAGTCACCCTGAGTTTCACTGGTTATCCTCAATTTATCAACTGCAATTCATATGTTTTCCATTGAGGTTTTACAACATTCAGAATTGTTTTTATACAGCCATTAGATTTTGCTGTTACAAGTATGTGGAACTTATGATAAGCAAACACAGACTCCAGAATTACTGCACCTTGAAATCCTTGTGTGCATATTACACTTTGAAGTTTATGTCATAATATACATCACAGAGTAGCTGGCTATAATGAATAGTTGTTAACAGAGAAAAATTGCACCAAGAGGCATTGCAAATCACAGTTACAGTTAGCATTAAAATTAAATATTCCAGAAGTTATTGTTAATATATACATAGTATATTTCTCAGGAAAAAAATATAAAAATATAAAAATATTTTATTATTAAAGAGAACTGGTTGGGTTTTAGTTTCACATTTAGCATTTCCTAGTCCAGAGAACAGTGAAGCAGATACAATTATGCTTTTTTAATGCTGCTTTTCCTTTTGGCAGACAAATTCCCCAGGCATTAGAAGTCAGAAAGTATTAAAACCTCAGGTCATCCTCAAACAGAAAATAATGAAGGGGGAATTTAAGAGATATAACAGACCAAGGCAAAGCAGGAGTGCAGACTTACGGCAGTACCACCAGGCAGCTCTGTGCTGTTCTCAGCATAACTTCAGCTCATCCAGTGCAGTTTAACACAGGCCAGACCCATTCTGGGCCCACCTGTTGTCTGTCCCTGCTGCTCCCACCCTGTTGGTATGAGGCCACAACAGCAGATTATTCTGTAACCCATTGAAATCTGATCTCCTCTTTAATTAATAATGATAAAAATGTTCTTTGGTATCTAATTTAAAACTTATTTCTGAAAGCTTAATTTTTCAGTATTATATTTCCTGTGTTTTTTTTCCCCCCAATTCATTTAATGCTTTTTTTCTAATTGAGCAAATTCAATTAAATTCTGATCACTGGGAGCTGATTAAGCCTTTTCTCTGCTGAATTAAAGAATATGTTCCTTTGAGATACTGATATCAAAGTCAACCTATACTGCAACAGTTCAGAGCACAAGTTAAATAACACCAGGACAAAGTGCTCACCACACATAAATAAATCCACAAACCATCCAGCTGGCACTGAGGGGCAACACTGAAGCCAAAAAGTGTTTTATAATAAATTCTACTACAATTACAGAGCAATACAGTCTGTGGTAGCTCTCAGTACAAAACAATATAACAGGCACAATTATGGAACAGAGACTGAAAAGATTTCTTCTGGAAGGATCTTCTTGAAATTTGAGCAGGTTAATTCAGGTTCTGGTGTGCCCATGGATATGGGCTGGTCAAATGCAGGGATTTTAAATCACTGTTCTTCAAGGGTTCTATTTTCTTCCCAGTCTTGCAGTACACTCACAAGATACTCCTCTATGTTTTTATTTTAATGAATCATGGCAGTGTAAAATGAATTTTTAAAAAATTAAATCAAAAATGTGTTATTATGGCTTATTCAAGCAACCTCACAGCTGCATGCAAATGCTCTAATTAGGAAAAAGCAATTAAAAGACCACACCTGAGAAGCAGGATCAGAAAATTCTACCTTGAACACAACCAAAGAAAAGCACCAAGAATCCACATCCGGAAAGCATTATCAGGAAGTTTTCTCAATTAAGAAAAAAGTATTCTAATAAAAGTCAACAAGGGGTAGGGGGGCAAAAATCACTGCATAAGCACCTGAAAATACTTCCCAGAGATACAAGTCACTTAAATTTTGGTGGCCATGACTAAATGACTGCACAAGCAAGCTCAGACAGCAAGTCTGGGCCACACTTCCTTCCAAACTTGAGTGCTCAGTCTCTTCCCACCCACCTGAGCAGAGTCAACCTCCCACACAGCCAGCAGGACCCTGGCATGCAGACAAGGATGAAAAGAAAGCTTGGGAAGGGAGAAGGTTCCCTTATTCACCCAGAGACTCTGCTCTGTTAGCAATTTCCAAATACAGAAGAGGCACAGGGTCTTTTCCCCAAGAATTTGAGCTCTGCATGAAGCAAAGCAGGGCTGGACAAGACAGTGGTGCAGAACTGTATCTGCAATCAGCCACAAATTTCAACTGTGACAGAAATAGATGAAGAGCATTGATCAAAAATAAATTACTTTGACACATTTAACACAGTCAAATCTCAAAAGTTAAGGAATGAGGAAAAAATAAGAAAGAATAATTTGCATATTTACTACATTCTTCTTGAAAACCACATTATCATACAGGCAGTCATGCATTCCCAAGCAGAGAGCACTACAGACAGCTGCCTTAATCTTCAGTGGTAATTTAATAACAAGCTGTATTTGTTTTGTGGATGAGAAGGTAAACTAAGAATATTAACACTCCAAGCATGTATAATTAAATTAACAGTCAATTGATTGCATCTTTCCAATTCCCTTGGAAAAATGGCAGCGCTCAAATTAGCTGAACAAACTTGTGGTGTGTGCCTCTCTCCTTAAGATTCTCATTTCCTCATTCCCTACAATACACTTCAATGCTTCCCAGCTTCACATCTCTTACTCCTGCCTTGGATAGAAGCCACCAGCCCTCCCCAGCAGTGATGGGGAGGGCCAGAAGAGGACCCATGACACTGTGGGCCTGTCTTTTTCAGGGAGAAAACTGAACAGATAATTTTCCAATATAAAATGAAGTCATGTGTGTGTTGCTGTTACTTAGGCTGTGCTTAGTTTCTGGGAGAATTTGTTTTACAGCAGCAACCAAAATCTCTGTCCCAGAAGGGGAATTGGCAGGACTGGGACACAAGGAAAGGTGCACAAAATCCCAAGACAAGAAAACCTTTCGTTTGAGAATGTGTACTTCACCTCTCTCCCAACTTCCCCATTACATTATTTGATTTATTCCAGTGCTGCCTTAAGGAAGCTCACAGCTCTGATCTCAAGTGCAAGCTTTTCTTTTTGGCTCAGAAATAAGAGTGCAAACTGGGATTCCCCACATTTTTATTTATGCCTTTTGCATCTCTTAAACCTCATTTTTCAGCTGAAGTATAAGTTATCAGCTTAAAATAATGAGCTGATAATGAATTCCAAAAACTGTGCAACCAGACCCATTATACTGCACTCTAAACTCCTGTTCCTCCTCAAATCATGAAGACTGACCTAAATGTTCAATCGTCTTCGTGTGACTAATCACAAAATTTCTGACAGAAAAGCAGATGTGTTATATTTCTGTTTTCTTGCTTCTAAACAGCTTTCAAGTGTTTAGGCCACACACTGGTGTTGAATTTGAATATGCTAAATTAAGCCATGGATCAGGAAAGACAGATAACATCAAATCATTAAAGTTGTCAGCTGACATGCATAAAACATCAGAAAAAAAAAAAAAAACACAAACCAAAAACAACACAGTAGGTCTGGGCATAGGGCACAGAAAATGTGGCTCTTTTGCATAAAGACATCTTCTCAATTCAAGCAAGCAAGTGGCCTGAGAAGGCTGAACAGACCAACACCAAGTTGCATTCCCTTTCCTCCTACTCCCACAACACTTTCCTAGTACCCAGGTCAGATGTTCCCCACCATTCCTTCTCCTGAGCATCTCACAGCACACACCTCAATACAGCTGCCAAAGGGACAGAGCAAGGACCAGAACCTGGGCACAGCAAAGCAGTTTTCCCAGCAGAAGCTCCCAGTAAAGTCTACAAGCTCCCCAGCAGAGCTGCAGAGTGCAAGAGCACTCAAATTCAGGGTATCCCAGAATCAAGGCTGTAGGAACACAGCACACAGCCAGTCACCTCCTCACCAGGTGTGCTCAGTGCTTCACATCAGACTGTCACAGACACTTTTTATGAAAGAATCCTAAGGGAAGGATTTTTCTCCTGAGAAGCTGAGAGGACTCGGGAACAAAGTGTAAACATTGATTAGCTGCTGCTGTGGAATGCAACAGGTGCATTTGTGATTGGCTCATGTGGTTGTTTCTAATTAATGGCCAGTCAGAGTCAGCTGGCTTGGACTCAGAGTCACAAGCCTTTGTTATCATTCTTTTCTATCCCTTGCTAGCCTTCTGATGAAATCCTTTCTTCTATTCTTCCAGTATAGTTTTAATATACTATATATCATAAAACAATAAATCAAGCCTTCTGACACATGCAGTCAGACCCTCATCTCTTCCCTCTTCCTAGGACCCCTGTGAACACCACCACATCAAACTGTACAGTAAGGATGCTTTGGGAAGTCAACCTTTAAATGGAACTTAAACTGAGGAAATAGAGATTCAGGTCACCAAACCAGCAGTCATTTGTGAGGACTTTGCTGTTACACATTCTGGCTCCAGTTCCTAACCCATTTATCATTAAAATTATCAGGTGAACTTTGATAAGGGACTAATGAGTGGTACTCCTATACATATAGCTAGATATCTACCTATCCATCTAGATATTTCAGTATTCTACTCAAAACATTTAAGGGATCCACTCAAATTAGATTTGTATGAGATTTACTTGAATGAGGCTCTCAGCCCTTTAATATCATCATAATAGATGGCAGCTTTCAAGATATTTGAAATGCATGGTAACATTTACAATACATCAAGTTTCTGGTGCTGAAGAGACTGAAATATATGCTTTTAATTTACTCTGAAAAGTGATGCTTTCTAGACTTTTTTTTGAGCAATTTCTGCCTCAGAAATCAACATCTTTCCACCTGCTTGCTTGTTTTGGAGAAAGATGATTAATTTGGGCTGGCTTGTTACTACTGAAATGTATGCAGAATTAAAACTCTGCCATGGCTGGAGTTGCACAGGCTGTTTGTACACCCTAGTGGGGGAAGGATGCCAGTGCACAGAACCCTGACAGGACCAGCAGCTCTTCCACCAATACACAGAACACTGAGACTGTGATGCAAAATAACCACTGAGGCACACCTGCAGCACCAGATTTTAATATCCAAATCGTGGTGGACTAATCTGGGTGGACTTGAAAAAGCAGCACCGAGGTCTGAGGACAGTAATGTTAATTTACATTTGAAAATATGCATAATTGTCATCCCTGAAATCCCTCTTTCTTACATCACCTACAAAGGCTGCAGAAAACATGCTCCTCCGTATGCAGCAAGCATGATCCTTCTGACAACCACTAAAGGCATTTCTTTCTTCATCATGTCTTCATTTCCCCAGAATACACAGAACATGAGAGTAACTTATGTGAGTAAAATTATAAACCCCTACATTCCCCTGAAAACAGAAGCCCTACACAACAGAATTCTTGCAAAAAAATATAAATTAATAGTAATGGAAATGTGAGATGATTAGTCACTCAGTTTCTATTCAAACTGAGTTCCAGCACATTTGTCATTCATCACAAAAGAAACACCACAAAGACAGCTTCAAACTGAAAAACTCTTTTCCATAATTTTCCATCAAAACCCACATCACAATAACAAATTCTGCAATTGCAATTTATCTCAGTTCACATGCTGCTCTATAAAGAATATAATAGAAGTTATGAGATTTTTTCTCCTTTACATGTAATTGTTACAATTTTTAAACAAACTCGTTCTACTTAATATGTATTTCATATTATCATAAGGTTAAAATTACTTCATTTATTTTATTAAAACTGAAATTTAATTAAATAGTTTGACTAAATTACTGCTACATGATAAGCAAGTGGGGTTTTTTATCATTTCATATTAGTATTATAGCCTTAATCTTCATCTTTAGTACAGATACCATTGTTTATCATTGATATTTTTTTCTCCTATAACAGAAATAACTTTCAATTTACTGGAACATCACACCACAAGATAATTCCTTTTCAACACTTCAGTGTGGACAGATCTATTTCAGCTATGCTTAAAATAAAAGTATAGAAGCAGATTAAAAATCAGGCCTAGGTTCTACACATGGACACAGTATCTGTGATGTCCATCAGTTATTTTGTCCTTCTGTAGGAAGGAAAAGCAGAAATGCTCCTTCTGAAAAGCTGCATCCTGGCTTCTTCTTTTTACCCCTGATGAGGAAATCCACACACACTCATCCTCAGGGGATGGAGCCCCAGGAGAACAGGCCCCTGTGGTGCTCATGGAAATAATCACTCAGTGCTCTCAGCGCATGCCTGGGGACTGCCAGACAAAAACCATGCAAACACTTATCCTCCTCATGGGGCTCTCTTGACCACCTATTGCTGAAAACTGTAAGCTCTTCCAGCGTAAAAATCACTAGCTGCTTGCAGTTGGATGTTTTTAAGGCTCAAATGTTTACATCATTTTTACTTCAGCAAGTGCTGCATGAAGATTTACAGCAGGAGAGATGCTGATCCAACCAGCTCCATTGCCCTCCACTCCCCTGTGGCAGCTGCATCTCCCTGAACCACCACCTGTCAAACCTTCCTTCCTCACCTGCATAAAACCTTCACATCAGGCAGCAGGATTTATGAGTAAAGGTATTTTTTATGTTTCTGAATACCAGTCACTAAGAAAAACATTTAAAAAATAATTTTTATGTAAATCTTCATTCACCCCTTGGCTCCCTCTGCATACATACAGGTAAATTCCACAGAATTTGTGGTCCTTTAAGCAAGTAGAATAACATGAAGGGTAGGTGATTGTCTGGAATTTTTTTACATCCAATCCTTAAAAGAATGAAAGGGGAAATGGAAAAATTTCTATAAAAAATAATCTATAAAAATAGTGGGATTTGCTAAATATGGTTTTAAAAAACAAGCTGATTGATAAAGAAAAAAAAGTTATTACTTTTTAAGCTGCAGTTAAGTGTAGAAATAGTTTAAAATTAATATCTATGTGGAAATGACTGGATAAATCCAGGCACTGTCAGCCCCTTCTCATTCACCATAACAAAAATGGTGGAGGCTCCAACAGAGCACTTCTCTCAGTCCTCACAAACTGATAAATTAATACACTTTCTCAATTATTTTCTATTACAGAACACTGTCATATCTTTAATTACAAGGCAGCATTTGAAAAGAAATACTTTTGTCCAAACTGAGTATTTTTTATCCATCTCCTCTTATGGTCCTTAAGACAGGAGAGGCGAACATCAACTCTTGTGAGCCCTGTCACAAGAATTTAGAACAGAACTATTCACTAAAATTTGCAAAGGCCAACTCCTTGTAATCTTAACAGGATTTATAACAAGAGGTAAATACCAGCAAAGCTGTTACCTGATTTCTCCTGTTTCTAATGCAAAATAATAACCAATTGGTACAGCACAAATCCTTTCAGAAAGAAACTCAAAATTAGAAACATGGAACTTAAATAATAAAATCACAGATTACTGTTTTTAAACTAACTAAAACAGAAATATTAACTTTTTCTTCCTTAATGAATCCTTATTAACACTTCCTGACATATAGGATCAAAATTGAACCACTACATTTGAGTGCCTTTTATAAACACTAATCCTTTCCCTGAAGGATATGTATTAAAATCAGCTTTCTTAAATAATCTGGTTTCTCAACATTGCCTGTCCATGTGTTTTTTCTTCAAAATTTCATCACAAGTTCATTCAGACAGGCACTTTTTCAAATCCATCCTATCCTTCATAACCTACTAAAAGGTGTCCTCCCTCCATGGGCCTTGATCCACAGTAATATGTTGAAAATTGAGATCCATTTTTCTTGCCAGACAGGGTGGATGGTTATCTGAAGTGAAAAGTTCCATTTCCCAGGACCTTTCATTGAAACTACTGCCTGATAATTATATGGAACAGGAAGAAACCATTCATCAAATCCATAAAATATCCATTTATCATGGTGATTCTCTCTTCCATGAGAAATATGAGAATCAAAATGAATCAGCCAAATCAAACTCCATCACACCAAAGGTTTTCAAAAAAAAAAAAAAAAAAGGGATAAAAATTTATTTTCTTCATCAGGCAGAGTGAATGAGGCCTTATAAATGTTAAGCTACCTTCTGTCATTATGTGAAGTTACTTTAATCTCATCCTTACAATTCAAGTCAGTATAAATAGACCGGCAATTAAAGGTTATTAAAAGTTATCTGATTCAAGTGGAAGTAACAAAATTTTGCATTCCCACACAAATCAGGCAATTTAAAGTAGCATTTAAGGTGGAAAACCTTGCATTCCTCAAACAAACGCATCTAAATGGACCCTAGTAGCTGAAAACATATAAGCTACTAGGCTGATATTTTATGCATATATTTGTATATATATATTTCAATAGTATCTAATCTGAAGCATCTCCTCAACATAAAATCATCATAAATGGATTTGTCATTTCTGGTTGGCCTAATGTTACTTGACTCATGTAACATATCTCAGAATAGCTTTAAGAAAATAATAATCAGAACTTATTTCCAACTTTCTTGATTCTCTGGTGTTGCCTGTTGGAATGCTATGCACAGAACACTTTTCCTCCTGTACAACAGGTTGCAGCTATTGGGGAGGTCTACCCTAAGGTTTTAAATTGGACTTGGAATGGATTTCTGAGGGCACCCCATTGTCCCCTCCTGGCTCCCCAGGCTGGGGTTGCAGTGCCAAGCAGACAGGCTGGCACAGCCCCCAGAGGCACCCTCCAGGCTGTGGGTGGGTGCTCAGCCCCCAGCAGGGCACAGCCATGGCCCACAGAGGGATTCCATGTGCACCTCCCTCTTCCCACTGCGGAGATCTGCCCCCATCCTGTCCTGGGACGGCCCTGCCAGAGCCACCTGCACCAGGAGCTCCTCCACCACGGGGCTCATCCTGGGCTGCATCTCCACTTCATCATTGCTAACCCTCTCCTAAAGTCTGCTGCTAAATTTACTGTCCAGCCACAAAAAGCCACTTTAGAAACAGCACAGATCCATGCTTTGTACCTACATCCCTAGAGAATACATTGGAGATAAGTCTATTACTGCCAGGAATGCAGCAAGTAAATCAAAGTTCAACACACTATCACCTCCAATTTCCCAGAGGCTGTTTCTTTTTAACCTAAGCCCTTCTCTCTGCCCTTTTTTCAGCCTGTGGTTGTCCTTCATGTTTGCTGTGCATTAAATAATTCCCATTGGCCTCTACCCACGAATACCTGAGACACAAGGAAGGGCATTTACTGCCACTTAGTTGGATCTGAGTATCAGCTGTGCATGCATTAAGTGCTACTTAGTGTGGTGGTGATGCCCTTCACAGCATCCACATGTACAAAGTTTGAGAAGAAAATTGCAATTTCAACTCTTTAACATCTTAACTCAGTGTTAAAAAATTAATTTGTGTATTGTTTGCTCTGACAGGGGATGTCAGACCACTGAAATCTAAATGCCACCTTCCTCCTTACTCCTCCCTGCTCACACTCAGCTGAGGGGTTTGTAAGCAACTGAAAAGCTTTTCAATAATGGACAATTCAGGCAACAGTTTGTTACCAAAAAAGTAAAGTGATAATATACATCTTTATCTATCAGGACTGCTTGAAAAACTAAAGTGAGAACTGCCATCAGGGCAGACACAGCTGCAAGATCTGGGTAGAGTGACATCTTTGCTGAAAAAACCCCTAAATTATACTAACAGTAAAAATAGAGGCAGGATAATAATCCCATGAAGACTTTTTCCCAAAGTAAAATAATTCATCACATATTTAAATACATTTGATCATTTATTCAAGACAAATTATGAGAGTATAAGCAAGAGAGTAGCAGGGTGAATTTCCCTTTACTTGAAAAGAATTCTGTAATGTCAATATTTAAAAGATGTTCTTTTTTCATACTTAATGAACAGCCATACACTTGCAGTCTAAAATGGCTCACTTTACACTAAACAGGCATCTCAGAAGGAAAAAAAGCAGTCTTCAAAGTACACTGTGAAAGAACTTTCACTTCACCAACTACTTGAAGCTACAGGAACAAAAGATACCTTTAACTCCCAACCCACATGAATTTATTTTGCTGTAAATCTGCAAACACACAGAAGCTAAGTAGCTCAGTATTGTAGTTGCACATGGCACAAAAAGTTTTTTCCAAATACATTGTTTTACATTATTTTCTAACAGTAACATAAGGAAGAGCACAAGATATATGGCACCATTTTGCCTCTTAGCTGAGGAAATGCAACAGGAAGTACTCTACAAAAATCTCCCAGCTGAGTTCATCTTTACAGGTTCTGATACAAGAAGCAAAACTATTAGCATCCCTCTAGAAACTTCAGAGTCTTTGAATGAGAAAAATGCTGTGCAAGAAGAACAACTAAATATATAATATAGATATACTATGACTATATTACTGTTACCATGAAAGGGTTTTTTTTAAATATACATATATACACAATTACTTTGTTATTTCCATTGGTTTTGCAGCTTCCTCTCAGATGGCAGCAGAGCCAGGGCCCTCCTGCAGGTCCAAGAGGATTTTACCACCCTAAATCTGCTCTGAAATACATGTTAGGATTGCCAGGAAACAGCATGAGAGGCCACAGATTTACACCACACCAGCCAGCTCTGAAGATTGCAGATTATTGAGCCAATAATCCACACAACTGGCTATTTACCTGGAGGAAAGTGCCAGTTCTGCAGTACTTTTTAGTTGGCCACTTAACATATTTAGTCACACTTTACTTCCTGTTCATGGTCACATACAGTTAACAATTAAAATTATTGGTGCCCTGGCACTCTAGGATAAGTGCAATAGGTCAAAATTAAATGGAAAAAAAAAAAAAAAGAATATTTAAACAGCTCCTGAAGTTTCAAGTCCAAAGGATTCTGGCTTAGGTGCTGCTTTCACCTTCCTAGGTCAGGGAAGCATTGGACACTGTTACCTGGGTTGGGTAATTTAATTAGGAATTGATGCTCTGAGCACTCCAAGTGCAGAGTTTTACTGCCTTTAAATGGGAAAAAATTGTTAAATTGTGGTAATTTGGAGTCAAACAAATGACCCCTATTTCAGGAACACCTGGGCACATACCCTGCCTTGAGTCACAGTGCTCTACACTTACATTCAAATAAGCTCTCTTAAACTGAGTAATGCACACATTCAAGCAAGTACTGACCTGGAGCTTAACTGCTCACAAAACTCAGAATAAGGAGGATCTATGCATTCAAGTCATGGGAAGTTTTACATTTTCATAGGACAATTTCTTCCTTCCAAACTCCTTTACACTGAAAACCTGTGACAACCTCCTTAGCACAGACTGTGCTACCTCAAATTTTATAAGACACAGAGTACAGGAAAATGTCTTACTAACTTTGTGCTCTGTTTTGAAATGCTTTGTACCATTGCTTTGCAAATTGTTTTTCAGTTTGGAGAATTGTTCCCTATATCCGTAGTCATTTTCTCTCTATTTTCCTATTTTATAGTGAAACAAAAGTCTTTAAAAAAAAGAAAACCAAAAAGAAAACCCTTACACATCACTGTAGTCACATGATTGCTTAATCCACACACATTTTAAAGGCAGGCTTTTAAACGTTCTGATGGATTTTCTCATTTCAATGTTAATTTCATTGCTTCATCTAAAATATGGTCTCCAGACCACACAAGTAATTATTTTGTTGATACTGGATCTTCTCCTCACTTTCATTCCTCAAAGTACAGATGTAATTTTGAGAAGTTTATGTGGCATTAGTGGGGTTTTTTAAAGCACAAACAATAATCATTCAGAATTTTAAGCAATCTACGGGAGATAGGACCAGTTATCCAAAGGCAAGCTTACAGTTCCTCTAACAGCATTATTTGTATCCTTCTCTTGAAAAAAATATTGCTCACAACAGGCACAAGCAGAACACCCCACTGGGTCTGGTACAGCCCAGCCCAGCAGTTCCTATGCAAAACATTCTCCAAAAAGAGGATTTCACTCTCAGATTTGTTATGCTGCAGAGCCCTAAGAAGTTCTCTTGTGCCCCAACCACTCTGGTTTACTATTAAGAACCTTTTCCTTTCACCTGAAAGGTTTTTGTGCCACCAACACCAACTCAAGCTGATCCAGCCCCAGCAGGGAAGTTTTGAGCCTGAACACAGTGCACCATTAGAAGTTAATTTTGTTCAAGGCTGAGCAGGATCTGTTCTAGTCTGGTAAACCGCAATACAATTGCAGCCAAAGTTTACTTTTTATTCAGGAAAAGCTGTGCAATCACAGAAATATTCCATACAAACTATAATTAAATGATATTGTATAAGTCAAGCTATTCATAGAATAATTTAGCAAAGCCCACAGTTTATATTTGAGCCTCATGTCTACTTATTGCATTGTTTAATTAGCCATGAGATATCAAGTCTAATATTGACCCCTAACAATTCCTTGTCAGAAAAATACCAATGCATTTCCACTAAATAATAAAAACACTGCAGCACTTTAACTGTGATGCATCTGTCTAATATTAACAAGACTACCACTGGAATATTGCTTTCCAGAAGAGTCATCCTACCTTTTATTAAGAGTTTCAAACAACTCAATCCTTGTAAATATTTATATAATATGCTAAATGGAAGTGGAAATAGATTTTTTCCAGTACAATGGACTTAATTACCATGATAAAGATGCAGCACATACCTGAACCATTCACTTACAAACTCAGCAAGAACAAAACATGCCAAACAGGCAATTAATCAAAGTCATTCTGAATTAAATCAAGGCAGTTTGTCTTATTGTTGGAGATTCATTTAAATGTCTTACATGTGTGTATCATATTCATAGTAACTGATGTCAAGTATCTTCTGAATATGACTGTTACTGTACTTATTTATAATAGAATGTGCACACCATCATTGATTAGAATACAGACTAATATATGAAAACCAAAATAATTTGTGTAGAGAGCCTGTGAAATTGAATTCACATCCAATCTGCTGAAAAAGAATTTCCATTTGACTCTAAACTCCAATTCACAATGCATAAACTATGGCTATTTATTACAGTGTTCTGTCATTTGTCACTTTTATAGAATACACCGCATTTTCCAGGCTATAAAATGCCTTAAAATTATGCAGCAATGATGTATGTTATCATTATTTTTTCTTTGCCAATGTTTGGATTACATTCAGCAGCTCAAAACAGGGCTGATTTATAATCTGAATAAATAGCAACATCCTTCAACTGTGTGTGTGTGTGTCTATGAAAGCTTCATTTACTTCCTGATTCTAAATGCTACATTCAAACCAAATATTTGAGCAAATTGAATTCAGAACATCTCACTGCACTGGACTGATGGAAGTAACTGCTGGAAGAGCACAACTTCCCTGCAAACACTTCAACAGGAGTGCAGTGCTGCCAGCAGCTGGTAACCAAATTTCACTGACAGATTCTCATTCAGAAAGTAAAAAACAGCTACCATTGAAAGTCTGTATAGCAGGCTCTGACACTGAATTCCTAAAGAAAGCTATCCTTTAGTAGTAAATTTACAGTTCAGTCACTCTGAATATTTCTTTCCTTCTCAACTACTTTGATGATCTGATAGCCTCAAACTTGTGAGCTGCTTTTCACTTCACAATTATCCCAGAGGGTCACTTTAGCTTGTAGTAAAGATGAAAACAATGAGGCTCCAGACAAATGTGAAGAGTTTATTAGAAAAAACTGCTACCCAAGGAGTTCAACAGAAACCTGTAAGCTCTGACAAATCCCCATACATGACTACAACCCTACAGAATAGATAACATAATGGATTTAATAGCACATTTCCTACCCCAGAGCAGTCATAACAAAGACACAAATACCCAGCAACACATTCACTGCTCTCACTGACAGCTGATACTGTTCATTTTGGGGGGTTTTGTTGTTTGGGGTGCCTTTGGTAACCCTACAGCAAATTACTCCTATAAACTCCACATCACACTTTTGTGCTGGGGAAGCCTGGGATGCATCCTTAAATCACAGCTGGACCAGTACAACCATTGCATTCTTTTCTTTGAAAACCAACTTTTTCTCTTGGTTTCATTTGAAACAGCACATTGCACATGCAGAAAGTAAAGTGTCAGCAAAAATACAAAAGCTCATAAAGGAACCAGTCTTACAGCAAAATTAATTTGTCTTCACATGCTAACAAGGCTAATTACTAAAACATCTTACTCAATTACAGAATTGGAAAAGATAGCAGAAACAGCCCATACAGATAAAGATGCTGTACCCTAATAATGTTCACCCAAAAGCACTGGGTGCCTTCTGAGCAGGGAAAGATTAGCTCACAGTTCTCTAGAGACATCTCATGCTAGACAGGCTTCCCAGCATGGCTTTCTTAGAATAAAAATGTTTAGACAGGTTCAGAAAGGCACTCCAGAGGAAACATATGTTGTTCCTGGCTCTAATGGATGCTCTGGTAATTAACTTTCACAAGGACCACAGGCATATCATTAAATATTACATTCTCTTCCAACACTTGTTTCTAAATATATTTTTGTACATCAAGGTAAAGAAGAATTAAAATTAATTGCACCACTTAAAAGCTTGTTCCTCCAACTTGTTACTTGTTCAGTATTTCCATTTATATGGCTCTGCTCCTGTTTTGCCTTCTGCTTCCTTGCTATTTTTCCTTGAAATTTTTCAGATTTTTAGGATGGGTAAAAGATTTCAAGAGAGCACCTGCATCTTCCTGAGAGTGCCATGGGGCAGGTGGGGAAAAGGCAAATCTGAGCACACAGGTACAAGGACATCACCCCACAGGACACTGCCAGAAGTGATAGGGGGATACTAGGAGAAGTAGGAAGGGACTAAGAAAATAAGAGGGAAAAGAGAAAAATAAAGTAGAAAAGTGAAATGAGGAAATATAGGCAAGAGTGGAAAAAAATGAGGGGTAACAGGCTGGGATTTCCATTGCACAAAGATGTCCAAAGGAACAAAATGAGCAGTTGCACTATCACCTCTCCTGAAAGAGTCACACGTGGCTGTGTCAATAATAAATCAGAAGGGCAAAATCAGAGAACATCAGGTTTGGGATGCTCTGCATGAATCACCTTCACAATGTAGTACAGTTACCTCAATATTTAATAATTTTAACTAAGTTTCCTCAACACCTTATTTTAAAAGGCAACAACAACAACAAAAAAGAGCAGATAATTTTCTTTGCCAGTATTCGTCATAGAAATAAATTTCAGTCACTCTGCACCAATTCTGGTCTATTCTCATAGCCCAGAGGTGACACACAAATATTTGTCATCAGGAATGGTATTTTGTAACTCTAATCACCAAAAATACATCATTTTCCTCTATTGCCTCTCCCCAGGAACAGCTTGCTGATGACACCAACTGATTTCAGCTACAGTGAAAGCTGTAATTGCTACACACAAGATTGCACCTGGAAGTGATCTGTGACAGCTACAGAAAGATGAGGGAGTGACTTTGGAGGTGGAAAAAAGCCAAGAGATTATTGTAGGGAAGGGGTAACCCTCCATCCCAGTCACAATAGACACAACATCTAAAAGGTGGGCCAAAAAAGATGCCATTCTTTAAATGAAAGGATGCAGGGTCATTCAGACCTCTGAAGAATTTTAGCAGCAGAGAAAATATTTCAAGTGAAGACAAGACAGCAAAGTGCGCAATGATGAGATTGAGAGTTGGCAGGATATAACCATGAGGAGAAGAAAATACACAACAAGAAGAAATATAAGAAAGCAAAAAGACTTTGGAAAACAGAGAAACTTTGATTTGTTAAACAGAAAGACACAACATGCCACACAAGACTACTGACATAGCATTAGACACCCATTGAATTATTGGATTATTTCTGATCATACACAAATAAAGGCACAGTTTTAACTAGAGAAGGACCTGGCTCTCTGACCTGAAATCCAGTCACCTAAGGAAAGCCACTGCCTCATGACAGACATATCAAGTGTCAAAGGCAACACCTAAAATCACTTTTTTGCAATGAAGAGCCTGTTGCTGGCACATGTAGGGATTTTCTGCTCCAATGCTCTGGTGCTCTCACAATTAGATGGAGCTGCAAGCACCCAAGCTGCCTCTCAATCCAACCCAGAAGGGAAATGTGAACATTTGGGGACATGTCCCTCCCTGCCTCACCTTCCAGGAGCACTGAGGAAAACTCCCACTCCCATCTTTTTATGAACTTCAATTCACTCTGCTGATCTCTGGGAAAGTTAATCTTCACTCTCTAACCTTCAAAAAGAACACGAGTTGACAGTAATTTTCACACCACACATGAACATAGCTTGAAAGGTTTTTATGAGGCAGCAGGATTAATCTCCTAAGGAAATGTGAACAGCTGGGTGGTTTTTATTTACTCAGAAATACTGATTCAAACCTGTGGTCCTCTCAATTTTTGGAGATACAACAACTCTTCAAAATAATTACATTAAGTGTTTTTGGTTTTGCAGCTAAATATTTGTGAGATTATTTTTCAGCCTTACAGCACTGATTTTCAGCAACATTCAGAGTCAAGACATTTATTGTAATACATGCATAAACCATATTTTATGCTAAAAACAGGCTTGAATTTCAAAAGAATTATGTTTATACTGATGAAAATCTCATTAAATATGAAAGCCACAGGCAAAATGGAAGAGATGCTGATTTTCTTTATCTGTTAGAAGTGGTGCTGATTGCTTTCAGAGCTGAGAAAAATGCTAGTTTCAATGTACTCTCCATAATCCATTTATCCCTCTCTGGAGTTACAGTCGTTTGCCTTCCAGCAGGCAGGAATTGCCCCGTGCTGCCACCGGGAGGCACAGTCAGATTTTACAGTTTGCAATTTCTCCATTTATGTCAGAACAGCCTGTCTGAAGAATCTGACTAGAAGATATATTCAGCTTTGTTCCAGCAGAAGATATGAAAAAGTTATTCAGTGATTTAAAAAATTCCAAAATTCTATCCACACAAAAATATGAAAGCAATCCACTGCCAGAGTAGATCTTAGCTATTTCAAGTTGAAGTGTGAATTCAGTTTGACATGAAGGGACCACCCAAAAATCTTTTTAAGATGGATTTTTTTTTAATGATGTCCTATAGGTGGCTAAAATCAAATACAGCACTAAATGCTTCCAGAAGGGGTTAGAATGAAAGAAATATAGAAAGAAATTTTCCTGGTAAAAAATACAATTATATTCTGTTAATTGGAGAGCAGAAGATGAATGATCATTTCATTAAAAGCAAGCATGGAGCTTTTAATTGCAATTTTAATGCTGTAGGCTATAAATAGATCTGAATTCAATGGCAGAAGTGTTGCTGCTATAAATTATTTTGACTTCAATTATGCTTAAACCACTTAGAAAACAAACTATTATTTGATAAAGAGACTTGGTGCAGCTTTTACAAAGTTGCAGCCCTTTAAAATTAATTTTCAACTCAAGTCTCTTCCACAGTGTGATAAAGAGGAGGGAAAAGACTTAAAAATGTTTGAATATGAAAGAATAACAAGAATTTGAACACTGTTAGGAATCTCTCACTTGGAGAGAATTGTGAGAACTGTTTTTTGTGAAAGGGATCTGTGATACTAAAGATATGCAAGTACAATGCCAGGCACTGATTCGTGCAGCCATGGGGTTTGGGATTGAATCCACACATTGGGCTGGGCTGCTCCAGTGGGGTTGGAGCTCCTCCTCCAAAATTCTACCCCAGAACAGATGTGCCCAGGGTCAGGGTCTGTCTTGCTCTGCCTTGAAACAGGAGAAGTCTGAAGTGCACATGGAGCAACTGTTGGAGCACCCAGTTCACAGGGAACCTGGCCAGGAGCCTGACAGAGCTTTCAGATGTCACACCTGTGGCTCTCTGCAGCTTTCAGAAACTTTGTAATAAAAATGCAATAATGCAGCATCCCAGACTAAAGTGAACTAATTCAGGACTGTAAAATGCAGCTGTTATATTTTATCACTTTATCAAATCCCATTATAATTTAAAAAACAGAAATATGCTGCACAGCTTCCCTGTAGATGGGTAAGTGCAGATACAAAATCTGCTTCCTTCTAACTGAAACAGTGCTCCCTGCATTTAGCTAAAACATCTTCCAAAACTGCTTTGATGAATGCCCTCAAGAAAATAGGTGGTTTAGGAGACAGATAATCTAAACATGATTCAAACCAAGTGTGGTATTATTGCTGAATTGCTAAGAAACCTGATAGCTAAAGTACCATGTTTATAATATTTTAGGAGAAAGTATTTCAAATTAACTTTAAGTAGAATAACCAATTGCTATGAAACAGAGAAGCTAAAGACAAAATGTAATAGGTTATCAGTTGGGGGTCTCTCTGTGTAGCAGGGAGCAAGTGATCTAGACTAGTGTTTTCCAAAATTTATCTAAATAAATATGGAGAGAGACAGATTGGCAGCCAGCTGCAATTTACCACAACATCCAGAGGAGTTAAGTACTTCCATCACAGTCAGCAGGAGTTGGATGCTTTAGAAAATCACATTAGGCACCTAAATGTGTGAAGTGCATAAATATCTTTCACTTTACAGCCTTTAGTTTTCAAGTGCCTTGGTCCTGTAGTTCTCAAATGGGAATAAGTGCATTTGCCTAATTCATGGGGGAATAGGAAAAAGCAATGAAGAGCGTGAGGTGTTTGGATCCTGCAGCAGTGGTGCATAAATGCCATGGAGGAAGGACAGACAGGGCACAAAGGTGACTGGATGTGAGGGTGCCATCAGGAACACAGCACAGAGGAACACTGTGCAGTCCCAGCCAGAGAGAAACCAGAGGGTAAATGGGAATTATTTAGCAATTTTTCAGAACATACAGCTGTCAGATCCTTCCTATGAAATCACCAAGTGAAAATGTCCACTCTGAAATGTAGCCTCCTGTCACTTTTCATGGAAACAAAGAAAATATAGGTACTTCAGTACCCTTTACATTGTGACCAATCTCTTGGGAATCCCTCCTCACATTTTCTACAGATTTAAGCTTTTTTGTCTTTTCCTTTAATATCTGTATAATTATTTTCCAATCTAATAACAAGCTCTCCATCCCACTAACAGTAATAACCATCAGGGCCAGCATCCACCCACACCTTCATCTCAGAGTCCAAAAAGGCAACAAAAAAACCTGTAATAAATTTGTAATTGTCATGGCAAATATTCCTAAAGATTTAGGTTGCCATGATTAATCAAAATATCTGAGATCAAACTAACTTATGCACTTAAATTGTCCAGTACTGTCTTAAGTATAAAATCAATCCAATCAGTAATTCACAAAAAAATCAATTCTGCATACACCAGAGAAGGCAGGTATCCATTACATAGTAATTGTTACACAGCTGCTATAAATGCTCAATAAAGAAAAACGGCCTTGAAAGCCCATCAGAACTGCTCCCACACTTAAAACTCATGGGTTGCACAACACTCAATTAAGCCTTCTCTTGGTAAGCTTCATTTTCTTTAAAAGTGAAAATCCCATGAAGAAAATAATAGTATTTTAGGGTGGTCCCTAAGTGGCGCTTATCATGGCACCATTGGCTGTGACTGCATTTCTCTTCACAAAGAAAAGCAAGGCACAACTTCCCAAGGATATTTCTGGGAATCACAGTGAGGAACCTCAGAGAAAGAAGAAACCGTTCTTATCTCAACTGCTGCTCCTCTTGCTGTTCACAAGTGGAATGCATTGTGGAACATTGTTTATACCTGAAGGGAATTGGTAATTGGATTCTGGCGTGAGTGTTTTGACTCATTGACCAGTTGAATCCAGGTGTGTGTGTTGGGACTGTCGGCTGACAGTCACGAAATTCTGGGCAGTTGAGTGGAGTGCTTGTGCAGATTCAGTGTAATATAGTATAGAATAAGATAATATAATAAAGTAATTAATTAGCCTTCTGATATCATTGGAGTCAGATGCATCATTTCCTCCCCTTCATTGGGGGTGGCCTTACAATAATTGACCACCTCTGCTGATTCTAGAACTGTCCAGCAAAACATATCCTGCTTGGAGAAGCTCAGAGGGCTACTGAACCCCAAACCCAGGGCCATCAAGTGTGCTTGATGCTGGGGTCAGGTAGGCACAGGACACTTTTAGTGAGGAAGTGCACCCACAGAGTTTTAGAGTTGAGAAATTTCAATATTTCCACAGGATATTTAAAATTATTACACTAGCAACCATACGTGTTCTTAAAGACCTTGATACAAACTTAAAAAACCTGCCTTTGCTCCAGAAGAAAATTCTCCACTATGATAAATCTACAGGGAAGTGCTTTGGCAAAATATATAACATTTTTCTCCCCATAGTGTTTACTAGCTTGAACATAGTTTCTCCCCATTTGGTTTCTTTCAGTCTTCTGCTTTCTTCCAGAAATAGAGGAACATTTATGTTCATCGTTCCTCTCTGCTCCTGCCAGCAGCACTATATCAAAGGCAGGAAAGCACATCGTAAATAAATGCTATTATTGCTAGAACAGTGTGAAAAACACTGTTTCAGTTCAATGACCAAAAAAGATGAAAAATTAATTTCAGGTCATCCCAAACTGAACAAGCCTTCCTGGGCCAGCAGGTTTATTCCTCTAGAGCTTCTTGGTTCTGCATTTTCAGCAAATTCTCTAAGTACACTCATAATATTTATGTCAAGGCCATTAATGAATATATTAAACAAGTCTGAAGCACTCCATTTTTTTTCCTGACCCATTTATTAGAGAGTAGAATGGTTCAGGTTGGAAGGGACCTTAGAGATCATCTTGTTCCAATCCCTGCTGCTGTGGACAGGGACACCTTCCACTGTCTCAGATTGCTCCAAGCCCTGGACACTGCCAGGGATGGGGCAGCCACAGCTTCTCTGGGCACCTCTCCACCCTCATAGGGAAGAATTTCTTCTTTGTACCAAATTTAAATCTACTCTCTTTCAGTTTAAAATCTCAACCCCTTGTCCTGCCCTGATAAGAAGTCCAGATGTTACCAGATGTGGCCACCAGACCAGCCCACGTGGCAGCCAGAGGAGCATTACTGGGGAGAGGCTTCCAAAGAGTTTCTTGCTTTGCTCACCCTGTTAGGTTTTTATTCTTGCTCACATGGATCAGGCAAGACAACTAATGCTGGTCATGAGAGAAATTACTAAACAACACAATATGTATTAACTCTTGTCATCACAAAACCTGCTTCACAACCTTAAAAGATAACTGTCAGAATAAAAAGGCTTGACTGCATCTGCTGTACACTAAAAGCCTGTATCCCATAGGGAAACCAGCTCCCAACCAATTCCTGGCATTCCTGCTATTAACCCTCTGGAGAAGTGCCTGTCCCTCTGTACCACTGAATTTCTTTTCTGTTATCCTCACCAAGGTCACACAATCCTTCCTGCAGGACATCCCACACCACACTGACAGCCCCTTTTACCTCTGCATCTTCAGCAAATCACACCAGCACACTTATATCTGTGCCAAGGCATTTCACACTGATCCCAAAACCAGTCAGGGAAGCTGCAGCACAACCCTGAGGTTGCCACTTGCTGTGTCCCCATAACCGCAGCCGTGGCTCCACCACAACCGATGGCTCCTGAGCCTCCCATATTTCACAAGCATTTGGGGTTTTCTGCCATACAAAGTTCCAATGGCTCAGCTCACTGATTTAGGGTTTTCCAGTTACAGCCATTTCCACTGGCTTCTCGGCTCATTAATGTAATTTACCATGCAACTTCAATATTATTTACACTGACTTTGGTTAAGTCTTCCAGCAATGGTGAACTAAGCCCAGACAGGAATTGAACTTTTTTTCCATTAACAAATCAAAACAACATTTTCTTCCCTGAAAATACTCAATTCTCTTAATTAAACTGCCCAACTTTTCTCTGGCATTTGTTAATTTATCTGAAAGTAAGGAATATTTTATGAATTTATATCAAAGAAAATCTATTCAACCATTTTTTTACATACTTGCACTGAGTTAATTCTTTACAATCAACTAAATTCTGGGTAAGATAAACACACATATGGTACATGAGCCTAAACCTTCCTACGAAACTACACAGTTATACTAGAAAACTACAGAGAAGCTTTTCCTTTCTTAGCTCCTAGCAAGTACCAATCATAAAAAAAATTTGATTTCTAAGTTTCAGAAATAAAGAGCAGCAGATAAATTTAGCAGTATCTGGATTTGCAAAGTAAGGTGTGAAGCTACATCTTTTAGGACCTAAAACAGCAAACACCTGTGCCTGCCAAATGGCCCTGTACTTCCCTGAATTATTCTGTATTTCAGTGTAAAATTAACATTGCATTATAGGCTACAGCACATAAACTCTTGAGAAAGAAATGGAAGCTTTTGAAATAAAAGGTTTCACCTTCAGAACGAAAGCAAAAATGTTTTCAGTAAATCTAATGTTCAATGCTGTTATCTTTTTATATGACCCACAACCAAAAACCAGATACCTTATCTCTTCAGCAGCCAGACAATCTTACTTGGTTTTCGAGATTTTTCTTCCAAGCTGGAAGCATCAACTTTATATATAATAAGCTATCCTTGTTATCTTCCTTATCATAGACCCCTATAAAATACCACAAAGAACTGGATTTTTCCCATTGCCTCTTAAACATATCAATATTAGTGACAGAAGTTTGGCTTAGCCACCAGAAATCATATTCCTCTGTCACTGCATTTTTAAAATGACACCCAGCCTCCACAATCTGCATTCACAGAACTCTAAGCACATTTAAGCTAAAAATTATTTGCATAGTTACATTTAAATTGCTTATTTTGTCCCACTTCTAGTGCAGTATCGAAAGACAAGGAATTTCACCCAAACAAGCCCTAAATGTCATAATAACAACCTCTGTCCTGCTCACTCTGCACTACAATAACTCTTAACCTCAAGCAGGTCCACACTAAAATGTTTTTTCCAAACAGCTAGAGAAGAAATCTTGCAAGAAACTCTGGACTGCCTACACTGCATTTTGTTGGTTATTTTGCTTGAGCACAAATGAAAAAGAAATGTAGAATAACTTTGGGAAAGTTACTGAGAGCTAAAATACAAATCTGAATCTGGTCTAACACGCAGTAGTATGAATCAAGAACCTTCACAACTACCAGTTTTGATAAAACAGAATAACAAACACGAAAACTAATTCAGAACATTCATTTTGATAAAACAGAGTAACCAAACATGAAAACTAATTTAGAACATTTGTTCTCTACCTTAGAAGATCACAGGTGCTCACTCCAGCAGGTCTCACCCAGGCAGCAGCAAGTATCCAGAGAGTTCCCAAGAATTTTCTGGTTCAGGGACAGTGACACAGAACCTGAGGATTTTGCACCAAATTGTGCACCAGGTTAGCAAAGCTGCCCACCAGGAGAAACCGCCCTGGGTGAACAAGCCTGGAGGGAAATGGCAAAGCACCCTCAAAACAAGGCTTTATACTGGTTTGCCAGGTGATCCTCATCAGCAAATTAAACTGACAGGGAGCAAAGGGCACCCTGATTGGGTACAGGAGGAGAGCCTGCCTAATTAACATTAGCTAGTTAAGCTAACACCTGGGTACCACAAACTGTGTGCAGTCAGAAAGTAACTTATTTTTATTGATGCCCAAACAGGATGGAATATAAACATTTGCTGTCACACATGCATTCTCTGCAGATCAAGAATACTTTAAATCACTTGTCAGCCTGTCATTTGACAAATTAGTTAATTTATCAAGACACAGTCCACTCTCCTAAACCTAAATCTAATATTTTTTTCTGCCAAAAATCACAGATCAAAGGTTTAACTAAAGACTTAACAATGAGACAACTCTTATAGCCAGACCACTGAATTTTCAGCCATGGATATAATTTTTATGATTTGATTGTGCATGAATTTGGGCTATAATTTATGGGCATCAGATCCTTTTTAACTGCTTAAATAATAGCCTGGGCTCTGCAATGAAAACTATTCTGAATATGATCAGATTATTCTGAATGAGTGACCAAATTTAGCATGTTTGGTGTGGCAGTTTTAGGCATTGTTTTAACCTTAATCTGCAATATTTATTCACAATATAGCATAAAAGAGCAATGTTCTTTTTTCAACTTTTAGAATATTCTGAAGCAAATTAACCATGGTACCCCTCTAAATTACCAGGTGGAAATTACTTAAAAATTGGAAGAGTTCCTGATTAATTTAAAATAAATCATAGAATTTAAGAGTGCTTTGGATTGGAGGGGATCCTAAACATCATGTTGGGAAGGAACATCTTCCACTATCCCAGATTGCTCCAAACCCATCCTATTTGGAATTTGTTCCTTATCTCCAATCTAAAACTATTCCCTTTCAATTTGAAGTCATTCCTCCCTGTCCTATCATTTCATGCACTTGTAAAAAGTCCCTCTTGAGATTTCAATTACACAATACACAAAAAAAAAAAAAATCAACTTATATTTTCCGCTAAGTTTTTCAATAAAATTCCTGAACTATTACTTGTTAAGAAAACATTGGATGAAGGTGCTAGTTACAATGTGGTGTAATGAATGAAAACGTGTTTAGCAGCTCTGCTTGCACAATTTCCTTAATTTTGTCAACAGAAAAGAAGGAAAAAACACCCACATTTTGATTAGAAGAAACTATTTCCTTTTTTCACAATCTACATGAAAGCAAACACATTCCCTTGTTGCCACAGTTACCAGATGACTAAGTTGTCCTTAGAAACTTATTCCACACAAATAAAGTAGTTGTTCTTTCCCCCTTGAAACGTTTCTTTGATGTGTGTTCAAAGGTGGGTGAGCAGGTGGTAAGACTGTTAAATGCTCCTTGTTTTTCCAGAGCACTGAACCACAGACACATCTAAAGAACAGCAAATGCTGTCCTGCATGGGTAGGAAGATGCTCTAGCCAGCAGAGGAAACCCTTCTCCTTCAAAGCATTATTTCCTAAACTAACAGATGTAAATCACCTCACAGAATCAAGAGGTACAGACAAACACATGGAGAAGAACTGGGCAGCAAAAGCAAAGGAGCAGAGCTGCATTAAAGATTTACAGAGTTTCATACAAGGGCCACCACTGCCTGCAGAGAAGCCCACTTAGGCAATCTCTGGCCTGCTGAGACTCAAGCAGAGTCTGTTGTTCCTCTCAAAAAATATTGAGCATATTAATTCTATTGTTTGTGCCGCCCTGAAGCTGTCACCAGAGTGGAGCTGCTTTTCTTTGGTAGAAAATATTGGAATTTCTAATGAAAAATGAATTCCCACATGTTTTCTGTTATTTTTCCCCAAACATTAACATAATGTTCACACTCTGGCACAAAGAACAGGAGCCATGTAGCCTGAAATTTGAAGGTGTTTCTCCAGGAAGCATTCACCTTCTCTGATGTGCTGCCCAAGGGCCAGGTAGCCATAAACCCCACAGACCTTCCATATTTAATGGAATCCAGGGCAAAACATGAAATTTGGTGAATCTAATTTTCATCTGGTTAAACCAGGGAAGTCTTCACTGAGTTCAGAAACCCGAATTTACAGCAAGAAGAGTGGACGTACTTTAGCACTTTTTAGTCAATTTGGTAGCTTTTTTCCTTTACTGCTTGCTGACTGTTAAACCCATTTCATGAGAAATTAAAATTTAATCACCCATAGGAAGGGAAGATGATCATGATACACAAAAACCTTCATTATTTTTGATACCCATCTAGGTATCAAAATATATTATGAAGTTCTAGGTGAGCAGATAAGGACAATGGTAGTGAATTAACTTGTTAGAAAAATCCACAGGTATTGGACCAATTACCATAATTTCACAATACTGATGAATATTTAAATGTTTTGCAGTTTAATGCTAAATTTTGCAAACAAGATGTCTGATCTGGAAAATAAAGTTCTAATGATATCATATTGTATTTTATTTTACTTCATTTCCTACTTGTGCAGCTTTCCATTTAGATGAAAATTTTTTCACCTAAAGGAGGACAGAATTTTCTCCACAATTTATCTTTTATACTCTATAAACCATTCTTCATGCAATAATTTCAGCTGCTTTTTGTTTATCAGAATACAGATTCTTTTCAGTAAAGTGCAAGAAATATGTCAGATTTGTCTTCTGGATATTTCCATTACAGAACAGCTCATTTAACCAATGAGCAGAGGTCACTGGAGAACCTGGGGAAAAGAAATCTCTGCAAGGTCGTGTCTAAACACTTACAGTGCACTGTTGACTTCATGGTAGCAGAGACTTTCACAGAGTTCTTTGGTGGGAGGAGGTGAGCTGCTTTCTTTAGCTCAACAGCATTTCCAGGAAATCCAGATCCTGTTCTTGTTTTGTGCTGAGGCTTTATGTTTCTGCCTAGGAAAGTTGAAAAACTCAAGTGCTTTCAAGGTATTATCTCTGTACTGAATCATATTCATTTAATACGCAAGTGTTTCCTTTCAATATTTTGTAAATGTTTTATTTTAACTTGGTTTATTTTTAGAAATATATATTACTCACCAGACTGAATCACGGGAGGATACTATATGTGGTGTTTTATTTACAAAATTCTTTAAATAAAATATTCCCACAATTTCAAAGCTTTTCCTCATATTTCATGAGCAAAGAAACACACTGAAGAGAAACCTTTCCCATTTGGACAAATGAGTATTTTCCAATTACAAAGGCTTGTTACAAAATACTTTATCTGATTCTCAGCAGCACCAAATGCCATAGATTTTATTGGAACATTCAGTTAAAAGCATATCAAATTAGGTTACCAGCTTTCAGTGATATTTCTGAAATGGTTTTTCTCTTGCCATACAAAACCATCCAGGTTTTGCAGTATTCTGTCCTGCAGCCTTGGCCACATCACCTGTCACAAAACCAGGCTCTGACAGAAAAGGCAGAACAGCCACAGACTCTTTTTGAGCACCAGAGAGATGCAAGTGTGACCAGCAGGCTCAGGCAGTGCCTCCAGACCTGCAGTGCAGATTCTCAAAGACAGATCTGTGCATTTCCTTCCCCACAGAGCAAACAAGATACTCACCTCAAAGTGATGCTATAGTCCAAAGCAGCTGTATTTGTATTTGGGCACCCCTGGAAGCCTCATCCTTGGTGGGATTTTAAAAAGCACAACAGTACTTTAAATGTATCCCACTGAGTTTCAATAGAGTGTAAATCACATCTGTGATTTTTGGAGTTCCAGACAAATAATTCAAATAATTGTTTTGACAACACTCTCTCTGTGCTATTAAGAAGCCAGTTAAAAAAAAAAAAAAAAAAAAAACAACAGAGTTAATGCATCATCAGAAACTACAATTGTAGAATTTCACACTTTTTTAGCAATAAACATTTACACTCAACTGACTTTCCAAAAATTTCATCCTCTTAATTTCTTTTTAATTTAAAATGACAGAATAAATCTAAAAATACAGTAGGAACACATTATCTGAACTACTTTTTTTATTCTTTTAAGGAAGAAAATAAATGTTAGCACAAAGCTGATGCAAAGAAACCGTGAGAAGTGATTGGTGACAGATGTGAGCACGCCCTCCCACAGTGGTGCCACCAGAGCAAGGTGACGGACTCTGCACTTGTGCCAGTAAATGCTGCCACAAATCTTGGCCACCAACACAAGGAACTACAGGAGTGACCCTTGGGGACTGCCTTTCCATCGTGTTTAACACCTTCCAAACCTCACTGCCACATCCAGAGGGAACATTGCATGGCCCCAGCAGACAGCTAGAGGGGAGGAAAACTGCAGGGGTTTTTCACATTTTTCAGAGAAATGTTTTCAGTCACTCTGTAAGGAGAACAAGGGAATGAGGTGTTGACCATGCCACAGCTCTGTCAGGCAGTGAAATAACTCCTGTTCTTTCAGGGCCTCTGATGCTGCCTGTCCTCTGTCTCTCAGAAGAACCTGGGAGAGGATCCATAGAGTAAAAGCAGGGCTACCGCAACAAAGGGGAGAAATGATGCATCTGACTCCATTGATATCAGAAGGCTAATTAATTACTTTATTATACTGTATTATTCTATCTTATATTACACTGTATTACACTGACTGTAAACTGAATCTGCGCAAGCACCCAACTCCACTGAAGTGCCCAGAATCTTGTGACTGTCAGCCAACAATCCTGACACACACGTGGATTCAATTGGTTAATGAATCAAAACACTCACACCAGAATCCAATCAAACAAATTCCTCCAGGTAAACAATCTTCCTCAATGCATTCCACTTGTTTTAAAACACAGGAACAGTAAATGAGATAAGAATTGTTTTTTCTTTCTCTGTGGTTCAGAGAACGTGAATCTCAGAAATAACCTTGGGAAGTTGTGCCTTGCTTTTCTCTGTGAAGAGAAATGGGGCACAGATCCAAACCCTTTCCCAGCCATCTGGGGCAAGAGCACAACTCTCCCTTAGCTCATCCAGCCACGAGGCAAAGTTTGGGGTAACTGCACAGCTGAGGCCCATTCCAGGCACAGACAAGTTTTCTGTGTGCATCAAAGCAGGACAGTGTCATGTGGTGATCATGGCTGGGAAATTTGAAGGCAAAATTGTTTGCAAAATTGAAATAAATGTCTCAGTCCTATCACAGTGTCTGGAGAACTGGAGACAGACAGTGCTGGCCCATTTAAGCAGCAGTTATCTGCACTTCCACTCTGCAAAGCCTCTCCCAAGCAGTGTCTTTCATCTCCTCCTGTTGCTGAGATTACTGTGTGCAGACAGGAGTGTTTTGGAGTGATCTTAAAGTGCTTTTAACGGGTAACATGCGGAAATAAATAATTCAAGCTTTTCTGGAGTGTTTCTTTAGTGTCTCAGCTTACATATAGAGAGTGCTTTTATGGAGTGCTCACCTGTACGATGGGTTGTGCTCTCTGCTAAGTGTTTTGCCCAAATGACTTTTGAATGCTCTTCTAACACAAAGATAGTAGACTTTTATATCCCTGCTGTGATCACACCCCTGCTAGGCAAGGGATCTAAACTACTAGACACAATTACTGCCATGGTTTCTAGCAAAAGTACACATGCTGTACCATTTAACAACAATATTATGTGAGTTTTCAATGAACTGTGTCTAACAGGAATAGTATATGGGAATAAAAAAGAACAGAGAATTTTTGAAACAATCAGGCAAGATTTAATACTATCAAAAGAGACAGTAACATAATAAACATTAAAGACCTGAAATTACAGCTGCAAGCATATCCCACAGCACTTTGGTAATACCAAAGTGTCTTAAATTTGTCATATCTACTGAGAATTATTTATAATAGAATTATGTATGATATGATATTGAGTGGCTATGGTGCTTTCTGATTATCCCTCCCTGCTAACACATGATCCACATCAAAAGAAATACACATTTTCTCCTGAAAATGCTGGATATTCTGCTGCCAAGTTTTCTTTTAAAATACCCATTTTTTAACACTTGCATGTTTGCTCAGGATCAGGCGATAAAAGCAAGTTACAGTTAACGCATTCTGTGATGTTTTTTCTGACATTTTCTGTAAAAAATACTCATGACTAAAGATTTCAGTAGCTACTGATATAGTTTATAATCCCTTAAAGTTTCACAGAATAGCAGTCCTAAAAAATGTTTTAAACCTCTTTTTTTTTCTCCCTCTGTTCTCTTTTTTTTTTATAGCACAGCCCAGGAACCCAGCCTTTAGGAGAGAAGTTTGGCTGGTGGCATCAAAATTGAAGCTTTCATGGTGTCTTAACGTGTCTTGGATGGCACAGACTACTGTACAACTGAGATAAAATTAAACATCTTGGTCCAGGGATGTTGAACAGTTTCACTTTAGGTGACACACAGTACAGACACTATTTTTATCTCTGGGTTAACAGCCTGCTCTTGTAGCAAACTCCTTTGCTTCTGTATCTCACCAGCACATCCACTCAGAATCACAGAATTTCTAGGTTGGAAGAGACCTTTAAGATCTTTGAGTCCAACCCATGTTCTAACACTCCACAAGAGGCAAGGGTGGATGTTGGGGGGTGAAGCCTGTGGGCCAAAGCAGATTAAAATTTCAGCTGACTGGTGTAAGGTCAGAGGAACAGGGCCAGGCTCTGAGCACACCAAACTGAGCACTTACACCTCCCCTGTGCTGCAGCCTGACCCAACTCATGCTGTGATGTTACACAGCAGTAATTAAACACATTTCAAAGGCTGCTGCCTACAGGAGATGGGACTGGATGACCCTCCAAGCATCACATTTATGACGCTGCAGAATAATGTGAATATATGGTTTTGTAAAAGTAGAGACAGCTAAAATAATGAAGACTGTAGAAAATTTGAGTGGTTTTACTCATCCCTTCTCAGGATATAAAAATATTTGGCACAGATCAAAAAGGCAACAAATCATCCTCCCAGCACGAACAGTGCTGATTCGTCCCAGCAAGGAACAGAAATGGCTGTAGAGAAAAGACCTTGCAAGACATGGAGACTGGCCAGCCTGCTGGGAAGACCTGACAGCTTTCCTCAAAAGGTTTCAACTGATTTTATTTGACCATACTGAAATTTTCTTCCCCTCTGCCTTGTAAGCAGCAGTTGTTTACAAACTGCATCTCCTCTTTCCTCAGTGCAGTGCCGCTGCTGTCAACCCAAGACACATTCTCCTATTCAGCCTTCCTAAATTTCACTGATAGATGTACCAAGTGTAACCTGGTGATAAGATTAGTGGTTAGAGTCTATTAAACATTCCTTGAAAACAACCTTTTACTGAACTAATGAGCTTCCAGCTCCACCTGGGTTTACAATTTACATATTCAAAAATCCTATTTGACTATATGTTAGAGTGTAGAGATTTATGTTTCCTTTTCCAGCAGATTCTGGCACAGTATCAGAGCAAACATTAAAAATAGGAAAGTAAATTGCACTGTATTGTTCATCCATTGCAGGATGAAAGCTTATTTGCACATGGGCAGGTAGCTTGCACTATTTGCTTTCACCAGAAGCAGCTGAAACCAGTAGCTAACTCATAGGCAGGATGATTTATAATACACTGTAGTGCCAGCCTGTCAGCTGACTGCTGTAGAATGGTTTATCTACACCTGAGGTTTGGCACCTCTTCTCCTACTCTGTCTCACCTCAAAATGCTCAGAGACCACATCTTTCATGCTCTCCTGCTTTTGCTGCTGCTGACAGGAACAAAAGCTGCAGTGCCAGCCAGTTTTCATACATTTAGGTTTCAAGAAGACACTGTGCTAATTCCTATAAAGTACTTACAAATGCAGAGTGTAAAATCTCATATGTTGGTAATCCTAGACAGTTATCCTGAAACAAGTCTCTGGTGGCACAGAATTATTTAAGGATTGCTCACATGCTTTATTGTCTGTTTTACTTTGGGCTTCAGCTTTGGGAGCAGTCAGAAGGTGAGGAAATGGCTTCACTGGGGCAAACTGAGAGCCCAGAGAGACATCCATTTGAGGAGAACATAGGGCTCAGCAGGGACATAGCCCCCATGGCAAGGAATGGTCCTCAAGTCTCTGTGTGGAACAGAATGTTTCTCCCTAGCAGCTCTCAAAGGGTGGCAAAAGTTCTGAGAAAACCCTTTTTTTCCTAATAAACCCCCTCTGTAGCTGTAGGTAGTCCTTCCCTCAAAGCATGGTTTTGATTTCTCTTTCAAGTACCTGTAGAAGCCCAGATTTCCCTCCTGAAGCAACATCCCCAAAGGAAAGCACCAAAAATACCCTCAGTAATCTGTGCATCCATTTCTTGACATTTTTCAGTAATTCCATCCATCACTGTTTCTCAATTTTGCCTGGTAAGAGCAATAGGGATCTAACTACAGTATCATTGTTGATCACAGCCAAAAAAAAAAAACTATATGGGCACTTTAAATTTTATTGTTCTAAAATTACTTTTATGCTATGATATGTTCTTTGCATTTCAAAGCAAATCCATATTTAAAATTAAGCACATGCTTTAAGGCTTTCACCCAGGGCATTTCTCTAAGCCATTTACAGGCAGTTGCAGCTTTGACTGCAGATAAACATTTTTAACTAAGAGGATGAGTTACATTACTCACTTAGCTCAGTGCTGCTCTTTATCTGGCTCCCATTTTCATGTTGGATCAAACCCTGAATGCCACAAGACAAAAGGAAGATAATCAGATTGTTGTTTTGCATTACTTGGCCTACATGGTAAAGCCATTCAAATGCATTTAGGAAAATCTTCTTGTTTAGATGTATTACAAATCAGCAAATAAATTAGTGCTTACTTACAAGCTTCATAAATCACTTTCCTCTCTGTATGCCTTTTTTTTTCTTATTTTGCTATTTAGGATGTAGATAATGCCTATTTTGGAAGGCCCTTGTGGATAAAAGCACTTACTGACTTGGACTCAGTAAAAAAACCCAAAAAAACAAAACCACAGTGACCTGAAAATTTAATACCCCAAGGCTCCTTTCAGACATGAAACAATGAGTATGAGGGAATGCCTCCAAATCCTCAAATTTTCATGTGGTTTACCAGAAAGCCATAAACTGTCTTGGTCAAAACTGGTCCCAAACTCACCGACAGTCAACTTCCAGAAAGTTCAGAGTGAACTGAATTTCAGGCTCTGTTACGAAACCCTGTTTTTACAAAAGCACAAATGAGAATCCACAGAGCCTTAAGTTCATTTTGTATCAGACTGAATTAAAGCAGCTCAGTAATTAAAGACATGAAAGTTGTAATCACTAATGACAAGCATCCACAGAGCAGCTTGGGGGTGGCACTGGTGACAGCCACCTTCCTTCTCCCAGCAGATCAGCCTGGGACAAAAACATGGAGTTTGGTGACCTGGATGCTAATTTCCCCACACATTCCTCAGGAAAGCTAATGCATTATTTGCATATATGCAAACACTGGAGGGATTTTTGTGCCCACCATCTCCATCTGCCTCTGGCTCAGCCCATCTATGCCACCTCAGGCATAAGCAGATACTGCAAAAACTGTGCTCTGGAATATCTGTTGATGCTTTAAACACAGGCACCTCTCTAATTAGTAGCTTATTAAAGATTATGCATATGTTATTTTTAATAATCTTAAAAAATTTGGCTTCAGCTTTACTTTCCTGGACAGCTCCTCAGTAGTGACACAGGATTGCCCAAAACATGTCCATTACAGCCATAGTGCTTCTACACAAATTCTGCTGCCTTTGGAAATTTTTGCTACTTCTGAAATACTCTAGAATATTTCAACCGTCTGTATTTCACCTGATATATTACTTGGAAATGAGGAGGTTCCCTCTTTTTCAGAACTGGACATATGAATTGTCTTATCACAGAAGAGCAAACTCCAGATCCATGTTCAGGTTGCTGATTTTTAAAAATTTTCTTAGACTCTATTTATCTCTCAATTAACTAATTAATT
The DNA here is from genome assembly GCF_028769735.1 of Zonotrichia leucophrys gambelii. Classification (NCBI taxonomy): domain Eukaryota; kingdom Metazoa; phylum Chordata; class Aves; order Passeriformes; family Passerellidae; genus Zonotrichia; species Zonotrichia leucophrys. Next base: position 7,822,254 of record NC_088177.1, on the reverse strand, counting down.
TGCTGCACAACAAGAACTAGACCAAGTCTCTTGAACTGGCATCCAACAGAGGCAACACACAGCAGCCCTGGGTGGGTGGCAGTGAGATGTGATGACTTGGCTGAAATTGGTACAGCTGGAGCACCAGCAACTCCTCCTGATATAAACTTTGAGTAGCCAGCTGAGGGGAAAACATTTAACCAATTTCATCCAATCCTGAGGCTAATTCCTCATTGGAAGCTGGAAATTATGTCACTTTTAGAAGATGAGTTCTAAGTGCTGTTCTTTGCTTTTTAAGTCTCCTGTTTCTGATGAAAACTAACCAAAAATACCTTCAGGGCTGCCATGGGACTGGTTCTAAAGAAAACATCATTTTCATATCCAAGAGATATCCTCAGAAGGGATCCCATGAGGTGGCTGTGTTTGCATAGACTCTAACGCAGTAACATGAGTTTCAGAAGTCAGACTCTGACAGTCCCAGGAAGAGGAAGGAAAATGTCATTCTATTCACAGTTTACAAAGCACTACAATTTTTATGGTATTTTAAATTTGTTTTATATCTTTAAAGTCAAAACCAGCAGTCTCACACACTATGCACTAGGTGTTTTATCACCATTTTCAGTCAAATAAACTTTAATTAGTTTGAGGTTTTTTTAAAAGGTACTTGACATTTTCCAGTCTCCAAGGGGGTTTTTGCCTGCAACCCCTCTGCTCCTCTTTTGGAAAGGACAATAAGCCTTCTGCTGCTCACCTGTTTAATCCTACAAACTGTAACAAACTATGGGATGGAAAGAGAATTTATGTTTATTTGTTTACTCCTAAAGTGTCTTAACATCCCCCACTGATTTAAGTTGGGGGCAGGCTGTGAAATTTTACTTACAGAACCAGCTTTGATATTTCTTTTAAAACAAAATGCTTAATTTTTACAAAATAAAATGCTGAATAATGTGACCCTAAAAAATTTTGCTTATCTGTTGACCTGAAAGAAGGATAAAATGTAATGTAAACTTAAGTATGAAGAGAAAATCACATGGGACAAAACCAGTTTCTTTTGAGCATAGATTCTAATCTATTCTAATAAGAATTTAAGGTATGAGTGGTCTGTAAACTTTATATTTTTGCAATTTAGCAGTGAGAATACACGTGATATCACTGATGAAACAAATGTTTGTCAGTCTATCCTGAGCCTGTATCTCCTTACAGGCTAGGAGACAATATCAGCTGAATCATATAAAGTATTTCAGATTCAAGTCAAATTCTGTTGTATTTTATTTCCATTTACAAGGTACATATTCTTTGCCAAAATATTCTACATTTTGTATTTGAGGTTTTTTTACCAAGAATTGCTTAAATCATTCTTAAATGTGATCTGGAACTGTTCTGAAATAGTAAGATTTTTGATGTCTTCGTTTGGTTACCATAATCAGCCATTATTGATCATCAGCTTTACTCCACAATCTGAATTTTTATCTCTTTATTAGCATGGGAGATCTGACCTCAGTTAACTCAAAAAGCTAGCAGAAGGATATGATTGTGCAAAGCATGAGTACTTCTACTCAAAGACCCATTTCTACTTTAGGGGGAAAAAATAAATAAATAAACTTCCACTTCTAAAAGTAAAGTGCAAAATATACAAGTTCGCTAAAAATAATTTTCATTGAAGTTTATCTAAAACTTTTACATATTCCATTGAAATATCTTTTAATCTAGACAAGTTGAGAAATACTACTTATTTTTTGGACCTTCAGGGCCCCCAGATGAGCCAAAACAGCATTTTTTTCATTTAAATAATCCTTGGAACAACATACATGGTAGAACCCAGAGGAACAAGTACTTACTCACATACAGTGTAAAAACCTGCATATTTGTTTTAATTTTTTATGGTTTTTTGGCACATGCCCTGTCAGGAGAAGGCAGCCAGACCACACGCTGGCTGTCTGACTGTTTCAATCGTTAGCTATGCTGTTTCATACCACAGGCAACAACCCAGCTTCTGAAAAGCTTTCCATCCACAGAGGAGATGGTCTTGCCATAACAGCTCCTGCTAGAAAATGTAGATAGGCATATCAATTAAGTATTTTTATATTTTTCGTTTATGGGAAATCTTATACTGTAATATCCACGTAAAAAATGAAGGAAAGGAAGGAAGGGAAGGAAGGGAAGGAAGGAAAGGGAGGAAAGGGAGGAAAGGGAGGAAAGGTCTGTTGGCACATAAGAGGAAAGTCTCATAACAATTGCTACCATATGAACTCTTGAGCTGAAGGAGGAGCTTTCGTTTCTGAATATTTTTTACTTAGAAACAACATAAAGCCAGCACAAGCAAGACAGCTCTACATCACTTTGATATGACCTCTATTTTTCAACATCATTTAGCCTTCTGAAAGGCTATGCCTAGAATTTGCATTGCAGAAAATGCAAATAACTCCAAAGCTCAAGGAAACATCTTTTCTGTCTCAAAGAAACATCTGATGAAGCAACTTTAGTTTACTCATGAACTGGCAAACCTAATTAAAGGATCCAGGATGTTATAGTGACGGATTTGGACACTAATACATATCTGAGAAAGAAGCTGGCTTCAAAGCAAACAGAGAAGCTTCTATTCATAAATATTTAACTGAAGCGTTGATACAAAAATGAGAAAATTTCCTTCATTCTATTCCCTAAGGAATTTCTTTGAAACAAAACTGCTCATTGAAACTAGCAACTCCTAATTCTCACAGATATGGGGGAATTTAATATAAGCATTTGTTTTAAAAAACCTACAAATTTCCAGTTTAGCAAGATGACATGACATTTGAGTCATGGAATCCCAGAGTGGTTTGGGTTGGAAGGGCCCCTATAGATATTTCACTCCAAGTCCTCTGCAATGGTCAGGGACACCAGATTGCTCAAAGGTATCCAGGGCTTCCCAGAGGCTGTGCTACACCTTCAGCTCTGCCCCATGGCTATGCCAGACTTCAAGGTGTCCTTTTCCAGCTGTGTAAAATTTGTCCTCAGAAGGCAGGAGTGCACTTCTGTCGTTTCAGCTGCAGGTCCAAGTGATAAGTGACCCTTACAGTGATCTCAAAGGACCTGTCTCAGGTCCTTTTCCAACCCTAGATCTCCCAGGGAGACCTCAGCCAGAGGGCCGGTAAATCTCACTTTAGAGATTTACCTGCTGCTCTTTAGGGGCTGGAGGCCCTGGCGGCTCATGGCAATTACCCCATCTCCTCAGACAGCAGCCTGTCCCTCTGGCTGGCAGACCTCACTGCCCCACCAGCACATCTCCAGAACCAAAATCCTCTCTCTTCCCTTGCCTGTGCTGCCTTGTGCTGGTCCTCCCTTTTCACAGCAACACTTAGTTAATCAGATCTGAGTGGGAACACACAGAGTTCCAGTGTCTCACCTCATGACTCTCTCGGCTGTTGGAATGGGATCACACCTGACCATGGGCCTGTACCCTCTGCTACTTGATTTCAAAAATGTTTTGAAATCATGTGATTGTGCTGGTTATACAAGGAGAGCAAGTTTAGATGGCCTTTCTACCATGGCTGGAGGATGGTTTGAGTGTTCAAGCACATTAAATACACAGAAAATGCCAGGTGACTTTGTGATTTAGTGATGATTGGAACGCCCACTGATCTTCTTCTCCTTAATCCCATTTCAGTAGGTGGCTCTTGGACTGGTAAGATTAGTAGCCTGCCAATAATTATGTGAATTTAATGCCAGCTTCTAAATTTTATTTAATTGCTCTGAGATTCACTTTAAGTTTCTGGTCCAATAACATTTTAGTAATTAGTGACCTAACAGACATAGAATAATGCAGTGTCATTTGGATGAAGGTTTTGTTAGTTCAAAGAAGATCAGGCACTCTTTCTGTAATTGAGTCCAGGGTACAAAGATGTCTCTGTGCAGGGTGTTCCCATTCCCAGCATGGCCCTGTGAGGCTGCTGCACCATGGGAAGAGCATCCATCTGCACTGCAGCCCTGCTAGTGAAACCTGGGAAAAACCCAGCCATGCTTTAACTTCCCTTGAAAACACAAACTGCTTCTGAGCGTGTGCATAGCAAAACTGTTACTGCTCTGGTTATTGGTAGTTATTTATCAGTTACACTCAGGATCTGCAGCAGATTTCAGCAATTACTCTGGTTTTACTCTTTGATTCCATCCACATTTCATCAGCACGCTGCTCCAGCATGCATTATACATGCTGTGTATTCCTCCAGCACGCTCAGTGTTCTATGTAGAAATGATGGATCCAAGATGCCCCAGAGTCTGCCTCAAAAAGTTGTACAATCAAGTTTCCTCATAAGATCATTTGATGCATGTTGATGGCACTCAACACCACCAGCTTTCGTCTCATCAGCTGACTTGGATCATATCTTGCCTTCAGGAAAGAAGGGCAAAAATCTTTGTAACTCACCACTAAATATAAAGCTACATTATTAAGAAACATAACTCAAACTCCTTCAGCAGAGCCAGGCAGATTTCCCAGCTCTGTGGCATTTCTCATTGAATGACAAGCAAATCAATCAAATGTGGCTGGACAGGGAAGATTTTCATTAGCTTTTTGTGTCTCTCCTCTGTTCTTCACACAGCAATGAAGATCACAATTACATCAGTTCATTACTTTGACACTGCAAAGATACTTAAACATTCTTCATAATAATATTTCTTATTTAGAGAATATGCTTCCTCCAAATTTTAGATCCTTCTATCTCTTTAGGAAAGGTGAATACAAATATCTCCAGGCTGAAAGAAAAACCAAAATCCAAATACAACAGCACCTTTATTCTGCACCTTGTCCAAGTGCCTACAGATGACCTATAGAGAAATCAAGAGTCACCTACCCAATGACTCTGTCCTCTTAAAAATCAACATAACTTCTGCCACTTTGTCTTAAAAAGGAACAAGACTGGTTCTTTTCCTCTTGAATATTGTATTTCAGCTGGATATTGGAAAGAGATGGGAGCCCTCAAGGTCTCACCACTTCTTACACCAAGCCCTCAGCAGCCCTGTGGAAGATATTTAAGTTTTCTTTGTCTCAATGTCCATCACAGAAGGGAATTAATAGTGCTTAATTGTTCATCATGTTGGCATGAGACAAGAACATGACCATTTCTTGATGTGTTTTTCGAAAATGCAAATTGTCACCTACGGAAACTCCTAAATATCACAGTCCTGACTCAGAAAAATACATGCAAGAAAATGTCTGAAAAGAAGAAATTTTGATTAAATAATGACTGTGGGATTAGATCTGTTATTAAAAAGATAAAACCCATCTATTATCTAGCTTTTGTAGCCAGGGATATTCTCCATAAATCATAATGAATAAAGTAGTCACATAAAATAATACTGAATGCAGAAGGGTTATCAGTGTCATTTTAGTATTACCTCTTACCATCTTCATTATCTTAGAAACTTTTTATCATCTTTTTTTTTAGGTATCATTTTGAGAAAACACTGAGAATCAGATATTAAGTATTTTCAAGTAAGCCCCCCTTACTAAAAACAGTTATAATATTTTATCTCTTTTTCTCCCCTTTTCTTCTGAAAGATTTATCAGCTCAACTCATTACCACTAGCTTTTCATCTACATGAGAGTTGTCCAGAGGCAGTAGGATGAAAAATACAATAATACAATATGAAGAGAAAACATTACCACAGAGCAATGTATGCACAAAGCACAATTTCTTACAGCTCTTCCAGGCTGCCTCCCTTTAGATGGGAGCAGATATTATTGACAACTCTGCTGTGCTTCATAGCACTTTTAATTTTCTCCTTTTTTTATAGAATCATGGAATAATTTGAGTAGTTAGGGACCTCTAAAATTTATCGAGTCCAACCACCCTGCAGTGAGCAGGGACATCTTCAACCAGAGCAGGCTGTTAAGGACCCCATCCAATCTGACATCCAATGTTCCCAGGGATGGACCTTCCACCACCTCTCTGAGCAACCTGTGCCAGTGCTTCACCACTGTCATTGTGAAAGACATCCTTATATCTAGTTTAAATCCACCCTCTTTAAATTTTAATTACCCCCTTCCTTACCCCAACAGGCCCAGCTAAAAATTCAACAGGCCCAGCTAAAAACCCCATCCTTTTCCTAAGATGAGAAAGTGCTGCCCTTTAAGTGTTGCAAGGCTGCTCTGAGGGTCCCTGGATATTTCTACAACACCTTGGCTCCAGCTTGAAAACTCCCAGCCACCTCTGCTGCTGCAGATGGCATCCGGCCACTGGCTGGCAGACAAGAACTTTGATGCTTCCACAAATACTTTTGGCATAAAGTCATATATTTGGCATCTTCAGCCTTAGGGGTAGAGGATGATCAATTCCATGGATATTTTCTTGGAAACTAAAATTATCAAAGATAATGAGAAGAAAAGAAAAACAAAAAACCAAAGCTGTTTGTGTGGTATGCAGTGAATTGATGCTCTGCAGAACTGAGTTCACTAATAAAACAAATATCTTGGGAGTAATTTCTTATCCATTAAGATGACTTATAATTGATTAATGATGTATACAGTCTCAACATTTTCCTTTCACTGAACATTTTCATATTACAATGCCCAGAAATATTTCTATAAGTATTTAATGGCAGAAATAGATTTGGTCCATCTTATATAAACTCTCATCTGCTATGCTTTACTCTGTGTCAGAGGGAATAGTCATTGCTGTTCAAGGATATCATCTGTATTAGACAGACAGCCAAGAGAACCTACAGCTTTTATCAAAAAGCTGCCCTCCAGCCTTTACATATTTACAATTTGCATTTATCTTTTTAAGCTTTCAATAAGCAATTTCTCTGAGATATTTCCTCTAAGATGTTTTATTGTTTGTTTACAGTAATTTAGCTACTTTATCAGCCACTTAGATGATATATTTACTCAGCTACTTCATCTGCAACATGCTTCCTTTTATGTCTCATGATCTACATTGCACTTTCTACAGCAGAATTGTAGCTATTCAATAATTTAAACTTTGACATTATGAGAGTTTGTCAAACAGTCATAGTACTAATTTGGAGAACTCTTACATTATCACACTCTATGTAGCCTATACCTGTAGATATTCCACATTTTCATTTAAAAAGTTAAACTATAAATGCTGATTGTGTAAGTGTGCATGATCAATCACACAAGTCACCATTCAAACCAGTCATTAAATAGAAATGAAACTTTGTGCTAAACTGTAATGTTAGTAGTTTCATTCCTATGCTCTAAATGCAGAAATCATTAAAGACTGATATTTGGGCTTTTAGATACTTTACTGTGTGCTTTCTCTGCAGTAGCAACACAGAAGAAATACAGGAAAGTAATGAGCACATTGCATTCCTCCTCAAAAATAATTGACTTTACAAGAAGGCAGCTTGAGAATTGTTAGTGTTTTAAAAAATACCAAACCATAAAAAAATAAAATTCTTCCCAAATCCCACTGTATCAGTTGTGGGCACTTTTCCAAAAACTTGCAGTGCACTTTTTCTGCAGTGTGTGCAGCATCCATCAAACAAGAGTACACACTATTTTTTGATTAGAGTTTAAAAATGAAACATAAAAATCTTGAGTATCAGTTATTATTTCCTTTTCATTCAAACTCAGGGTTTTTTTAGTTCCATTGCATCTAACCCATGCCAGCTTTATTTTGTAAGGCTAGAGTACTCAGAGGGTGGCATACACAGAAAATACATGTTTATATATATTTCTCAATGTGAGAAATAAGTTCTTCAAAATCCTGCAATGATGATTCTTTTTCTTTATCAAAATTTGGTTCTAAATGGTTTAGATGTGAAGCTATAACAATATTGTTTCAGGAGGAAAGGGGATAGACAGGTTGAAACTTTAAAGCTTTTTCTAGTATTTCATGTAAAAATGCAAACCAGTTTAATTACAGAAATCTTCTTAGGTACAGCGACCCAAATTCTCTGTTAGCCCATCTCTCATGCAGCATCAGGCAAGTTACTTCAGCAAGCAATTTTATGCACAACTTTCATTCTGAACACTGCCTGGGACTATAAATGCATTTCTTTTATGCTGCCCAATCCAGTACAAAAATGACAGAGCTGTTCTGGGAACACAAAGCCTGGTAGGGAATGAGCCTCTCACTTCCATGTGTCTGGAGCTCAATCTGAATACAACTTGCCTGTATCAGGATTGCTACAGTGAACCTGCAGAATGTCAAGCCAACATGACAAAAAACAACTTAAAATCACAAAATCCTGACACAACATAATTTTAGTTATAATTCCTGAAATAAATCTCTTCCACAGCATAACCACCAACTCAATGATTTAATATTTAAGTACTAGATGTGGAAAAGCACAGCTGCCCACCAGTAACCAAGAGGACAGTGGTCATCTAAAATTCTTTTTCTTCATACTTTTAAGAGTCCTCAAATTTGAACACTGCTTATTATTATAATTCTGATGATGCCAGAAAATTTCTTTGAATCTATAAAATATCTGTAAAGATATCTCAAAAAATTTCTTCACATGGCATCAGCTTTTTCATGGGTTTCACCAGTAAAGGTAACCCCTATTGGGATGCAATCAGTGTCACCAGGGATTTCTAAATCACTGAGGGGAAAGAGGCATCCAGAGAGTTTGGGAAATGTTTAGAGAGACACAAATACTATGAAAATAGAAACCAATAGAAATACTATGAAAATAGAAAACAACCAATCTTTGCTTAATTATTTTATGGATTTGTTCGCTGAGCGTTTGTTTGCCCTCTGCAAATATTTGCATAATCAAGTTTCAGAAACATTAATGTTCCCAGAAAACACATTACAGCTGTTGAATTACAAAACTGAGATTTTTCAAACTCCAGACTAAATCTATACAGAATTATGCACTCTGGATGTCAGCTGAGGTTTTACTGTAGGTAAATGTAGGGAATTCACAGCTTAAAAATCATCACTAGGAAAGAGAGCCATGGATAGTACATATTGGGTCTTTAAACAGACAAATCCAGGGTTGTATTGACTCCCAGCAGCCAGATAATATTGTGTGAAAAAAATTAGTTGGAAAGTTTTCTAGAATGAACACAGACCTATCACCTCAGAAAGCAAAAATCATCCCAAACCACAGAGACGCTCACATGAGCAAGGTGTGCATGACGTGCCATCAACAAATGTGTCTCCTGAGGCCACCAGAGTGGCTCTGGAAGATTAATTTTTCTCCCCCTTCTTTTCCTTCAGTGTTTTTCTGCCATTTTTTTTGCCTCCTTTCCCCTCAGAATTACTGCTGTCCCAGGCATAGCTGAACAGAGCAACACAGGGACTAAGCTCCCTCCAGGCTGCCCAGTGACTGGCACCATCTCTTTTTCTGCCACAGAGGTTCACTTGCTCGTGATTCCCCAGGCAAACAACCCAGGAGGACTCACACCCAGAAGAGAACAGAAAGCCACAAAGGGAAAGTGAGTGAGAGGCCCCAGCACCGCCTGCCACAGTACTGAGGTCACCCTGACCGCTGGGGCAGCCTGCTAAGCCAGGGAGAGCTTCCATCCACCTCCCAAGAGAAACTGTTAACCTTAAAAGCCAGCTTTAATTCTCTGGAAAAGCCCAGCAGAAACAGTTGCAGAACCTCTGGATGAACAGTTACCACCAGAGGAAACAGAACTCATGAGTCTACCCCAAACTCTAATTTCCAGTTTTCAGCTCCAGCAACAAGACATTGTGTCCTGCACAGGGAAAAAAGAATCAACTAAGAAATTATTGATAAGTGTATAAATTACAGAAAGAAAACCTTTAGTTATAACTCAGTCAGTCATTCCAGAACTGCTAGAATTTTTTGGGGGGGTTGGATTAACAGGAGAGTTGGGGAAAGGATCCTTACAAGAAGCAGAAACTAATATGTCCTACAAGCAAATGCAGAAGTGCAGAAATTTCCTTCCCGCCTCTTGGAGAAGCAAGGTTAGCTCAGAGAGTGAATAAACACACTACTGTGCTGCTCAGTGCCACACACACACATGGGGTTTGCTTGTACAGGTAAAATGTGAGTGATGGAAAAGCTCAAAAGCTGTGAGAGGTTGATCCCTTTCAGTGTTCAGGAGCTGTGCTGATAATCTCAGAACATGTTCAAACTTATTTATACTGACAACAGACAAACAGGTTAAGAGGAAAACAAAAACTCTCCTCCCTTCCCTAGATTTATCCAAAAAGCCAAAGTAAGCCCTAAGCCTTCCTGGTGTGCAGTGGGACCAGGCTCAGGGCAGGTTTCAGGATGCCAGGCTGAGTGCTCACACACATCCCATGGAGGCACCCGTGCATGCCAATGCTCCCAAGGTGCCCACGGGACAGGGACATGGCAAAGGCAGAGCCACTGCAGCCAGAAAACCATTCCAGAAACTGCCCAAGCCCCAGGAGGCAGCAGGAATATGGGGCCATTGGGGACAGGCACCACATTTTGTGCCTTCTCCCCTCCTCTAACCAGTAAGAAGAAATGCAGGAAAACAGAGGCAGGTTTTTTGGCTCTGTTATCAGGCACAAGGAATTATAAAAGCTATTTTTTAACATGATGGTCATGTCTGCAGGTCATCTCTGCAGCAAATATGAGCAGTAACGTTTGTGGCATTAATCCCACACTGGCAGACTGATGCAGCTTTCAAGCTGAGTAAGGGTTTAATGCTCTGAAGGGAAGGGAAAAAAGATTTCTTTTAGATAAATTGCTTAATTGGGAAGTCAGGAACTCTCCTGCCTAAGCAATTGATTTTACAAAAGAAAAAAAGTTTATTTCAAAATGTAAGCCTGCTATTCATCTATAATACCCAGGGAAAAACTAAGCCAAGGGATAGACTCCTGCCTTTACACTCCTGAAACCACAATTTTAAAAACATAAATAAGGCTAATAAACAAGAATTTAAACAAATATTCTTCATTCCTTGACTGTTTTAGTGAAGAGACACTGTTGCAGATCTCTGACAGATCGTTTACCCAGGCGGCAGGGGCTGAGGAAATGGGGTCCCCAGAGGGACACTCAGCCCTCACCGCTGGCATCAAGAAATCAGCTCCCTTAAGCTAATGGACTTTGGTGCATTGACTTGCATGGTGCTGCAGAGTTCAGGGAAAAGCTCCAGCACCATCCCCTGCCCTGGAGAAACTCCTCCACTTCTGGAGGAGCACGAACAGAGCATTTACAGCCACCAGTGTGACCACCAGGCACAGGCATCTGCCCCAGCTTTCTCCCTCTCTCCCCCTGTGAAAAACCTTTAGCAGGTCTCAGTTTTGTCAGAAGTGAAAGTGTTTGCATCTCACCTGTCCTTGGGGTGTGAAACTCTCTCCCTGCTGCACCTACACCTCTGAGAAACAGCCACAGGACATTCTGCCAGACAGGGATGTCCCTGGGCAAAGCCCCACTGGTGAAAAGGACAGTTGGGATGGGATCAGGCACAGGGCTCTCCCAGCAGCAGGAGGAACACAATTGTCACCCCAAAGAACAGCCACCTTTGAAGAAAAAGTCTGTCTTTTTAATGACATAAACGTAAAGGCAACTCTGATATGAAGCACTAGGATGTTGTGACTTTTTCAATCTGCAGGAACATAAACCTATGTGTAATCCTTTAATGTAACAGCATCAATTTTTCTGTGTTTAGCAACTTGCTGCACAACTGCACACTCTTTTTACACAAATAGCTTTAATTTTGATTTCACCATCATTGTGCTAACATGAAAAATCTTAGAAATCCTCATACAGAAATGTACCTGAAATTAAGTCGACATCCGTTACTTGCAGAAGTGGCTCAGGTTGTACAAGAAGCAATAGGCTTATTATTGGTAATGAAATAATCATTTTTTATGAGCTGCACCAATTAAAACATTATTAAATAAACTTAAAACAACTTAAAACTTTAAAAAATAATTTAACACGTGTACTGTTATTGCCTCCCACAGTGCTAAACCATTACTGCACAGGTAGCCAAATTTGGACAAAGATTACCAAAACATTATCACTGTGTGCTCCCCAAACCTTTTCTTAAAGGGGAAACATTTGCATCATTATGATCATAACTTTCCCAACAAACTCATGGTTTTGGCACTGTTTTAGTTACTTTTTTATGTTACTACACAAAACAGTGGATGCAATTATAACAAACCCTGTGCATAGATTTTTCTTTTCCCCCATATTGCCTAACTTTTCTGAATATATGCATATATATCTCTTCCAAATGTAATATATCTATGGGGTTTTTCCCCAGCATGAAGCCTGCAGACACTGTGCTCCCTTGCTTCTGGGGTTCCACAGTGATAACTTTGCAAACCTCATCTCTGTCACTTCTCCAAAAAAGTACATTATCTCTGTCTCCTGGTTTCTCTTGAGGGCTGTGACTTTCTGCAACAACTTCTGTGTGACAGGTCAGATCTAGCAACGTAATCTAACCCAACAGCCAATATGCCAAGTGCAGTGTCCTTAGCTGAAGCCAGAACACAATACCCCATTCTGATCTTCCTTGACTTGCCAGCCGCCGTTAGCAGCCAGTCACACTCTGGTTCTGTCTCCCTGAAACTCCCTTGTCTCTGCCTCCTCCTGCCAAGCTGCCGCCACTGCCTCAAGGTGTCCTTCAGATATCATCTCTACTTCCTTCTCAACTTTCTGCAAAACTTCCCCAGGGCTTGCCTTCCCCATTCTTTTCCCTTGGTAAGGTCACACACAAGCTCAGACAGCCGTCTCCTTCTCTCCAGTTCCACTCGCTTCCTTTTTTAAACTCTAACTTTGGATTATTTTTCTGATGTATCCTCAGGGAAGAGGTCAGCAGCTCAAGGCCAGCATCAGTATCACTAAGCTTTAAACATCTTTGGACATTATCCTGCTTCCCTGGAGGCCCCAGCATCCTCCCTCCCTCCCTCCCTCCCTCTGGCACTCCTGATGTGGGGATGAGACCCACAGCACACGCCCACCACAGCTTGGGCACTGGAGCTGCTTTTGCCATCAGCACTGAGAAATCAGCATTTTAAAGCATAATTCACTCAAACTATTTCACCAGTTAAATTCAAAATGTAATAAATCACACCCTCATCTGCAGCCATTGCATTAGCTTCACAGCTCAGGAGAGTCTTTAATTAAGTTGATGACTCTCATTCTAGGTGTTCCTTCCCTCAGGTCCCTTGGGTTGGCCTGTATTGCTGTGAATCACTCTTGGTTCCATTCACACTGAAACAAACCTGCCTGTCTCATTCTCTCTCTTTGAAACAAAAAGCCCCCAATGCATTCTGCCATATCAGGTGCCTCATTTTTAAGAGTCCCAGAAGCTAATTTTGCTTTGCTTCTGGCACATGCTGCCAGTAACACTGGGTGTTGTCAGCACGTGAGAAGTCAAAGTGACTGATCCAAAAACCTGTCAAATGATTAACACAGAGCAGTCACAAACCTGGATGTTGCATAACTTAACATTTATAATTCAATTTGAGGACCTTAGATAAAAATCTTTAAACAGGAATGGTCCTAAGCAAATTCCAAAGCAATGCTCAAAAATTAGACTGCATGTCAGTCTTACTATGCTAAGTTCAAGAACGAAATACTGAACAAAATAAGCACAAAATTTTCCTAACACATAGTTAGTAAATCAGTTTTGGATTAAAGAATGAGAAAGATTAATTCCTCATGATGTGGTGTTTGTTCAGGAAGGTGTTATGTAACACTCACAGACCCATAACTTAAGTGGCTTCAAAGAGAATCAAACTTAATGCTCTATTCCTTAAAGTAATGATGGGCAGTAGGAAAAAATTTATAGGATTACAATCAGGAAAGTACTAAGCCCTTATTAATTATAATTTACTACCATGTTCATGTATCTTTGTGTTTATCAGTTTTAAAGTGACTGCCTTCTAAATCCCTATGGTCAGCATTACACTGAAAGCCATGAATTGTATTAGAATACATGGAGGGTTGGCTATATATGATATATATCAAACCCATACTACAGAATCAGTATATATTCAGAAATATAAAAGTGCTTCCACTTTTTGCTAATTACTTTGAAGTTTTATGAAACAAGCAGGGAATTAAGAGTGAAAGTTTTGAAAGCATGTAGGAAATTTGTAGGCAAGGAAGTGGCAGCAAACACGCCCCACCACAAGGTGACAGCAGGCAATGGGACTGAGCTCCCCTGCAAGGAGAGACCCCCACCATTTCTACCTTGGCTGTGGAGTGCTGGTTGGATTTGATAGCAACTCTTCCCCTTTCTCTCTCTCCTCTGGTTTTTATCTAGTACTGGTTAACTAATCTTGATGTCACCTTTGACATGGAGCAATTCTTTATTCATAGACCGGAAGGGGAAAATATAAGCATTTCAAATGTTTTTTTCTCTCTTTTCTGCCCCTTCTTATGACAAAGGATGGACATTTAATAGGAAAAGGCCCCAGTTATTCTCCAGTAATACAGATGCTGGCAAGGCGACTGAAAAAATACAGAAAGATGTTACATGGGAAGATTTAAAAGTTGTGATTTTTTCTTCAAATTTCCACCTAGACATCTCCAGCTTGTCTCCACATATTTGTATGTGTCATCATGCACTAGTTTTGGTCTACAAAATACAAAATAAATCACACCAACAACTCCACTCAACAAAAATGCATTCAGACAACAACACTTAAGGTATTTCTATCATGCTCCAAGCAACTCTTTTTGATGAGTGCTATAACTTGTAATTTTTGGAGTCCTCTAACAGGTCACTATACACCTCCAGACAGAGTCTCAAGAACTGAATAAACACAATAGTGTTGTACACTTTCTCAGTGCTTTGGAAAATAGAAATATTTACTTTGTTCTAAGCGCGCATTTTGAGCTGGCCACATCCTGAAGATGACAGTGACATGTGTCCCCATGGCCAGGCTGCCTCCTGCCACCACCACACTGCACTTCCCTGGAGCTGCAGCTCCTCACACACCAAGACAAAGTAGGCACATGGCACACCACTGCTCAAATTCCATATTGCTGTAAACAAAATATCATGCAAACTTACTCTATTTAAATGCACCACTTATTTGGGTGGGTTTTTTTTTGCATTATTATGCTGCCATAGACTGTTCCTACCAACGACACAGCCCTGTATCACTTATGCCCTTTGCTGTGTATCCTGGCTAGTTCATAATTGAACACTCACTGAGATTATGTGTTAGTGACTTGCTTTTGATGTAATGGATTTCAGAAACGCTGCTCTCATTTTAAGGGATTTATTTCCTAAGCAGCTGGTAGATTGCAGTGATTCTCCTATCTGCACAAGGCCTGGTGGGTGCACATGCTGTGGGCATGCAAAGATCCAACTACCTGAAGTTTCAACCCAAAAAGAGTGACCAAGCAGCCCTTATGACCAGGAACAGCTACATATGAATCTCTCTCTCTCTCTCTCTCTCTCTCTCTCTTTCCGTAGGAGGAGATGAATTTGCAGTTTGCAGGAGTGGGCAGATGTTTTCCTGCTAAGGCACAGGTTTGCTTTAAAAAGAAATTAGTTGCTCTAAACACATAGAAGTCCAAAGGGAACACTACAAACCCCCCTAAAGTCTTTGCTCCTCAACCTAATTGTAAATAAGAAAACTATTAGTACACCACTACCCATCAATTAGCAGGTGCTACAACACTACAATAAACCTGAAATGTAAAAATTGCTGATACAGTCCCTGGACACTAATGAAACTTGCTGCAGAATTTTTGCTAAGGACATATCTGCACTTTCCTTTTATAGTTTACAATCTAAGAGCTAATGAATAAATAAAAGTGAAAGGAAGGCAGGAAAGAAAGAAGAGTAAAAGGTTATAACATACATATTATATTACACAGTAATTATGTGCTTCTGAAATGCCAATTAGTAACTCTTTCCATGATCCAGCTCACAGTCAGATCAATATGAGGTTGATAACAGCAGAGACTCATGATCTGGTAAAGAATATTTTATTATTAAAGAATGTATAAAGCCGCAGAAATATTAGCTTAACTCCATTTTTTTTTTTTAAATAAGAGCAAATTGTAACTACGACTGTGTTAAGAGCAAGACCAACTTTTCTATTCCACAGTCCCTGGTAAATTTCACACAGATGTTTGCTTTCTTTTCCTAGCTAGCCAGGATAACTATTATTTTCTATTTTCTGGGTTTTGGAGGGTTTTTTTCTTTCTTTCCTCTGAGCAAGACAAACAAAGTTTAAAAAGAATTTTTCTCTGTCAGACAAAACAGAATGTTGAAAAATTATCTGGCCATCAGCACAACATGGAAGTGCACAAAACTCAGTGATTCTCCAGGAAGAGCTAATTTGCTTGCTGTGTTGACAAGATGAGCCAAAACTGTGAAGAATAAAACCAATTCCATATCCATGGGGGGGGGATCCTGGAGTCAAGCATGTAATGATACAGAAATGAGGCAGGTATTCGGCATTCCCAGCTAGACCCTAAAGTTTTTGTTACACATCTGAGATTGAAAGATCATTGTTCATAGTTCTGTCAGCAATGTGGTGAGGTTTGCAATCACCTCAAAACAAGCTATAAAGAGTCTTAGGGGTAAAAGGCTTTTCTAGGAGATCTGGCATTTTATCCAAGGGGTTTGGGATCTTTAGGCTTTTTTCCTTGCTCGATATTCATTTTCCTTTTGAAAATTTGTTTGTTTCTCTGTCACCAAACTTACTTTGGATGCAGTGCACTCAGTTCATGGACACAAAAGGTTGTACCCGTCCCTCAACAAGGAAGGATGTGAGAAAGGGCCAGGGGTGTCCCTCCATGCAGCCCCAGGGTGACTCAGAGAGGGAACTGGCACGGATGAAGTTTATAGGATTCATTCTGCTTCTTGTTCTGTTAATCCAGAAGTTTACAAAGCAGAGAGTGGCTGATCCACTGAGAAGCAACATTACATGGATATTAACACACAGGAGCTGAGAAACCACAGTTTCGTATGCTGGGGAGAAACATAAGAGGAATAAAATAAGGGGTTTTAGGGATCTCATTCCAAAAGGTGTGAAGTTTTCCAGTGACCTTTTTTCTTGAATCTTCATAACTGCTAGAACTAACACTGTTTCTTGGGAAGTCATGCTTAAAATGCAATTTCTATTTGGTCACTAATGAATTTTTTTAAAGTAATTTCCAACACAAGGTCCTCATTACTATAGGGAAGTTACTGCTCCTCTACAGTCGTAAATACTTTTTCATGGAGTATCCATTGGCTCAGCATTGAAGCACTTAGAACTATTTATAAAGCACATTTCACACCTGACACATAGAATTAAGAGCAGAAAAATGAGACAGTTTTCTAATGGCATCAGTATTACTGTGTTGGTTGTAAAATGGACTCATGTCTAGAAGGCTCTGATTCATGTTCTCTCTTTTTGAAGACTATTGACTCCTCCGGCTCTTTTTCTTTTTTTTCTTTTTTCTTTTTTTTTTAATGGCATATTGATATTGGTGGTTGTTGTTGTTTTGGCTTAGAAGTCCAGTCAAATGAATTTAATAAATGTTTCTGGCAGTGAAAAATTAGCATTGGCTGTTCCAAACCTAACAAGGGAATATTTCCCAGAGCAAGTACCACACTGCTCTCTGTTCTCCAGTACTTTCAGAGATAGACCTAGAGAGGATAAAATGGTTTTAAGCAATTTGAGATTATATTTGCTGACTCTTTGAAGTAGGCCAGAGCAATTGTAATTCATCATTTCCCATGACCTTGCCCATTTGGGCATAAACTAAGGGGAAATTCTGTGATGTGATGGACACAGTTACACCTTACACAACTGATCATTAGAGCCACAGGTAACCCCCTCCCCGTCCCTGAGCCTGCAGACATTCTGCATTACTGATCATACACTGCACAGCCTAATGCAGCCTATATAAAAATGACAGTGCTAATCGAAGATTTATACCTTTAATCCCCTCCTGCCTCAGCTCTAAGTCATGATTTTTATTCCCAGCACTAACGGGATAAAGCCCAACTGAGAATTTCCTAACATGATGTGAAGTTCAGCTGCTCCTTCTGAGAAGACAAACAAACCCCAGACCCCTCAACTTTGCAGCACAAGGAGTGAAGCCCCAGCAGGATTCCTCACCCCACACAAACCCGAGCACAGCCTGGCACCCACAGAAAGGCACTGAAGTGAACTCTTCAGGCTTTCACATCATTTTATGAAACAAAATAGCTGGTGTAAGATTTCTAGATGTTGTTTTTTCAGGACTAAGAAAAAATAACATCTAGAAACAACATCACTAATCAAATATTGTCACTGACTGCATTTTTATTTTATTTCAGGAAAAAAAAAAAAACAACACACATTTCTGCAGAGGTACTTCCTACTGAATACCAATCTGGTTAGGGATTTCAGTCTATCACTCCAGAGTGCAGTAACTCGGCCAGAAAGTAGTTTCCAATCAATGCAAAGGCAGGATGGTGCCAGAGGTTGGGCAAGAAGGCAGTGGAGGCGAGAGCCCGCTATTCCCTCGGCTCTCCCCGCAGCAGGATCACCCCAGTGCCCGGCCAAAGCACCCACCCAACTCTCCCGCACGCGAGGACACGGCCACCAGCAGCAAGCACCCGTCCCGTCCGGTCCCGGTTCCGAGCACACACCACCAGATCGCGTCTCACAGGTCGATTTCACAGAGCCCTTGCCGTGCCGGCACTGCGGAGCGGCGCTCCGGCAAGCTCCGGGAGGCACCGCCAGCTCCGCGCCGAGCGCCGCCCGCTCGGGGCAACTTTGGGCAGGGCTGGCTCGGAAGGCGCCGCTGCCGGGACACAGCCGGAGCTGTCCCTCGCCTCTCCCCGAGCTCCGCCGAACTTGCCCGCAACGAGAGGACGCGGGGCGGCCGGGGAGTCCCGCCGCCGCCCGCCCTACCTTGACGGCCCGGGACGAGTGGCAGTGGACGTGGTGGGACACGGTCGCCGTCTGGTTCATGTTGCCGGCGGCGCCGGGCGGGCACGGGGCGCCCGCGGGTCCCTCCCGGCGCCTCCGAGCGGCCGGGCCGGGGGGCTCCGGCTGCGGCTCCGGCTGCGCTGCTCCGCACCCCGGGGGACGCGGCGGCTCCGCCCGGCGGGGCCGGACCCGCTCCGCCCCGCCCGGCACCGCCCCACCCGCCGGACCCGCTCCGGACCGGGACCAGCCGGGACCCAGCCGAGCCGCGCCCCCGGACTGGGGAGATGAACGGGATCGGCCCCGCTCTGTGAAAGCCGGGCCCGCAGTGCTCTCAGCCGAGATGAGTAAGACTGCAGCAGAAAGTTTATGCTGGCTGCTCTTTCCTCGGTGCTCCGCGGGTTTTTTTCCTTTCTACCTTCCCCGTTCCCTGCTGCCGCCTCTTCCCTCGGTTCCAAACGCCTCCAGCCCACTGCGGTAGCGGGGTACGGGCGTGCTTATGTAACGCAGGTACGAGGCACCGGCAGCAGCCTCCCGGCCCCGCACAGGCTCCCCAAATCACCACCGCAAACAGCTCCACGCTTCCCCGTGGAGCAGAGGAAATCCTTCTCTAATTAGACTTTCACCCACATAACTTTCAGGGGGGTTAGTTGTGGTACAAGCTGAGAATTTGTACCCTCCAGACTCCTGAGCAGACCTTGCCAGGAACACACAGATTCTCTTTCTGCGGGTCCAACCCAGAGCTGGTGCCAAAGCCAGGATTTGGGAATGGAAGTTGGTAAGCTCTGTGAGCAGATTGTGACACCGCAGGCTGATAATGAGCAAGCAATATTTTGTATATGCATAACATCCTTTAATGGATCCTTACTTTAGAGAAACCTCCCAGTAAAACAAGACACAGTGTGCCACACACCAAGGCATTCCTGGTGTGTCTCTGAGGCATGCACAAAACTGCAGCCAGAGCAGGTAAAGTTGGTTTAAGAGGAAGCAAAGAAGAATGAGGACAGACTACGGCCAGAAGCCATGGCACAAGTCTCTTAAAGAAACTGCTGATTTGGAACCTCTCACTGCATGAGACTCCAGCTTCAGGCATCTCTGAAGCATCTGTTCTTTCAAAAGGGAGGCTGTTGAGCAGTATTTGCTACCATATCCAAAGTTATATTCCCAGTGCAGGAAGTTATTGCTCAAAAATAAAATGAGTTTTAAAATTCGGGTCCTGGGTTGAGCTCATTTTATGGCTCTGTCTCATTTTCCTCCCCTAATGCCACTCCCTCTTTTTTAAGTAAGCTGAAGAAAATGTACAAAGCATATATCCAAAAAATAGTGATGCAACAAAGCAAAAGTTTTGCTAAAGTCTTCAGGCTGTGCTTTGCTACTTGAAGGTCCATCCCACTCTGCAAAGGAGAAGGCTGAAATTTTGCTGTGGTCACAGCCCACAGAGGCCTGTGAGGACCCTCATCTGTGCTTGTAAATCTCATCATGACTTCAGACATCTGCCAGAGCTCTTTCCAATGGGGTTCATTTTCAAAAGATTTTAATTTCCTGGATGAAAATCTGCTTTAAATCATCTCTCACAAAATATTCCAAAGTCAAAATTCATTTTGCACACCTTAACTTGGACACAAAGGCAGGTGCTGCTGGAGATGGAGCTGGTGAGGAAAAGACTTTCTGCTCAGTCTGCAGAAAGCAGCCCTGGGTACAAACAACCCCTCCAGAGAGGGGAGAGCAATCAGTGTTTCCTCCAGTGATATTGAGAAAAATGTCATTGCCAAAGGAAGCCAAATGCAAAGCAAAGGCACAGCAAGAGGGTCCCTGCTTGATCATCTTCAGGCACCACGAGTGAGGCATCCGGCCTGGCCTCTAGCCTGCAGGACTGCTCACATTAGCCTCCTTCACCTTAGCAGATTTATTGGATTTTGAGCAATAAAAACCACATTTAGAAAGCATATCAGGGGCTCAGCAGTGCTCTTTCACCTCTCTCTATCATATGCAGACAGGAATGAAACTTAATGGGTATAGATGGGGAAAAAACCACCCGCACATAAAAATGAGACATGATTCAACTCAAAGGTGAGTGTTGAGGAGGAGAGAATGAGTAAGTGGCTGTTTGGGTAAAGGGCTAACAGGGTAACTTTCACCATACTCTGCCCAAATATTCGTCCTGAAAAGAAAATGATGACTTCAAGTTATTGTCACCAGGAGCTCAAGCAAGCAGAAGTAGCCTGTAAGATTCAAAGACAATCTTCTTCATCTTGAAATATACTTGTGTCTCACATGGGAACTACTTTAAGACAAAAAAAATGGACTCATGACAATTTTAGTTGTTAAATAGTTAAATATCTGTGGGTTTTTTTAAGCTCCTATGAGAACTTTGTGTAAAGTTTTCGTGCTTGATTTTATGCTTCACTGTGGCTGACCTTCCATGCAAGCTCCAAAACCAGCTTTAAGCTAATAGAGAAACCTCTTCCTTATAATAACAAAGGAAAGGCAGCTTGGGTTAAAAAGTTGCCAAGGACAGAGATAAGATCAATAATTTGCTGGCATTGTTTTAAATGAACTTCTACAAATTTTGAGATATCTATTCCTAGAAAATACTCTTTGCTGATTAACCTCCTGCTCTCACAAGGTGGGACCTAATTAGAGGATGAACCTAACAAGGACTGGAGCTGTAAAATCTCTAGAAGTGTGTGGTTTGCCATTATAAAATATCCCAGAAACAAGGCAGATCAATAGAGGGAGATTCCACAAAATGCCTGCTGAAATCCTCCCGAGCACCACTCTGCTGCTTGCTTCTCCAGTAATGTCATTCCCTGCCATCCCTGATGTGGCTGTTAATCCTCCATAGGTGTAATCTTCTTTGGGAACTGGCTGCTTAGCAAAATGCAGTTCACCCTGGGTGCTGACTGCTAATGCAGGCATCCATGTTAGCCCTGCTAGGAGGTTCTCCAATGTTTCAGTTCCTTTAGGGTGCAATTAAATAGCTGAGTGATTACCAAAATATGCTGGAGAATATTAAAGCTGGGAGCAGATGCAGTAGAGCAGGTGGCACTTGCCCGTGTTGGAGCAGCCCCTCAGTGCACTGAACAAACCTCCTTCCTGAAATATTTAAAATGAGTAAGAAATCAATGTGATCAGCTAGGAAAATTGCTCAAGCTATCCAGAAAGTTTGAGAGGAAAGAAAATCCCTGCTTGTGACAGAAAACCTGCCTGTCCCACTGTCCAAGTGCAGCAGAACTGCTGCTGGAGGCAGCATTTCCCAGAGGCTCCTGATCACTATTCAAGTCCTGCAGTAACCTGCTCTTAGAAACTCCCAATACAGTTCCCCAGCCACACATTTTCCTGCCTCTTATTTTCTAAGCCTTATGTTCTTAAAAAATCCTCACCACCCTTTTTTCTTTTTTTCTTTTTGGTCACATTACATAAATTTTATAATCACCATCCTGAGAAATAAAATATTAAAGTGTATATTGGTAATTATAAATACGTTGTGGCAACATGTTTTTCTATAGCTGTAGAAAAATATTTGCTCTCTTTTCTGTTTTATGCAAGTACATAAAATTTAGTCTTACTGCTGCCCCACATACCAAGGGCCCAGTTCTCTGCTCACACAGATTGGCAGCTATTGACACAAGTGAACTCAATTCTAATTCACACCAGTTCATAATCAGATTACAGACTTCCCTGTTTATGGATGAAGAAGTTTTAATGCCACGAGGGAGGCTGACTTGGGATCACTGTGAGGCTGGCAGCTCCCTCAGAATAATTATCCACCAGAAGCCATGCTGTGTGTGAGTGCTGGGCTTGTGTGAAACACAACAGGGCAGAGCCTGCCTCCACTCAGCTTCCCAAGAATCCTCTACTCCAAGCAGCTCTCAAGGGAAAGGGCAGCAGCTTTCAAGGTATCCCAGGAAAAGCTGCTCCAGGAGGATGGTCCTGTGGCCACGCACACACAGACATTCACGTGTGCACAATCCCACATGCCCTGCAGCCTTCAGTCTGGCTGCAGCTGTTGGAGGGAATGTGAAGAAAAACTCCCTCAAGTGAAGCACAACTTCAGGCAGACTCAATAAATCAGTAGGACACCAGGTTTGAGCCTGGCTGCAGTGCCAGGAGCTGTTGCGCTGTGTTAACCCACAGAGTTTGGTTGCTGCAGGGAAGGGACACCTCTCCCACTGGGAAAGGCTGGTGTTATCCCTGCCAGGTGTTACATTAACTGTGTGTATGCTCACTCCTTTCAGCACTCCAGAACTCCCTCACAGCTCACTGTCTTCAGGTTTTGTAGGATGATTTCTAACCAGCTCAACATGGTTCACTAATTGAAATTTTGAACAAAACCAAGGAGAATCCACTCCATTGCTGAATGACATGCTCAAAACATAATCCAGTCCAATATATGGAAATGATAAAGAAAAAAAATATAGATGTTCCTCATTTATACTAGCTAATATCCACTGAGGCATAAGGGTGCATTAGTTATGATTACTTCCTGTTCTTATTCACTACATTTATTTCAACAGAAAATATTTAGATTAAGTATTTGCAACTCCTTTTAGAAAAAAAAAGATGTACTAGAAAGTTCTGGCACACAAAGGAACCATTGGAGCACAATGATTCCTTCACTTAATTTCTGTGAAGGTGAATGGTATTGAATTATAGTCACGAGATGAAAAAAAATCTTCCCTGTTACAATAATAACGAATTATCCTTCTAGATTTTGCCTGAAAAGAGATTTCATGAAAATAGATCCAGTAATGTTTACATATCATTGACTCAGTGCAGAGAGTATGTTGTGAGAAAAGAGGAAGAAAACAGCCTGCATACACCTGCCTTGTTACCAGGGAAGAGAAGCAAGTGGTGTTTGAGATACAAAACTGCAAGCAGAGGCAAGAGAAAATGGTCTGTGCCTGGATGAACTGAATGTGTCACCCACAAAACCTACACAGACAGGAGGTGGCTTCATGAGCAGCACTTCTCAGGGCACCTCTGAGCAGGTCTCTGTGGGCTGCTGAATTAATTCTGATGAACCACAGGCAGTGCCACAAGCTAAGAGTATCTTCTTCAGGATCCCTCCAGTCTGTCCTGCATGTGCCTCTTACCAGACTCAAACAGAGAAAAAGAAAATAATGACTTTGAGTCCTTTACATTTTCAACTGAGGTTTCAGAGGAATAGGCAATACCATCCAAGAAAACAAAATTAAGCAAAAAAAATCATACATGGCCAGCAAGCTATATTCATTTTCTTTATCACACTGTATATTGACAGGTAGACATACTTCACAGGTGAGGAACTTCAGGAAAAAGGAACAAATCCTTTTTCTTTGGTCTCACATGAATTCCATAGTAGACCCCTGGAGCACCCTGCTCCATCTCACTGCATTCATTTAGCCTTCTATTTGCACAAGCTATTGCAGTATAAAAAGAAGAAGGTGAACCTGACCTATCTGAGAAGTAGATTTAATTTCATGCATAACTATTACTCACACTGCTAACAGGATTCAATATTTCTACCATGCAAGAGCTACAGGATGAGTAATGCTTTCACAAGTGTGAGGATTTACAGGAGCAGAGGCACCCATCTCTCCCTGCCCATGGGCACTGCACCACACTCAGGAACTGCCACAGAGTACTGGTGGAGACGAGCCAAAAGTAGTGTCAAGTAACGTCAAATTTCTGCACAGGTTTGTGTTTCTTTACACACCTTAAAATCTTGCTTGCCATGGGAAACACTGAGCACCATGCAGAGCACTTGCTCTGCAAGAACATCACAGCCCTGTCCGGTGCTGGCTCTCCAGGGATGCTCTGGCTCACTGAAGGCAGGCCTGAGCAGTGGATTTCTGGGTAGACACCACAGCCAAAAGCCAGTCCAGAGGGGAGTTACAGAAGGTTCAACATTAGCACACAAGCTTGAATGAAATGTCATGCAAGAGTGTTTTGTCTAAGCAGGATCATTTCCCTTATTTTCAATAGATATAATAAATCATCCAGAGGCAAGCCCCCTTTTTAAAGATTAGACACCAGGCAGTTAAACTTCTGAAACAGTACAAGAATGCCTACACTGATAGTCAGCCCAGCATTCCAAGTATTTATGTACCTAATAGGTAGCACAAAAACTTGTCAAAGCTTTGCCAAATTTACTATGGCAGAACTTTATGTAATCAAATTGTTTGTCCCCTCAACATGAAGATGTTACCCCACAGCTCCTTCTGCTTCTGGGATATTTGTACTATGTATGAATCTTATGAAAGCAAATTTCACAGTGAGCCATTGCTTTGGGATGAGAAATTCTGCTCTGAACTGTTTGTATGTAGAAGCATCATCCTGAAATTAGCTCCCAGAAAAGCCATAATGAAATAGAAAAGAAAATTTCACATTATTTAGAGGGTTTGAAGTTTAAATTAATAGTTTGTAGCTATGGAGTGGTGAAGTAGAGGATTTTATGTTAGGTCTCATAGGCTGCAGGAAAGATACTTTCCAGATTAAACAACTTACAAAAACTCAATGACAACAAGAAAAAAAAAAATATTGGCTACATAGATCATTTTCCTTCATCTATCTGGGTTAATACAAACCTAAGCAAAATTTCAGAGGCATACTATCACTAAGAGGAAAAAAAAAATGAGAAGAATAAAACTTAAACCATAATTATTTCCACAATGCTTCAATGTTATTGAATAACAGACAAAAACTCTCCCTTCCTTTACTCTGTGTAAATCTCATAGCACAGAACAGGATTCTTTTTTTTCACAAACGAAGGATAATTTACCATCAAATGAGTACTTTCCCTGGAACAATGCAGAGTAGTTTGCTCAAGGAACAACAAGGAGCAATTGCTATCAGAAATGAAAAGATGATTTCTCAACCTCTGAAGTCTCTTTTCCCTACAAGACATGTATTCCTGTCTCCCCACTTAAAAAATATTTTTACAAGACTCTTGGGGCACCGAGGAAGGCCCTAACTCATTGCCACATGTACAAAAACACAGATGAGTGGTTAATATTCTGGTGTATTCTCCTCTCACAGAATTCATTGGTTTGGCTTGGTCTGTGTTCACGTGTTATGACCAACTCTGAGGCAGGGTAACAGATCAGCCTTTTCCCTTATCTGAAAACACTTTAAGGCATCAGGCCCAGGCCATCAGGGAAGCAATAGCAGGTGCAGGCAAAGGTCCATCAAAACATGTTCCTTTACTGAGGCAAAACCCATCATTTTAATCAATCAGAATGAAATATGGGATAGCCAGCAACCATGTCAGAAGGACTGCAACTCAGATTTACAAGGTGGCTGCTAGAAGGTCACTGCTTTGTGTCCCCACCTCTGGGGCAGGAGGGAGCATGCTGCTGAGGAAGAAAATTTAAAGAACTTAAACAACTTAAATGAAAATGGGAGAAGACAAACCACAGGAATCTGAAAAGAGAACTTGTCCACAGCACCAGCAACAAATGAGAAACTCAACTTCACACACATTTTAGCTATAATCCCTACAACAGGCTATGAAGACAACAGTGGGGTTGCAGTTCAGGACCAGACACAACTGTGCCCTTGACTGCTATTGCTCACATCCATAAGAGCTGTTGTTAACATATTCCTGGAAGACAATTCTCTTCCTCCATGTATAAAATGTCCCAATCTCTTCAGATTTGTGATGCCTTTTCAATAAGAAAGCATCTGAAATTCCCCTTATTTCTGTTTTTCTGTTCAGTCAGAAGCGTGTCAGTCACAAGCCCACGCTGCTCAGCCACCATGATTGCTGCTGCACTTCAGCTGACAAGCTGTGAAAGTTTTGGCTGCCCAAAAATCATGGGGAACATATTTACTTTCTTTTGTTAGAATGATGTTTGTCTCCTGCTGGCATGCACCAATGTACCTTTGCTCACATACGTCAGGGGTTTTTAGTGACATCAAGGATCACATCCAACCAGTTAGAAAATACTACCTTGTTAGTCAGACACAACATTACTGCCAGCTGCTCGTTCCAATATCCAGTAAACATGCATAGAAATAATTTCCTTCTGCCTGAACATCCTTTTTATATTCTGCTTATAAAAAAAGTGGAACACTATGTGGGGAAAAACAGTCAGAATCCCACTCCTGTACTTTGCAGCAAACCAAGAACTACTTCAGTGTAAATTCCAGTCAATGTCACAAGGCTTAAACTAACCAAGGAAGATGTGAGATCAGGAGGATTTCTTCCTTCTTTTGGACTGTGAGCCTTTTAGTATGTCCCAGAGAGCTGTTGAAGACTTGTGGGACTCACAATGTTAAGAATCTTTCAGGAACAACCAAGTCTCATATGTAGTTACATGTTCTCTAGCAATTGTGCAATCTTCTAACAAGTAAAGCCAGAAATTATATTACCCTGCTCTCAGGAAAATACCACAATTTATGCTTGCTGGGAGCTGAAGGCCTCAAATGCAGGCTGACAGCTACAGTACCTGTAGGAAAACACTGTTCATTGCATTTACTCACAACCTCTGAGGCAAATGTAACACAGCCATCCAGCACACACAATAAAAGGACACCAGCTCCAAACATAATCCAGCCATTACTTTGATTGCAGTATGTTTTCCAAATTGATTTGAAAATATGTTTTTTATTAAAGTGTGTTATTTGTCAAACGCACTTCCAGGAGGTGTAAGAAAAACAGCAAAGAGATTGGAGCTTGCTTAACCAAGTTTATAAACCTGCTGTTTCAGCCTCAAAGATGAATTACACTGCAGGAGCACGTTCACTAAACGTCTGTACTCTCCTTCTTGCCCTCCTACCTATGTTCAAAGAATAGAATAGAAAAACATAAATCAAAGTCTCAGAACATATTTCTCCCCCAATTCTGAAGCTGCCATATCTCTATACCAGAATCATAATCCCCTGCAATACAAATAAAAAGCACAGCCCTGCAATCACCACTTCAAAATAATTACAGGCCACACAGTAATTTACACTTATCTAAAGCCTTTCACCCCAAGAACCCCAAAGCAATTTATACACAATATAGATGTGGCTGATATGAAAAATATAATGCCGAGGAGCTACTTGGGAATTGAGGCATTGTCTAAATCATGTGGATCTTTGCAGTCCAAAACTTACCCATTATCCTGATGGCAATTTGAACCAAACCTATTAAAATCTCAAATTAAGGACTATGCTAGGCACTGGCAGGCATGTTCTGAACCTTTCTTTAATTTTAGTCAATTATATTGAGAAGTCAAGAAATGAAAAGACTTGAAACAACACTGCCCAGCAGACATATACAGCTTCAGAAGGTGCTTAACTGAAGTACAACCAGGGCTAAGACATCCTTCTGTAAAGAAAAAAAGGTCTAAATTTCTGTATTTGCTTCCTTTTCCTTTATAGAGTTTAATTCTCATCTATCCAGGCTGCAGCTAAATAGTAGCTTACAGGCAGAGCTGTGCTCCTTCTGTGGCAGCTCTGAAATATCATCATTTACCTCCCAGCTGCTCAGTAAATTAAAGCAGACAGCCCACAGGTGCTTGCTGGAGTCCCAGCACTCTCAATAGCACCAGGCCACACGGGTACAAATGGGTCTTTAAGCAGGGCTGTGAAATAGCTGCTAGTTCCCTAATCCTCCAACCACACTCCTGGGCTCTGGGTGAGAGGAAGCTTGGGGAAGTGAAGGGATATGTATTTCTAACAATTAACTGCTAATCCATTTACATTTTCAAAGCTGTTTTTGTACAGAAAGGGGCTACTGGCTCTTTCTATATTATTAAACACAGACTTTGTTATGGCTTTCTTCAGTCTTCAAAGTGCAGGCACACAAATGTTGAAAGCATTCACTGTACACTTTGTAGGATCCCCAAAAGGCAAACTTGGGGAATATAAAAATCTCTTTTGCAAGGTGAGTTATAGACACCAGCAGCAGCTGGCCCCCTGGCAATCTTCACATCCAGAGAAATCATTGCAAACCTCAGTATTTTAAGGGATACCTAGATATTATTACCACATTTCAAAATTAGGAAATTGAATGAAAACCCCTTTGTGCCATAGGATGCTTCGGTCTTAAGGGTAGGAAAGTCTTTTCCCTTGCCCTTTGCAACATATTTATTTCTGTACTCAAATATGCACATGGGCCTGCCAGGGAAATACAGGACTTTTAATGTTTTAAGTGAGAATGGCACACAGGACAGGACTGCAGCATCTCATCTGCATGGCTGATGCATCTGCAGTCAATGTGATCACGGAAAGCATCGGCCTCACTGCACCAGCAGGAGTGCTGCTGGCTTGGGAAGGAGGAAAAGCTAAGTGTGTTTTGGGGAGCAGAATGTTTCTTTTGTTTTAAAATAAGGTAACATCATGGAGAAATATTATTTTTGCTGCCTGCATGGTACCACACTCCTGTTTCACTCCTGAGTGGCAGCTTCAGCATCTCTCAACAGGGAGACAGAACTTGCTATGAAAATGCAGAGAGAAGCCACTGGATGGGCAATTTCTTGCAATCCTTCCTGATCCCTGGGCTGACAGCTGATCCTCCAATAACATTCAAAAGAAGTAAATAATTCAACCAGTTTTCATAGTGTTATGCTGGAGATGGTTGATTGCATTGCCTCACACTGGATTTATTTTCCTTATTACTTTTTAGGGGGCAAAGTTGTCACAAAGCAAACATCTTTCTTTAATTAAAATGTCCTTAGACATTGCAAATATTCAGTATTCCCTATTAAGAGGCAGATGCCACAGAAGAAAATGTGATGAAATAACAGACCTCCTAATGAGACTGTATTTGACTAAACTCTGAAACTAAAACAGCAAAGATATGGGGTTTATTTCTTTTTCAATCTTCATATCTCTTCAATTTGTGGTTCACATCTTCAGGAGGTGAAAAACAATTTCAGTTAGTAAAAAAGCTGCCCAAAGAAGCTATGTCAATTTATACCACCTGGGAATCTCACTCTGTGCTAATCTGTTTCATTCATCCCCATTTCTTGACATAAAACTGCCAAGGGACTAGCCTGGATGTGGAAATGTATTACCCAAGTGTCACCAGTAATGCTGTCTCTTTTTCTCCCATTCTCTCCAGAGCATCTAAGCCAGAGCTGACATCAAAACTGGATTTGTAAAAGTGAGTGGAGGCAAGGGCAAAGAAAAAAAGGGCGGAAGGAGTAGAGTTCTGAGTAAATTCTGGGTAAAACAAGCTCTGTCATTGCCTTTAGTGCAAACAGGAGGTAATTTCATAGTTCAGTTTTATCTTCCATGTTCATATATTAATGAACAGGCTTATAACTTGGAGCTTGTAACTGTAAGGGACTTTATTAGAATGACCCCAGTGGTCCCAGGAATCCTCATCTGTGGTTTCACTGCTCTTATGGAGCACAACTATTGTGAGAAGCTGGTCTGGAAATTGCCAGGATTTTGATTATCCACACAATAGGCCTTGCACTGACTTTGGAGTTCAATAAAGAATCATTGCAGAGACCTGGTGTCAGGGAGTACATATCTGCTGCTTCCTGTGTTTCTAATCACAGCACACTGGGCTGGAGAGACATCCTGGGGTATTCAGTTCAGTCCCTTGCCATTGCAGGTGACCAAATAATAAAACCCATTTTGTAACCTGATGGATTGCTTTGTTCTGTCAGAAGACATTTCGGGTCGTGTAGTTTTATTTCTGGTTACAGAAACTTTCAGTCAGTGCCAGGCACATCCTTGATGGAAATGTATTTTGCAGTCTCAGGATATTGAAGAGGCGGGGAGGGAGGGAGGGAGGGAAGGAAGGAATTCAGGATCAAAAAATAGCCAATGTCACATAATCAACAAAGCATTAGGACTTGGGAATATACTTATTTACTGTGTATGGAAAATAGGCCATCTCAAACAAAATTCAAGTTGTGTTCCCATTAAAGTACAAACTTGGCTGTAAAAGTGGCTGTGCTGATGGAACAAAGTTCTGTATCTCATTTGATTTAGTTCCAAAAGATGCTCTAAGTGAAAAAAGCATTATGACACTACACAACAAAGTTCATGCTAAATGGATTTAAATTATAGAACTGATAGATCTTACAGCATAAATTTTAATTTAAGTGTCTGTCTTAGCTCTGTGCTGCTGTACATTGCATTTAGAAGCAGATATAAGTGATCATTAATAAAATTCACAGTAACATTAAAAACTAGTGAGGTAGTCAATAATATCGGGAACTGCTGGATTATGTAAATCAACTGGCAGAGTAACATACATTTTAAAACTGCAAAATGTCAAGTATTAAAGTTTCTTAAAAGGTGGGAAACAGAATAGCTGGACATGCTGGCAATGAAAGGGACTTTTCATAGAAAATCCCCAATAAAATATGACATCCACAAATGAGAAGGGACAGATCAAATATTTGGCTGCATGGAAAACAGAACCTAGAATGCTCAGGAGAGATTTTTTTTCACATGATCTTAAAGGAGCTGTTGAAAATGCTGGAGAAGGAGAGGGGAAGAAGAAGAGGCTGAAGGCAGAACAGGAGACATGGGCAATGTGACAAGACACAGAGAGATTTTCACCATAGGATAGCTCAAAGCTCACCTGGTATCACATGTGTTTATAAACAGGCTGTAACTGGGAGAGTTTCCACTCCCATCATGGCTGCTGGTGGAAAGAGACTTTCCCTCTAGCCTGTAAGAACTCCAATGTCTTCCAGCTTCTGCACTACTTGGTAGACAGCTTGATAGTTTATTGTAAAGCACTTCCCTGAAGTAATACTCTTTCATTCCCTGTTAACTTTGTATCTAGCTTTACACAATTAATTAGGGAAGTGTTCAAAGACCTAGATTTTAAACCACTTAATTAATTAGAAATGAAGGTTTAATGGTTATTCCTCTCAGACTATTTAATTTAATGAGAGAATTTGCAGGAAAAAGAAGGAAGAGAAATCAATTTTGTGTATAACGAATTGCAACAGAAAACAGAAAAGAGATGAACATATGTATCTGTTTACTGTTGGACTGGATGAGAGCATCCCTATCAGAGCTCAGGGAGTTGCAAATTTTTGGCAGCAACTCATCAGTTCCAAGAAACTGCCCATTCAAACAAACTGGAATTTTCATCACAACCCAGGACATCACTGTTTCCATCCCACCTCCTGAAAACAACATCCAGAAACACAGGAACAGATTTGCCTCAAATCTAAGAAAAGGCTGGAAAAGAGAGACAGGACCTCCTGAGGGGGGGTCCAAGAGCGGTGCCAGCAGCTGGCATTGACCCAGCATCATGGTGGGCAGGGAGGCTGAAGGCTCCTGCCATGGTATCACAGGAGGAAAACGACCCTTTCCAGAAGGAGAAGGACACATGTGGCCCCATAATGTCCCTGACTAGAAAAACTAGTGAGTCATCATCCTAACACCCAGCTGAGCAATGTGATTTCATGCAGGACACACTTATTTGAACTAAATCTTTCTATTAGAGGAAACAAAGCCATGCAGCAGCAGCAGCCCATCAGTTCTGCTTTTTAAAAGCTGTCACACTGACATCTCTCTAAAAGCAAAATTCCTTTTTATGCCAGTGGAAGGTCTGAAAGCCAAATGATGGGAACATGCCCTTCTAAGTTACTGAAACATTTTCAGTTGTTTCTTTCCCTGAGGTATCTGCCACAAACAAGAAGATCCAAGACTGAAGACAGGATAACTTAGTAAAGAACACTGAAATACTTCTAATAAAATGAGCAAGACCCAAGAAAATATCTGAGCTGCTATTGCACTGAGCTTTGTAAAGACAATAAAAGAAGCTGCCCCTCTACTGAGACATTTCAAATCTAATCTCTGCTTTTAAAACAAAATTACTCTGATACATAGAAAAGATCAGGCTTTGGGCTGGGGAGAGACATTGCTTTGTTGTTTTATTTTAAGAACTTGGAATTTGATAGGATCTAAGTATAAGCACTCAAAAAAGCACTAAATTTGAAAAGAGGCTTTGTTCATGAGTATTGGCAAGACTGATTGGTGTTAAGATTAAATGAGACTCCTAAGCCTAGAACACTTCAAAATAAATATCAGCATGTAGCACTGCTGTGACTTTGCCAGCCATCTGCATGATTCATGCTTTAGCCACCTATCTGTTTTTACCAAAGCATTTGGAATAAAGCCTTGCTGATAAAAAGCATACCTTTTTTTCCCCTCAGCTATTGCTAACTAATCCTGTCACTAATTCAAATCAATTGAGTTGATCTAATTAAATCAGGAAATGGATCTACTCAGAATTCAATACTCAGAAATTGTGTCTCTTCCACAATTCATATAGGAAAAATATTTACAGTGACTATTCCTATTCCATATCAGCAACTGCCTTTTTAAAAAACTAAGGGATAATCTTTGGTGCAGAAGAAGAGGAGGGGGAAATATTAGGGACTTTTTTTGGCTTTCAGAGGGTAAATCTGGGTACAAAGCCTAAGAAACTCTAAAGAGTAAGGAATAAATACCATCCTGCCTAGAAAGCAGCAAGACTGGCTGGATAAGTGAGAGGCCTGGGGTAAGCAACAAACTGTTCCCTCAGCAAATCTCTGAGTCCTCCCCAATAAATTCTAGTCTGGCCAGCAGCAGTATCACTGCCAAAGAGGGAGGATGCCTCTGCATTTTCTGTTCCACTCAGGACAGGATTGAATCCTAAACATTTTTTAAAATAATTTAATCTCTGAAATTTATGTAATCACTTATGAGTAACTCTTCATTGTAACAGGACTTTTACTGTACGCAATTATCTCTTTAGTTTGGGTTTTAAATTAATGTCAGTCATTCTCCTTCCATTTAAAATCTCATTTTTCACATGTACAACACTTTCAACCAGCTTTGGAAGAGAAATATCAAAGGAACTAATTCCCCCTGGTTTAATTTAGTTGAAGAAAATCGAGTTACAGAAAGGACAGTTTTGAATTGTTACAGTGTTTCTGAACTCTCACAAGCAAGAGAGACAGCAGTGGCAAATCTATGGATGCATAAAAAATTCAGTGTCTTTCACTGGGTTTTAACGAGGTCTTTTTGTTTTAACTGAGGGGAAGGCAGGGAAGGAGGAAAGTATTTCTGCAACACCATGGTAAACATACCATGGAACAGCACTGTTCTTCTCTGCCCCCTATTATGCTCCTGGAATTGCTCACAAAATGAAGCATAATTGATGTGATTGTCAAATCCCCTTCCTCCAAGCACCATAATAACTTCCTGCACCTAAATACTGTGGGACTCTCGTCAGAAGATAAGTCCTCAGCACCTTCCAAAAAGCAGCAGCAGCTTCATTTGCACTGCCCTTCTGTTCCAACAAAATCATCTGATCCTTATGCTAAATTATTGCCAAGCTTCAAGCTCCACTGCCTCAGCATGGTGAGTTTTGCTTTGGGACATTTTGTTCACACCAAACCAGACCAACACTTAGCAAGTAGCTGCTTTTAAGATGCCTCATTGCATCTGATTTTTGACTAATAAAAGGTATAGGTAGGTAAATGAATTTTGTTATGATGAATCTGAAAATAGCCTCTCTCATAATTATGTTCACTTTACTTATGTATTTTACCAAATCCATTACATGTTCTAGTCCAGCTTCCGCAGTATGAACTCCCCTGAATAGCAAGAAATTTATAAGCAGGTGAATTTTGAGGTGCTCCTTTCTGTATTTCTGTTCCCATATTCAGCAAACATAAGGATTCATATTAAGAATGTGTGCACACAGAAATATCAAATTCTGTTTCTGAGTTTTAACTTTAGAATTCAATTCCCAGACAAAATTTGAATGCTCTAAAAAAAGCCAGGAAAATTATCAAAGTGAATTATGAACAAGTATTTGAGAATGTTTGAGAAATGTGGAAGTGGGGTTTTGCTGTATTGCTTTGGCTCCATCTTTCCATGGGATTGATCTGAATGCATTAGGAAGACATTAGAATTCATCCCTCTTTTGCATGGAAAATGGTAATTCTCTGACAAATTACTTGAAGTGGAATGTATTCAATTCCATCCCAAGAGATAACATTTTGTTTTGAGGAGAGCCAGATGCATGAATGCTGCTGAGCTGTAGGCACACAAATACTTAAAGCTATGTTTAATTAGAAAGCACCTCCCTAAAACAGCACTGCTGGAAAACTGAGCTGAGCCCAGCACACTCCTGGTCCCTTTCTGGTCCAAAAAGGAGGGGAACCCTCTGGAAAGCCCCTGTCACAGCAAGGCAGTTGGATTTGGGGGAATCCAGAAAGGCAGCTGATCAGAGGCCAGCATGGGGATGGGCAGCTGCTGACAACAGCAGCAGCCACTGAACACAAATCTCTGCTAAAGCAACAAGATTTAATAACAGACAGGTACTGGTGGTGCTGCTGTTACAAAAGGAAGCATTCCTAAAGAAAAATATTCCAGAATTTTAGTGACAAGTTTTCACTTTCAATGTTTTATATTTCAATTCTAGATTCAAAAGAGAGAGAAAAAAATTAAAACAAACTCTTGGTTTTGGCAGAAAGTAGAAACTTCTTTTTTTCACACACTCATTTCATTGAATTAGTAATTTGCCAGTAAAGGATTTCTGACAGAAAAAGTTGGTCCACCCCGTGCTGCCTTACACACAATGAAAGTGGATTTTAAAACTTCTCCAGCATCTAGAGGGTGAAGTAAGTTTCCCTTTGCCCCAAGCACAGCGCCTTCAGTTTGGTACCTTCAGTTTGATGTGAACAGCAGCTCACCAAAAACTCCCCTTGGGTTTGGGCAGTGAGATGCACAACACTGTGATTACGTCTGAAAATGTGATGACCAGATGAGCACATTGAATGAGTGACACTAACACATTGCAAAGATGACAGAATTTTTGTAAAAGATATATTTAGATCTGGCCATGACATAGAATAGCTCAGCACACCTTTTACAGTAAAACTATTTTTGCCAGCATTCTTAAAATATTACTGCTAACCCATAAGAAATATTCCTCATTGATTTTGACAGTTGTATATATTTGACTCTTACCCAGAGATGAGCATTCAGTGACTGGCAAGTTAAATTTTTCCATGCCATTTGTTTGCAGATGGGGCAGTCAGTTCCCTGAATGGCTTAAGTCTCACTGTGGTTCAAAAGACTTCATACTGGTGAAGGTTTCTTTCCTAAGAAATATTCACAATTTTAATGTCAAAAAAGGTAGCCAAGTAATCTGTGACTTGACTGACATTTACACACACACAGTCATAGGCAATATATTAACTCAGTGTTTATGGCTCTGCATGCAATTAACAGCACTGCAATTAAGTTCTGGCATAATACTGCATTTCAAAAGGCCAGCACAAGCATGGATATAAAATAAGCCAGCAGAAAAAGTCCTTTTCCATTGCATTTTCCCTTCAGTGGCTGCATCCCTAGAGACAGATTCACAAGCACTGGGACTGGGCTGAGCCTGTGGAATGCTCAGAAAAGTTTCTTTATCACAGTCCTGCTGGTGATGATCGGACTCAAATTTCAGTACCTGCTCTGAAAAGAAATGTAAGGCATGAGTCACTTGATATTATCAAATATCATACCCAAACTAGATGACAAAAAGATGGTGATTTGCAACGTGACCCACTACTTAATACTGCAGTTTTATTTCTTCTTTATTCTGAAGAATCCAGCTACTAGTGCTGTTGTTGTCCAATTTCCAAGCATCTCAGCAGCATGGATTGTCTCCTTTCAGAAAGATGTTGTCAGATCCATCTGTACAATACTGAGCTACAGGGATGGCAAGTGCTTGGCTGATGTGTTTCCCCCCGAGTGCCCATTCAGCATTTGTGCCCTTGCACTCATCCAAACTGGCTAAACGATTGCTGTGCAGCTGGACATGAGGTTTCCAACAAAACAGCTATCCATCAAAATATGCCAGTCTGTAGAAATTAATTCTTGTCTTACAACATGTCAGTTTTGATTTACCAGGGGCAATCTTTTGCTTTCCAGTGGGATTTCTGATAGAAAGCACACAGCACGCTTTACCCCAGAGCCCCCGTGAATGTGCTCGTGCAGCATCACCCTTCTGGCCCATTGCAGATCCCAGTGCTCCTCACATGTCTGGGTACCTTTTAAATATCCAGAAAATGAGCATAGATTTTATTCATCTTTTTCATTCATCTTTAAGACACTTTCTAAGTATTTAAATATGATCTACTGTTTATGACATTTGCTGATGAATCCGGGGTAGCTAGCCAGGAGAAAGGCTGTATGCAGTTTATGTGTCACCACCGCAGGGCAGCAGGGGAGGAAGGATTTTCACGGGCAGGATTCTGGGTTTAGCACCATGGACAGCACCCCCGGGTTGATTGAGTTGTTCTTGCTTTGGAGCTGATGGCAGAAAACAGTCCTGATCCTTTACACACTCACGTAATGTAAACTGCAAAGGGGATGACAACTGGCTAAATCCTGCTATCTGGTGTCTTTTTAATATTAGTTTTATGGCATTTTTTTCTCAGATTAATTAATAGATGCAACACACAAAACATAAACACAGAAAGACTCTGTGTCATGGGCAACCACAGATCTCTGCTGCTGTTAGAAAGAAAAGTGAGCCTGCAAAATGCTCTGCTCTTTGGAGACACAAAACACTTGGAAGCTAATTCGTTTCTCTGCTATCACCAATTCTGAACCTGGAAAGAATCTCCTGAACTGAGTCCTATTTTATTCATAAGAATTATACAGCACTTTCAGTAAAGCAGCTGGCAACTACCAGTCATTCTGCCTTTTAAAGCTGAATAAGCAGACCCTTTTGTTTTCTTAACTAGTACAGGTTTTGTTAGTGCCATCTGTAATACAAGTGATTCTATTGATTACCAGGCTGGCTAATGCTAATTAGCTAAATTACGCTTCAGAAAAACATCACTGAATCCTCCAAATTTTGTGAGAGGTAGATGATCTGGCTTATCAAACAAATCATTCTAGATCAGTGAATATCAGTTGTGTTTTTTCCTTGCACAGGAATCAGAAACCTCTTTCTGAAAAGCTTCAGAGAAGTCAGGAGTGATTCAGAATTAAAAGGCTAGAGAGCGGAGCAGGAACACTTACAAATGAAGATAACACCTAGTGCTTGTTATCTGCTTGCTAATTCAGCATAGATAATTGAAATGTGTTTGCTATCCAATTAGTGCTTGTTTCTGTCCTTGGTACTGTGCTAAATGAGTTTAATGAAAGAAAATTGCTGATGCTTTCGTATCACTCTGGCTATTTTGACATATTTAAATCTGCTAAGCAGATTTAGCATTGATTTCTAGCATATGTTACTTTATTAAAACACAGTTTTGGTTTATATATACTTATATGTACACACATAAGGCATAATGATCTGTGAAGTGAGGGTGGAATAAGGCCATCTCTTGTATGGAAATTCTAAAATCTCAAAAAAAAGTAATTTGAAATTGAATGCCTGCCTCTATGCAGCACAGCCATCACAAAATTGTGTCCAAGGTTTGCATCTCACCGTGTGGTAAACCTGTGCATGTGGCAGGTGACAGCCTATTGGCTCAAAAACCAGTTCCCAGCTCCTTCTTTACCTCCTCAGTAAACCAGTGACAAGTGTCCCTGTTGATTACTTTTTTACAAAGTTTCCCTCCTATCAGACCATGAACCCAACCTTGCTGGACAAATTTTCGCCAAAGAGAAAGAGGTCTTCTAAATATTTTTGATAATACTTGTTAAAAACTGCACATATCACTGCTCCAGTAGTTTTTCTCAGTCACCCAAAGGTGTAAACACTCTAAAGGGGACATGAAATAGTCTAGTCCATGATCAAAGCAAATCCAAAATCTATTTCAGAGGCAAAAGCTCTACATTTAAGAGAATTGTCTTTTCTTTGGCTATTTCAGTATTTTATCTTCAAAAGACCAAGATTAAGAGACTGCAACTTAGCAAGTTCTTTGGCAGATTAGCACTAGTGAAAGTTTCAGGAGCCATAGGGATTTTTGAAAACCTGACCAATCCACATACTGCACTTCTATGTGCTTTTAAACTTGAAGTTCCAGCAGTGGCAAACTTATTGTTCAGATTATGATCAGAAAAGGCTGATTTCCATGAGCTAAAAGCATAAACTCAGAAGCTAAATCCTGCTTTTTCCCATTTTCTTTGATCCAATCAGTATTCATACTGTCTAAATTCTTCCAAAAAGCATAAGTGAACTTAACTTGAACAGAACTTTTATTGCTGAGTAGTTGACATTGACTGTCATTACTGGTCCTACTGAGCCAGAGAGTTTCTGATCACATTTTCCTGCAATATCTTTGTAAAGTCATAGGATTTATTCACTTAGACATGACACATAGCTCATCACTCTGGGAGCTATCCAAATTCTTCCTGTGCTCATTAAACTCCTAAAACCAAATGAAACTGTGCTACTTTCTGTAAGTTACAATGATGGAAAAATATGTTTTGAACTATCAACTTATCATAAACTTCAAAGAAACAGAGAGTTTAAAAAAACTATTTCACTACCTCCAGTTTGTGAACTATATGACTAGAACAAAAGTATTGAAATGTGAAAAGATCCATTATTGAACCTCATTCATTTTTCATTGACACCTTTTGTCAATTAAGCTAGGCTTGACTTTCTCAGGCTTCATACAGTATATTTTATTATGGTAATCCTTCTTTTTACTTTTTTTTTCTTCAAGATTGTCTGTTATTTTTAAGCTCCTAGCTCACAGCAGAGGTAGACTGCTTCTTAAGGTAGTGAGACTGTTTTATAAAAACTCTGCAAGATGGAGTTTTCTCCATGATATTCTGCTTCAGGGACATATCAGGTTTTCCTTTTTCCTTTTTCCTTTTTCCTTTTTCCTTCCTGACAGAAGTCCATTCCTGCTTTTTCTCAGGAAAACATTATTAACTCCCTGCTTTCCTCAGAGGAGTCCCTGTGCCACCACACAGTTAAAGTGTAACTGAGAGAGATTTAAGGTAAGGTTAAAATCAGCCCCTATGTGAGAAAGGGATGTAAATTAGTTCTGAACTTCATAGCCAGGCTACATAGCCCTTCTGTGCTTTAGTTTTTCAATTGGTCACTGTGATCTTGGACAGTAACTACTTCAGGAAATTATTTTTCTTCCTTTCCCCCCCCCCCTTTTTTTTTTTTTGTGGCTTTTTGTTTGGCTGGTTGGTTAGGATTTTTCTGATTTGGTTTAAGCTTCTTGCTAATAGATAATTCAACGAGAATAGACAATCCAAGCTACCAGCCAGAGAATTCAATAAGTCAGAGCCAGGTACCTGCCATGCAGTCTCTGTCTTCCAGACTGAGTGATCACCCAATACTGCAGTACATTTCAGGGACATATACATTTACTCCTCTGTACAAGTCCTTTTATCTGTCTTTCCTCTGCAGTGTCTGAACAGTTTCCTGTAATGCATTAAGAAATATGAATATTATACATCACCTCTATGGTTCTCTTTCTCATGTTCATGTAGGTGAGGAGAGAAATATATTAATGTTAATGATCGCTTTAACTTCCTTAATACTTATGCTGCTTCCAGCTTTTCTGAGCAGAGACTCTTTCTTACTGGTAAGACCATCTGGACTTAAAGCTCTTTCTGATTTTAAAATGTATTACAGCAGTGACAGTCTCTGCATTTCAAGGCAGCTGTAGTAATGGATTTGCTGACCTGTCTAAAGCAGCATAAATTTGGTGTGCCTGGGGTGAGTGAGGACTTTTCCAGACAGTGGCACCCAAGGGGGTGGGTGGCATAGCACAGCTGTGTCTCTGCCCCAGCACCATGCCAGGGATGCTCTCCAGAGCCCTCAGCACCCCCAGCCCTGCAGTGCTCACCTCCTGAGCAGCCCCTCCTGGGTGTTTGTTATGGGTGCTCTCGCTGCAAACCCCAGGGGGAAGATCTCTGGGTGACTCTGAGTCTCACTGCAGGGTCAGTGTGTCCTGGCTTTTCCCCTCTGGCTGTTGTCCAGGGATGAGAGCAACGAGTTTCTTCTCATCTGATCTCTGAAAGTAATCTCTGATTCCTCCAGTCAGTGCATAGATATTTCATCATTCATTGCAGTTATTAACCAGCACAGCAACATTTTCACGCCAAAGGTGTTATGGACAGATGGTTGAGGCACTTCTCATACATTCCTGTACAATTTGCTCCAAAAGAAAATGTCTGAATGCAACTTTTCCATACTTGTGATTCCATCCTCCTCTTCCTCTTGGTGCTCCAAGGGCCTGCAGCCACCCATGGTGCAGGACCAGTGCCTGGTGCAGGCAGGGATGGCCCAGAGCCACAGATTTCCTCACCACCCATCTGGGAGTTAGTGCCACATAAATGATCCTGCCCTAAAATCCCAATGCACAGTGGCACAGCCACCCATGGACACTCCTTGGCAGACATCACTGAAGCTGAGACTCACCAGCCCTGTATCTCTCCCATCTACTCAGTCCCTATTCAGCATTTCTTTTCCAGCTGTCCCTGAGCCTACAGACATCCTCTCCTCTAAGCTGCTGTTCCCACTTCAGAAATATATTTGGAGAGCTGTATCATGATGGAAAACAAAAAATCCCCTTTTAGGACTTATCTTTCTCCTAACACGGTTTCCAGTTGTTTGTAGGCTTTGTTTAATGTCATCTTTTCAATTTAAATGCTCCTATTTCAAGATAAGAAAAACAATTCCCTGACTTACATTTCTTTTATCTGTCCTAATTAGTTTTTTAATTAATTCATAACTCCAAAAGTATTCATTTATTTCATGTTTCAATTTAACTTCCAAGCTGGCATAATCAGATTAGCAATCAGACCCATTTTGAAAATATTTCTTCTCACAGGAAGCTGGGAAAACTCATACAAAACTGCCTCTGCAAACCTAAGAAGCTTACAGTTCCTGCTTTGTTCCCCCAGTCTAACATTCAAGTTTGCAGGCATCTCACTCCATCTGATTACTTACAAGTATGATTCTTTCCCCCAGCAACAGCTCTGTTATTATTAGTTATTTGCACTGCAGTGCTTGGAAAGGATTCAGAGGAGCAGGGATCTGGGTTAGAGGGAGCCCCCATGATGCCTCCTGGGCACAGCTCTCCAGCTCCTCTCCTCCTTCCCAAATCACCTCTCTCCCCGCAATGCCAAAGTGTTCTGTGATATATCATGGGTGTACTTGGAAAGCAATCCATTAAAAAGTACAGGCAGCTGCAGATCAAAAGGCTGTGATCAAGCAGCAGCAGATAGCAGGGAGTTGTTTCCTTCTCCCAGACACTTCCACAGCACTGCTATAATTCAGGAGAGCAGCATGCTTTGGAAAAGCTCTTCAATATGTGCTTGTCTCAATATCGGCTCGGTGCTGCCGAGGCCCCTGAAAGATAAACATTCTCAAGAGCACCTTGAGTAAAGACAGATTTAGCATGTGATCCACTCTGGAGCTGATCTGGGGTCTGGGAAATGCAACCCAAAAAGTAGAAAGTCATTTTCATGGTAAATTTGCAGAGCATCGCAACACTAAGATCTCTTATCCAACTAATAACTTCCATTCTTGCCAGTTTTGCCCTGGAAATGGATCTATTATACAACATTTCCTACAGAATCCCTTCTAATCTTTCTGCTATATCCTGGAGGTATTCAGAACTTTCTTTGCCATGGTGATATTTATAACAATTTTCTAAAAATCCTAATAAACACTGTCCCATTTTTGTGCTCTCCTTCATTATTTCCTGATGCCACAAAGCACTCATTCAAAGGATCCCAAACACACCAATGGTTCACACCACCCTCACAGTCTCCATACCTCAGAAGATTTTTTTAAAGATTAAATAGCATGCTGTTTTCTTTCATATATATGTGAAGAGACAGGAAAATATTAAGCAATTACATAGATTAGGAACTTTTTCCTTTATGTTTTGAACTTCTTCATTCACATATTAGGAAGCAACTGAGAGAATCACAGTACAGTAACTTTAGCCCAGCCACTGAAAGTGCAAATATTTTAACTTCTTGAACACATCAAACCCATGAAGATTTTAGAATTTTACTAAACATTTACTACTCTACCCCTGTAGTGTCTGGCCAAAGTTAATGCAATTATTAAAATATGGACACAAATAGAAAGAGAGGAATAATACCCATAAGGATATGTTCTACTGGGTTACACTAAGGACAAGTTAAGTTGGATAAAATCTGCTGCATAAGAATTTTACCAAGGCTCA
The DNA here is from genome assembly GCF_028769735.1 of Zonotrichia leucophrys gambelii. Lineage (NCBI taxonomy): Eukaryota > Metazoa > Chordata > Aves > Passeriformes > Passerellidae > Zonotrichia > Zonotrichia leucophrys. Next base: position 7,779,428 of record NC_088177.1, on the reverse strand, counting down.
AAGTTTCATGTATACAGACGAAGAAAACCTTGAAAGAAAGAGATATAAAAAAATAAAATAAATATAATTACTCATCTATTTGTGAACTGAAGCTTCTCTTGCTTTTAAAATCATTCAGAAGAAGTCTAAGTAGTATGACATGACAATACAGTTTAAATTAAGTCACTCACGTTAATCAATATTAATTTATTCTTATAGCAAGGAAGTGTGTTGTCAACATTTCATCTTTAGAAAAGCATTAACATTAAAACTAGCTCTCATGATGAGATAAAATTAAATGTGTGTTTATTTTCACTGAAGAATATATGCATTGCTCCCATCATGTTGTTAAATAAGCTTTCAATGAATTCACAGTATTTGCATGTTTGCACATTAAACATTTGCACTGATAATCTGCAGATTCACTGCTGAAACTGCTTATTGTGAAACTGCATAAAGATTATTTTTTACAAAGCCAGAAGGATATTTCCTCTTTTAAAAACATTCTGCACATGCTCTCATGTAAAACATTGCAGTAGCTGGCAGCACCCAGATTCAGATGTCTGTGTGAGCTGAGTGGGAAATAATCTTCCATTAATTTTCAAATAACTTCTGGATGCCACAAGTAACATGATGCTCAGTGTCATGTTTTTCTTGGGATTTTCTTGACAACTGAAACCCATTCATAATTCATCTACTTATAAAATCCAATTGAGGAACATATCAGAGGAAGGGACACAGCTGTACCTTCCACTCTGCAGCACACAAGCATCACAGCATGATCTGAGTCTCTCCCCTTAAAAAAAACCCCATCTTTAGGTGGCTGCAAAACAACCTTAGAAATGGACATAGGGAAGGGCTGAACACTGCCAGGATTTCAGCTCTGCCCCAGCATACTCGGCCACCAGGCATGGGTGCAGAAGTGAGGTCTGAGTTTGGGCTCCAGAGCTGCTCTCACTCCATCCTGTAGTCCAGCCAGACTGGGATCCATTTCCAGCACCTGAGGGGCCCTTCAGAAAACCCCAGTCACACCTATGAGCTCACACACAGTGTGAACCTTGTGCCACCCTCACCCCATCCATCCACACAGCCCTCATTTCTGCTGGTCAGGAGAATGAAAGTTTACCAAGACATAAACCAAATCTGTAAGCAGAGCAGTTTGAGAGCTTTAACACATTTACAGTTGTCTCCTGCTGTGCAGTTTGTGTGACACTTGGGTTTGTCCCCTCAGAGGGACATTGACATGCCAGGCAGAGGTGTAGCAGTTGCAGATGAACCTGTGCAGAAGAAGGTTTTGGGCCTATTATAATGTTCCTAAATCATCACTTTGCTGGAATTTCACTTAGGCTAACATACATAAAGAAAAATCAAGATGTTTAAAATTACCATTATTTATAAAATCCCTAATTCCCACCTTTCCTCCTCCAACACCCATGGTGTTATATAGGCCCAGACTGGGGCAGTGAGGCAAAGCAATGCTATGTTTTGTTTATCTTATAGATTATCTATTATGGCATGAAGGAGGTGCCAGTTAAGAGATGTGTGACCTCTCAATACCATGCCCACATCTGTGTTATTGTCTCTTACAAACTCTGCAGTGTGAGTGCAGTGGGTGTCAGCAGAGCTGGTGCACCCACATGTAGCACTCAGTTGCCTTTACCAGTGCCTTCTGGCTTTCCTAAGCATTTTGCTTGAAGGATTTAATCCTTCCCATCATCTCCTTTTGCTGAGTACCCCTGTGTCTGACACGTAAATAATGAAAGTGTGCTCTTCCTATTGTGATATCTCGTCCTGACAATCAGCTGCAGGAAAAGTGCAGTCAGTCAGTATTTGACAGGAATGAAAGAAAGAAAACAGGCTGAGTTTCATCTGTGCAGTAAGTTTCAAAGGCAATCCCATAAACTCTCTTCAGCAGGGCTGGAGCCTAACAATAGCAGCTGCTGGAAACACTCACAGCTTTGCAGAAGCCCCTAGCTCCAGCTGCAGTTCCCACTGAACATCAGAAGAACACGGGAACTTTAATAGCTCTGATAATTGTGTGACTGGACAAGCAACCCTGTGCTGTAGGGCTAGGGGTGAGCCTGAGGTGAAAACCAGAAACTTGCAGGCAGAAATACAAGGAACCACGTGGCTGGGTCCCCCTTCTCTGAGCACAGCAGCCCCATGTGTGGCCACCATGCTGCCCAGCCACACTCATTAATGGCCCAGGGAGGGCAAATTCAGATGCAGCAGGAAAAACTTCAAGGGCTTGGCAGCCTGGATAACAGAGACTGGAAATGTCCATTTGCCAAATCCACTGAGAGGCAACTAGCACTTCACTTTCAATATTTCTATAGCTTGGATTAATCTGACTCCCAGACTAGATATTCTGAACTATGAAGATAGTTTTAATATTGATTCTTGTTGTATTCTCCTATGCCAATTACTATTTGCAACTGCATGGAAATCTTCCAGGAATTTTTCAAACGACTGATGGTTTGAAAATACCTGAGATATTTTATCCACAGAGATACACCTTGTACTGGAAGAAATGAGAACCTTGCACTAAACACTTGGGAAATATTCATTATTCATACAATCAACATCCAGTCTTGGTCTCTGTTTATGTACTTCTCTGTCAAAAACTTTTACACTCCTCTTACAAGGATCAGAGCCTGCCTTTTTGATGCTAAAGTTTCACATCCTTATTGAAATTCCGGCTTCCAGCAGCTTGGAGCCCCTCTGCACCAGAACTGAGCATTAAATCTCTGCTGAGATCAAAAAGCAGTTGGTGTCATTCTAAAATATTTACTCTCCTTCCCCAGATCCCTTACATAGTTATCCACATAAAGTAAATGTGCAAGCCTGGCACTTTATTTTCACACCAGATATTTCTCACAGAATGGTTTTCCCCATGCAGGAAAATTTTTACCCCTGTAAAAATTTATATTGTGAAGCTTCTGAAGGTGGGTGCTTAGGCAGCGGCACCTGCACCCTCAGCTGGTTCAGAAAGCAGAGCATGAACCACATAAAGCAGCTCTAACAAGCACCAAGGCTTTGCCTTGCTTGGGGCACTATAGAGCACTTGGGTAGAATTGTAGTTGCAGCTGACCCCGTGTAACACACAGAATAAGATCATTCCCCCTGAAAGCATCTCTGACTCTGCTGACTGCAGAGATCCCAGTGCAATTACCTTCCTAACCTGGATGCCTCAAGCAGGGTAAATCCATACTCCTTTTGTGTAGTCTTAGCACTAAAATGCCTTGAATTGCTGCTAGTTTGCCTTCACCTCCATCCCCTTCCCCTGTGCTGCCAAGTCTGCAGAAAGCATCTGTCCCACTCAATCCTCTAAAAACTAAATTTTTACTGATATCATTTGTCTCTGACTTTCCAGAAAGTAAAAAACAGAAAGGGAAAAATAACACAGGTTTCAAATTCAGAATGGATAGAAAAAGTAGCTACAAATATTTTCTTTATGAATGGCAAATAATGACAGTAGAGAACACCAAAATACATTTTTTGAGACATTTCCTAACTGGATTGAGAAATAAATTAAAATGTGCAATAAAAATTTTATAGCAGTTAGTGATTTCACTTTGGAAAACCTGCTAGGAAAAAAAGTTAATGGCATAATAAATTCTTTTTCTTTGGGTGAGAAATGATTATTTGGGGGCTTTAAGGTTTGACAATTTCTTGTAAATCTAATCAGTCAGCTAGCAATTAATAACATTAAATTGCTTTATGTCTTTCATGCTGTACCAAGGCAGAGCACTGAATGCTCAAGTTTCTCTTGCAGGCTGGTTCGCATCATCTGCGTGCACACAGAAGAAAGCATTCTGAAATGTGTTAAATAACTATCAGCAGAAACTCAGGGCAAGGGATCAGAGGGCACAAGATTTCTCCCAGCGTGCTTGGAAGACTATTTTACTTTGGATTCTGCCCAGTGTATCTTTAGCATTTCATTTCAACTCCGAGGAAGAAGCAGGAAATTTGGGTCTGACATGTCTCAAATCAACACTCAACCCCCCTGACATACTGTGTTTTCATCTATCATGCTTTTGATCCTTGAAGAGACTGAAATCTGTTTGAACCAAATTATTTTTCAGCATTGTGGATGACACTACAATTTTTAGCCACAAACTCAGTTCCAATGAGGAACGAGGAACTGCCAAAATGTCAAAGCCAGGGAGCAGGAGATGGCTTTGGTACTTTCATTAATTTGGATCCAAGATGATATACAGGACCACAGGGCACAAAAAAAGAGTTTGAGCTTGAAATAAACATTGAAAAGATAAGTGGGATAACCAGAGTTCAAAGACAAAATTCAAAGTGTCCATTCCATTTTACACCCCCCTCTTCAGAGTTTTGCTTTAAAACTGAACTCAACCAGAGTTTAATGGCAAGAGATGATGTGAAGCTGCATCAGTAGCTGGCAGCCTGAAGAGAAAATTCATAGCACCACTGCACAAGAAAAGAGGTAGAGCTGAGCTGGTGAGACTTAAAATTTATATTTGTCCATTTTAATACTTTTTCTAAGTTATTACATATCTCTAAGAAAAATGAATGTGCTACAGTGGGTTTATTTAAACCTCAGTGGAGTTGGAAGCTATTTGTATTTGTCTTTGAGCAATTTCATCTATTGCTCTTTGTGTCTCCAATCAGCAGACACATAAGCCAAAATCCTGTTACAAAATCAAGTAGCTTTTCATCTTAAAATGTTAATTATCACAAAGTCTTTGTGAATCTGATAAGCATCACTGCCCTCCATTCCTCAAAGGAGACAGACAGCAGCAAAGCAGCTTTCCTGAAACCCCAGAGAAACCATTCCAGAGCCCAAAATGTGATTTAACTTCTGTGCTTTCCTGAACTGAGCAGTGGCAGGGACAGTGCCTTTGTGATGAGTGTCACTGGGCACTATGGCAGCAAACACTTTAAATCACTCTTTTGAAAGTCTGCAGAAGTGAAAAATCATCCTCGTGGCACAGCCACTGCAGGAGCTTGCCCCATGCAATTCCACAGATACTCAGCTCAGGCAAAACCTCCTCCAGGCTCATTCCTACAGGCACATGTGGGGATCAGCCCAAGGCAGAAACTGCAGGGAAGTATGATATGATAATAATATGATTCAAAGAAAAGCAGAGCAGATCTTCAGCTCTGCACATGATCTAACGTCACATATGTGAGGGAGCAGGAATCCTGTGCTCCCCACACCCACTCCCCACTGGGTTTCAGTCCTTCTCTCCCAGCTAGGGCAACCCCTGTTGTCATCACAGCAGTTCCCTTTACCTCCTGTTTGATGTATTTGCTGGGATTCTTATTAGGCCATGGAGAAAAGGCATCAGAATAGATGAAATCCATTTTTCAGGAGCTCTTTTGAAGAACTAGCCCTTAACCATAATTTGCTTTCTTCAGTTAAGCAGAAGGTTTATGACATTTGGTGCAGCCTGGGTGTTCCTCAGGACAGAGCCTTTATCTGCCTGTCCACGGGAACTTGTGCAACGAGCTCCATATCCTTGGCCAAGGCTTTTCACATCTCACCACAAAATAAATCCTGCTCTAAGCATAAAGTACATCACTTTTATCAGGAGTCTTCTCTCACTTCAAAGGGAAACTGCAGTGGAACAGAGCATTAAACAGATCCATGGGGCTCATAAGCATTTATAAGCCTCCTAAAAGCAAAACTCTTACAGTTCATCTTCTCAGTTAAAAAAAAAAGACTGAGTTTTAACTTCTTTTTTTCTTTTTTTTTTTTTTTTTTTTTTTTTTTACAGTGAAATAGAGCAAAGCTCACAGTGACGATAATTCAGGGATCTTGGTCACCAAAGCAGCAGCATCCTCCCACAGGTGGTGGTTCCCCCCAGCCTTTTGTCCAAAAGTGCTCTGCCCCAGCTCAAAGCTCAGCAGTGCCCCACACAGAGGGCAGGGAGTCCCTGAATGCAGCCACACCTCCGGCTGTCCCCATTGCCACAGGCAGCTCCCTGGGCAGAGCACATGGAGCTGGGAGATTGGATTGGCTGTGAGTTCTCCACAAATGCTTATTATGGGATAATTAATGACAAGCACTAATTGTCACTCTGCCTCTGCTGTGAAGTGCAGTGCGCTGTTCCTGCACAATAACTTGTGTAAGGCTGGCAAAGTCAGAGGATCAGGGCCAAACACAACCAAAACCCATCACATGGCACAACAGTCAAGCAACACACACTCCCTCATTCCTTATTCCCTTGGTTTTTGTATTATGCTTTAAAGAATGAGTAAAAATAGGCATTTAAAAATTCCCATTACAAGTGTGGAATTTGATAACAAAGAATGTGGTTGCATGCGAAACTCAGGGTATTTATTCCTTCAAAAATAATGTCTGAAAATTTCCACTCAATTAGTGCTGCCAGTATAAATTGTTTTCACTAGAAATGACGTGATAAAATGTTACACAGCAGGTGGGAGCTCCATTACTAAATGCCCAGAAGGAAACCAGATGAAAGATTTTTTTTTGTCTGCTGAGAATTGACCATTATAATTGAATAACTTTTTTTAAAAGAGGTAGCGAGCAAAGTTTTCATGACCTTAATTGCTTCACATAACTTCCCACATCACATGCTATTGTTGTTCATATCCTAAGTGTCACTTGATATTCATAACAATTCATAAAGACTATCATTTGTGATAATTGATGTCATTAATATACAATCTTTGAAGGCCTTTCTGCAATCATTAGCTAAACCATACAGGATGTAAAATCAATGATCTGAACTATGTCATTAATAATAATAAGTTAGGTGTGAGTGAGTTTTTCCCCAAAATACAAATTCTTTTGGTTATTAAATTTCTATTATCACTCTAGAGAAACAGTAACCTTGACATAAGCCAAAGTTTCCATATGACCCAAGACATTTATTTAATGCCAGCTCCTTTTTTTCTTTAGTTGGAGTAAAGTTGAAACTATTTTCTATACACCGTGTAAAACATTAGTCCCAGATAAATTAAGATTTCACAGTGGAAATGCTGAGGGCAAAATCTGCTCTAGTGTAATTACTTGAATAAAGTGTCTGAGTGCTGAAAAAATTTCTGTGGTCTGAGACAGAATGAAACTAGTAAAATTTTGCCACTAACTTCATGGATATTGCAGTATTTCCCTCATTTCCTCATCTTTTCCAGAAAACTCTGGGGCACTTTGCACCCTGCCTGCTGTTCTCTGCAGAAGGTGCAAACATCAAGGGGAAATAGTTTAAAGGAAATCATGCAACATCTTAATTTTTTATTTTTTTTTTTGCTGTCTCTTATAGCACCTTTTCTCTCATAAATCAAATTACAGGTGGGCTTTACCTGTTGTCCATTCTCTCACTTGGCAGGGAGGAAAGAGATCGAGTCACCAGGTTTAACTCCAGCTACTGACAGTGGGGTCTCCTCCTTCCCAGGGCTGTATCTGGGTCTCACAGAGGTGAGACACCACAGATGCTGCCCAAAGCAGCACCAAAAGGCAGCCCAGGACAACACACCTGCTAAATGCCCCTCATGAGCTGCCTGACCTCCACTCTGAAGCTTCTTCTTCAAACAGAAACATCAGGCTTTTTTTTTTCCAGCTGAGAGAATGGATGGACCCAGAAGGCAGAGGTTTCCTGGCTAAATGCTGCCTGGAGGTATAAAAAAGGACTGTAAGTGCTATTTTCTCCAGTGAATTCTGAGCTGGAGCCTGCTGAGCCTTTCTGCCCTGGGTCACGCCGGTGTTTCAGGTTTCAGCTGAGGAGGGCAGTGTGTCATCAGCACAGCCAGAGCCATGCAAAGGGCACTGAGAGCCAGCACAGCTCCAGCCCCTGGGGAAGCACAGCACAGGAAGGCATGGAGGCTTCACCCTGAGGAGAAGCAGCAGCACTTACAGGGGATGTTCCTGGGAGAGGCTTTCTGCAGGAGACACGCTGGCGAACATGACCTGTCCTGAAGTGAGACCTCTCTGGGCACCCTCCTGCCCATCTAAGGCTGGATCCATCAGCCCAGCCCTTGTGGGAGGCAGCATGAAGGAGAACAGCTCCAGAAAGGAAAGGGAAAACTCTGAGACTCTGCCCTCTCTTAGCAGGAGGTGCTAACATGCCCCAGTCATGGGTGCGGAGCATTTTATCCCCCTCCATATATTACATGCAGATCCCAAGCTCTGATTTCTAATGCCTCTTCTCCTCTTGACTGAGAGCTCCCCAAAATGACAGCTTTGTAAGAAAGATGTTGCTGAAGACAAGATCTGACTGACAACATCTTTACAAATGAGGGGCTGTCAGGCAGAATGCATCTTGATTTGTGGATTTGCAGAGAAAAATGTTTCAAATGTTTACTCCTAAACTCAGCAGATTTGCAACAAAGAAATTAAAAGATATTAAATCCTAGGAAAGTTTAGTGCAATTTTATGAGAACTACTTTAAAGAATATTACCTCATTACACAAATAAGAGTTTGCTGTTTAAGACTGAATAATTACCAGTGGCAAAAGCAGCAATGTGGCTAAGAATGCCTGAAAAATCATTGAAACACCACTGACAAAGACAACACACTGACAAAGAGAGTGTGCCTGCTTTTGCCTTGGAGGAATATACTAGTGAAGCCCATTTTGGGGCATTTTTACAACATTTCTGTTGTTCAGTTGTTTCAGAATATTAAAATTTGTCCAGGGAAGCTTCTCCTGAAGAAATGCAGTTTCTCAACAGAAAGTTTCTAATGAAAGAAATGACTGTTCATGGAAATCCAGTCTGTCTCTGGCCCCTGCCCTGGGTTTATTGGAGCACCAGGGGCAGGGATTTCTCTTTGCAGTCCCCCATCCATTAGAGCATCACTGCTGAGCCTTTCCCCTGCCCCGTGTGCCCCAGGGAGGCCTCACTGCCTCTCCTTGGCTCCATGTGCACACCCAGAGCTGGATACTCGCCAGCACAGGGTGACAGAGAGAGGCTGAGGCTGAAACTGGGGGGGCTTGAATTTCCATATTTCATTTCCTTCAACACAGTGCAGAGTTTCTGTTTCTATCAGAGATCAAGATAACTTTGATCAGGCTATTTTTATTTTGTAATACATTTTTTCGTTGCTGCATGATCCCCTCTTCTTGCCTTGAACCGAACCACAATGAGTTATCTCCCTGTTTTCAATCACCAATTCTTTGGGGAAAAAGAAAACAAGGCAATCACACAGCAGAGACAAGAGCATCTTTATATATATATATATATATAAAGATTTTCTGCATGTTTTTCTGTTTTCTGAGGCTGGTTTTATTCTCATCCCTTAGCGAGAAGCAGAGGAACATTCTCAGGAGGCTGAACTGGCATTTGGGCACCTATCAAATTTGGATTTCCCTAGAACTCATTTCCTTGCAGTCTCCTTGAATTAATTCTGGCGGCTGACACATGACTGTCCCCGCTCACTACAAAGTCCATTTCAAAACCTCATAGAAACTGCATTCCTGGATCCTTCTTGAAAGCATAATTGTGTTCATTCTAAATTTAATTATTTTAATTGCCAGCCAAAAGAACTTTCTTTCATTACACTCATGAAAAGCTTATCATTTCCCCCCTCCTACAGTCACTAACCAACTTGCATAAAAGAAAATACATTAAATTGATTTTCTTCCATAGGAAATGCATCAAGGAATGGAGAGGATTGATTTCCTTCCATAGGAAACAAGACATAAATGTTTTTAATCCAGGTGCTGCATTCAGTTACCATGTACAGTATGAAAAACTCTGCCATAAAAATGAAATTAAATGCATAATAGCATGGGAAAATTTTCCATCATATTATTTTAAAGTATCCATTTTTTTGGCAGGACACAAAATATACCTTTAAGCATTACCTGCACCCATCTATTTTTCAGTGGGTTCCAGTACTTATTTATGCACCTTTCTGGGATGCTTTTTGGAAAGGAGCATGTTTCATCATCTCTCTCTAATTACAGTGAGCAGGCTTGGAATGCAATGTACTCACTAAATTTGAGTAAGAGTGACAAATCTCACCCTGTACTGTGGCAGGCTGCTCTCTTCCATCAAGTATCAATCCCTTGAAGATTTATAACTGAGGATATAATTCACAGTCTCCTTTAAAGTTTGTATCTCAAGGCTGTACCATCCTTGACGTTAAAATCATCCATGCAGATTTTACAGGTCAAAGCTGTAATTACATAAAATTTTAATAAATCTTGTGGCCTGTATAAGGCAAAAAGAAGGCAAAGTTAGAAATACCAGATTCAAATATTGCAGTTTCCAGCTCAACTATTCCATTAAATCTTATCCTTAGTGAAAATACATTAGTTATCATGTCCTTCTGAGGTCATTTTCATGGACATGCTGGTGTTGAACAGAAGGATTTCCTCATATTTTCCATTCAAAAATAGTCCCCAGCAGCTCTTCTGTTCTGCACTGCAGGCACGGGGGGACAACACATTGTTCTATGATCTCCATGCCCACAGGAGGTGCTGAGTGCTGTGTAAGGGGTGTTGTGTGTTCATGCAGACAGGACCCATCACACCCCCACTCTGGGCAGGCAGCAGGAGCCAGGGAAATGCAGCAGGAATGGCCTGGCACCAGTGCTCCCAGCAAAGGAGGGATATTCACTTGCTGCTGACTGGTTCACTTCTGAGCCTTCTGTTGCCTTGAACACAACATTTACATTTCTCCTCCTCTTCAACCCCATTTCCCTGGTTAATAAACACTTCTTTGATCAGTATTCAGTAAAAGTCATGCAGATGTGATTTTTTAATTGACATTTTCTATATCTGTAAACAAAATATCAGCAAAAGATTGATTCTGTTCTATCTGCCAGAGAGAGACACAGTTATTGATCTGGATGTTAGGCTGCCATTTTATTGAAAGACTGATTATCTTTGTATCTAAATTGGCAGAAGATATCAATAAGAAACTTCCTATCTCAGTATAGATGCAGGCAGGTCCTCTTTCCAGAGTAGCATGTTGGCCAGTGGCAGTCATGACTTCCTTCATGGCCTCTCTAATAGTCATTTTCTGCCATTGAAAAATAGAGATCAGCTTTAGATCAATAGCTCTGAAGTCAAACACATGGAGTGCCATAACTGAAACTGGAGATCAAATGCAGTTTCTAGGGTCCCATTTTTAATTGTCCAGTAAAATATGCAATCCTAGTTTTACTAATTGCCTTGTGCCACTAGTGTACCAGAAGTGCCCACATGTAATCTTTGTCTTGGTTTTTATTTCAGAGAGTGACAGAACCTCAGAATGGTCAGATTGGAAGGGACCAAAGTGAATCATCTGGTCCAACCTCCATGCTCAAGCAGGATCAACCCAGAGCACATTGCCTGGGATTATTGCTTTAGCCATGCATTTACCATATCTAAGTTGTGCAGATGGCAGGAAGGAAAAGCCCCACCAAGGTCAGAAGTAATGTTTAAGCTGTGCTGTCTGTAAAGGGAGCCAGAAATGTTGGTGACAATTCATGTGGTAGCTGGTTTGTGCTCCCTGTGTCAATGTGCCACTCCCAAATATGCAGGTAGCTGTGCAGCTCTGCAAAGTTTTCCTAATTCTTGTAGCCCTTGCACTAGTTTTACTGCCTTGCCCAGAGTTTCAATCATCTGCCTTTCTAATGTTTTCTCAAAGATTTTGGCTGCCTTTGCATTTTTTACCAGAGCTCCTTGACAGGTTTTAATGACAGCTTCTCAAGAGGTGGCGGTACAGTCTGCTACAGGAGTACCACCCCCATTTGATGTTCATTTATAAACCAAAGGATAAATAAATCCACAAGATGCATTCAGGGATGCACTGTCAGCCATGCTGGTAAAATATTCCAATCTCATGCTGGAAGATTTCCACACTTATATTGGCAAGATCTCCCATAAAAGAGAAGAACTACTCTGAAAATAAGAAAATGCCTTTTGCCTAAGATTTTTTATGTCCTTAGGTTTACAGAGATACACAAGATCCAGCCACAGTTCCAAAACTTACTTCTTCTTGCTAGCTAATGGTTTGTTTCTGCAGGCAGAAAGCCAGACCCCGAGCATTTGTCAGACCACAGTACATTAAGGCTTATCTTTCACCTGTCTGTACTGCTGGCCAGGAGACACTGCATGTCTCCCTGAGCTCAATTCCAAGGAATAGGCTAATTTCTTTAATTGATTCCTAATCTGAAAGATGCCTTCCTAGGAGTAATGAAGGGAAACAGTGCTTATGCCACACCTGCTTGGTTTATGGTGTCCTATTCAATATCTTCACAGAAAGAAAATGTAACAACACTTGAATTCTCTTGCCAATGAGACATGGATTATAAACTCTCTTTACCTGCAAGAATTTCAACACATCAGTAAGAATCAAACAGTTAAAGCTGAATTCACATGAGAAGGGAGTTACGCCACTGGAAAGCAAAAAGAATTGCAAAATGTTTGCAGATTCACCCCTCCTGTGGTTGATGCCCAGCATGGTCCCCATTCCTGTCAGACAGCAGAAGCAGTAGCTTGTAGTTTGTATAAGCCCCTGTAGACTAGAATTCCATTTGTCAGATAGTGTCTCACACCTATCTGTGTGTCTTTGTTAGACACGTTCCTGTCTGTACAGCAGTGCAACAATTGAACTGGACATGGAGCTGTTGATACCCAGGACAGGAATGCAGGACACAAAGGAATGAGCCTTTCTGGATGCTCCTCATTCTCCAGTGTCTTTTCAGAAGCTGCCCTTATCCTAACCTTCAAGTTATCAGTGGCTTTGCTTATCCTAGAGATTTCCCCTAGTAGCAGGATTAAGGTTATGGTCAAAATGTGCTTTGCAGGTGACAAGACACCTCGTGTCACACGGGCTCCCTGACCAAGGGGCAACACTTCCTCACTGACTTGAGCAAGATATTTCACTGCATAAAATCCTCTCTGTCAAATAGAGGCCAAGAACAAGGTTTTAGCCCTCCTTTTTGTCTACATAACTTAGGGACTCTAGAGCAAAACCACATGCAAAGCTTACAGCGAGCTGTTTAATGGTAAAATATCACTGTACCGTTGAGAACAATCCCTGGTAAAGCTGTCACGAGCAGCTGTCAGCTTGTCTGTGTGATCTATTAATCTGCTACTGCTGCAAATGTGACCCTTATTTCCTTGTTTTTCACATGTGGCATCTTGTTAGAAACCTTGTCCAATCTTTCAGCAAACCAGTAATTATCTTCAGTTATTCACTGTGGCATAGAAGGTCCTGACCCCTGGATGAGGATCTCCAGCCATGGCTCACTTGTAAATAAATATAAATGCAAACAATTTAAAGCCATTAAGAAGAAAGACAAAGTTTGCTTATTCTGCCATGGCTACTTATACCGCCTGTGTTTATTTCTAGAAATAACATTGCTGCTTTATAGTTCAGGGGAGGCTGTAAATTAACCAGCACTGCACTGGATATATGCACAGTTACCATTTGCCATTGCCAACCACATATAGATTTCCAATAAACAGGTCTCATTCATTGCAAAAATTAGATAATTGAAACTATCTATTTGCTTCAAGGCTGTGGTCTCAGAGGTGATGCTTCTGTGTTGCCATGACAAGAGGGAGACAGCAGCCATAATTCACTTCCATAATACTCTCTGCCCAATTTTTTTTGTCAGTAATAAGCACATTTTATGAAATACTGGAGATTATGAGGTGACTTCTGCCCACAGCTCTTCTGCCTGAGGAACTCCCCTTTTTCCCCTTTTACCGCCCTTACCTCAGTGGAGGTATTTAAAAATGGTAAGAGAATAGAATTCTGCCGGAAACAGCAATCTCAAACTACTCTTTTATCTTTTCCATGCTGCAGATTGCTAACTGTTGATTATTACACAGAATCTGAAATAAATGCATTTGTGTTGGTGGGAAATGTATAGCAAACACTGCCAAACAAATTTTCAATCAGCCATTTCCATTGAAGACTAGCTTATCTACTGAATACTAATTAAATATCTTTGCCTGTCTGATTAAAATCTTAGGGTTGAAAACCTGTATTTTGTGTTAGACTGCAGTAAAGTTGAAGAGGTAGAGAAAGGTTCAGCTCATATAAAATACTTGCATCACCATCAACAAATAAATAGCTTTAAGTGTATATCTCCACTTTAAACAGAAAAAAATTAAAAATGAGAAATTTCCCATTTACAAAATGTCTCTTTGATTTTCTCATCCTAATTTTCATCCAATGCTGCAACACATTTACTGACTTCTTGTTATAGTAGAAGTCCACTTAGTCATTTCAACAAACCTGTATTAATCATGAGGAAATGTGGATGGACCTCGCACTTGGAATTTCAGATTTTTTTTCAGGACAGCCATTGAGATTACATGCTCCCTAAGTGAAAATCAGTCAAATATATCCCCTGATAGTTCAGGGAGTTGGTGAGTGAATGATCCATCACCCATTTCCCAGGCACAGAGCTATTCCTGAGCCACTGCACCTTGTCATCTGGCAGCCTGCTGCTCACATCCCTGTGAGGCAGTTTATAAAATCTTACGGAGTCACTTTTCTACTTCATGAAGCAATGTGGAGATATCAGCCATTATTTATACCACATATCACTAGCTTGAAACCAAAATAAATCTGCAACAAAATTACATCTGCATTTTTCTCAGAAAAATTAAAACAGAGCTGGTCAGGAATTTATAAAGGAAAACTCTTCTCTTGTTTTAAAGCATGAATTTCTGGCAGCTGGATGTGCCTTGCATTTGTAAGCCAAGGAGCAGAAGAAGCTGGTTTGTGCTCCTGTGCCACCTGAGCCTTTTCTCACATCCTTGGGAAGCTCCATAATCACAAAGATAACAGAAACTTTGGATTGGATGTTTGTCTCAACCATTTTACATAAAGGAGAGTTTCAGCCTGATACAGAAATGCTTCCAAAAATTATCAGATTCCCTCAGATTTCTGTTTCTTTTACTGTGGTGAGAAAAATTAGTTTAAACCCCAACATTTTTGTCAAGCTGGTTTTTTAGGTAACTGTCTGGTGTTCCAAAAGCAGCTTTTGCTCTGCACTGGTGACATAACCAGAGCTCTGCAGGAAAGACATGCCAAAACCAAGGAAAGTAGCAGGAGCAAGTGTGGAGCAGACTGAATTTTGTCCCTTCTAGTGAAGGACTTGCTGCTGAGGCACCCCTAAGAGCAGCTCACCTCCACTGCACTCAGAGGGAGCAGGATTTCGTGCAATCTGTTAATAAATATGGCTCTTCCAAAGGAATACTTCACCCCTATTATCATTTCTAGTCCCAAAGGAGGAGGATAAATGAGGGTAATGCTGGCAAATGCCCAGGCTAAAAGGGCAATATCACTCAAGAGATGTCATCAACAGCTACAGGGGGAATATTTGACTGAGTAACTCAGAAGGATCAAGGCCTTTACCCTTAAAATTATGCTATACTTCATATATCATTTCCATCCATGTTCTGCATCATTCCCTTCATGATTGAAAATGATCTTTTTACTCTTACTAACAATATTTAAACCAAGATATACCTGCAGGGAAATACATGATTGCTCTGCGAGAGAGCACTTCAAATATTGAAATTGGCAAGTCCTTTATCCATAAGCCAAGAGATTTGTTGCACTTGTTAAAACTGAAATATGCAATACTGAAAAAGAAGGATATAATTATAATTTATGGAGAGAGTATTCAGTAAACAGTGTGATTCAAGTTGTTTGTATATGCTGCTTTAAATAGCCATTCTCCTGTGTGAAAAACTCTTGAGTTCAAACAGAACAAATGAAGAACTGGAATTCAAGTTGGTGTTTTATTTCATATAATGACCATTCAAATAGAAAAATCTCTACTGATTACATTCATTTATGGGCCTTGGTAAGCATAAGAAAGTATTTTAGCTAATTTATGAAGATTAGAATAGTCATGACTTATAGGAAACAATTTATACAAGTCGTTCTAAAATATACTTTTGGATTAGGAAAGAGCTAAAATTCTGGCAGTAGCCAAATTAGCAAAGAGAAGACACACAATAGTATTGATTAAAATTTGCATAATATCTGCTTAATTAAAAAAAGCAGTGTTATATATTGCATGCAATAGATTAATCCACTTTTCAACCAGTTTTAAAAGAATAACGTAATTGTAGATCAGAAATATTTTTTCCTACAAGCAATTTGCCAAATAAGGGGCTAAAATGTAAAATATTTTTTCCATTAGTTTTAGGTAATTGAAATGCAAAGTGCTAAGCACTTAATCTTTCCAGGCAGGAAAAGCTGCCTGCTGTCAGATTTTATTAAGTCTTTTTGCTGCTCTTTGTATAGTCAATAACAAGTGTCTAAACCCAGGAAATGATGTAGAGGTAGTGCTCAAAGGTAAGGATATGATAAGGTGGTGTTTGCATTCAGGATAATATGAAAAAGTCCAACATGTACACAGGAAGATTATTCTCCATGTCAACTAATTAGCATGTTTATTGGAAGCATTAATTATTCTGACAACCAAAGAGATTTTTAAGTGTGTTAACTCTTCATATGCTCATTTTCTACATGCCTTTCTAGGCAGATTCTTTATATGTTTATATTAATAAGGTTAAAAGAAACAGTTCTTTCCAATCCTAATATGTGCTAATAATAAAAAATAAATTCTACCAGGAATAAGTGAGTTACAAAATTAATCCAAGACAAATAAAATTCCGACAAAGATTAGAAAATCCTTGGCAACTTTCAGGAGCTGGCTTCCCATTTGAGCTCATGATGCTATCTGCACCTCAGAAAAATCATTTAGATTTAAACCTACACCTGAAAACACAATGGCTTACAAGATCTCAGGTATCAAAGCAGCCACTAAAGACAGGTGCAGGTCCATGCCCACTTGACAAATAAACAATGCAGCTTCCTGGTGTGTCCCCAAAGGCAGCTCCTGGAAGCCCAAAATCCCACCTGCAGTCAGGTTGCAGTTCCTCTCCCACAGAGATGGGGTCCTGCAGCATCTCCTGTGCTCTGGCTCTGGGGCTGGGACCTGCTTCCAAAAGCCTCCTGCCAAAACCTGTGCTGCCACAAAGCACAGCTGGGACTGGCAAAAGTGCTGGGAAGGGTTTGGGAGCTGATGCCTAAGCAAAGCTAAGTTCTGAGCAAATAAATAAAAGGATTATCAGGTTTGATTATGCAATCTCAGTGCAACACTTAAGGTTTGGTGTTGGATCTGTTCATAAATTAAATAATTTGGCATGTGGCTTTTCTGCTTAGAGCAACCACTGCATTTCCAGAACCACACTCTCCCACCAGCGTCTTCCCCAGTGCCATTCTTGCTCACACTGAAATTTTTAGAGGCAAATAATTATTTTCACTGTGCCCAAAAGCACTCTTCAGAGCCATATTTTCTCATCTCAATCTCACAAATCTGTCCTCTGCAGAAGGAAAAAGGATTTCTTTATGTTTTTCTAGTCTTTGTAGTGTGCAGTACACAGCTTTTTGAGAGCAACACAAATATGCTCTATTTTCTCCTATCTTTCTTCTTTCCCATTATTTTCTTTCAACTTTCTTTGCAATTTTTCTTTCTTCCATTTCCTCTAGTGTTATTTCCCCTGCCTACCTTTCTTGTACTTTAACCACCCTATTCTCAGCTCCATCTCTTTACACCCATATCTGAGTCAATCTTTCTTTCCTGACTTCTCCTCACTTTCCCTCGCTGCTTCTCTCATCTCCAACTTTTCCTTTCACCTTTATCTCTGCACTGAGACCTTTCAGTGTGCACTGCAACCTTCTCCTTCTGCTGCATACATGCATCAAATTATCTGCTATTGGCATGAATGCATATGCATGAAAACTGGGTGTTTATCAATAGCTCAGAGTTGCTGATCACTGAGGCATTTTTTACATCACATTTCGTGGTTTTTCTTAAGAGTTCTTCTTGTTACTTCTGTGTCTACATTACAAACCAACAAGGCAGGGACCTTTGTCTATAACACACTTTGAAAAATGTCATATCTAGGGCCATCATGTAACCTTTCTTATTCTCCTGTCAGCTTCTCCTGGTTTCCTCTTCCTCTGACAAACTAAACAGATATAGATCTAATTACCAGTATCTCAGGCCATCATTAGCAAAGTAGACGCAGGGTGAATTGAATATCACTTCAGGGAGATCATTACTTGAAGAATCCCACAAAATCCTTTAATATACCTTGCTTTGAAACTGCACCTCCAAGCATTTTGCAAGAGCTCAATAATACACTTTCAAGGTTGAATAATTTTGGGTACAAACAGAGAATTCAAGAATCTGCATACAAAATAAAAAAAAAAATTAAAAAAAAACCTAAATCAAGATAGAACCACAGCAAAGTGGCTGTAGGTGAGCTGATTATGGTTTCTATCAAGAAACAAAATCTGACAGAGGTGTTAACTGTGCACAACTCTACACTTCAAAGCAGCTCCTGACCTGGCACCAGGTGAACAGCACTTCAGTGACTTCAGTTATCTGTAAAAAGCTACAACTCAAAGGCCATAATTTTATAAATGTTTAGGGATATAGGAACAAAGGTAACTATAGTCAACTACTAGAACTCATCTGCCCTTCTAGGTGTATCAAAATTGACATTATTTAGATATAATGATATTATATCTAATATGAAATCTGATATTAAATCTACTGGCTACAAAGCAGGTTCCTTCTCATGGGAAGAAAGGGAGATCCAAGCCAACAGTGGAGAACTTCAGCCAAAATACTATTTCACAAAAGACTAGAAAAATCAAAAGCTAAAATAAATTGCTGAAAAAATTACTGACTTGATATTTAAAACTGCTGAGCATCTGCAAGTCCCATTTAAGTCACAGGGAGCTAAAACCATTGACCACCATTGTAAATCAGGCTGGAAGAGTGGCAGGACCAATAACAAGCCTGGATTACCAAAGAGATCTCATAAGATAATGATGTGAAATAAGAGCTCTCACTTGAGCTTAGTGGCAAAAGAAAATAATACAGCTTAACAAGAAAGCTCTCAGAATTCCTGATACAAACATTTACCAATTTTTTTGAGTGTTTTCTTTTGCAGAAGACTCATTTTCTCTGTCATGTTTCTGATAAGGAAAGCATTTCAATGACAAGTACAGGATTATATGCAAACCAAACCTGTACAAACAAATCAGTATTCAAGAGAAATTTTAGTAAGAATATATATGTGTCAAAGCTTGCCTCAGTGATTTTACTTTTAGCTTTGGTTTTTTTTCAAGAATATAATCAAAATAAAGAGGAAAATTTTCTTCAGAGTCCTTTGACACTGACATGCTTAGGGTTACAAAGATAAGGGAGCATCATATATTTTTCTACTGGATGGTATCCTCCAAGGTGTTTGGACATCTCTTTTCACCTAGGTCATAATATTTTAACTTGTCTGGACATCTCTCAGCACAGATTTGTGAAGAATATCATAAACTGCTAAAATCTTTAGGCGCAATGAATAACAGTTAAGCATTTCAGTATTGTCTGAAATTAAATCCAAGGCAATGCTTTGAAAATCCATGCAGTCTTGGAAAGAGTAAAAATTATTCCAGGAGCATTTATAAATATGTTCAGTTTCTTTTAATGACACATAGGCTACTGCAAATGGTTGTGTGTTTTGTCATTGGATGCACTGAGAAGATCTGACTACTGAGATGCCATTAAATTAGAACTATTCACATTGAAAAGTGTCTCAAATTGGCCTTTTTTTAGTAAGGAGAGAGAAATGTTTTTGTTCCTTCCTGTAATTTGTCACAGCCACACAAATCTATTACATAGCTTGACACATTTTTGAAGAGTAATTTATGAAAGAATTCATAAGACAAAGATGAATACACATTTCACAGAGGCATCTCAGTGAAATATTGTGCAGATCATCCTCTGCACACGCAAATTAAGTGGACATTTTCCTTGCTGCTATATAAATTATTTGTATTATTTTTCCACTCTTTTTCCCATTCCCAGACCCCTTGGAAGAACCCTCTAGGGGAGAGGAGGTTTTGCTGCTACCAGCCACAGGTTCTCCAGAAAACCTATCCAGGTCAGCCTACTCCAAATTCTCTGGGGGCCAGCCTGGAAAGGGAGAGATGAGGCAGCCTCTGGTACAAGAGGGAGTTTTCAGAAAGGACTCTCAGACTGCAGAAAATCCTGGGAAAATGAAGACTGAGTCACTTGCTGACCAACAGATTAGAAATCTTCACCTTCAGTGAATCAGTGTAAGACATCTGAACTGAGGGGAATGATCCCTCTAAGCACTCTATACACCCCTGGATCAGTATTTTTCCAGTGAACAAGTAAAAAGAAAGACAAACACATTCCAGTAAGCTGGCAGCCCTAACCTGGCTTCAGTGGTGAGCACCCAGGCACAGCACATGGGTCTGTGAAACTGTTTGAAAGAGCTTCATCTCCAGTACACATCAAAACCTCATGGGAAAACATGAATTCAGCTGGAGCCTGGTAGCTTTTTGACCACTTTTCTGATAGGTCTGAAATATAGGGAGTAGGGAAAGAACCAGAGAAATTTTTCATGTGCTACAGTAATTCTCTGTTGTTACATTTTCTAAGGTATTAAGTTGAGTTTCTATATTATAAAGCAGGGTGATCTAATCCTCACCCATTTTTTTATCACCACCCTGGACATCTCCAAGAATTGAAAATGTAAACTCACCTTGGGTATGATGTTTTTCAAGCCCTGAATGCTCCTGATTTTCTGGCACCAAACTTAATATGTTGATCCTGACTCCAGTGAGTGGCATCACAATATCACTCACTTCACACTCTGGTGGTGATGCTGTGCAGTCATACCATGGTAGGACAGGTCAAAATCTGACCACTTTGTGTTAAAAAGGCTTTACTTTCCCTTCTCTTTTTCAGTTTAGCTAAATATTTGTTTCCAGTATAGTTAGAAAAAGTCCAATAAAGTTTAACACTCTGCAATTCAGTGGAAAGTGTGATTCATAATATAATATAGCCCTAAACCTCTTCTTTTTTCCTTCTCATTTGCAGTTCTCTGAAGTGCCCCTCAGCTTTGGTTTCCAAAGCACCATGAAAATACAGGAAATTCAAGGTCTTCCACAAACTAACATGGGTTTTATGGAGCCATTTTCTTTCAAGTAAGGATATCTTCAATTAGACAGCTGCAAGAGGGAAGAAAACAATGAGGAATTAAAATATTAGTGCTATAAATAAGCTTTTTTCCTCTGAAGGAGGAGCACAGTATTTTTCTCTGATGTCTCCACTAACTTTTACTGTTTTCTTAGCTCAGGTTCTCTTCACCTAGATCAAAGTGAAGTGGGGCCAAAACCCAAAGCAGAACTTCACCACATGGCTCTTTTACTTTGGCTAGAAATTCTGGCTGAGTTAGGAAACATATTTTAGAGGGAAATACATACAGGAAGAAGAAGGAAGTGTCCGGAATTTTGCTTATAAACAGCTTAGCTCAATGGGGCCTCTGATCTCCAATGAAGCCTTGAGTGCTTTGTCACGCAATTAAGAAGCTAATTATCCTCATGCAGACAAGTGTCATTTTTAGGACACTGAACCTTTCTCCAAAGATGTGATAATTTCTCTTTCCAGATTAAGATGTAAACACTTTCATGGATATAAATGTTTGTGCAAAAGAATTGCTTTTATGTAAACACTTCACTGGTGAAAGTCACAGAAACCTATTGATGCACAAAATTCAGCATAAATTTCCAGTGCTAGTCAGGTGTTTGTTACATCTCTGAGAGCACAAACCAGGGGTAATGAGGAGCATTCTGGTTTTGATCCTTTTATATTCTGTGATGTGTCTTGTCTGCTTTATTCCCATATCAAACACCAGTCACTGTACTATAGAGAAGCTGCTAAGCTGCAGAAACAGGCTGTAATAAGCTTTTCAAGCACCTGATGTGGAAAAACAGAATACTTGTTTATATATTCTGGGAAGTTTTGGAAATGTGAGTTAAACATGCAGTATCCATAAGATGCAGAACGTTTTATTTTGCAACACCAGCAGTTAGTGTGAGAATTTTTACTTTACTTTGTATCATAGCAACTAATGAAGCCATTACTTTTTTCTGAATTCAGCTCACTAATAGTTTCAGTAGAAAACTTATTCAAAACACTTCACCAGAGGCCTCCCTAATGTTCTGCCAGTAAATAACATATTTCATTTATAAACCTGTTTTCCGTCCCACTTGGCTGGTCCTTTAGAAGCCTGTCAATAGACCAGGGAAATCCAATTTTCAAACTCAGCTAAATCTCATTTCCAAAAGTGACTTCAGTGCTCAGAGCTTGTCCTCACTTCAGTCAAAGATATGATTGTAATTCAGATAGGCATCTCAGCACCAAATAACTGTGCAAGGTATGATCCTGATACTCCTCACACAGCACAGGGGCCAAATGGGAGAACTTGCAGTAAATCCTGGATGGGTGTGTGACCCCTGCCTGGGCTGCCATGGTTATATTGCTATTTCTGCTATAAGGCTGTCTTTGATCTCACTGTGCAAGTTGGAGTCTGACTTCAGCCCTGCACAGACAGTGTCCACGTGCATGATTTTACATTGATATGTTTTATCTTATGCTTGCAGTGGGCTAGAAGTGATTACATAGCTATGACCCCCATGGAAAGTCAGCAAAACCTGACCTCTAGGCCCACTTTAAAAACATTAAACAAAAGCCCTTAGCACACTCCTAATTTCAAGCACATTTTATAATGTACAATTAAAAACTGAACAGCTTAATCAGTACTGTTGTGTCGAAGGCAGGAAGAATCCAGCTAATCACTCAAAAACTGCTAAATCAAACTCACTTCTAGTACATATGGAGAATACTTTGCCTTTTAGTAGGGATGTTAAGCACTGAGCTGAGCTGAGCTGCCTTGCAAAAGCCACTGCAATGCAAAGTAAGCCCCTCACAGCTGGTGGGTTTAGTGCCTCTGGGTAAAGCTTGTCCTGGTTCAGTAAGTCCTGAATATGAGTAGGTGTTAACACTTACAGCAATTTGTAGAAGGGAAAAGAGCATATAGGATCCAAATCCCCACCTCATTTTATTTAACCAAATATTTAAGCCCTTGAGGGTCCAGTGGGAGGGCTGAGGAATTTTTTCTCGTTTAGCAGCTGCAGAGTTTTAAGGAAATCTAAAACTTTATATGAAGAGGAATAATAAGTCATGAGGAAAAAAAATCTGCAATTTGCATCATTTTATCTGCAAATACATGCAGCATGCTAGCAGGTCAAAAAGAGCTTGTTGCACATATAAGACCACAAGACTGAGCAAATGCAACTCCATGGAAGAATTATGTAAATAAATAGATCTCACAAAAAGCTATCTCATGGCATTTTCTGTACTTGGCAAAGAATATTCAGCCAATTAAGCCATTGAAATTGACTTCTGATTTAATTACTTGAATTTCTGACTCTCAGAACATTCACTCCTACACACAGTAAAATGACCTTATGACTGAGCATTAAGACAGAATGGTATCACATCTAAAAAAAGCTGTAGCACTTTACCATGCTAGAGACTGCTTTCTGAAATGAGAAAACAGTAAAATTACTAAGTTGTTTGGGGAATACTCATTGATAACACATACAGTCAACTTCTTTTCTTCTGCCAGGTTTTAAATTGCACTGTCTAGGTGTTACATGTTCCCTCATTTTTAACTACATTTTCTCCCAGCTTTGCTTCTAAAACTCACTGTAAGTCAGCTGCTTCCCTAGCTTAGTACTAGTATTTTTAGAGTTTAATTATGTGCATGTGAATGACTTATTACTGTAGGATTGCTCATAAGTACAGGTTGACACTTAGGATTCTTCCAAAGTTTATGAAACAACTTGATTTCAACTCCAAAATTTTCCATATACTGCCAATTTTAAAACTTGTACATCCTCTTACCTGAGGTGTTTGACACAAGCAATCGATTCTAGCATTTTCTTTTATATATGTATATATATTCCACATAGCAATAAGGAGAGGTCAAACTGGTGACTGTTAAAGCTTCTATTAAGAAATGTCATGAGGTTATTCCATTTTTAATCACTGTACAAAAGAGTTATCTTTCAGAAAATCTCTTTCTAATCAAGGAAAATTTGCAATTCTCAAACAAGGGAAAACTTCACATGAGTCTAGTGGTTATAAAACTTCATGTGCTTTGATCTTTTCAGGAAGAAGTTGTTATGGGAAAGTGTGCTCCCCTCCATTCTGTTTGATACCCCCAGTCTTGGCAGAAGTTGTAATATTTTCTTTGGATTCATCTCAAAATGCTGAAAATCTCTCTCCATGGAGAAAACTTCATCGTTTCATTCAGCCTTTTAAGAATAAATATGTCAACATGCAGTATATTATAATGAGCTAAAGGGAAACACAAAAGCATCTGACAGTTTGAAAGTATTGTGTTGATGTTGTTCATTGTGGTATTGAACCAGAAAAAGGTGGACTTTTCTAATTCCCAGTGTCCTACACCATAAAATCTAAATGCTAGCTCTTCACAAAGGGCATAAGACCTTGCTCAAGACCTTATGGCTTGGCTCAAGGCTTTGAACATGAAAAACCTGGCTGAGGCACACTGTTCTTAGATTATTGAAACTTTGGGGTCACAGTCTGCCGTTAATATGTGAAGCTTGCTTTGATTTTTATGATCAGAGGGGATATATTCATTTATACTCCTTTGATTGTCTTAGAAATAGCATCAGAATTGCCAAGAGAATTAGGTCAGACTTCTTTGGGAAAACTCAGTGTCCATAATAAGAATGACAAGAGACAGAATACTCTCCAGTGAATGCTATTCAATGTAAATTGAGAGGAACTACATGCTGGAATGAT
Source organism: Zonotrichia leucophrys gambelii (assembly GCF_028769735.1). NCBI lineage: Eukaryota > Metazoa > Chordata > Aves > Passeriformes > Passerellidae > Zonotrichia > Zonotrichia leucophrys. The sequence goes on along the minus strand of NC_088177.1, from coordinate 7,754,772 downwards.
ACACAATATTGTGTCTGAACTCTACAGCATCAAATTATAAAACAAAGTTAACTTCTCTTAGTGTTCCCCTTTGATGTGCCTCATTGATGACAAAGGGAGTTCAACACAAGGACAATTTAGATGCCATCCAGACATCAGGGATGCAAACTAACAGCTTTTGCAATTGGCAGTTTTCTGCAGACTTGTAAGAGAGTCAGTGTTACCTTCAGTAAACATGTTTTGGCATCTGAAGCATTCAAATTTCCCTGGGTTTCAGTTGTGAGCACCACCAGTTCAGAAGTTCCACCAAACCGACCCATGAGGGCTCTGCAGAGCCCTGGAAGCTCTGAAACACTGTAGTAAATTTCTTATAGGAAAGTCCTGAACCGAGAACTGTTCAACTATAGGAAGCCTCTTCTCACAGAGGGGGCCTGTGCTGGACACTCAGGTCATTCCAAACGGGATCTCACGTGCCCTGTCCTAGCTGCAGTTCCCAAAGAGCAAGGCAAGGAAGTCAGCAAGGAGGAAGACAAGAAGGGTGTGCAGGGCTTGTCCTGGAGCCCTGACCAGCTGCAAAACTCAGGTCCTGGCCAAGGAGAAGATGTCCTGCCAACAGGCCAGTGAAGTCAATGGAGTCACAAGGATCATTTCTGTCTTAGAGAAGTGGGGGTTTGGGGGAAGGGGAGGTGCTTGCTCTGGGTTGTTGCCTTCTTTATGAATTCTGCTGTCTCATTCTTTCTTCTTATCTCTGGAACTCATGTAGCCTAATTCACAGTGCTGCTGCTGATAGAAAAAGGGGGAAAATCTGGAAGGGAAATGGTTCCATTTGCTTCTGCTGGGATGTTTGTTATTTTCACAGGCTAGTAGTCCAGTGGTTGACTGTAAAATACAGCTGAGCAAAAATTTTCCAATTGTTAATTAGCTATCACTAGGAAGACTGGAGTCTGTAATCCAAATTATTATAATTTTTTATATTATTTAAAAAAAACTAAATGAAAAATCATAGTATTTTATACATTTGCAATACTTACATTAGTATGGAGTCATTTTCGTCTTCAAATTGAACATAATTTTAAGATAAAATGGCCATTTTGACATTTAGAAAACAATAAAAAAAATGAATCTGAAAAGCTGAAAGCCTGGACTTAGAGCAGAACACTGATTTTCTTCAATTCACAGCTAAGAACTCCAATTTCTTTATGATAGTGAAATTGTCATGAACAATATTTGCGTTGTTTTATTCTACAATATTTCAGCCTGAAATAACTTCAGTTTTTTATTAACTGCAAGACTGAGTCCTATTCATCAGTTAGGCAGGTGTATTGCCTGATAATGCAATAAGCTTTCCTGGATGTATGAGTTGTTTTATTTCTTTTATACCAGCAATCAGCCATTTCTTTTATACCAAGAGCATAATAAAAACAAAAGGCTTATTTCTTTCTTACTGGTAGGAGAGTTATAAATTATCATCCATCAGCAATAACTGTTGCCATTTAATAAAAAAGAATAAACCTTTCCTAAATCTCTCATGGAACATAATAGATAAGAATAAACAATGATATTAAAGTTGGTGCCAAAATGAAGGATTGCTGCAAGTGAGGATGTGCAGTGAAGTTTGTGTAGATAACACACTCTGGCAACCAAAGGGAACTAATTCAGTTGTAATAATCCAAACTTTTCTGAAATCTAAATAATCATAAATTGTAATAATCCTAACTTGCTCTTCAAGTATTTCAAAGACAAAAAATCAGTCAGAAACACAAACTAATTTAAAAACAACAATGAAGGCACAATGTTCTAAATATTTCACCTGCAAAGTACCTATAAGCTGCTCACCTGAGAATCGCTGAAGAAATGTTCCTCTCTCAGTGCTGTCCTGCTCAGCTCAGACCATCACTCCAAAGTTGGTGGATTTTTTCCAGATTTTCTAGAACTAAATGTCAGATTTAAACAACCAACATGGAGATTGCTACTTCAGAAAGTCTGGAGATCTTGTAGCTGCAGCCAGATATGCACCATATTTTTTAAATTTCATTCCAGATGAAAAGTAGTGTCTTGGGTAGCTGAAAAAAATCAACAAGTCTGAAAAGCCAGGTTTTCAAAGACAGTGGGCAAGCAGTATTGGATGTGAAACTCTCTGCAGGACACAGCTTGCATTTAGATGGAGTGACCACACACTTCATCAAGAAAACCTGCACAGAGTCTTTAGGAATAAGCAGAAGAACAGAACAACAGTGAAAGGAGTTAACCAAAATCACTGTTTCTCCTCTTGGCTCCAGTCAGGTTGCCCCATTCAATGCTCTACCCTGGCACAGAACACCCCTCGGCTTCTCTTGGCTAAAGCACTTTTGTGCATTATTTAACCACTTTCAAACTTTAACATATTCCAAATGACAAGCACCATATTTTTTGCCATATTTGTTTGCAATGCGTGGTGAGCCTATAAATATCTCCCATTCTCTCATCACTCTTTTTCTCTGCTCACACAACACAGTGCACAGTGTGTATTTCTGTGGAGGGCACTTCTTACACCCCAGCTGCAGAGCCCTATCCCAGGTACTCACTCTGTGCCTCACACTCAGAGGCTGCAGCAGGACAGAGTGATCAGCAGCTCAACAAATCAGCAATATCAGTGTATGAACTGAAGATTATTTTCCTGGAAAAAACTGATTAGTGGTAGACTTATTGTCTGCCCACCTGATATCCTGAGAAGGTGATCAGTCATCCTCCATCTTTCACCTGGGTAAAAATTCTCTTTTCTATTTGCTCAATGGCCATTTGGTGACTGGATCATCACTGCTGTCCTTCAGGAGAAGGGAAGACAATTCCCCAGTTGAAGCAGGGTGGAGAGGGAAGCACAACCCATGGGAAGCTCCTTTGCCTTGGGATGGAGGAAGTAGAGTGCAAAATGAGACAATGCTGAGGAGCACTCACCAGCTGAATGCTGCCTGCCCCAGAAACCTCATCCAGGTGTGCAGCTGCAAGCTGATGTTGAAAGGACAGTACCCACAGCTTTCTATAAACCCTGAAATTCAATACTGGCTTCTTTAAATATAGATATGTTAACTACAAGGAAGAGAAATTATGACCTAGCAATAAAATTCAAAGGGTTGTCTTTTTTTTTTTCTTGCTTAAAGTTTGAAAATGGAAAATATCTTTCCATTATCTCTTTCCTTGATATATAACCTTTATAAATCACTGGCACTCTATTAGTCTACACTGAGAAACCAATTTATATGAGCAAATAATGATGTGATTTCCTTCCTTTTCATTTCCACACACACCTGACCAACTCGAGGCTGAGGAAGATGCAGTTAAGGGGCTCCACAGAGTAGAGAATGAAGCCACATGGGCCAGAGGGGATGTCAGAGAGGATACACAGGACATTCAACAGCAGAGCAGCAGGCTCACAGGGAGTGGATTAATATCCACTCATTCCGAGGCACCATCCAGGATGGAGCATTAGAACAAGCCGTCTGTGAGAAAGAGTTGCATGAAAAAGATTTTATAGGCAAGAGAAATGATATGGATTAGTTTTAAATTTTGGGAAGTCACATCTCACTTCACAGGCAAAAGTTCTCTTACTGACAGTTGTCTCTTCCAGCCATCCTGAAATAATTTTTTTCTCTCATTCCTTCCCTCTTTCTCCTTCCCTACTCCAGTCTCTGGCAGCCCAAGCACACATCAGCTCCATCCCTTTGCCCTTTAGGACTCATCCTAAAAGGGAATTTATGTTGGAGGCTCTTTCCTGAGATTTCATCAGAACCTGGGGAAAGCCCAGAGTCCCATATGAGCACCTCCAAATTCTTTGACATGGATGGCCAAAGAAAATCTTTTAGGGAAAAATACCCTTACTGTAAATATATTTTAAGGACCAGGTACATTTGATCTCTGCAAAAAGGGTCAAAACTTCTTTCCTAAGGGGCCTTTCAAGAAACAGTGTAATGAAAAAAAGAATCAACTGGTATTAAGAAGAGGGGAAATTGATTGCAAACATTTGTAGAACAATGAATTCAGCAAGACACCCAGAGTAACATTATAGGCTTTAGCATTTGGGCATGAAAAGTCATCCTTCATGAACACATTCATTGCAAATCCTATGAAAACCATGACTTTTTTACTGGAGATGGAAAAGGGAGAGAATTTGTTAAATAGCCTCTGAAAACGATGCTGTACGCTTCAAAGATTAACAACATAAAATTTCCTTCATATAAACTGCAGCAATTCCTCTGTGTTTTAATAGCTTAACAAATATACTTAGGAATTTTACAATAAAGAGAAAGCGATAAGGCAATTATTTACTACCCACAAAAAGCTGTGAAACTATTTATTCAATATAGCATCTAAATTACACATTAGGTTAACAGGTTGTAAATGATAATCTAGCACAAACCTCAAATGATGGCTTTTGCTTCCCAGAGTGATAACATTATTCCCAGCTAGAAGGGAATAAAAATACAAATTATTTTTTCATTGTGACCGTGAAAACTTTCCAGTTACAATTCACAGGCAGTTCAATATTTTATGCACAAGTGAAGGAAGCAAGCAACATTTACATGACAGAGTTATCAGTCTTTTTTTTATATTGCAGCTGTTTGGAAAGCCACAGGGCAAAGGCATTTATATATGAGATAAGCTCAGTCTGTAGAACAAATTAATGCTGGATTGTGCATTAAATGCCCTGTCTTTGGACAGCTAATTAGCTTTGTGCTGCTCAATTAAGCTTTGAAAGGACATGTTGTGTTTCTTGATGGAAGAGCAAACATTTCCAGACTATTTCACATTCTCAGTACTTTCTGTTTCTATGAATGAGAAGTCCAAGAAGAAAAAGAAAAATCCAGCAGCCTTACCAAAAGGTATCAAAGTCTAAACTACAAAGTAGGCAACAAAGTTATTTTCAATAGTCCTAAAAACCTTTGATTTTATGTCAAATAGCTTAAAAATGTAAGCTACTTTGGGATAGGAGGGAAGTATAAATCTATGTCTTCAATGCTTCTTAAACTAGAAAAGTAGCAGGACCTCTCCAAGGAGAGGATAGAAACCCTGTATAAGAACTTCCAATGGTTTGTTAATATTGCCTATTTATTGAGTTAGTCCAAAATTTTCCACCTTTTTTCTTCCTGGCTAGTATCCTAAGCATGGGCATTGAGCAAGAAACACTCAACTGTCTTTGGCTTCCTCAGTCAACAGGATCAAAGAGACATTAAAGTTTTAAGTCTGATGTTTCTCTTGTTATCCAAACCCTTTGACACTTAAGCAGCGAGGAAAAACCTTCCAAGACCAGGTTTCTCACAAGAACTTCAATACTTGATTTTTCTTTTTCCTGCTGGAAGTAACTAGACAGCTGCCTTCTCTTTTTCTGCTTGCCAGCCTTAGAGTAGGAAAGCCTGGTTAAATTTCCAGGGAGGGGGGGTAAAACTAAAGGAGATTCCTGGAAAGGAGTGATGGTTTTCAAACCTAAGCCCATGGTGGTCCAGGCTGCATTGAGCTCTAGCAGTGGGATCTCTTGTAGGGTGAGCAATCAAATTCTCTTTCCCAGTCAAATTTCTATTGCTCTGAACATTAATCTACTGTTGAGCTGCAAATGGCACATGCAGAGTATTTATTCAGTGTCAGCCAATAACCAACAAAAGGAAAAAACCTCTCATCAAATGCTGCCTTTGGCATTGTGAACATCAAGGATCAGTTTCTTATCAGATTTCTGTACTGGGGTATTTTCTTCTGCCTGAATCTTAAAGATAAGAGCATTACTAAGCACTTTGGATTGTGAAGTAAACACACATGAGAAATTTCTGTCATAGATCACTGATGATCACACTAACAAGGAGGGTAAAAAATCTGAGAAAATTCTGAAGCTATGAAAAGGTTTTCATCTTCAGTTGCTAGCATTATTTATTGTACTTTTCCAAGAGAATTCTGACTTTCAGAAACTGTACTTCAGAAGCAGATGCAGAAATCCACCCCAAGGAAGGACTGTCATCTACCAAACTGCAGGAGTAAGTACACATTTTTCATGATAATATGTTTGCATATATATATATATATATATCCACATGCATAGGTATTATATGCAGTGTTAAAGTGGGCCCATACAAACCTGCATGTTATTCAGGCACCTCAGAAAGGTTCCCTTGTCAGACACAGATGGAACAGCTGTGCATCAAGAATCTTTTTTCTATAGCTCTATTTTTAGAGATTTTTACCTCTAAAGGCCCAATTTAGTATACAATGCTATGCAAGTATATAAATACATGTATTCTGCACATAAAAATATGACATGTACACTCATCTGTAAGACCATTACAGAGAAACCATTTTAAATATGAGCACATTTTGTGCTTTATTTTTTTTGCTTCAATCTGTTTTCTCTGGAGAAAACATCCAGTGTTCCTGCTCTTGCAACTCCTGTTTGGGAAGGAAAGAAAAATTCCTCAGGGTTAAGCAAGAAAGTCTTTGAAATCAGAAGTTAAATCCACAGGTAGCAATACTGAGAAAGCAGTACTTTTTATGAGCTCAAATGAAAACTCATCTAGCAGCCACAAGGAAACATTAACACTAATTTAGAAATCGTTCTCAAAGTGATGTTTAGAATTTGTTGCATGGCAGTTCAATCTCTTACAGATATTCCAGTAGACACAACCTTTAAAATTTAAGCTGAATGTGCCTATAAGGGCTTCATTATGGCATTCCTCAAATGTTAACATGAATTAGCTCTTGATGCTTCTCTTGGAGGAGGAAAACAAAATGGCAGCAGGTGCAGCTGGAAGGCACAACCTCCCACAAGGATGGAAAACTTCAGTGTTGAAACAGAACTAAGAAGCCTGTTCTCTACACAGAGAAATCAGCCTGAGTGCTGAAACATTGCCTGGCACTGAAACAGCTCTCCCATAAATATATTCATACTTCCCCAAAACCATATTTTGAATTTAGAAACTGGAGATATTTTTCATGTTTCAATAGCAAAACAAATCACTTCTTTATTTAAATATCAAAAAGTGAAAAAAACCAACATTGCTAATCACTGCTCTTCTATGAGTTGCACCTCTGTGACAATCAAAGGTTCAGCATCCTCAAAGCCAGACAGAATGTTTAGGTTTGCAGTTATGCCTGCTTGCTCAATGTTTAAAATGTTCAAAGCACACAAGTGGTCTTGATAATCTTAACAATTATAGCTACTAAGAAAATATTTTTAATTCCTTGGTTACTCTCATATCCCACCTTTTTTCTTTTTTTCTTCCTTTATTTTAAAGACAGTTTAGTTTTATTTCTGCCTGTTTTCTCCCTCAACATTCATACCACCACTTTTAATTAAGCAGACTGCAAACTCTGAACACACTTGGGATATGCCAGGCCTCATACACCTGCATATAACACAGAAGTGCTTCTTCTAGAAAGCTCTCAGAGAAACAGCATTGGTCTGAGCTGTATTTAATGTTCTCAAAGTGAATCTGATGCTCTGTTGAGAATGAAGAATTAGTTAGAGCCCACCATGAAAGGAAGAGAGCCTGCTTTGTTCTGAATCCAAGAAAACCAGCAGCACTACTTCCCAGATTGTACATGAATCCTGCCCCACTTCGTTTTTCAAAACCTTTAATATCATAGGTTTAAACCAGGGAGAGTTCAAAATGCACCAGAATAGATCTGCTGATTAAATAAATTATTAAATATTGTGCTGTATTACTCCTGCAAATTCTGCAGTGCCAGTTCCCAAACCAACCCTCTGAAGCCAGCACAGAGGGGAACAGTAGCTCCTTCAGGCATTGGTTTCTAAGGCTGCATAAAACAAGGACACATGAAGGAAACTAACATGCCCAGAAAGGAAAAGCAGGTGGAAGAGTCAAACAGAGCAGGCACAATAACTAAACCCAACAATGTGTTTTGGGAGAAACAGGAAAGAAACCTTTTATGTAACAGGAGAAACAATAGGGGGTGAAATTCTTCTTCCAGGAGTGTTGGCCAGCCTGGCTGAGGGGCAGCCCTGGGGCAGCAGAGCCTTCCCTGTGCCCTGCAGGCTGCAGCCTTCTCAGTGATTCCTGGGACTGAGCCTGGACCTGCAGTGGCTCCTGCAGCTGGGCTGAGAGCAGAACTGCTGCTCTCCTTTGCTGCTCTCCTTTCCCCTCTCCCAGCAAAGCCCCCTTGGAGCTCAGAAACCTCCCTCGATGGGAAACTCGGGGTGAGCTCTGAAAGACATTTCCACCTTAGCAGCCTGTGAGCAAAGATTGATGTCAGCAGAACCCCAGATAAAAGCTTGACTGTGTCGAATGCCAGAAATACTCCTTCTTTCCCCTTCCATTATGAAAAACTATTTTATCTTGACTTTTCAGAAATACAGCATGATTGCTCTTTCAATTAACTTAGTGTTCTGTTTTCCATTAGTACAGTACAGAATAACTGTAACCCATCGTACTGTCCCAGGGCTTTTTTCAAAGATGCTGATTTACAGCTGAAAAGTGATTTTGTGTTCCTTGCCAGTTATAAAATTTCTTAGGTAAAGCCAGGAAGCATACATGTTAGCACTCATTTCATCTCCAGCTACTTCTATTTCCCCATGAAGGCTGCAGCAGGCAGTTCAACATAAAAGAAAGTTATTAAAAATTCCACACCCTTGAAGCAATCTTCATAAAACTGATAAAAAATTCAATTTTCAAATTGCTTAATACAGCCTTCTCTTGACTAACACAGTTATCCTAACTTAAGGACCTTTTAAACTAATGACCTGGAAGGAATAGAGAATATTTCATTTGAATCTGTGCAAAATTTGAAGAAATACTCTGTACTGTGATTTTTTGCTTCTCCTAGTACCATTAGTAGTCCCTGAGCATCCTTCTCTGCCATGGAAACTTACAGGAAAGAACAGGGTGATTCATAATGCAACACAAGTGATTAAGTACATTTCAACACAGAAATATTAATAAGTTGCTGGTCATATATTTAAAACAAAGTCATGAATACATAATGTCTTACAAGTTCCATTCAGATATTACAGTAGCTGAAATAATGAAAGTTTACTTAACTAAACCACCTAGGAGCAGAACATATAATAAATTAATTTTGGACTTTGTTTTTGAATTGGAGTTATGTTAATTTATATCTCATAGATCTGTTTTAAACACAACCCTTGAATAAAAAAAAAATTAAAACAACTTTAGTGGCATGAATCTACATTAAGAACTTGATTCCTAAATTTGTCTAGCTTAGTGAATACCAGTTATACCACTAAGAAGATTTCTTGAAAGTTTCTAAAAAGCTTCCCTACACAAGACAATACACATAAATCAGTCTGCAGTAAGCCTAAGAATCAAACAGAGGTTACACATTTGTTCCTTAGAGGAAGAGGCGCAGATTTCTAAAGCTTTGTGCAGAGCAGCCACACAGAGGTGCAGAGATCTGTCCTGCCAGGTGCTGGGTGATGGCACAGACCCGAGTGGCACCTGCAGCTCCTGCTCCCATTCCTGGCTGATTCCTGCCCAGCCCTGAGCAAACAGCACTGCAGGCCCCCAGCTAAACCAGCCCCTTATCAGCTGCTGGTGTATTCCCCAGTCTTCACTGGCCCACAGAGTCAATAAAATAATTTCCTCAAGCCAGACTTCCCTCAGCAGAGAGACCCCAGCTCTGGAGATTGTGCTCGGACAAGCATAAGTGACAATCCATGCTCCCAACCTGCAGCTTTATGGGATGGTTTCACATCCCCCAGCTTTCCTGGCACTCAGATCCTGCTGTAGCACTTGCTGACAGAGTTTAAATGCCTGCACCCTGACAGGGGGGTGGCTTGTTTTGTAAGGAAGCATGAGCAGTTTAAGACAGACATGAGAGAAGGTAATATTTTGCAGCAGAGTGCTCCCACAGTTCCCATCAAAGCCTCTGCGCCTCTCATAGGGCTGAATCCTTCTTCTACACACCATGACTATTCCTTTTGAACTTCTGCTGGGGTTTTAGCTCTGATTTGAGAACAAGATTGTGTATTGATTAGCAAGAGAAAGAGAAAAATCTGGCTTTGAAAGTGTTCTTTTGAAGATATTTTCTTCCAGCTTCATGTAAATATCCAATGAATTTGGGAAATATTTGCAATGGCATTCAGGTAGCAAGATAAAATCTTGACATATATGGAAGTTTCTGGTCTGATTATACTGCAGAGATTTGGATGAGTGGGTATCCACTTGGATGAGGGAGTACCCACTTGGACTCACATGCTATCTCCAAGAGGTACTTTTTAAAGCCAATTATCTGATTAAAATTAATTTGTATTTAAACAACTGTTGAAATTACTTTCTTTCAAGTACTCACTTTTATAAATTGCAGATGCAACTTCATTATCTGATGAAGTACAGTGCATGTTGTCAAATTCAGGAAGTGGCACACTCACACAGTAACTGAGCACATATTTGTGAATAACATCCATGACTTCTTCAATTTTAATGTATACCATAGGGACATAGGCTAATATCTGGAGAACTTTAGAGATTTCTGAAGATGGATGCTTTGATTAGTTGGGCTTAAGAGCACTGTATGTTACAACCAAGCCTCTGTCACACCTGGGATAAAAGATGCAGCAGCTCACATAGACACAGTAACACCACTTCAGAGCATGATCTTAGTACAGACACACAAATGAGAGGAAAAAGCCTTAACCCCACTTGACAGAGAACTTAATCCTGAGCAAGGTGCAGGAGACAAATCTCCCCCAGAGCAGGGAACTGAGCCAGCTCCTTGTGAAGCCCCATCCGAGGCTCAGAAGTGACACTGTCCTGGCTCCAAGTGCCCCTTGGTGTCACAGATGTCCCTTTGGCGAAGTCCTTGCTGTTGACCTCTGCCTGCTGCCTGTAAAGTCAATGGCAAAGCTCCTACTGGAGGCAATGCGAGCACAGGCAGCCGAGGGGAAAAGGCTTTTAAGTCATTCCCCATAATATGCACAGTGAGAAAGGGACTTTACTTGCACCGTTGGCTTGAACAAAGCATTATCATGCTTTGAGCACACCTATTTTCTGGTGAGCTACAGTGGTTGTTAGAGCATAAGCACAATCTGCCATCACATAATAAAGTCAACACATTACACTTTAATTGGATGGAGTCATCTACTCAGTAGTAACAGGGACTGAGAAGCAAAGCACAGCTCCTCATTTTCTTAAATCTATAACCAGCTGCTTTCACTGCAGGAATAAAGGGTATGTGCCTCACTCACCTCTTATTCGTCTTTGTGTTTTGCCAGGTAATTTAAGAAACATTTACAAAATCCCCACTGTTTTCAGAGATTGAGTCATTCAGTAATGCAGCTGCTTGCAGGGGAGTCAATCTGCACAGGAGTGCAGGAGGAGCTCCAACAACTTTTGCAAAGCTACAAAATCCCTGGATAGAAAAAACAACAGCCCAGAAGATAAAAGAACTCCTTTTCCAGAAGAAATGTCTCAGTGATGCAAAATACAGCTTAATTTAGTGCACTGATAGAGACAAAGACTCCAAAATGTTTTGAGAAAGAGAAAATTGTTTGTAGAAAGAGAAAATTAAGTGTATAAGAAATTAATTATTTGCTGCAAGCTTTCTCACAAATTAAATCTCAGTATTTCTTTTGATGTATTTTCTGGATGCATTTCATTCTAAATGAAATTTTATAACCTTTTAACCACATGTTACTAATTCCCACTTGCTGGCTTGATTAGCACTAATCAGATGAAACATTTGACTGGATAAATATTGTAATGGTTTTTCTTCAGTTGCAAACATGCACTGTTGGTGCCATTGTGCCAGCATCAAACATACAACTTCCAAACCTGGAACTGCTGTCCAATTCCATCTCACCAATAAACTATGGATGATTTTAGGAAATAAATTTTAACCGTTTACAAACTTGATTAATTTCTAAATTTAATAAGTATTTCCATAAATTCTATGGCATAATTCATCTGAATCTCATAATTATGTTTTTCCCCTCCCAGTGTTTGTGGAAGGGCTTGTTTTCCAGCAACAGTGCAGGCAGTGCAAAAACACAGACTCCAACATGAGAATATCTATCATTACATGAGTAGAAATTCAGCATAAACTGCTTCTTGTAAAAAGCTGCCATCGTTTAAAGTTTCATCTTCCTCCATAATTTTATATCTTTATACCTTTTTCTCTTCAAGATGTATTTTGAACACAATTCTATTGTATTATACATCCCTGAGCAATCTGTTCAATTTTTGCATTACCAACTCTTCTTATAGACTGAGTCAATAAAAGCTTTTAGTCTGTTTACTCCTATCTGCTTCAAAACAAATACACCCAAAAGCTTTTTGTTTTTTGAGTCAATGTAGTTATAAGAAATATTCTGGGTATTTTTATCTGTATAGTTTATTTTGATAAACATATTTATACAATATTCTTCTACCTTCACTGAGGCAAGTTCTTCTAAATACATATTACTATGTAAGAGAAAGAAAACCCTGCAGACAGCTCATATTGCATTCTCTGGGTATATGGCACAAGTCTGTATCTGTAAAAATCATCCTTTAAAAGCAATGTCAGGTCCTACAAAGCAAAGGTGTTCCTTCCAATTGCACTGGGCTTCTCATCATCACCATCATCACTGGAGGGAAAAATGGCACTGAGACACTGTGTGGGGCCTGCTGTACACACATGATTTCCATATGTTAAACATGACTGAGACCCATGATACTGAGAATGCAAACCAGGGGAACTTAAGCTCTGATTTCAAAATTGACAACATCTTCCTAACAAGTCTAGAACTGACTGCTCCAATAGCAAATAAGGACACTTTTTTTTCCCCTACTTTTGCAATTTACAAAAGAACTGAAATATGCTTAGTATATCATGTAGCATATGTTGGCCCACTTGTAACACATGGAAAATCATTAAAGTACACCTTTACAGGGACAGCAAACACTGTAGTCTAATTTCAAGGTGAAATGTCTCCAACTAACTTGAAATACAGAACAAAAATTAGAATGACAAAGTCACACCTCATTAATTGTCTTGAACAAAAATGAGTTAGTAGTTCAAAGAAAGGGCCTGGAAGTTTGTGACATGCTGTTCTCTCTAAAGTGTTTAAGAAAATCCACCAGTGTTCAGAATTAGCAATTACAATAAACTCATTTAGTTTTCCAAGAGATAGTGGCAAAGCAGTATTGCATTCCAAACTAACAAAATGGTGCAGGATAGCTTTGATATCAATTACTGCCTCTGCAGTAATTGAGAAGAATTCTTGTCATTGTGGAAGAGGCTCATGTAATGTTTGAGGGCCAGTTAAAACCCCAACAATGTCAGTGTAGTCACTGCAATCTCTCTTCCCTCTGGTCTGTGGTGACTTTTCAGATTTTCAACATTCCATTCAATGCCTGAAGTCCTATGGGAGGTATCCAGACCAAACACTGCAGCAGTTTTTACCGTGTTACAAAGTGCTTCTGTAAAACCTGCCTTACTCTGTGACAAAGTTTCACATGCTTGGGTAAAGGCACAGCAAGAAATGGGGGAACATATTCCTCCAATTTCCCATTCTGAGGAACCTCCTCTATTACCAGGACCACAATCAAAGGAGACTAAAATTTGCCAAAAATATTTCTTTTAACAGAAAGTCCATGCCGCAAACACCTGAGTAAGCCCTAGGTCCAAACTGTGTCTCTAAACACAAATAAGAGAAATGAGGTAATGATAGTTCATAGTTATGTACAAAAGTTCTTCTTTGAGTGCATAACCCTGTGCAATCTGACAAAAACTTGTTCTTTAACATTAGTTCTGTGATTTACTAAGGGCAATTCTTTTCTGGAAAAAGTTATTTCGTATTTTCTTATTTAAATTCCTGTATGATTGTTGACAGAGCTTCCATGGACATTTACCTGCAATTACTCAGTTACTATAAGAGGCAGGTCAAGAGAAAAGATGGGGTTTTACACCTCTGCAGTTGGTAGCGTGGAGACAAGGAAGTAAGGACACCAAAACTTGTTTTCTACCCATCCCCATTGCCCCCTACATGGGTGGTGCAGGAACTTGCTCATCCCACTGTGGCTTCCTGCTTGTAGCACATAATGTGAGAGGAGAAATATCCCAGCCCAGTGTTAGCTGCCCCTTGTACCCACCAGAGGCTGGGAGTGGCCAGCAGCTGCCTGGGGCTGAGCAGGCACAGCTACACAGCCTTCTTGCAAGGCTGAAATTATGCAAAGGCAACATCGAGATTTCTTTATTCCAGCGCTTGCCAAAAATATTTTGGATGTTTAGCAAATCTAGGCTCAAAAATTCACCCCTAATCAGAGACAAAACCCCTTGCTTTTCCAGAGCATCTTCTGCCTCTCAGGCAATGTCGTTCTTACTCCCTTGCCATTGTCCCTTGCATTGTCACTGCTATGATAACACAACTCAGTCTTCTTTGCAAACTAAATATTCCTGCACATTTCTCTCATTATCCCTATAAATGAAAGCACCAAAGTAAATATGAGTTAAGATTAGGCTGAGTATACTCTAGTTTTAATTAATATTGTAGAAGTTTTAGTGAGATCCAGTGCTTTCCTTACCCTTGCTAATCCACTTAATAGTTTTTCCATGGCACAGACAGGCTGCTAGATGACCTTATCCTGGTAATAAGGGAAATCAGGCCCTTCCCATTTCTAAAGGACAAGTTAAAAAATGCCTCTTGAGCTTTTGATATGGTCTCAGTTGTTGCTGGAAAACAAAGTGGCTACCATAGCCAAGGCAAGTTGCTCCCAGTTGAAGGCCTGGCACCTCTTCTCACAAAGGAAGATGAAGCAAAATAAACATATGGGCCTTTAGTGTCTTAAACCCAGTCTATATTAAATCCTGCAGGACTGGTCTTAGAGAATTTAGTAGCTCACCTGATAAGAAATATGAGTCTGTTTCCTGATAGGAAGTATGAGTCTGTTTCCAACAGGTTCCCAAATGACTCAAGATTTTTGTTTTATCAAAGCCCTAGCTTACCCTCACACCTCTCTATTTCCTGGCACTACAACTGCTGGGGCTGCAGTTGAGCTCATCAACTGAACATTTTCAGTATGAAAAAAGCCAAATGTTCTCCTTTAGAGTCCTTGACATTTGAAATTTATATTTACTCACTCCCTTATGAACCAGAGACTAATAAACCTTCAAGGCACTCTTGGCCACTTGGCACTTTAAGGCCAAATGTAGATTTACACCACTGCCCTGAAACAGACTAGTGGGAAACTGAACAGCAATTTTGGGAACTATTTTGATGCATTTGTTTGTAGAGAGCTATTTGATTTAGGGTAGGATTAAAGAAGAATTAATAAAGGTCTACTCTTTATTGGATTTCAGAGATTTTTCCAAGGCATGCATGGTGCTGGATTTTTTATAAAGTAACCCAAGTTAATACATAAAATATTGATCTTTCCCAGCAAGGCCAAAATAATGCAGATGTTAAAGTTCCCTGCTCTCCATGTACATCAAAATCAGTAAAAACTAAAGCAAAACACTAAAATTAAATGTATAGGTTTGTGTCTTTCATGCCAATATCCCTCAGGTCCTGAAGTCCTGCAAACATTTTCCCCAGCTCTGCTGCACAGGGACATGCATTATTTATGCACTGTGCATACTTAGAAAAGGCAAGCTCTTTGCCATTCTCAGGTAGTCTCTGAATAACACATAAAAGTACTGGGTTGCTCAGAGCAGCCCTAACACAAGCTCTACAGAGGCTCTTCACAGGCCACTCTCTAACAAACTGTAACCCAGGGATGTGCTGGGAATGCAGCTGCTGGAAAGGCCATGGCAGGAGTGAGCAGCTTCTGAAGCTCTGCTCTCGGGGGGCAGTGGTGGCCCAAGACACACAGCCCTGCCACAGTGAATAATCAGAGAGTGGCTGAACACTCAAAGACATTTTAATCCTTCTCCCTAGGCTGCACTTTCTGTCCTTTGCCTCCTATACACTACAAAATCCTGCCTGTGGTTTGCTAAATACCTGGAAGTAAAGCAGGATATGAAGCACTGCAGAATGTGGAGTGTTATAGCTCCACATATGTCGGACAGAAGAGATACAATCCCTTTTAGTGACCCAGCATAGCCAAGGTTGACATGAAAACTGGTTCCCTTCTCTCATCCTCACCAGCTAAGTGCTGCTCACAGGACCTTCCCAGCATGGCTGACCTTGGCTCTGGTCCCTTGGGCTGGCTGCTCTCCAAACAGAGCTGTGTTTGTCAGAATGTGAGTCAGCAGGGGCTAAAGCTTGTAGCAGAAGGACTGGAGGGGCTGCAGAAAAGCCCCTTCCACACCCAAGCAGCTTCAGACAGGGGGACCATCTCATACCTGACTCAGCTGGTGTCGCCCAGGGAATGGGATCAGCACGGTTCTGGCATTTGGTGGGCAGCAAGGGCAGTCTGAAACAACAGCTGGCACATCTGGAAATAGGGACAGCATTCAGATGGATCCACCATAGGCATGATGGAATGAGGTGGCCATTTCAATTCGAAACTGGGAGGAAACACCAATTTTGTGTAGAGGTAACCCAAGTGCTTCCTCCCTGGTTAGGTAACAAAGGAAAGGTTCAGGACTGTAATATTTTTCCCTGCCCCCACACTGCAGCTCACGTATGTGGGAATTGAGAGACACAGACGATGCTGCACAGGCAAAGCCAGTTTATGACGCTGGTCACCAGCATTTATAGTTCTCTACGTTCCGTACAAAATTTTCCACTCGGACCCCTTTGCCCCTGTTCCCGTAGCAACACAATCTCTTTGGTTATCAAGTCCTTGTTACATCTTCTCTTGTCAGAGCAGTCAGAGTGACCAGACATGATGTCCTCACTTTTGTTCTTGCCTTGAGTTTATGTCTCCCACAGCTCCCACTGTACCAGGGCCAAGAGGTTGGCAGTGCTACCCAGCTCAGCTTCTGCAGCTGTCTGATCTTCCACACACACGGAGTGCACTGAATTAAGATTTTCCATGAGTTTGGGAAAGGCTTATCTCTATCAGGCTGGTATTAATTAAGAATATTGTAGAAGTTGTAGTGAGATCCAACCACTAGTTTTTTCTTCACATTTTAGATTCCCAGGACAGATACTGTTTGTGATCTCATTTGCATGTTACTACACATTTTTTATTACAGTAGTTTTATTTGTTGAATCCCTTAATTAGGGCTGTCAAGGTTTTTCTGAATTCACTGCTTTTAAACACTTGGATTCATGAGTTACTTTTGCCCTCTGGTTATTCCTGGAAGACAGAGGATTACTAACTACTATGTAATTTTATGTAAAATTAAATGCAATAGAAGTTTGAAAATATAGAATGACCAGCCATATAGCCTTATGCAGCCATAGCTTGTTTCTCATTAGCCTGCAGCAATTTCACTTAAAACTCGTGCCATCAAATTGTCTATTACTTGCTTTTTAAAAATAAAATACTAACCATCTTTCCAGAGAGGCGATTGAAGCCATACATTAAAAATGCAAGTTGTAGTGCCTTCAGGATACACCATTTCTCAAAAGACTTTTGTTCAGTTAATCAGACATAAAGGGCTTGGCAGTATCACAATCTGTATATTGGTGTCAAGGACATCACCCATGTGTCACCTCTGTAATCAACCCAATTTGCTAAGCTCTCAAGTTCCTTGCCACAGCCTTTGGATGGAAATAAAGCCCACTTGTTAATCACAAAGATAATGGATTTTGCAGTAATTGACAGTGACAGAAGTAAAAACAAGTTGCCTAGGGTAAGCAACTACCAAAAGCCTCAGCAGCAGCCAGCTATGATCTGCATTTCTGAATAACAAAAGCTGCCCAAATAATGCCTAAAGTCAGAGGCAGTGAGAGATGTGTGCACTTCCCAGTATTTCCATGTGCATCCTATGCCACATGCAACATATAGCAACAGGAATCCTGTCCTGCAAGATAAGACCAGGTAAGATCAGGTTGGGACAGAGTGAAAAGCAAGTAGTGCAGAGCACCACTGCCAAAGTGCCCTCTCCTCAAATGTCTGTATTTGGAATATTCAGCTACTCAATGCACTACTCTTTTATCATAACTTAAGGTATTAAAATCTCTCTAAAGGTAAAGGAGGAAAAACATTTTCTGTTGGAGTTGTATTCCATAAAACACTAGCAATAATTTAGGTCATTACTATTTAAATTGTAAATGCTGAAGGGTATGGAACAATTAGTGCAGGACCAAACAGTTCAGAAGTGTGAAGGCCAGAATTTGCAAGCAAAACTTATCTAGAAAAAGGCTTAATAATGGCCATTTTTTTCGCACCCTGCTATCACTCCAGTGGGTTCAATCCAACAACAGATCTCTGTTTTGATATCCATTCCTACTTTAGGATTATTAAAAAAATACCCAATTCATCATAACATTTCAGAAAAACATATCCATTTCAGAGATAGCAGCTCCCTGGTTATGGATCACAGATTTAAAGGACTACTGGGAGAATAGGATGAGGAAATTTACTTTGGAAAGATTGTACATTGTGACTTAGCAATGAAATACAATCATCAGAAAGCAGGATGTGCTTGGTAATAAGTGTGGATTTCCAGCCTTATAGTTGGCCTGGGAGCTGGGGAAGGTGCTTGCTGTTTCCAGACATAACTTTTCTTTTGTCAGCCTGCCACAAAGCATTGCTGCATTGTCAAAACAAGACTGCATTTACACTGTAGTTATCAGAAGACTTTGCTTAGTTTGGTTTCTCTGGGCACCTACAGGAGGCAGAGGATTTCACATTCACTTTGCAGAAGACCAAATTGAGTCATTATGAAATCAGCCTTCTAAACTTCAGGAAATAAGTGAAATTACAGGTCATACTAGAGCTCTGTAATATACTGGAGTTCCTAATACTCACAGCAGAAAAGATTCTGGGCACTGCTCAGTTTCACAGCACATTTCATACAGCTAAACATGACAAATCACTGGATCTTTGGCAACATCAGTGATGTAGTTCTCAAAACATGTTCCAGGTACAAAGGAAAATTAACACATCGATAGACATCATTAACACTGATGCTGTGCTACCGGTCCATTACCTCTCACATTTCTGAACCTTCCCCATTTAAGAGGTTCTCTATAACAAATATTGGAAGTTTTATTAGTGTTCTAACTTTTCCTAGGTTCTTTTTTCTTCATAACTTTTTCCTCTAGAAGTGTTGTGGACAACACGTTGACAGCTCTGACACACTGCAAAGCACTTGTGCTCACTTCACAGCATTTGGACTCTCACTGCTCCAATGTCTCACAAGCTGCCCTTATACATGTTATATGCACAACATGAATTCTCAGAACCTGTTGTCAAAGCTTTATAAAAATTCTTTAGAGCCAAGTTCTTTAAACATTTATGGCTAACTGCTATTCGAGTCAAGTGCACTGTTTATATTACCAAATGTCATATCTAATTCCCTGTTATGAACCCTTGAAATAAAATTATGTGATAATTACACAATCTGTTTGAAACCTGACAAATATATTCCCAGTACAAATGATTTATGAAGATAATGTGTTGCTATAGCATAATGGTACTTCTAATGGAAGCAGTAAAGCTGTTTCCTATGCTCTGATAACCACAGTGATTTCTTACACAACCACTGATTAAGCAATAGATAATGTAGGCATTTTGGAAACTTTACACACCACAGATTTATTTCAGGTTGCCCAGAAGTTATGGCCTGCCTATCTAAATGGCCTGTTAGCAAGGTATGAGCTTCAGTTGGGCTGTTTTACTTGCTCCTACCCAATTTAGTGCCACTGCATTAGATTTATGTTTAGAGCAATGCACAGTTTAGTCTCTTTTTGTAAGAACTGCTGTTAATCAGAAAATTAATGACTTGGCTGGTGTGGTGTGAGACATTAGTAATGCCAACCCTGCTCTCTTTGGGCTGGTAGCTGGTGAGCAGGAAATTCCCCCACGTGGGAAAGGCTCGTGGCCCTGATACTCTGAGAGCACCACCAGTGACAGTGACTGAGGCACAGCCTCAGGGCAGCCCTGTGGCATCTCCTGTGTGTCCTCCCCTTGCTTCTCTCCCTCATACCAAGAGGGGCAAGTGATGTTCAAGAGGGAAAGCAATTCAATGCACTGGCAGCTGCATATTACCTTACTTTCCTATCTCCTTTTCCCACCAAATGAGAAGTCCATTCTCAACTGTTTCATCATCATTATTATTAGTATGTATGGCAGATGATCAAATTAATTGTTTCTTGGGTTGAAATCTAGTACTGGTAAGATGTTAACAATTTAATTGAGACCCTCAATTTTCTACACATTTCTGCAGAGAGTCTAGTAATTGCTTTAGCTTTGTTCATTCTGCCAATCCATGCTTCAGAACACTGATTTCATTAATGAGCAGCTAAACATGACTGCCCTGCTGATGATTTGTTCCCATGCTACCTGGGAAATGTCATTTGAAATGGCCTAAGCTCAGTAAAAGGTCACAGAAAAAATTTAAGTGGCAGTACTTTGTTTCACTCCAAATTGCTACAAGTAGAAGAAAAATTGCATCTTACACAGCCATTTCCAAAAGCATATCCAGAAATGATTGGTGCAACTTGCAAAATCATGTCTGGTGTGAAGATGAAAACTCTCACTATGAAGATTTCTTCTGAGCTTTAATTATCATAAATGTATATTCTTCAAGAACATCAGTGCTAGAATTATAGTCTATAATTAAGGAGGAGCTCTAATCTGGTTTGTTCTTGTCTTCACTCTAATTTCTCAGTAACACAACATCTGTACAGCATGAACATTTAATATTTCAGAACTGATGCCAAGTGGACATGATGAAAGTAAGACTGAAAAAATGTATCCTTTCTTCCTTAGCACTATTCAATATTTTTCTGTGTTTAGCTGAGAGCTTCTTCTATTTTCATGCTTTCAGCTAGGCAGAGGAACATTGGTTAAGGGAGCAGAATAATGTTGCAGACATGTTTCTTGCTCATTTAGTGAAAATGTATCCCTATTCTTGCAAACCTTTTGGATCTTTTGTTATGTGAGTTTATACATGCTCAGATATTGTCAGATAAATCCTAGAGCTGGGACAGCAGAAGGGGAGCCAGGTAGCCCACTGCACAAATCAATTCACTGAAATCCTGGAAAGGTTTGTGATTGAACTGGGATTTGCTTCAGCACCACCCCTGCTACTGACTGGGGTTAGATCTCTTCATATCAAAGGCTGATCCTTCCAGTTCCCTGTTGCCTGCAAATGACCAAGAAGTCTGCTAACACTGCTAAAAATTGTTGTAAGAGCATTTTTAGCATCAAAAATATACCACACTTTGTTGTGATTCAACAATTTCAGCTGAAACATTCCCAAGCAAAATGTGTCTAAGGATTAGAAGATGGACAAAGGTAGAAGTAACTGAAAGGATGGCACTAAGGAAGAAAGCAAACATACAACCAGGCACTGTTACCTGTACTGCCAAAGCAAGGATTAGCCCTAAGAGAGGCATCAGCAAATTACTGTCCTCATGAATAATTTTAAGGCAGTTATTTAAATTAGAAGTAGAGCAGGTGTTAGATACTAATCTGTTTTGCAAAGTAATTACATTAGTTGTATGCAATGTAATTGCAAATGAGTGCAACAGGCATTGAAGTAGGGGGAGATAAGAGTAACAAGGGTATACAGGCCTGAAACCACACAGGTGAACTCCATGCATTTATAGATGAGGTAGGAATGGGAACTTTCATTAGTTCTGGTGGGCATGTGGCCATATCATGGCCAAGCAGAGTTACCAGAGTGCAGCAGAAAGGATGATGCCAACCATGCACCAGTTTGCTGCTCTCCACAGCATTTAAAAAAGCAGTTTGGAAAATGAAAACAGATTTTGTCAGCAGCTCTGCAGCATTGCCATGAGGGAATAAAGTTCAGTGATATTTTGAGGCATTCACAGATGTGAGAAGGGAACCACAAAGTTTGATTTTATTCAACTGCTGCCTGCTTCCCTTTCCACTGCTTTTCACACACACACGTGCTGGAAATCTCTGCCTTCATCCCAGCTCAGCTTGTTGATGGCAAGCTTGGATGTGTCCCAGAAAGGAGCTGGCTCACCAGGAGGCCACTCTGCAACATCTCTGCAGGACAAGGCAGGTCCACCAGCAACCCTGGGCAGCTTAGGAGAGCAGAGAGAAGGACCCACTGGGCAGGTTTTAGGCAACATGTGAAAATGTATGAGAATCTCCCTGGAAGAAAGAGGTTGTTGAGAGGAAAGGGTCTGAGGGCTAACTTCAAGGCTAACCTCACAGGAATAAAAAAAAAAAAAAAAAGCATTTTAGATTGAGGAAACAAACTGAGGTGGCTTGAGGCTGAGACAGGCCAGAGAGCAGGGAAGGGAGGAGAGGAAGTTCCCAAAAATCCCATCTACTGTGTATAATATCAGGGCACCCTGTAGAAAGCAGGGTGAAGACTATTGAAGACCATTAAAATGCAGCAATAGGGTTTAAGTTCACATGATCAGAGGCAAATCTCCTGGAGAGGATTTCCTGGGTACATCACGTGTAAGAAACCCAAGAGGAACACCACCACCAGCCGAGGGTCAGTGCGCAGAACCCCAGGCCCTCATGAGGTTCCCTGCACATTTGGGGTGCTTTTCCACAATCAGACACTTCTCCTGGCCTTTCCTTCACAGACACTTCCCAGGCACTTCCCACTCACAGAGTGCGTCAGCAGCAATCAGAGCTCAGGGACCAAAACCCAGGTCCCAGGGGTTCCCTGGTGAGGCCCTGGTTCAGGTCCCAAACCAGCACTAACACTCTGAAATTCTGCATTCATCCAAGACAGGCCGCAGTCCCAGGTCTGTTCTAGCTTCAAATGGAATAGCATGGTTTCTGAGAAGCTTGGTTTTTCCAACTAGAGCAAAATGCTCTAAAGGCTAGAGCAAGGAGAGAACAGCTTTTCTACAAGGAAGAAGCTGGGGGGATTTTTATGCAAACAGTTGACATGTAGACAGCTATCTTAAAATCAGAGCAAGGAAAAAGATTTTTCTCCACATTTTGTAGCTATCAGTGCCCAAAAAAACAAAGCATTTGGCTTCTGAGTGGGTTTCAGTTGCATTTTTAATTCTCCAAGAATCCTGATGTGATGATTAGATAATTCCTGTCCATTAGAATTTGAAATGAATCTGTTTTGCAGCCAGTGAGTGCCCTTCTAGTATTTCACTGAGCATTTTTGATAGATGGGTGAATTTAAATAGAACAAAAATGTATCTGATAACGATGTCATTATGCTTTTTCTGATTTAATCAGAATATTTGTACCATATAAGTCCATTAGAATATCAACGAGATGATTCATATCAGGCTTCTTCAGGGAAATAACAAGCATTTTTTAAAATTTTATACTTCCAGCAGTGAGACTTTGTCCTCACAACCATCCACTTTGCACAAAGCTTTGGTATGTTCATTGTGCATCTCTGCAGCCTTGTGATCCTATTTCAATGCTTTCTTCACAAAGGTGCCATCACTTAGAAGATGTCATATGAAGAAAAGCACTTTACCTTTAACAGGTGTTCACAATTCAGGTGAATGCCTTGAGGCAAGTGAGTAAAGGTACATCTAACAGAGCTTCTGGGGAAAATCTCCTCTCTGTTTCTCAGTCACACAAGGAGAGCCGGGAGCAGGCAAGGGCCAGGAACAAGGCACTGTCAGTGCTGCAGGACTAGAGAGCCATGGCCACCAGGAGTCCCCCAGGTACTAATGGCAGTGTCTGGGGACAGGTTGTTTATGCCCATTTGCCAAATACAAACTACACCTACTTTTGGGGCTTTTAATATCCCAACCCAGACAGCTGTGGGGCCACTCCTCTTCCCAGCTCCAATAGATGACCCTAATGTAATCCAGTGATAGAACTCTGCTGCTGGGCTTTCCCACCTTCTTCTCCCTGAACTCTATTAATTGGGTGTAGAAATCAGAGATGCAACTGAACACATTCATGAAAATTCATCTTTATCTCAAGCCCCTTTGTTGCCAGGCACCAAAAACCACTGTGAGAAACAGAAGACGTTGAGTCAAGCACAGTCCAGCAGTGGTTAAAACATTTCTATCTTATCAACACTGCTTTAATCATCAATTCAAAGCTCAGCACCATACAGGCTCCCATGAAGTGAAGTGACTTTGTGGGTAAATGAGGCATTAGCAAGATGCTCGTAAATAACTGCTGTTTGTCAGGCAGTTTTCAACTCAAATTTTTAGTCTACATGTTTTATTTCACATCCCTACCCATACAGACAATTATAACAAGCCATTGACATCATTAAACTTTAGCACATATTTCTAATTACATCCTAAATATCTATATGTCTGAAATAACAATGTTCTGAGTTTCAGTCAGGCTCTGCAAGTTAGTATACATGATATGACAATACGTCTCACTAGGTAAAACACTTGAAGGAAGGACTTGGGAAATTCAGCTCCAGCATATCACAAATTTCAACCCAATCCAGACTAGAAACCATGACAAACCTGAGGATAACAGAGCAATGAAACTTGCAAATGGCCCTTTACAAAAAAGGTGGAAAAAACCCAGTGTTTCAGTGGTTTTAAGCTTCACGGGTATTTATTTTTAAATTAGAATTTTATTTTTTTTTGCTTCTTTATCAAGTATGAGTTTAATTTTCACATTTGACTGGAGTTAATAAGGAAATAAGAACATTTTCTTTGCTCCTCCATGTTATTCAGCCCTGCTGAGTCTCACATAGAGAGGGCTTGGTGAAAGTTTCAAAGGCAGTAGAGCCCATTTAACTATTTCTGATCCCAGTACAGAGGGGAAAAGCACACAACTAGAACCCCAAGTCCCCATTCCTGGTGATGGGGAGTCATGTCTGAAATCTGCATTCCTGGGCTCATGCAGTTGTGCTTCCCCCACTCCTGCCACAGCGTGTTTCAGCTCAGCACTGACCTACCCAACATCCATTTTACACCTATGAAAGTCAGATCTGGTGAAGATTAGTTTTGCATCCATTTCCATGTGTCAGGCTACAAAACACTCCTCTGTTTTTCACATCCTTCCCATGACATCTGAAGCAGCACCAGCCCATCTGGAGGTTCTGAGTGCATTCAAACATTAACGTTTTGATGAAAGGCCTGTTCCACCTCTGATGGATATTTCCCTTCCAATCATTCCCTTTTTCCAACTGCAATTCCACCCTGGCTACATTTGCTCTAAGTTGATATTTATTGCTCAACAACAACTCACATAACAACAGGTGAGTTGTTGGCTGATACCAAACACAAGCTCATCCTCCTCTGCACAAAGCATTCCAGGAGTAAGGCAGGAGAGCAGAGGAGGAGCCACTGCATGGCACAGGAGCACACCGAGTCTGAATGCACAACTCCTCCTAAGAAACCAGTTCACAACCAGCAGAACTGGTCTTGGGGGACTGTTTTCTGGAGGCCTGAAAAGCTTTCTCAGTGTTGAGGGACCTTTCAGAAAGAATTCCTCCTCTGAGCATATTAAGACTTAAAACCTCCTTTCAGGAAAAAAATATATCACATAAAAAGTTTTATGAAGTCAGACTTTTTTTCTTCCTATGGATGGATCACCCATAATTGCAAGAAAAGGCTTTCAGAAACCTACAAGCTGTGAAGACATCAACTAAACAATGCTGACAAGGTTTAGTTCAAATTCCCTAACTGGCTTTTACTAAGTGTAAACTTACCTTTCCTCTACATTTCTGAGTATCCCTTAAGACCAGTTGCTATTGGAAGCCAGATTTCAGGCTCTCAGCTACATAGGCCAAGTGATAAGAATCAGTGAGATTCTAATCAATCTAATTCAAGAGATATAGTCTGCAAGATTGCTATCTCTACATGCTGCACAACTCGCAAAGCATCATCCAGAGTAGCTGAATAAAACTCTCTGCTCCAGGCACAGCAATGGTCAAAAAAATCTAATCAAACAATTGGATGCCTAGAAAACATGATAGAAAATAGTGAAATTATAATAATGTCCTCAGATCAATATTACTCTTTCAGAATGTAAAGAAAGACTGAGCAGATGAGTGGCAAAGGTGAAGTTATAAACTTCAATTCTTACTGCTTCTACAGAAGGGCATAGGGCTTGCAGAAAAACTGCAAATTGCTGGTGCCCTGATTTTAAAACCACTTGGTCCCCTCATTACAGCAATCAGTGTGAGTGTACGTGAGGAACACAAACCCAAGGCTCTGTCAGCATCTGCAGGCTCTGCTCCTGCTCTCAATCTTACAGCCAGAACACTTTATGGCTCAAGCTGTCTGAAATAGATACTGTGGACAGCAGCACAAATGCTGAATTTGTCAAGAGAGCTGACACTGCGTTCAGCACATCTGTAATTGCAATCTGGCCCCTACCAGAAGTAATTCCAGGCAACCACTTAGGAACAATATTTTTTCTCTCCCCTCCCTTTCTGTTTTTAAAGAAACTCAGAGAAAGTCTCTTCAGGTGACTCAGTGCTTCTCACTCCTGCATCCTGACAGACTGGGAACTGACCTCTATGTGCACGTGCACCCACACAGCAGCAGTGGAAAATCTAATAGCTGTTGCATAAGTGGGGTCCTCTCAATCTCTTCTGCAGAATATTCACTTGGTGAGTAACTTCAGAAGGAAAAGTGTTTTCTTGCAGCAATGTGGTAAACTCCTTTTCCTATTGCAATCCCATTAGCATCCCACCTTCCCAGGACTGCTGCAGCACCAGGAAAACCCTAACTGCTTGACAGCCAGAATGAGCTACAGAGACCCTCTGTGCAGATACCTAGGCCATCACTTTCATTAAAATCACAAAATAAAAGCATTTACAGCTACATTTATCTACAGTCTCTGAAAGCACAAATAGGAAATGACAGAAGGTTTTTCTCTCTAGCAATGCTTTTAGATGAATACTCCATTTTCACTGAAGGAAGAGCAGTCTTACAGGGAAAACTACTTTTGCTATCACACACAGTTAGCACAAAATACACTTTTATCTGTTAAGATATGGTCAAGAGGGAATTTTGGTATGGGTAACATAATCACCACGTTACTGATAGAAAGGCAATTCAAGGTTGTTAAAGCTCACAGCAGGTGCCTGCTAGCTCCCAGTATGTGCTTAAATTCTGTAGTATTCAGTGGCAGGTAGAGATGTTTGCAGAATTGACATCCTCAGAATAATGGCATTCAGATGGTAGCAGGCCTGAAACACTTCTATTCATTTTAAAATAGCATATGTAAAAACTTTGGGTACCTTAGACATGACATCTGTGCTTCCCTTAAGCAAATGAAATTGTAATTTTCAGCTTTCACATCTAGACTCATGCACTCTGAAACTTGATTTTATTATTATGCACCTTCACACTGGTTTCTGTTCAAAACTTTGTTTAGCACCCCTCTGCACAGGAACATGACTGAAGCTAAAGCAAAAGCTTGATCAAAGCTGAAATGGTTTTATAGATAGTGACAAGAACACTTAGAGAAAGAAAATATTTAAGAAAAAGTTACCCAGCTAAAGAAAACAAAAATGTATAAGCTAGTAAGCTGTTACCAACTATATTATTTTCTATTTGAATGGCATTTTGTTTTCTCCAGCTGTAGGAAACAAATTGGTTTATGCAGAACTGGGGCTACACTGCAGACACTCAGAACCAAAACTCCTTTTATCACAATTGCCACAATACCACAGAAAAAAAAAACCTCACATTTTTAAGGGAAATTGTTTTGAAAACATTTTTGGTTTTAAACAAATATTGCAAGTTTTTAAAATACAGAAATCAGTAGCTGTTATAATCATTTTCACAATAGCAGTTCCAATGCCAAGGAATAATTATGGTTTTAATAAACCATTTGCTATTTTACTGGAAATGTCCAGACTGATGATAAATTGTTACACTACTCAGTCTGGATGCTAGACCACATCCAACATTAGAAAAAAGTTATGAGTTTAATGAAACTAGCTGTGATAACAAGCAATCTCCTTCCATATAATGGTACTATCTTCCCCATGAAAAAACAGGAAATGTCTGAAGGGGTTGATTCCATAGAGTTAACTGAATAAATTATGGCTCAGATTTTCCCACAGGCAAATTTGAATTTCAAAAGAGTTAATTTCAACCTTTCAGCCATATTTTTCCCACTGACAATTTAACTGTGCATCTTTTATAATTGTGGACAAGCATATTTGACTGAAAAAGGTATTCTCAGATTTTTGGTGGCCTTTTAATTTAGTCAGGAATATGGGACTATCATCAGTAAGAAACACTCCAGTGTGTACAAGTTGGGAAAAAGTTGAGCAAGCTTGAATTGCCTCTGCCAAGACTAGCAAGTTTTGCTATAACTTAGAGATCCATGTAGAGCTGAAAAATGTCACTTTTGGCTCTGGGTATGATCAGGGCCTCACCCTGCGGGGCAGGAGATCCCTGTGAGTTCTCCTCAGGGCCTGGTGTGGTTGTGAAAGAAATGTTCCCTCCCTAAACTTAGTTCCTAGAAAAAAAGGGGGCTGTGAATCATCAAATAATTAAAAACACCAGAGGGAAAAGTGAAAAACATAATAAAAATTGCCTTACAGGACAGGACGGAGAGGTGGGGGCCTGTGGGGCCTTGCTCCTGGCAGCCGCCGACTCTCGGCTCTCTTGCTCGCCCCTCACTCTTTAATTTCTGTCGTGTTTAGGAATAAAGGGTCAAATGTTTTAGCTACCCTTGGACTGGGTGTTTGCGTGCAGGTGCTGGCTATGAGCCACAGGGCTCCTGTGTGAGGAGATTTCCACAGGAACTCTCTGCCACAGCCCCACGGCTGGGCACACCAATACCACCCTCAGCATTGCCACTCTCAGCAACGCCACCCTCAGCAACGCTGTCCTCAGCAATGTCACCCTCAGCAATGTCACCCTCAGCAACACCACCCTCAGCAACGCCACCCTCAGCAATGTCACCCTCAGCAATACCATCCTCAGCAACGCCATCCTCATCAATGCCAGCCTCGTCAATGCCACCATTTGCTCATCAATGCCACCCTCAGAAATGCCACCCTCAGCCCTGCCGCCGGCACCCCTGGAAAATCACATTTCAGAAAGCACAGTGTTCTTTTGTGGTGGAACTCTGAGGAGCACATCCCTTGCAGTGCTTTTGTGGCGGAACTCTGAGGAGCACATCCCTTGCAGTGCTTTTGTGGCCTGGGGATCTTTCCTCACATCAAAAGCCTGGCAGGTTTTTAGGGAATTCAGTGCTGTTAAATAATGTGTTTGTGAGATCAGGGGGAAGAAACAGCTCGTGCCTCAAACTGGCCAAGTTTAATCAGAAATATTCATCAGAGACAGCTATGGCCATGGAGGCTGAATTATTTCTCTCTCAATATCTTGAACTGAGATCAGGATTTTTGCCGAATCTTTGCCTGGCTCACAGAGCAGGGCTCATTTCCAGGCAAACCTTGCCAGAATCCTTAGATCTGAGCCAGATCTGCCACAAGGCAGACTTCCTCTGAAAAGGAATGCTCTCTCCAAGTCTCATCAGCTTTTCCAAGACTTTTTAATTTCTGCCCTATACTCTGGAAAATGGCCTTCCAGCATTGCAAATTAGAAAGTCCCACAAGTGCTGAATGGATTTGGGCTCCAACAGCTTCCAAATTCTTGCTGCAGAAGAGGAATTGAGGATAGAAAAGAGCATCCTTTATTTGGGTGTTTGGATCTTTTCCTCAAATTTCCGGTTGAAAGTTTGCACTTGGAATTGAAACCACATATCAAACCCACACGGGCAGAAAAAAACCTGGCAAATGTCTGCCTAATCTGTCCTTTAAACCTCAGCAATAGAAATCCTACAGCCTTTTTCACTGTGGTTCAAAAGAGAGAGCCATGGATGAGGAAAATCCTTGCCTATGGCTCCTTCACCAAGGGACAGTGGCAGATTAGCTAGTTCCCATTCTGAGAAGTGCTGATTGATTTGGGCTGTATTTTAGCACACCATGATGTGTTTTGAGAATCCTCATAGAATCAGAGTGTCCCTGTGCTTAGCTAGCCCAGAACTACAAATATCTTATTATGCTTAAGTCCTGCTTGCTGCAATTTAAGTCCAGTACTTCTTCCTTTACTTGTCATAGTCATGGAAACAGTTTCTTTCTCTGCACATTTTTTAAGCTATATTTTAGGCCTGAGGTGTTTCAATGATGCTCACCTCTTCAGGACACAGCTCCAGCACCTCACTCTTTACTCATATATCTCACTTTTGGTAGCCCTGTACTCCCTGGGACAGATCCACTTCATGTTATTGAGAACAGTGCCACGAACACCAGTGACCCTTCCCAGAGCGCTGTACGCTCATCATTTCAAACATTTCAAATGCCACACTGCTCCTTACATATTGCAGTATTAGTGGGGAGGAGATGTGCAAGAGTGTAATGTTCATGATTTTCCTGATAGCTGGAGGATAATTGTGTGTGACTCAAAGGTCCTTTTTATAAACATCATTTGTCACTTTGTATAACAATTCATTTTAGAATTTCAGGTCACTTAAAAGCTGACAATTCAACTTCCTACCCAATCTCCCCAGCACAATACTTTGCTTTCAAATTCCTTAATAAACAGCAAGGCCTTTGGAATAATTTTGTTTTGTAGATTTGTTTTCCATGTGGAAATCTTACCAATTATTGGAGAGAACCAGAACCTGCTGTCTTTATTACCTTTTCCTGCTTCACCTCCCCAAGAACACTTTCATGATCATGATTATAAAAAAGTGCCTTTCACCATCCTTTTCTCAGTAAGTCCCCTGTGCTGATCAGGTCAAAGCCACACAATTTCTTTTTCCCTGCTTTCTCTGCTTCTCTGTCCAAAGTTGCATCCAGTTTTCTTCTGGAACCACTGCCTGTGTCCCTGGGCAGTGTGTTCCCTCCCATAAAGTATCTCATCAAGCCCAGTCTTCCCTTCAGACAATGTTATTTGCAGTTGCTGAGGTCTCAGCCGTGTGATGATTACCTTGGCCCCTATAACTGGCATCCTCATCCTTCATTCCTTCCACTTCCAGCCAGGGACTTTATGTGGTTTTATTGCTCATCACTTTCTGGACCTCAAAGCAGTTACACAGCTCCCTCCTTCCCCGTGCTGTACCTTGACATGTTCACATCACCAGCCCTCTTCCTGTCATGTCTTTTTTCAAGGATCAGCTTTTCACTCACAAATCTCATTTACTATTTAGCAGTTTGGAACCAGAAGAACTTCATACTTCCTGGCTTTTGAATGTTGATGGAGCAAGTATAGAAAACATGCATATGTATAGAAAGAGATTTGTGTGTATGTATAGACAGAGATAAACAGAACTATAAATTTACAGATTCAAAAACTTGCTCATTATCAGTCTCTATACTGTTCTTTTCCTTTGGCTTCATTACAGATGAACTTTCTTTAGATCAAAGTCTAGCTTCCTGGAAGCATGTTTTCATAATTTATTAGTTACAGAAAACAAAATCCAAAAATACTGCAAAATGTCATTTGCTTGTCCCATGGCAGTTATTTTGAATACATGAGAACAGATGCTGCTGACCTTGTGGCAGTAGAACGCCCACTCAATGAGGTTACATTTTTGCTTAGGGAAGAATAGCAGGTTTCAGTCCACAATGGTATTTGGTTTGATTTTCAGAGATTGTTTTCTTCAGAGTTTTACAGTGGAGATGATTTCCACAATGCAAAGCTATGCAAACATTTTAATCAACTTGCAGGTGGACACATCTCAATCACAGAAAATGTTTAACTAAGACTAAGAAAGCATCATGCAGTGCCAAGAGCATTGAATATTTTAAGGGAAGCAGGACAGAGAAGAAAGACAAAAAACCAGAAATTTGCTTTTAAGCTCCTGTAACACCTTCTTCATTTTGACTGCATAGAAAATAGTTTCAGAAATCATGTTTTGTAATCTAATAATTTAATCTCATGCTATGGCTGACCCCTGATGCTGTAAATAGAAAGATTCTCCAAGTCTCATATGCTGCTGAAACCTCATACTCACTGATGGCTACTTAGATCAAATAACCCAAAAGCCAGTGCTCAGTGCTGCTAATGTGTCTCTGCATGACTGAGACTCTGCAGGAGCCCAAAAGCCTCCAGGAGCTGCTCCCCAGCTCTGCAGAGCACTTGCACACAGGTCCCCCTGGCCACTCAGCTGGAACTGCTGCCACATCTCACTTGGTTCAAAAAAAATGAGCTCACATGGCTTTCCTTTAAAGTCACGTGAATTACCAGGGTCTGGATGCTTTGCAGGACCAGGGGGAGATCTGCAAACACTACAGGATTTGCAGGACCAGGATGAGATCTGTAATTGCTGCAGGAGTCAGCCAGATTGAACGGCTGAGAATGTCAGGGTATTTGAATATGAGGAGATTTCTTTCACTTGATAGGAAATCTCTTTTCTCAGTAACCACAGGCGTTATGCTGGGGCTTGGCAAACTCTTTGTGTCTTGGCCTGGACCAGAGAACAGAAAGAAAATCCTGGCAAGGACTGGAAGGCAGCATCAGCTCAAGGCACATTTGAGGAGTTAATGAACTCCAGAAGTGAAGCTCTTAAAGGAATGAATATCCTCAAATTAATAAAATTTTTCATTTCATTAGGAAGTGAATACTCTTTCTTTTTACTCTACATCATTGAAACCATAAAGACAGCCCCTATGGAAATGGAAGACTCATCTGAAAAGCTGATTTCATCTTTATCCATTATCTTTCTAAATGCAACATCTTAGTGCCTGTGCTTTGAGTGTTCTCCTGAGAGCCAATGGGATTTCTTAATGGACTCTGTGCCAGGCTCTGTGTAGCTTCACCTAACAATGTAAATGCAGCAATTCTGCTGAGGAATGATGGAATGAGGAATGATTGTCAGTTATAGCCTTGTATGTGGGAATCTCTGTTTTTCAGTGCATTTGTGTGCATTTCCTGCCAGAGAGAATTTCAGTCCAAATTTCTGTGCAATATTTAAAACATAATTGTGTTTAACAAACACAGCAAAAAGTGGCAAGCAATGCAACAGTGAGGAAAAGCCCAGACTTGTTTCCAAAGGGGTAGCTGAGCCAGGCAGCTCTCAAGAACCGTGCTCAAGGATGTGTTCAGCAGGATGGGATGCCACAGGGAGCCACAAAGCAGCTGCAGGAGGTGTGGGGGGCCCTGCAGGGTAGGAAAGGACCTGTGGAGATCACTCAGTCTAACCCACCCCACCCGGAGCAGGGGATGCAGGAACATGGCCAGGTGGGTTTGGAACGTTCACAAAGAGGGAGACTCCACACCCTCCCTGGGCAGCTGTTCCAGGGCTCTGCCACCCTCAAGGTAAGGAAATTCTTCCTCATGGAGTGGTAAAACTTCCTGGTCATTGCTCCTCATCCTGTCCCTGGCACCACTGAAAGGATTCAGTGTCCCTGGCACCATTTTGTTCAGCTGAAGATGGGCTGAAGAAAATTGGTCACAATTTGAAACAGTGGGAGACTGTTAATCAGCTGGTAATTTTTTTTCCAGTAATTTATCATCCCCTCTGCTAAAACTGTGCTGGATTTCTCATTTGAATATGTTTGGCTTCAGCTTTCTGTTATTCCTTCTTATTATACCTTTCTTTAACCTGAGCCACTTAATTGTATAAACCACTACTCTTTCCCTGTGGATTTCCAGGGTAATCAAGTTACCTCTCTATTTCCTTTTTGATAATTTAAAAAATTTAAACTCCTTAATGCTGCCACTTTCAGACAGAGCCTGAACCAACTCTGCAGACTGAAATTCTGTGTACAGCTCTTTTTTTCTATATCCCCAATAGTGTTCTTCAACATCCTTTTTAAAATATCAGTCTCATTAAAATCAGATTAAAATGCATTTTGCCCAAATAAGCCTTGCCTCCCAAGTGATCTGCATGACTTTAATAAGATTTCCCCTTCCTCATGTTAGTTCTTACTTTGTACCAGCCAGGGATTTACAATCCACGTTGTTATATTTGCTTTGGTGGAGTGAAGCAGTGTCAGGGGAGCTCCTCTCTGACCCCAGAGCCACCTGGGGCGGGTGGCAGCTCCTGTAATGTTGGAGTCTAATCAGATCTCAGCGTTTTTCCCAGGCTGATTCTGCCAAGTGCAGTCCTGTCCCTCCTATGGGCTGTCCCTGATCACAGGGTGCAGCTGGCTGGGCCAGGGGAGCTGTGGCCCCTGTGCCCCAGGGACATACCAGCCATCCCTCCTCTCTCACCAGTGTAGTGCAATGTCTTTACACTCCTCTACATTTGTTGAGGCTTCTTCTCTGCAGGCAGCACGATAAGTAAAACAAGCAAAGCAGGCAATGCAGGGTTCTGCTGATGTCTGGTGCAGTCAGAGCTCCCACTGCTGTGTTCCAACACCCATTTGCCCATGGGGAGGTGTGAAATGAGCAATTGTGAAGCTGAGACCAACTTCAGCTGTTCAACATTTTAGTCTTCTTTTTTTGAACCACCATATGTGCCATATTTTTTCATCACAGAGCTTCTACATGTGTCTTATCTTTTTTTTCTTTTCAGTAGCGTTGGTACGGCCAGCCTGTCCAAGACAAAAAGCTTGTAAAATAATTATTTGGTTAATTCTAGTAACTTAAAGAACATTGCTATTTGCAACCAGGTGCTCTTTGCAGGAAGGGGGGCAGCAAAAGCACTGCTCTCTGCCACCTGGCTTTCACCTCCACCACCTCATTCAATCCCTCCCACTGCACCAGAGCCATGGGCTTTGCAGACCCATTGGTGACCATGGCCAGAAGCCCAACCTTCTGGACTTCAACTACATAAAAGTGATGTGTATTCCACACCCTGATATCTGTGGGTCTGCAGACACAATCCCACCATGGCTGGTATTCATAATTCAATAGAGTTTTGATTGTCTCTGGGGGAATTAAGGAAAATGGGCTAACAATGAAAGATCTATTTGTATTTTCAAAATGTGCCTTGTGAAATCCCTCACAAGATTCACCTTAATGCATTTCTCGAGTCAGGAGTGAGTAATGTGATTTAGCTTTTACATTTTATGGCATCTGCAGCTGTAGAAGTAGAAAATGGAGACAAAATAAATAATAAAAATAAAACAAGTGCCAGAGAGACACAATTGCCATTCCAAACAGAAGTCAGCTCCTGTAAATGGGAGTGTCAGGTAGAACCTGCTGGGCTTCCTTAGGGAAATAACAGGACAGCATCTTTCCATCACTGAACCCATCTGGGAAACAGCCTCTGTAGGAAGTTCTCTAGAGCTCCTCGTTTCTCATGTTGTCTCATGTTAGGTCAGCCATTACTCAGGGACCTGCCACCGATTATAATCTGCCAAACAAACATTTGTGTGTGCCCAGAACTGGGGGCAGATACAGCAAGAGTGACAATGGGCAGCAGGGGCTGGTCTCTGGTTTGGGTGTCTTAGAGCAAGCCCTGCCACATGCTGGGTTTGTCCCTGCCTGGGGCTGGACGCTGTCATTGCTGTCATTGCTGTGATCACTGTCATTGCTGACACTGCACTGATGGGCGAGGCTCCATCGTTCCCCCACACCAGGGGCTGCCCAAACAGCCAGCCCAGACCAAGCAAAGTTAAAGCACATCTCTGTAGCACCCTGCAGCATGAACACATTTAAACTCTCTGCCTTCCCTTCCCTCCCCCTCCAACCACCCATCTGCAATGATTTTGCCTTTCTATTTGCTAATGAAGGCAAAGCAGGGCCAGCGGCAGCTTTAATGCTGGATGAAACGCCCCTCCCTGGAGTGCTGAGTGTGTGACACAGCAGGGGCAGCGCTGGATGTCGGGTTGGCCCTCCTGTGAGGTACCTGTGCAGCGAACTTGACATCCTTGTCTAGACAGATAATACATTGCCTTTTCCCTATCACTTTGCAATGCAAGTCTGAGCATTCTTAGTCTTTCAAATACGAATGAAACAATTTTTTAACAGTTTGCAAACGTCTTTCTGACTTTATTCCTTTTCTTTTCTGTCTGGTACTCACTGGAATCGATTTTTAATTGAAATCACTCCACCTCTAGGTCAGCCTGAAAGGTGCAACCATTACATTTCTGTCTTCTCAAGTTTGGAGCATATATTTCATTTCACAGCTATAGAAATTAGCTCTCTTTGCTTCCAAAAGAGCAGCAGTTACAAGAAATGCACAACTTGAGCAGCTAAAAAACAAAAAGTGGCAATAAGCAAAGCCCTGGCAGAAAGCCTGGGGAGTGCAGAGGTGCCTCAGTGCTGTGTTTTGGGGCAGCTCATTTGTTCATTGCTAATTGGGCCAAAACTCAGGGAGCTCCCTGGGACTGGGGAAGATATCTGGGCTGAGGGGGAAACAGTCTGTGAAGGTGCAGCCACATAGCAGAGATACCAATTTGCTATGATTTCCCTTTGGATGCAATGATCAGATCCATACTTCAATATATTTTGGCAGGTACCACTTTGTGGTTTTTTAGGTTTGTTTTGTTGGATTTTTTTTATCCAGTTCATTTTCCATGAAAATCTGATTTCCATTTGGGATGAAAGTTTACATTTCCTATCAATTCTACTCAACTTATGAACTTACAGTTTGTCCTTTATTTTATTTTTCAATGTGGACAGAGCTCTGCCTCTCCAAATACTGTGTGCTTTGTCCTGTCTAGCTTCCATTTAATTTTCTGCCTTTGTGCATGCTGTTCACCTTTCACATTTTGGAAATTGCTTTAGAAGCAAATACATGCATTTGTGACTCCTCATTCAAGATTTTAGAAGTTACTAGAAAATTCAAAGTAACATACGACAGATCTGAGCCTCTGCTGCTGATTCACATAATTGGTTTTAGGGATTTTGGTTTTTCCATTTTCTTCTTTTATTAACAGATGTTCTCTTCCATTTAAAAGGGCTTGAAAATGTTAATTGTTTAAAAAATCTAGTCTGATCATTCTTTATCCTCTGTGTTTTTCAGCTTTTTCTTTCTGCAAGATCACCGAGCAGCACTCAGCACATTTATTTCACTCTACAGACCTTGGTCACAGATTTTTAGACTCATTCTCTTCACACAGCACGCTGGGATTTACAGAAATAGAGGTAAGCTGAAAACACTGGACTTTAAACAGGGGTCAGACACAAAAGCAAGTTACCTGGCTTGGGAAGTTTAAAAGGAGCAGCTGGGCTTCAGGAGCCAGCTGTGTCCATGCTTTTAGCATGGCTCAAGCAGGAGGATGTTGATTTAGTTTTGTCTGGAACACGGAAGGATGAGAGAAATCTACCTATCTGGTATTTCCAGTGGTTCAAACCATGCACACAAAGAGGTACAGCTCAGCTCGGCCACAGCAACTCTCCTCATTTGTGGTCCCATTTTGCTGTCCTTGAGCC
Organism: Zonotrichia leucophrys gambelii; assembly: GCF_028769735.1. NCBI lineage: Eukaryota > Metazoa > Chordata > Aves > Passeriformes > Passerellidae > Zonotrichia > Zonotrichia leucophrys. The sequence continues at coordinate 7,717,628 of NC_088177.1, read as the reverse complement.
CCACATTGTCATTGACTCAGAATATTTTGGATGGGCTGTAGGGAACATTGTCAGAGTTGTGTTCATCATTAAATACGCATCTGTGCTTGAGCTTCCTGTAGGTTTCTAGGCAGGTGGGCACTTCCAAGCTGAAGCAAAATGAGGCACTCTGAGTGACCACCTGGCTCCAAAAAGTGCCTCCAAACACAAACCCCAAAGCCCCAGGGCACTTTGCCTAACTTAGAGTGATGGGTAGGTATCACCTTTTGAAAAGGAAAAACTTCATTCCTCAGTTACCCTTCCCAGATCCATTCACAAGGGCCAGAGCACAGCAAAGGAGAGTCCTCAGGGTGGCAGCTACAAAAACATCAGCTTCTCTAAATATTCAGAAATCATATGAAGAAGTGCTCTGGCCATTGAAAACTGCTGAAGGTGGTCCAGTGATCGGGCAGCAGCAATGATGCTTTGCCTCTGTTTCCCCCTGCTGCCTTCTCTGCTCCTTGGACACATCTGTCACACACTGCTGGAAATTGAAGGGGGTTTTCTTACCCCTGTGGGCCTAATTTCTAGTCTCAAATAAAGGTTTTGCAAGACTTTCATGGAAAGCACTAGAGAAATTCAATATCCTGTCAGAGCTGGGGCACAGATGACACACAGCCCCGGGGCTGCCTCAGGGAAGGGTTTCTTGTGCCCTCATTCCTGTTTCTATCCATCTTGCAGCCCCGGCAAAGAACTCTGGATAAACACAACTTGGGCCTTTAATAATGTACAGCTCACAGTGAACAAGACAGCAAGCTTGTGTGTCTTCTCCTTTTCAAAGGGTGCTTCTCCTCTGTTTCCCCCATCAAGGCGAGGGCCAGAGGCAGGGTTAACGCTTCCCTGGCTGACAGCAGGAGGGCTTGGTGATGGAGACGGGATCACAGAGGTTCTGGGGACAGCCAGAGGGGCGCCAGACAGGGAGAGGAGATGGCACAAAGAGGCTTGAACCTGCTCCCTTCTGTTCTGTCAGTAATTCACCACTCCTGTTCCAGCACAAACAGATTCACCACATGATGCACAGGCAGGTTGTCATCTCAGGAGGCTGTTCCACCCAGCAAGGAAGCCAAGGTCTCCCTCCAGTTGCCTGAAGTGCCACCTGAGGGGTGACTTGAGGACACCAGAAGGGTAACTGAGACCTCCTTGAGGCAGATGTGAAGCAGAGCAAGGTGCCCATGGGGATCTCAAATGGCACCAGATCCCTGTGTTCAAGCAGCTGCTTTGCAGGCCCCTGCCCCACTGGACTGCAACATGGGAGCAGAGCTGCCAAAAATGCACATTTTGTACCTTAACATCATTCCAAAGTCATGTTGGGTTACAAATTACAGATCCAAGTGCTGACTTTGCCTGTCACAATTCCCAGCAAGACATTTCAGCTGGGCCAATTAAGACTCAGTCTGGTAACTTTGTGTAAGTTGTTTCTTTTAGGATTTCAGCAATGGGCCTGGCTGCCAAGTGACATTTCTGAGCACTTTGTTCTAAGCTGAGGCAGTCTCTGATGATCCAAGCCACCCTGTGAAGACATGAGCAGTAATTCCTTCAAAGACACAACCCTCTTTTTCCTCTGAAATGCAGTTGGCAGTATGTTCCTTTCTGAAGGAAAACAGCAAGTGCTGCAACATGATATATAGTTTATTGCTATTAATTTTTGGATATGTTATTTCTGAGCATATTCTATCTCTTTAAGTTTTTTATTAGCTGGAATAATTTTCCTATTTAAGGGAATCTGCCTGCAGAATTGTGGGGTTTTCTTTCTTAATTAAACTCCAAATGAATTTCGCTGTTAATTTTCCCGATATCCATTTGCTCAGTACAAATAAGTGGAGCGAATGTCCCGTCAGCATTTTCCTGCTGCAATAACATACACACAGCTTCCTCACCAGCTCACTGCTGTGAGGGTGGGAGATCTCCACAAGAGGATATGTCTGAGTCTCTGGAAGCCTCCACAAGCTGTCCCAAATCACTAGCACTGTGCTCAGCCAGTGCAGAGCTGGGAAGGAGGCAGATGATTAAGAAAAAGGGAATTACCCAAGACATGTGGTCACAGTTCAGGTCTTCCTTGAGCAAAAATTTCTCTTCATGCATAGTTTTCCATATCATCTTCTCAAATAATTGGGAAAGACCAATGGAACTGCTTAGAGAAGAGCTGGGAGCAGAGCAAGAATAATTAAAATGCCATGCCATGCCCAGAGCTTGTATACCTGCACCTAGGTCAGCCCACACCACATGCACTGCAGTCAAAGGTTACATTCACTGCTTGGGATTTTCTGGATGGTATTTTATGTGTCTGTAGAGGAGGGGGTTCAGAGACATTTCCAAATTCTGGAGGTGATCAGCTATGAAGTTTGAATCTGCTTCATATTTGGAATGACCATAACAATATACTACTTTATAGGTAATTCTGCATAACATAGTTTTTCTATCTCGTTCTGTCAGCTGCAGCATCTCTCTCCATTCTTACTGCAGCCCAAGAAATCCTCACATTAAATCTTCCCCCTCCAGTCTTGTCTGTCACATCTACACCAGCCTACATGTTATTGTCTCTTTGATTTTGCTAGGCAGGACTTCATCATGCCTTACACCTTCCTACACATGGTTCTCATACTATCCTCTCCTTTTATTTCACATCCATTATTTTGTATTTCCAGGCAGTTGCTATTTCTCTCAGTCCTGTTGTTTTACATTATTCTTCTGACCTATGTGATCATCCTATTTATTCATATGATCATATTTCACCTTCTGCTTTCCCCAATTCTGATTGGTTTTCATTTATTTTGCTGGCAAGGCTTTGGTGTCAATTAACCAATTAATTCTTGCTGTCACCACATGCTTTTAATATGGATTAGGTGACTGTGGACTTTTGAGAACTTGAGCCCTAATTTCAAGTTTTGAGCAGTTTTAAGGGGAGACAAGTGGCTCAGGACTGACCTGCCAGTTTGGGTGCCCAGATGTCTTCAAAGGATGGCTGTACTGGACCAGACAGCAGAAATCTCACATGAGGAAAAGAGAGAAAAGAGGAAACATCTCATGCTTATTACAGCAGTAATGATATCACAGTGGGGGTGTGTTGCCTCATTCCAGATTTATAGCTAGGATCTGTAAATGTCCCAGGGCTCAGCATGCCATCCCAAAGACACTCTATTTGCATGTACTCCACATTCAATAAATAAAAAATGGAAGTGTCAGATTCACATTCTAAAACACTCTGTTATTAAGCAGTTGCCAGCAGATCTTGTGCTTTTTGGTCATTACTCTCCCACAAGCCCTCCCTGGATGTTGTGATGAGCTGGAGATGTTCAAGCTTTACTGCCAGGCTGAGAACCAAAGCAAAGGGGGGAAAAAAGAAGGGGGGAAAGTTATCTTTAAATCTGTATCTTAAGATAAAATCCTGTCTCAGACAGCCCAGGCTGGCAGAAGGAGTGATGAGTAAGCCCCATGTCCTTCTGTGAAGAACCACTTTGCTGACAGCTTCAGCCATGCAGCCCTACACACCAAGGGACACTGATGGGCCATGAAATTTGAGTCTCTATCAACGATATGTTTAACTTCCTATCCTTCACCCCAGTTCCAGAGATAGACATCATTCATAAAGAACAGGTTTTGCAGTTACCAACCAGAAACAAAGCCAGTGTTAACATAAAGGTCAATTTTTTACCAGCCCACTCTTTTTCTGCAGATTCAGGATCTGAGAGGTGATTAAAGGAACAGATTATTACTTGTAATGAAAGCATGAGGATATTGCTTTCCTCTGTGGTGCAAAGCATGCAGAGGGCAGAGTGAGACCTGCAAAATCCCTGAGCAGGGCCCTCTTTAACGCCTCCACCTCTTTTCAAGCTGTCTGTTCCCTCCCCAGCCCACTTAGCTCACGCCTCTAGTGAGGGAGACACAGGACTGTCATTCCTGCAGCACATCCCCTCTTCCCCAGATCCCTGTGTGAGTGGGCAGAGCAGCAGAGCTCACTCCTACGTGACCCCAGCAAAACTGAAGCTTAACTGTCATCTGGGCTGCCAGCCTGGAAGGAAAAAGAAAAACAAAAACAAAAAATGGTATCCTGAGAGAGGTCCCTGCATCCTCACCAATGTCCTCCCCGTGGTTACCTGTCCCCTGAAGCTGTCCACTCCCAGGACCTGTCCTCTATTTTGCTGTCCCCTCTTTCTGCTCATTTCTCCCTTTCCAGAACCTTCCCTTTTCACTTCTGGGCATCGCACAGGCTCGTGTCAACTACATAACCCCAAGATATATGGTGTATTTAAGCACTGCAGTCAGCTCTCTTAATTTCACCCTCTAGAACATAATCTTTTCTTTTTCCTTCCAGCAGAAGGCAAAGCATTGCCATGCAATCACCTCTTAAAGATGAATAACTTTATAGCTCTTCCACCCCTGCAAAGGCAAAATTTTAATTTGCTTTCCTCAAGCAGGACTTTCCCTACTCCATTTTCTTGGCACTTACCCACTGCGTGATGTGAGAGAAAGTCACAGAGAATAAAATAATTTGTGCTGCAATGTACTTTAGCCATTTGGTAATTTATCTGAATTATTTTTGTGTTTGTGCTGGAGGAGGTGGAAGGGTGAGTTCCACCTCAATGAGAGCTGAGTGTTTCTGTGCCCCAGATGTTCTGTCCATGCCTGCAGATATTTCCCCACTAATGCCACACCTGGTCCCTACACAGGTGACAACAAACACAAGCTGATGTCTCCCACCTCCCCCACCAACTCAACCAGGTTTGGAGACTGGGTCTTTACTCAGTGCCTTAAAGCCATGGCCCCCAAAGTGAAGGTCCTACCATATGCAAAATTACCTGTGCCCATATTAACATTTTTCTGAATTACTGTTGGGTCATCCCAAAAAAAAGCAGCATCACAAATGATGCCGAAAGTTTGAAACTCATTGGCTTGGACTTTTTGATTATTATTCTGCTTCCTCTGTGAGAGATGAACTGCACTCCCAACCTCGTGTTCTCTATTTGCAGGTGATTTTGACTTAACTGCACTATTGATCCCAAGATGGATAGGAAGTCCAGCAGCTTAAGCCCTGTCCCTGAAGGTGTGAAAGCTTCATTAGATTTATGAAATTCTCCTGGGTGTACTGGGGCTCTGCAGTCTGTGTAGCAAAAAGGCTTTACATTTTGCTCACATTCACATGATTTGTATTCCTGGTTGAATTACTATTTTTTATTATTATTATTTAGCCTCAAGATTTCTCCTCTAGCTCAAATGCACAAGAAATGTAGTCAATTAGTAGGTGGGGAGGCAAGCAGTCCATCCTCCATGAGTCTCAGATATTCCATCTCTCAGCCTCATCTACCACTATCTTCTCCCCCTCACATCCTTTTTATCAGGCAGGACAGATTTTCCTCTGAGGGAACTAATGAGACTTCATGATTTCCTCTTGTTTTCACCTGGGATAAACAAAAACATCTTTAGAAGTGATCAGATAAAAGCAAGAAGCAATGGCCTTACAGGTATGTCCCAGTTTTGGGTGGGATAGAGTCAATTTTTTTCAAAGTAAGGCTTGTGTTTTGTATTTTATGTGGACCAGTGCTGATAACTCAGGGATGCTTTCTTTATCCCTGGGCAGTGCAGCCACAAAGCCAAGGCCTTTTCTGCTCCTCATCCTGCACCACAGTGAGGCAGCTGGGGGTACCCAGGGAATTGGGAGGGACAGGAGAGCTGAGCCCAGGGATATCCCAGACCCAGGTGTCTTGCTTTGAAAAGACAGGTGTCTGTTAAGGAAGGCAGGAGCCTCCCCTGAAATGGAAAATGTAATCCCCTTCCCTCCAAATTATTATAATTTTAAATTAAGGGGTTCTCAGGCAAAGATATGGGAATAGGAATAACAGTTCTTTACTAGGAAAACTAAAATTAAATGCAGTAATACACAAAAAAAAGGCAACACTAATGGATTCAGAACCTAACCTGTTGGTCAGGGTGTTGGTACTAGTCTGATTAAATGGTGGCTGCAGTTGTCCTACAGTGACAGGTGTGGTTCCATTGAAGAAATCCTGCAGAAGGGTGCAGTTCTCCTCTGAAAGTTCAGTGGTTGTGCAGATGGGTCCAGTCTTCCTGTGGAAATGACGTGGGAAAGGCTGCTGTGGTGTTCCAAATCTCAGATTATGTCCAGGTAGGAATGCTTGGCTCCTTCCCCTGGGTGGAGCACCTCACAATGGGATACATGTCAGCCATGCAGTGAGACTCAATGGCCCATGAACAGAAGATATCTCCTGGAGGGAGGATGGAAGAGATAAAGAAAACTGCCCCATCTGCTTTTAGCAGCTGGCCCATTAACAGAAGGTAACTGCCACACCTGGTTTTAACAGGTGGCAACAGAATACACATTTTTCGTTACATCTTGCATTGCAACCTAAGACCACGGGGCATCAAGCTCAGCACACAGAGCTGGGGGAAGGAGGAGGAACGGGAGGATATTTGAAGCAGTGGTGTTTGCCTTCTCAAGTCACCTCTGTGTGTGACTGAGCCTGGCTTTCCTGGAGATGGCTGAACACCCTCCTGCCCACTGCAAATAGGGAGTGAATTCCCTGGTTTGACTTTCTTGAGAGAACAGCTTTTGTTTCACCTATTGAGCTGTCTTTATCTCAGCCCACCACTTTTCTCACTTCCACTCTTTCAATTCCCTCCCTCATCCCATTGTGTGGGAGTGAGTGAGCAGCTGAGGGGGGCTGAGTGGTCACCTGGGGTTAAACCACAACAAGATGCAAATAAAACCTGGTATCCCCTTGTGACTCAGAGTAGGAACATCATCCAGAGCCAGCACACTGCACACCAGCTCCATGGCTAAAGTGGCACTGGGGCACCAAGGGGACCACTTAGGGATAAAATTTCTAATAATTTCCCTCACTGTGTGTCATGGGGAGTTAGTGGCAGATCCCTGACATTTGTAGAACAGGCTAATTCAGAGGCTGAGAAGTCCAGAGAGGATAATGAAGTTAGACAGGTATTGTCTAAATTAGAGAAGAAAAAGGCCACCTTGTATATATAGGAAATACAATCCAAAATGTGGAATTTTTATTCAGAAAGAGAATGAAGCCTTGAAAGCAACAAAACAGCCCGAGAATGGACTACTAATCAGGTGAGTGTAAGGTGAGCACAAACTGGTAAATATCATCAAAATGTGAGCATGGCTCAGGGCTGTTCCCTGCAACAGCCACAGGTTCTGCTGCTCCAGAAGGAATAGAAGCAGGCAGTGCCCTGGATACACTGGCAGGATTGGTGAGGAGGACAGCAAGCACTGCTCAGGATCAGGAAGAAGGAGACATGACAGCTACACACTTGAGGATTTTGCAAAATTGCAGCATCCAGAGAGATGCAAGCAAGGTTTCAATAGAGCTGTGTGCGGAGGGAATGTGAACCAGCCTGTGGAAGAGCAGGAAACCCTCCTGGCAGGCAGATCAAGGTGCCTGTGAGGTGCCACAGCTTCCAGAGGCAGGGTGGGAGCATCCTGCACCCAGCACAAGATAACTTCCCCAGACACTGCCAGCCAAACCACAGCCACAGTCCTGGCCCAGCCACCTCCTCTGGCTGCCCCAGAGAAAATCTCCCACTCCAGCACAGCAGTGCTGCTCCAGCAGCTTCCCACTTAACTCAAGATAAAATAAAAGCATTCCTGATCGCTCTTTTCTGCAGTTTTGGTGAAGCTTCAGTGTTACAAACAGGAGTGACATCTTTTTAGGCACTTCTAGTTTTTGCACATAGCAAGAAAACACACTTTTCTTCCCTTGAAATAGTGGCTGTTCTCACCACTAAATGGCTGTTTGGATTTTCATTACATTTTCTACTTGCAAAAGCCCTTGGATATGGGCATTATTTTAAGCTAGCTCTAGCAATGATACTTGAAGTCATAACAAAAATGGAGCTTTAAAAGACCCTTTACAGCTCTGATTTTCCTCACTTCTGCCTGGAGACCATCAACACTTTTGCCTGTTTGTTCAAGGCAGTATTACTGAGGGTATAATATGGTATATTTTTTAAAAGCCATTTCTCAAGCAACCTCCCCAGATTACAAGCAGTACCACTTTTTACAGGTGAATTTTTGGCTGTACCTTGTGGTACCCTGGAGCAGCCTGGGATCACAGGGATTGCCACCCAGCCAGGACATTTGGATGGGACAAGCAAAACTCCTGTGCTATTATCTGCCCTCGATGGGCTGCAGCCTCATGAACCAAATCCTTTGCCCCCCCCTTAAATTCTCTTTGCTGAAAGGTGGCAATGCACCAGTCTGGAGCAGGCAGCAGATTTGGTTTGTTTTGCTTTGTTGGGTGGGGGGTTCCCCACTTCCTCTGACAGAAGAACCAGGGGATGCACAAAGTGTTACTGTAATTGAAACCCCTCTGTGCTGAAAAACAACTGCACCAGGCAGCCCTGAGCCAAACAAGTGCTGTGAGCTCCCAGGCTCCACACACAGTCCTGGCTGACCTTTACAGAACATTTCTGCTGTGCCATTAATTTTCACAGGTCCCTCAGGTGGGCACTTCAGAGAGTCTTCCCTCGCTTTGCACGCTGCAGTTCCAGGGTTATGGCATTTTCAGACACACCAGCCAAAGACCCATGCAGGCTTATTTTATTTAATGGGTATTTTTATATACCCTTTAATCAAATATTTGGCTGCTGCAATCATCTTGGCTAATGAATGTGAGCAGGACCCCTCTGTGTTCAATGTCTGGGTCCTTCTCTTCATTTCACACCCACATCACACCATTCCTCCCCTAATATAGGGAAATGGGTATAGGGCATTTGTCAGAATCTAATTTATAAATTCTAAGCATTACTGGAATCTATTTCTTCCTCTTGAACTAGAATCTGAAATAGTGAATTAGTTTCCTATAAGATAGGGCACCTAAATGATTAAACCTGTGACCATGTTGCTAATTTAAATACACTGTTTTTAAAAGCTATTGAAAAAGGTCCACTAGTCAAAACCACTTTTCAAAGTCTTGCTTTATTTAAAAGCACAGCCCTCATAAAAAAAACACCTCTGAATGCAACCACTTAAACATATTTTAAGCTGTCCAAGTGTTACTTGGGCAGATTTACCAATGTCTGTGCATTGCAGATAGTGCAGGCAAACACTGCAGTGACAAAGGGAGGCCAGACAGTGTAAGGTCCTGCTTTCAAAAATCACATCCCAAGTAGCAGTCCCTGCCCCAGAAGAGCTCCCAGTAATTACAGCCCCACAAGAGGCATAATGGGATGTAACACCGAGCAGTTTCTGAAGTTCAAAGTACACCTGTGGTGCATCCCAATTCTACAAACAACCACGGCAAACATTATATAGCTTTCCTTTGGGGACGAGTGGAAATTACACACAGAGGGGCTGGAAATCTATTAAGCCATTCAGCAGGTAATAATTCCTGCCAAATCAGGCAGTAATGTTAGCTGCTTATTAGCTGCATTAGATACCCGCAGACAGAAGGCATCCGGCACCGCTCTGTGGCACAGCATCAGCCCTTGATTTGTTTCAGGCCACTTGTGTTTGTCACCCTCCCCCTCAGGAAGCCAGAGCCACCACCTGGCGTCAGTTAGCTGGAGGCTTCCCTCTGTAAATTGATCTTTGTGAATTAAGGCAGCAGAAGCTGTGGGCTGAATTACACCCAGCTGCGTGCAGGGCTGCTTCAGGAGGAGATTGTATTTTCAGCTCAGGTGAGCCAAGGAAGGGATGAGCAAATTTTGCTGCTCCAGTAAATCATGCACTGAAGGCTTTGTGGTTTTCCCCAAAACACAGCTGCACACAGACCAGGGGCTCCAGCAGCAGTACTAGCACCTGTAGCCAACATCAGAATTAACAATAACATGATCAATGCTCCTGAGTGAGAAGAGGAGAGAGAAAATGCATCAACAGATATTTTATAGGCATAAAGTGTAACAATTCGATTAGTTATGTGAGTCCTTGACCAATTGGTGGGTAATAATCTTGGAGAGCAATCTAATTTAAATTTCTATTTACTGTTATTATATTACAGCTGCTAAGGGCAAGAGCCTGTGAGTCCTTCCCCTCCTTTTTTCCTGACTGCCTTCCCCTTTTTACTGTAGAGCTGTTTATCCAAACCCCATGTGGAGCACACAGGCAGTAACCCCAGGGGCAAAGGGCCCCACACTGCAGGGGTACCATCCCCACTGGTGTTTAGAGAGCTCAGGCACCTCAGTACCATAAGTGACCCATCCCTCTGTCTTGGAACTTACTCAAAAAACACACCAGATTTTAATTATCACATTATTTCCATGCAATACCTAAAATCATAGCAGAGGGACACCATATAAATAATATTGTCCAGTAAGTCACTCAAGACTTGCACTCACCACATAAAGACCTGGCTGTTAAATAGTCTTTCCCATCACATCTTAATTGTTTCATTTTAAAGGGCAGATCTGGAGTTTTCTGAGCCACTTCTGTCTACAATCTAACGCACATGACAGCTTCCCAGTGTGTGAATGAGTAAAATGCCTTTTCAATATTGCCTGTGCGCATCAATATAAAGACAATATTGAAAAGTCACTTGTGTGTACCAAGTTAACGTGCACATTTTACATGCTCACTTAGGCCAGTGCACTGTGTCAGTGGCAAGCCAAGGCTGTTAAGGCAAATACAAACGCTATAAAAAGTGAATTAAGTTTTTCTATATCTTTGCAGTTGCCTTTTATTTTATATTCTCCCGCTCCTTTTTTATTCCCTGTGTGAAGCTGAGCACCATCCCCCTGCTGAAATGCTGACACCTCCAGTTATAACTTCATTGCAGCAGAAAAGCCTCAGGAAGATGAGTCTGGATGCTGCTGTCAGAGCCTGGGTGAGGGCTGGAAGGTGATGGAGGTCACCAGGCTGGGCCAGGTATTGCATTTGCAGGGAATGCCCCAAAGAAGGCAGGAATGATGCATCTGACTCCATGCTCTCAGAAGGCTAATTTATTACTTTATAATACTGTATTATATTAAAGAATACTGTACTATACTAAGGAATACAGAAAGGATACTTACAGAATGCTAAAAGATAATAATGAAAACTCCTGACTCTGAAAAGAATCTCAACACCGCTTGGCACTGATTGGCCAAAGAGTAAAAAACAACTCGCAGCAGAATCCAATGAAACAATCTCCAAACACATTCCACATGAGCAAAACACAGGAGAAGCAAATGAGATAAGAATTGTTTTCCTTTTCTCTGAGGCTTCTCAGCTTCCCAGGAGAACAATCCTGGGCAAAGGGATTTTTCAGAAAATGTGAATGCCACAGCACAGTGCTGTCCAAAAGCTCTGGTTTGAAGCAAGGAGTCTCCCAGCCCTGCAGCTCCTTCCTTCTCCTTCTCCACCAGGTATTGATTGTTTATCATGTATTGGAGAAGTGCCTTTCCTGATCCACCACCCCAGACACTGAGAGGAGCCCCTGTACCATTGTTACCTTCCTCTTTATGTCCAGACATTAGTCCTGCCTTAGGAATTTACGTGAAGCTATCCTTATGCTGAACAACTGAAAGAAAACCCCTCAAATGATATTTTTGATGTGAATCAGGGCTTAAATGCAGAAAGACAATTAAAATCCTGCATTGGCATTAATACCATGAAGAGGAAAATATTTTTGCTTTGTGAAAGATAGCAAACAAAGCAGCAAAGGGACTTCCATCACTTTTCTGGCTTTGGCTGCAGCAGCAGGTGGCAGGGTGACACACCTGAGGGGACTCAGGGGATGCACCAGGGGATTCACAGCAGCCCCACAGTCCTGCAGCAGCAGCAGCACCTCCTCCTCTGCCAGGATTGGGGCTGAGGCAGCTGCCAGCACTGCCCACCAGGGAGAGGAAAACCCTGCAGATGGGATCAGACAGGTGTAAGTGTTTACTGCCAGGAAAATTTCACATTTCCAGTGTGTTTTGAATGAAACTTTTAAGAGCAAATTTTTTTTATGTCAGTGAATTTCCCCTCAGATTTTATTATTTAAGCTACTCTGACCTGCTTGAGTTTCTGAAGGACTCTGTGAAAATGAATAAATTGCTACACAGCTATATATTTAACAAAAATTCCATTTCCATGACCAACATGCAGTGTACCCAGCAGAAGGCATGCATGTGGTCACAAAAGCTGGCAGGAAAGATGTTTGAGTGGGCTAAGGAGCAGGCAAAGAAAGGTGCCCCTTCTTCCCAGCCTATGATCCAGAATGATCTGCAGGATTCAGCCCTGTGCAATCCTTCTGCCCAGGTCTTTAACCTTGCTCTGACTGCTGGAGCCCAACACATTTCTCATTTAAAGGATAATTAACCTTCCAAGTGAAAGTCAGGGCTCCAGGCTGCATGGAGGTGCTGCAAGAAGGAAAACCAAGGAAACCCCAGCTGCAGGTCTGCCACTTCAAACCCCACCTCTTGCCCCACATGAGCTCCAGGTGTGCTTTACCTGTCCCTCTGCATACCCATTTATAACATGGTTAAACTCTTAGGGGATTGGAAATCAGTGTGCCATTTGGTTTCCCTGTCTCTTGGAGGCTGGAAAAGCTGCAATTCTGATCAGGGTTAGAGGGGGTCACAGCACCTGGGCCCGGGCAGCCATTACCTGCAGAAAGTAGCTCACCACTGCTATCCAGCAGGTTCTTCAGCTGGGAGGAGGTGGGAGCAGGCATGAAAGGGAAGGCTGTGCTCAGGCAGCACACCTGAACCAAAGCCAACCATCTGGACATCACCACCAATGGCACAGAGTGCCCCAGTGCCCATGCCACCTCTGGTTTCTCAGCCTGGTGCTCAGCTCTGCTGCCATTGCCACAGCAAACACACCCCATCATTAGGGGAATTATGGACACAATGGAATAAGAATTTTAAAAAAACAGAGTACAGAATTTGTGGAGTGCTACAAAATGAGATATTGACCTCACAGGTCATAGAGCATTGTCTCCTGTCATCCCTTTGATCATTAGTTTTGATCTATTTAGCTCTGTAGGGCACAGGCAATAAATGAGAATTCTTTTCCCTGAGTACAACAGGAGGAGGAGAGGAAGCAAGGAACCAGAGGTATTCAGTGGGCAGAATTTGTGCCAGCAAAGAGCTGCCATCACCACACAGATTCCCAGAACAGAGGCTCAGAGGCTTTTGCCACATCCATGCAGTGAGGAGTTGAGGTATAAACTGACCAAGTTCACCACCAGAACAACTCCAGGAGCCCCAAGATCACCTGGGAATACAATTTGGGTTGCACCTCCCATTCCCCTGCTCCATAACCTGTGCTCAGCCCCTGATCCATCAGGCACTGTCTCACCTTTACCTTGCAGACAGCCCCATGTTTGTCTGACCTGGACAGGTTCTAGCAGCTGCCAGGGTGCTGCAGGGCATGCAGGGCTAAGAGAGTGAAAGGACCATGAGTTAGAGGTGTCTGCCCAAGCAGAACAAAATCATCCCCTCCCTCAGGGTGTTTCATAGCTGAGGAAAGGTGTATCTGCCCATTTGAGCTCGCTGTCAGCTTGCACATTGGGCAGATAAACCACATTGGACATTTTGTAGGTCAGATGGGTTAATGGAGATGAGAGAAGAGCAGCAGGTTGGCAGGTCATGACTGTGAAATCAAAGTGCATTAGCAATAATTAGAGGAGTTCTTCTATAAATACTCATGGCTCTGTAAAATACAAGAGGCACCACAGCTGCTGCCCAGCTCCAGCCCAGCACCACTTCCAGAGTGTCTGCTCGGGCTGAACACTGTGATTACACCAGAACAGCCTGGTTGTGGCTCAGCTCCCCAAAAAAATGTAAAAACTTTCCTCGTCCCCAAATCAACCCTCAGGTAACAGCACAGTTTGCTCAGAAAAGCCTGGTGAGCCACAGTGAGGGCAGTGCTGAGGGATCACTACAGCAGGGCAAGATTATCATTACCCACACTTTGTGGGGGACAAGCTCAGCACTCTAAGAAACCACGACAAGCAGAGCTCTCCCTGCATTTATTCTGCCTGTGGGATGGGTGGATGCTTGTGCCATCTCCTGTGCACTCCCTACAACCAGGTGCAGGAAAAGCTTGAAGTAATGCAGAACTGAATTGCAATGAGAGTGCAGAAACCTCACTCCACTTCTGGCTGGAGCAGCTGCAGAGAGACACGGATTCCTTGGCTCCAGACAGAAAGACAAGGCTCTAATGCTCCCCCCTTGCCGTGACTCCAAGGCACCAGCCTTCCCGGGAAGGTTTGCCATCAGATGCTTTCAGTCAGCTGCTTTTTCCCAGGCAGGTTGTGTGTGCTCAGGGGTTTTCCAGGCTGCAGCCGTGCAGGATTTCTTGTAGGAAAATGCCATCGTGTGGCCGAGTGTGAAACCCGAGCCTGCAGTTCCTGCCCGGCAAAGCCTCACACAACTAAACACATGCTGCAATAATTGACCTTATTGCAGTAATATTATTGCAAATGTGGAATTGCAATAATAATATTGTAAATGTGCTACAATAAGGTCAATTCCCCTCCCCTCTCCACGGTTCTTCGGCTGCAACTCTGCATTACAACAGATTGGTGCATGTTCCTGATTTTCTGGGTTCATTGGGAGATAGATGAGTTGCTTCATATTTGTTATTATTGTTTGGGGCACGAATTTTAGTATTTTTCACCACTAACACAAAGTTGGGAACCTGGAGAAGAGAATAAAACCAACCCACAAGTAAACACCATCTTTGGGGGTTTCATTTCAGAGCAGTCCCTGCTGACAGAGCCCTTGCCAAGTTCTGGGCAGCAGGCTCAGCCTTGGGCTCTGCCATAAGTCAGGGATGGGCAGACCCAAAAAAGACCCGGGGTAAATTTTCCATAGAGTTGAGTAGCCAGGGAATTTAGCTGGGAAGGAGAGATGCATTTATACCCCTGCTCTAGTTAAAGTTCATTTATTAAAAAAAAAAAATTGGAACTCCAAGATGCTAAAAGAGATGAGTCCTGGGTGCTCATGTTGGTCAACTTCTGGGCTTTCATGAATGGCTTTTTCTGTGCCAGTCTGTCTTTCAAACAAAACAGCTTTCTTGAAATTTGAATTCATGAAAATTTCATGAAAGCTCCTTTCTCAGCCATATCAGTGTTACATGCTTCGTATCAAGCACTACAGCTTCAGCTCCTATAAACTAACTGCTGCTGTGCTCTCTGGGCCTTCCTCCAGCAGTAAATGCATTTATACTAAAAATATATTTTTATGTTTATATTTATACTGCAGCTTTGGAGGGAAAACCTACAGCCACTGTGCCTGTTACTGGCCAAACACAGAGAGGGGCTTTGCTTCTCATGGAGGTGAGGGACACCTGCAGCCAACACGGGCCAGGCTCTGCCTTCCCTTTGGGAAACCAGCTTCTGATAAAGACATTGAGAGGAAAGAGACATCTGCAGCATCCACATGGGAGCTGAGATCTCTGCCCTGTTTAAAACAGGAAACTCGCAGGCATGTACTGGAAAAGGGAACTTGGAGATGATTATTCCAGCACTTTGCTTCTGTGGGGGAAATTTTAAAAAAAGAAGCAAAACTACAAAAAACTAAGTGACACTAACAATGTATTTCTCTTAATTTTACTGCCACAGGAGTTTTGCCTACACAGAGAACAGCAGTTATCAGGCAGGGAGGCTGCACAGCACCAGCCCACAGCTGGCAGGAGCTCAGCAGTCACCTCCAGGCAGCTTTTCAAGTGATAACTCATCCATCCCAACAATACCTAACACTTGGTACAAACATTTGCACAAAATGAAGAGATGAGCCTAAACTGACTTGGCAAGTGACCTTTGATTTATTCCAAGCTCAGCTGCATGAAACTACCAGCTTTTAAGCCAATTAAACCTGGAGTTGTACCTCATCTACTGGAATAAAATCAAATTCCTGGAGAAGGGTAAAGGAAGCCAAGTCTGGGCAGGTCAGACTGCAGCTGTTCAGTGCTCTTTGCAATTTCTGTGCACAACCAGCACTGCTCCTGCTCATCCTGCAGGCAGCAGGACAGTAAAGTCTCCTTTACAGAGATTATATACTATAAAATCAGTAGATTGGAAATTATGAGCTCAGCTTTCAGTAGATGGGGACAGCCTGCTCCTGTGTTTTTGAGATTTCCTTCTTGAAGAAGGCCCAGCCTGCCTGGACTCCTCTGCCCTTCAGGGTGGTCTCCTAAAGGATTCTGTCAGCCAGTCTCATCCATAGGACACAAAACTATGCTGTGGCATCAGTCCCATTAAATCCTCCTGTGTGGGTTTAAAATTGCTTTCTTCATGTAACCACCCCAGTAACAAGCATTTGGAGGAAAAAATGTATTTCATTCTATGTGGGTTTTTTAAAATACTTGTCAAGAATGAGCTTTTTGGATGTTTTAAGCCCAACCCCACACAGAAAAACGATGGGAAATCTGCATTTCAAGATTGCAGAGGGTTTTCCTGGAGCTGCCTGTGTTCCACATTGTAGTGTGTGCCTTACACAATCCCTGGGATGACCCACAGGCTGCTCAGGCCTTCACCACACACCAGCAGATCTGACTGGGATCTGGTGTTACAGCCTCAGAACACTGATGTGAGCACTCCCAGACAGTTATTCCCATTGTACAACACTGAATTTTCCATTATGTCTGGTGTGTTAAAGTACTGATGACTCTCTATGCAGTCCAAGTCATTATCAGAAGCTGCTGATACTTTTTTTGAGTTCTTTTAACATACTCAAAATCAGCTGTGGCTGTCTAACTTCCCCAAAAGTATATCTACAGTACTAAAAAAAAAAAAATAAAAAAAAAATCAATGGTTGTGTAAGGGTATGGTTGCCTTCCATTCTCTTCTACACAAACAACAAATAGAAGCTTAGAGCAGCTTCCCTGGGCCCTCAGGAAGATGAACCCAGAATCTGTGTAACACTCAAGGTCTCCCTACAGCTGTGTGTGACAGGAAGGAATTCACTCCTTCTCTTTGCACTTGCTCACTGTTATGTATATGTGTGTCAGGAATTGAAGTTTTTCAATTGAATTTTTAAGACTTTTTTCCCAGAGAGGAAAAAGATCCTTGCCTTATCTTCACACCACTGCAGTGTATCAAAATATCCTGTCACTAGAGCATGATAAGAGTGGCAGAACCAGGACTACTGGAAAAGCACAACTCTTTAACTGTATTTTATATATATTTGCCATACTGGTCTTCCTTACCACATGAATCAACCTACAGTTATGACTCTAAGTTTAAAAGAGACTTATAAAAAACTCAAACACTGTATCACTGTCAGGGAGATGTCACTAATAGATCTGTAATAAAATTGTTCAAAATTTTGTTGTTTGCATCATGTTCTGCTTGATTCCAGCATGTAAATTTTTTACAATGCTTGCTGTAAAAACACTTTCCCACATTTATCCTTGTTTTGGAGTCACATTTCCCAAGTTTTGAAGCTCTGGCAATGGATAAGCTTCTCTGATGAAAATGTCAGGCATCTTTACAACTCAGAAGAAACCGGGATATCTCCCTCTTGTGGTTTTCTATGCAAACAGCCTCAACTTCCTCTGTGGGCTCAGAAGGGCCTAAAGAAGACGTTTCTCTCATCAAATATCAACAAATTGTAAGAATTCCAGTCACTACAGAAAGTGTTCTTCCTAGAAAGAATGAGAAAGAGATTGTTTTCACTTTATTTTTATCTACATGGTATTTTCTTGCAGAAAAACCACAGAGATTGAAAACGCAGTGCTGACTCCTGAATAGCACCACCTGCAAGAAAGTGGGGGGAAAAAAGTTACAGAACAAAGTAGATGAACAAACCCAACAGTGGAGGAGCTGTCAGGCTTCTCTAGGTAAGTGCTAGCTAGCTGAACACACAAACTGCAGCTCTAAAATGCTCACACTTGAGTTACACAAAGCACATTACATCTCTACCTCACAGACCAACCTCACTCCTCAAAAGCCACAGCGGATATGTAGGGACCCATGCTCACAACTTCCCATGTCATGAGATTAACAAGTCTGACACCAACATAAAAAGAAATTTTGTGCCTTTATTGGAATGGTGTTAGGCTTTAAATACACCAAATTTTGATAACCTGATTATTTGGTTTAATTAGAAATGACACTACAGAACTGCAATACTGGTCCAACAGTCTTGTCTTTACTTTTTCTTTTTTTTTTTTTTAAAGCAAGAGATAGTATGAAAATGCACCAAGTAATCAGAAAGCACTAGCAGGCATTAGTTAATCCAAGATAGTAGCTTTTAGTTCCAAAAGCACTCGCACTGTATGGAACCCAGGATTTAGACTGGTCATGATTTGCAAGAGCTAGTTGCATGAGTCATGACTTTTTTCCTTTTTTTTTTTAAATTTACTTTTAAGTTGGTCACTGGTAAATTTTATTCCTCAAATATTACAGTTTCTTTTATTCATATTTTTCCTCAAAGTATAAAAAAGTATGAAATATAAACAAGCTCCTGTATTGCACCCATGAAGGGGTACAATGGAAGCATTAGAGAGCTGACTATCTACACACCATCAAATCCCATCAAATCTTGGATAATTCATTAATATACAAAATATCAGGGCACAGAAAGAACTAAAATCCACTTTTTTTTTGTTTTGTTACGCACAGGTTCAAATAATCAATCTAAAGAAAAAACGTGATCATTTTGGCTTTCCACTACATCCGCATGTTGAGACACTTATTAAAATGATCCTGCTTAATTGTGTTTGGTCTTTTTCTTATTGTCAAGTCATGTTTGTTATCTTAATACCAGCCATCAGACAAACAAGTAATCAGAAAGACTCTTCCTCCTCCCACTTCCCCATCCCTGACCCCTGCAGGGCCAGCTTTAAGACATGACTCCAAACACGGGGTTGTGACGACAGATGCTAGGGCCAATCTCTTCATAATCTTTTTTGGTATGGCATACTTGGTAGAATTCAGGCTGTAAAGGGAAGGGAAAAAGCATTAGTGTATGGTATAGAGACCTTAATTAACAATATTAACTTTTATATAGCCAGTGGAAAAAACAAAGCACATAAATCTTAAAATTAACTTACATCATGCGTGGCCAAAATTAACTTACATCATGCATGGCTAACCACCAATGCAAAGAATATATTCTGCCACAAAACTAAAATGTGCCATTTAACAGCTCACACAAAGCTTTAATTCAGCTTTCTTTTGCTCTTCCAAGTCTTTAAAGTCTAATGCAAAAACAGGGAAGGTATATTTACCACCTAAAGCCTATCAGAAATTCCCCAATCACATTTAATATACAATGAAGGTGAGATGAGAGCTCCAAAAGTCCAGAAAGAATAGCTCAAACATGCTCAGCTTTACAGCTAAACTCACTGTGGAAGCCAGCATTGATCCTCCAAACCAGACTGCATATCTCTGCATATGGTGTGTAATGACTTGGACATCAATGGGCTTGGGCTGCAGAAAAAGGAGAGAAAAGCAACACATTAAAAGTCACTTCTGCTGGTAAAAACCAGAACTAGTTTTAAAGGAGCGTATATACCAAGCTTACTTTTCATAAATTAGTATTTTCCTAAATGCTGTGCAGGTAAATTTACATTTATGGCATCAGACTTCCCCTTGTACAATGAAGAGTAAGAAACAGCTCCTGCTAATAGGTAAGTTACCTGCTTAAATCAGAGATATTTCCATTCATACCCATTTTTTTTCCCACAATGTTCTGATTAATTTCTTGATGGACTATTTATTTATGCATTTATAAGCACTGACCCATACTACCTAAACTTTTAAAAAAAACCCCCACACTTTAGGAAGGTAATTTTCAAGTTTCATGTGATTATTCTAACAAAGCATCACTTGCAGACTGGAAGTTTATCCAGGATCAATACAGTCAATCATGCTTTTCTAACTACAGCACTCATTCCAGTCAGCCATTCCCTTTCCCTCCATAGGCACACAACCTCTTCCTTACTTGTGCCAATCAACACTGCCAGTGTATGTAACAGTTTCACAATTTATTCTTCCAGTCCAACCTTCTGAAATTTGAAACAGTATCTAAAAATGTTCTGTAACACATGTGCAGAACTCCAGCCAGTGATTCTTTGCCATGCCTGGTACTTAGAATAGAAGAAGAATCACATCCAATTCCCTCACTCAAGATTCTGCTTCTTTACTAAGTGGTACAAACCTAGTGAAGAAAACAGAGACTAAATGATGCTTCTTGGGCCAGAGAACTGTGTATGACTGAAATTTCAGAGTTGTCTACATGATATATTATAAAGCTCTACTGGGGTTTTAAAGGATTGTTTGAGCTCATCTAGCCAGATTGCTTCTAAAAAATAAATGAGGCAAATCAATTTCCTTTAGAAGGGAAAAAACCACTTTTTTTTCTCTGCTGGTCCTTTATTTATGCAAAGACAACAGAAAGATGCAACAGTTAGGTCAGAGGTCTGCAGTGCAAAGAGCACAAATTAAGGATGATGCAGTTTAGTAAAAACATGAAGTCCCTTATAGGATTGTAAGATAATTGAGGTGGGAAGGGACCACATCATGTCTCTGGTTTGGCCTCCTGCTCAAGGCAGGGTAAGCTATGAAGCCAGAGGAAGGTATTTAGGGTTTTACCCATCTGCACCTCAAAATCAGTAATCTCCCCACATGCACTGAGGCACTATCAGGAGTCCCAAAGCATAAATCAAGGCTCCCTCATTCCTCACAGGACACGTGCTCCTGACTCTCCTGGTGCTCAACAATGAGCTCAATTCATTCCTCTTATCTTCAAGCTCAAGAGCCTGAGCACAATGAGCTGTAACTGATCAATAAACACCAAGCACAAAGACAGCTGCAACTGCTGCTGTGTGATCAGTGTAATGGGATGAAGCTCTGAAAAGCCTCTACATGAACATCAAATAAGATAAAGACATTTCAACAAAGACCACAATCACTGCAAGATGTTATTTGCACATTTTTCAGGTAACAGATGCTTGTTAGGTGCATGAGCTGCAGGAACCAACCTTCAGTCTGCCACCACTAAGTTCTTCACTAAGTTTCAGCCTGGCATCAACAGTCCTTTTCAAGTCTCGCTGTAAACGGCGACCGAAGTCCCTGAACATGGTTGAGCCTCCAGAGAGGACAATATTCTGTTGTGAATAACAAAATTCATTAACCACATCTGAAAATGCAAGTCTCCACATTACTCAGTTCTTAAATTTTAAATATCTAAATAGAGATTTAAAAGCTACAGTTAGCAGGTATGCTTTTACTGTAAATGATCTAGCATACAAGCATGACATGACACGAACTCACCAAGAATTTGCCACATTAAAATTGTCTGTGCCTTAAAATCCATTTGTATCTTATTACATCTCACCACTCTTGCTCAGTTTTGTTTCCCTAATGAAAAAGCACATTCTGAAAATGTCTAAGTGAACAACAAACCCTTCTGCATATTGGCTTAATTTCTAGGAAAATGGATAATTTTGCTCATTTGGCATAGGTTTTTAAGAGTTTCAAATATGTACCTTGATAAAAATTCCAATTCTTCTAAAACCCATATTTAAAAAATAGACATTATAGCTACTGACCTTATATAGAGGACGTCTAACATCAATGGGACAATTCTGAATAACTTCATCTACTACTTCTGAGATTGGTTGCGTGAAGTCAGGATTAGCAAACTGCAATAAGGAATAAAATCAAATCAAGTCATTGTGGAGGACCACATATTGCAAAGGAAAAGAGGTAAAGAGGAAGAAACAGGAAAAAAACCATTCTGTTATACCAGAGATGTCATAAAAACTAATAATGGAAACAGTTGTTAAATATTTTTGCAGCCATTTTAAGTGTTTTGTGTATCAACCTGAATTTGTATAAAGATTAGCAGCAATCAAGAATCAAAGCACACTGACTTGCAACAATAGCCAGTATCTATTTATAAATAAGAAGAAAAGTAAGTAAAGATAACCACTTCCTTACAATTCTGCAAATAGGATTTCTATGCTATCATCTAAAACAAAGTCTAGACAATTCAAACCAACTTACCTCAGGATGGAAGAAAATCTCTGGCCCCAGGAATCTCTCGTAACCAACATCAATGGTAAATTCTTTCTTTGAGATAGCATTAATTCCAGTATATTGTTTAATCCACTTTGTACCATCTGTGTCATACTTGTTAAATTCTTTTACTAAGTCAGGGCAAACATAACTAAAGCGCTCCTAAAAATGGAATAGATACAGTTAGAACTATCTAAAGTATGGAAAACTGGTAAGAAATTTCAAAAAATGTACTAACTTAAACTTTTAAGAGTAAGTATTAAATTGGCAGATAAAGAATAAAACAGCTGAACTGACATTTATTGTACACAGGTAGATAATGGCTCTGCTACTACAGATCATTTCTGTGCAGCACTGAAGGATCTGGCTGAGCTAAATTACTTTTCTTCTGCTTTTCCCCTAAACTTCCAAGATTGTAAGAAATTAATTCTGAAATACATTGAAGAACTGCCAGAGAAACAAAATTGAAGTGTACTTTAGGCTGAATGTCTTTCAGAATAGCTTTGTTCTCTATGTAATGTGTATTACAAAAAAGAACACATTAATATTCAGAAAGAATATAAGAGCAATTACAGCTCTTTATATGACACATCCAGCCAACAGTATTTCCCACAGAACATTACAATAATAATAGCAACAGGATAATAACAACAATAATGATAATGGAGGAGAAGAGAAAGGGGAGATAACAGGTGAAGAGTGAAATTCCAGGCCAGACTGAGCAAGTATAACCCAACTGTAAACCCTGTTATTTCATGTTAGTACATTAAGACATTTTTATATTGCTTAGAATCAGAGCCCCATTACTCAGAAGTACAATTACTTTCAGATATTCTTGCACTTTAAAATCAGATACCAAGCTGTGACATAAAATGACTTTAAGATCTGCAACATTCACTTACCTTCACTGCTTTAGCTGTTTCCAAGGATTGTTCAGGAGGAATTCCTACTTCCCTCTCCCTCAGCAACTGCTGAATGAAGTATGTGATATCTCTGCCAGCAATTGGAATGTGTTTGATACAGCTGCCAATCACATATCCTTCAGCCTGTGAACAAAATTAATGGGGACAAAGGTGCTGATAAGAACTACTTTGATCAAAGCTCAGAAAAAGAGAGAAAGGCATGGAGTCTAAACTCCTACCCACTACCTGTGGCTCTGAGGCTAAAGCCCTTTAAAACTGGTTCATTTAATTACCACAAATCCAATTCTTCACAGTATAGCCTTACTTTACTTTGCATGGCATTGGTTCATAATTCTTACAAGGTTAGAAGAACAAAAAGGTCACTAGTACATAAGGCAGACAAATCACTATACTCACTATTCCTTGGCCTTTATTTTCTCTTCAAAATGAGGTTACTCTTACCAAAAAGGTCAAGGAACCTTTTTTGGTGAAATATTATTTTAGAATAACTGATGTGGCCCTGCAGTCACAGCCACTGATGTAAGACGTTACAATCCACATGAACCAAACTTAATTTTCTGAAAGCAGGGAGAAAATGCATCATTTCAGGACATTAATTGAGACTGCTCAGAACATCAGACTGGCCCATCAAGTCACCCTTACAAGTCACACTCATCCTGTGGACAAGTATAAATACATTAAAAAATGGTCAAGTGTGCAAGGTTGGCCTTCAACCCTACCAGAGATGCTAAATCCAAACAGAGGAATGCAGATATCACACTCAAAATGCTTAAGTTTTCCTATATACACACACCTCATATTCACACAAAAATGTCTTACTAACACAGAAAATGCTGTCATTAAAAAAAAATCTACCCCTACTTCACTACAGAAATAAGCATTTGTTAATTCCTTTCTATTTTATAACAGAAATGGTAGAACATCTTGACAATCTGTTCAACATGTTTAAAAATTTTACAAGTAAATGACATTCTGCAAAGTAGGTAAATGCTTAAAATTATATAGACTACCTGCTCTTATTTCAAATAAAAAAAAAACCTCTAACCCACAATTCAGGAATAGTTAAACTCTTTTAAACAGTAATTTTGCACTACTAAGTAAAATTTTAAAAGTTGACCTACAGAAGGCTTGAGGTGTCAAGTGTTTCCTAAGTCTTATTAAAAATACACCAACTTGGATGAACAGTATGAACAAAGATTTAGTCACTATATCCCCCAAAATTAATAAGTAATTGCTACATGACAGTGTATGTTTGACCACCACCAATGCTACTGTTTTTAAAAAACTGATGTTACTGTGGTTGATGATAAAGCTTTGTACAGATTTTTTGTCTTAAAAATTGTAATCTAACTTCATTTTGAAAATACAAATATATCTGCTACATAGACATGAATTTAACTCCTCCAGGAAACATGAGCAATAATTTGACAGTAAGGAAAATTATTGCAGCTCTAGGTGTTTATTATTTAATAAATCATCACAGAATCATCCACATTTCTGCTTCAGCAATTTGATGTATTGGAACAGATATTCAACACTAACCAACCCTAGGGGTTGTTTTCTTCCAGTCAAACAGGAACTTTGCTTGCATGCTGACACACTACTAAATACTGGGAACAGATCAAGAAAAACTCTAAAAAATACTAACTACTAACTACATCTGCCCTCTAATACTTTGTATTATTTCTACTTTATATATAGATGGATTGAGCTAAATGAAATAATACTTTGCATTATTTCTACTTTATATATAAATGCACTGAGCTAAATGAAAATAAGAAGTCAAACTTTTTGTACTGACTACTGTAAAGAGCCTATTCACTCTTACCAGCAACCCAAAATGGAAATGTGCTAAAGCAATTTCACTCATCACTTAGCATAGCCTTGACAACTCACCTTTTAAGGTAAGTGACTGAAGACAATCAGCCCTGCCAAACTCAGGGTTACAGAGTTCTTCAAGAGTTTCTGCACTACAAAATGAGCCAACACTCACACCCACAGGCCTGGGAATTAGCTGATGTTTTTGAAGACTCTGATCTATACTTCAGTGTGTGTAGGTGTACATTCAGAGAACTTTGAGGACAAATAATTGTGCAGTGAGGCTGTAGTGCAGCTCTGAGGCACACTTACCACAGGAATGACATGAGTGACACCATCTCCACTGTCTATAACTGTGCCAGTCAGTGTTCGCTCTCCTACTTGCCTTGATGTCCAAGATGCAGCTAAGGCAAGGACAGCCTTGGGAAAAAACACACTAAAATCAAATATTGGTAAAATATCTGCCTGCAGACCTCACCCCTCCCAAGGACAGGCTGACACGCCCATGGTAATTTACAGCATGGAAACTGATTTAATAATATTATATATGTCTATACAACAGCTTAGAAAAAAGAGGCTGCAAAACGTAATCTTTGACACTTGCCTGATGTTTTTTCAGCCATGCTCAAACATAGTTTTTCGTTACTTCATACTGAAAGGGATTCAGTTCTTGGATTAATGGAATTATTATGATGTGGTGTGGTTTTTTATTTACTTATGATGCAACAGATATCATACTCTACTGCTCAGAGGCATGTAGAGGTAACAGAGGAACAGTGTCCAGTAACCACCCACAGAATCAAAGCATGTCAAACATGCAGTGCTGGAACTGCCAGAAGGACATAAACATATTCCAAACACCACTTACACTGTTTTTTCACAGTGAAATTAGTTTTAGCCCAAGGAAAAATACTGCAGCTGTGATTTCAACAGCCCTCCCCTTACCTGAACAGCAATATATAGCCCTGGAACGTTGAAAGACTCAAACATGATTTCAGCAGTATATTCTCTATTTTCTGGAGTATTTAATGGAGGCTCAGTCTGTGAGACACAAAAAACAAACAAACACACAAAACCAAAAAAAACAGATGAGTTTTACTTACATTCAAACCAAACATTTGACATTAAAAAAAGAACCACCAACTTCTAACTTTTAAGATGAGTCATTCAACAACAATAGCATGTAAAAATAGTAAGGACAAAGGGTGCTTTTAAGAATTTATGCAAATTGCATTAAAAGAAAGAAAAACAAAAGCGCAATAAAAACTACATCAGTTACTGTGCTTAAGAATTTACATCCAAGACCCCCTTTGTGGGC
Organism: Zonotrichia leucophrys gambelii; assembly: GCF_028769735.1. Lineage (NCBI taxonomy): Eukaryota > Metazoa > Chordata > Aves > Passeriformes > Passerellidae > Zonotrichia > Zonotrichia leucophrys. The sequence continues at coordinate 7,691,643 of NC_088177.1, read as the reverse complement.
TGGCTAGCTCATTACAACTTTTGATTTCACTTGAAAGAATCAAGGACTATCAAAATATGTCAAAGGATGCAGTTTAGAACATTTAAAAATGGCATTTTTTAGATTTCTCAGTGAAAAGAGCTGTTTTCCTTCAGAAGGCAGCCACTGTAACACAAGTTGATATGCTCAGCTATAGGAATATATTCAAGTGAGAGAAGCAGAGCATAAACCATCCCATAATAGTGTGTTGTAGCTTTCATTGAAATATCAAACATACTCAAGGCTCTACTCTGAAGGAGCATTTTGGATAGTGCTACAGAATGCTTGAGAAAAGAAAACATCATTCTTCCATTGCAGCAGCTGTGTAACAGGAGGGTAAAAGAGGAGAGAGTCCAATTCTCCACAGAGGTGTTGGGACAAGGGCCAGGGACACAAAACTACCTGGGAAATCCTAAGTAGGTATTAGGAGGAAAAAAGGCGACTTAAAGGTGGCGAAATATTGAAAAGGGAGCCAGGGTTGCAATGGCAATTTGATCCTTGGAGATATTCACAGCTTGGCAGGACAGAGCATTGAGCAACTGGACCTAATTATTGTTTCAAGAGGATGAATGCATTCAAACAGGTATGGCCAACACCTCTAAATTGCTTATTTCAGTGACCCTAAATAAAATACTAAGCAATAGCAGATGCTTCAGAATAACATTGATCTTAATTGAGATCTAATCAGCCCAAATATGACAAACAACCCTTCCAGTTTCACAGAAAATAAAAGACAGAAATTTACTCTCTAGATACTTCATCCAGATGGCAGTACTGTAAAAACAAAATAATTGCAATTATGTAAAGTCAAAACACAAGTATTGTTTTTGTCTCAAACATATAAACTTGAGATTATTGAATTCAGTGAAGAAGGAAAATAAGAAAGTGATGAATCAGACAATTTGGAGGGAAATGAGAAGAGAACAGAAAAATGTTTGCTGCTCAAACACATTGACATTTTTAGAAAATTAAAGAACCTGGATGGCTTAAGGCAGGTCAACAAAGCTCCAGGTAATTTATTTACTTTTGCTTTCAAAATATGAATATTTATATTTAAGAATTTACATAAATCAACACATTGTTATTCATCATACAGAACTTCTTAAGCAAGGCATAAAGTTACCTACCAAAAGAAAATAATGGTCCTCAGGTTCTGCCCTTAAATACTTAAAGATTACTTGCTCCATAAACCTCTCCATCAAGTCCCAGTCTTCAACTATACCATGGCGGATAGGCCACTGGTGGACAAAAACATCAAATTATAATTGGAGATAAAAAGAAAAAAGAAAAACAAAAACCCCAAAACCAAGCAAAAAAATCTGTTTTCAACTGAACTATGCTTTCAACTACATATATTAAAAGTATATGACTCACACAGGCGAGAAATCTCAATTTAGGCTTCCCCTGTTCCTGTGTGACACCTATTGAAAATTCTGATTCCAACTCTGAGTAGCTGAGACAACACATTGCATTTTTTTCAGGACAGCAGAATGGTGGTACTGGGATAAAGCAAAAGTTCCCCCAGCCCAGTGTCCCACTCTGATGCTGCTGATAGAAGCTGCCAAGGAACAAGAGAATGTGGCATTTCCATGTAACACCCTCTCAGCCTATTTTCACTTATGAGGAAATTATATATATATCTGTAATATACATTTTCACAGGGTTTTGCAAATTCCCACAGGCTCTCCAAAGTCAACAAAACTAATACCAAAGCCTATTTTCTATTTAAACAGAGTTAATAAATAAGATTTAAGTGATCCAAAATGCATTCTTAATATTATATTTACTGTACACATGATGCTTGCCAAACAGAATTGAAAAATTATTTTTAAAAATTTTCATGATACCTTGGTTGCATAAGTTGGTTTTTCTATTGCTTCGTCCCCAATGAAGAAGTCTAAATCATCCACACCTTTCAAAACCCTCCTTTGTGCTTGATCCACCACTTTTGCTGACTCTTTGATAGCAATACCTTCAACAGAGAACACAAACATTATTTTAGGTCATATATCCTGCACCAAAAAAAGAAAACCTACACTGGAAAAACAGACACCCTGATCACAATCATCCTTTGTTTCAAGTCTAACTCAGAAAAGCTACATAGAACACAGATAATTTGACTTCCAGTCATGGCTAAGCATGGTAAGGACTTAAAAAGTAACACAGTAACAGGCTTAACTACAAATTTAATTGTTAGACACCCAGCATGTAATCAGAAAGATAAAATATACTCAGAAACACTAAGATAGGATACCCCTACAGATCTTATTTTATTTAACAAACATGCCAATTTTCTGCACACTCCAATAATAACAATAACAATTTTAGGTATTATTATTAGTGTTGCTATTCTTTCAAAAATAATCCAGCCATGAGGGTTGCAGCTCCAGCAATATCTGCTGTATTTTTTCAAATCTTACTAATTGCCTTTAAATATAATCCTTTACACAGATGAGGAAATTCCTATCTACAAGCAGCATTAATTAAATCAGCCTCAACTGTCCTAAGGCTGTGCTCCAAAAGCTCCTTCAATGGCAGAAGTATTTTTCTAGTTCTCACCTTCAGCAAGAAGTTCTGTTTGCTCACAACTGAGATTATAAAAGTTATGAAAAGCTGCATTGTGAAGCCCAGCAGCCAGGGCAGCACAGCTACAGGACCTGGAAATCAGCAGCTGAGCTCACAGATCCTCCTCATCCTCCTCCCTTCCCTTCCCACACCGAGCAACACAGACAGAGCCACGGGAACCAAGAAGCTGAGCGTTGTGAAAGACTGAACAGGATGGAACACAAGTCATTATTTTGAGCTCTTCAGGAAGAAAACTGAATCATAGTGCAACTTCTGTAGCTGCTTACAGGAGAGCAGAGAGGAAGCAGAAGGCTGGGGGAAGCCAAAGAGAAGGGGGGGAGATGGGAAGCAGAAGCTGAAATCACAGGGAAGGAAATGTTGCAAGGCAGGTGCTTGCTGCAAGACAAGAGAGGAACCCTGACAAATATTTTCAGGTCATTGTTACAGAGCTCACACATCTGGGGCAATTATTCTGCCCAGATGTGTCTCATCCTCAAGAACTTTCAAGTGAAATCCACCACTTGCCACAGGATTACTTTCAAACCCAATGGTTTCACCCTGTTACAAGCCTAAAACAAGATGGGAGGTCTCCAATATTTTGCTGCACTCCAGGCCAGCTTGTTCAGCTCTGAATTTAAAAGGTAGAAACTAGGAGCAAACAACTTGAATTATATCCTGAAAATACAAACAAGAAAATAAATCTTGCTGAAACCTCAGCTGCTGTGCCTGAGGATGGGCAGCACCCCAGCAATATTCAGAGCAGTTGCCTTTGGTTGGCTTGGCACAAGAATTAAAAGCTTTTAGGGAAAAAAAAAATTAAAAATCCTTGCATTGAATCAATTTTTGTGCTGACACTATTTTTTTTCTTTTAAAAGTCATCAGCTATCAGAGATAGACTGAAATAATGAAAAATCAAGGGAACTACTGGGTAATGGAAAGAAGGTGACTCCCATTTTAACAGACAGCAGGAAAAACCTGCTAAAGTGAATAAAAATCAAACAAAATGAATGATCTAAGATCTAAAAAGCAGCCAGGGAAGAAAGCAGTGAACCCAAGCTGCATCAAAGCACTGGCCCAATATATTCTCATTTACTTCAGTTCTCATGTAAGCATTTATCATCTCTACAGAAGCATATTCAGAATAAAATCAAGAACACCTCATAAGGAGATAAAAATTTGTTAAGAGCAGGAGTGAATAAGATAAGCTACAAGTGAACAAGGCACAAGGAATGCTGCTCAGACCTGTTCAACAGCAAACATTAATTTTGGAGAATCAAACTGATAAAATGCCACTGCTGGAAGTGCAAGGAGAACCCAAACCATTTTTCCACATGGAATAGAATTAAGGAAATGACAGACACCAAAGTGGTTTTTTGTAACATTTTACTTTGAAACTAGGTGCTGCTGTACTCTATTTCAGTTTCTCTAATGTGGATTAACCCAGTGCTATTTTGTTTCACTCCAGGCACAGGATTAACACAAACTCATGCCGTTACTGTAATTATCTAGCTTGGGCTGCAGCACAAATGAGAAAAATGCCTTTTTTATTGAGAGAATTGCAGTCAAGGGTCATTTCAGCTGCAGGAGCATCTGGACTGAGCATCCTTTTCTCCATACACCACACTGCATCAAACGCTGTCAAAAAAAAATCTCATTTCATCTCCTTCTCTTCTACTTTAATAGCATCCCTGTTGGACAAATTTCCCTGCTTAATGATCTGACAGGTCATTTCATTTCCAGTGTTTAAAATATCATATTTCTTTTTTTGGAACAAGAAAGTGATCTTCAAATTAAATAACCAAATCTAAAGATGCAGAAAAAATAAACACTGTTTCTGAAATTAAATAACCACTTGCCCATTTACATTTTAACAAGTGCTACAAAGTTTAAAGAGCACTGTAAGCATTTTTTCAATGTTTAGAAACTTTTAATATAAACTTAAACTAGCTTTTGTGTGAAAAGCAAAACTGTAGAGTGTTTTATATGACACTGAGATAAACTTAATGAAGTTAATTTGGAAAACCAAATAATCTAAGAAATACTTATTAGAATTTAAAATAGAATATACATAATGGATTCTCTGAATGCATTCGAATTAGCCTCATCTTTCCATGAAAATTACTTTTTGAAGCACATTTCCTTGAAAAATCAACCCAGAGCCTGAACTTCCAAGTCTATTCCACAGTGATTGTGCTAAAGTAGTATTAGTTCCAGCTCTCTTCCTGTGTTATTTGTAAGGAAAACTGGGTGTGCTAATTATTCCTTTTCACCAGGATGTAATCCATGATTACTTTGGCACAGATGAACAATGAGGAACTGCCAAGTGGTGTAGGAGGTCAAAAGGTGAAGCATTTCTAAGGGAAGCTGAGAGAGCTCCACTCTCTGGAGCAGAACTTGATCTCTTCAAGTGGGAGAAACAGTTCAGCAGCCAGGCAGCAAATAAATAAGCTGCTCTACGTGGGGGGAAAAACTGACACGGTTTCTTGTTACATTTGCAAAATACAGTAAATTAACTTAGCTCTAATACTGACAACTTCCAGGCAAGCAGAACATTTTAAACCCTAGAGATATTAAATCATACAATTTTAATTTTTTTGCAGTTATAATCAACTCAACGTTTTACCAGATAAATCACTAAACCTCCGAAAAGGTAAAGGTAGCCATGCTACTGGATTTTTACATTATTTCAATGCCCAGGGAAAAAAATCAGCTTCAACTATTAATATCCTTTTTTAATGAACGTATCTTTCTAAACTGAGTACCCTTAGCAAAACATTACTACTCTGTCATCACTCAGAGATCAAGTAATTCTCTTTCAATGTTGTTTTTTTTCTGGTTTGTTTGGGGCTTTTTTATTTGGTTTGATTTTTTTTATGGCATGTTACAGAAAGTCCAAGAGTAACTTTAGCATTGATATACAAGTAACAAATACTTACATGAAGGGATAATGAACTGGGGTTCAGTATTACCCGCATATCCGAGCTTTGTATACCTGTAGAGGCAAAAAAGATTTGGTTGCAATATTTAATAGCACAAATAACAAAGATATCTCCTTTTTCTAATGAACAGACCCCACTTCCCCTATCAGAAGGGCATCACACTGACTTTCCTATAAAAATAAACAAAAAAAAACTAAGGCAAAGTCAGACTTCATATTTTAAAGTATAAAACAATGCTCCCAGCCACAGATCAAGCATCACTGCTAACTTCTACTCTAATAACATTTTACTAGGAACACAAAGTTACATGTAATTCAATCTACCAATGTTTAGGAGTGTAATTTTTGTTCCTCCCTGCTCAGCAGCTAGTGTCTTCACATAAATATTTTCATATAGCTCATGCTGGTGGTTAAAAAGTTTTTGTAATTCCACTATAGGCAGAAAAGCTGCCCTGCCCATGGACTGCCAGCGGGGCATGAGGCAGGGCTGGTCATCCTTGTGTCACAAGCAGCTAATGGTGCCAAGTCCTAGCAAAAGCCATTCCATTTCACAAATGGAAAAAAAACTGTCAAAATGTGTTTAATAACAATAAAGAAAGCAAGGGGAAAATAACCACATGCCTTCACCCAGTCTCCAGAATGTGCTATGGATATATATATGATCTTCATTATTACAATGCAAAAAAACTGAAGAAATTAACAAATTATTCATGAAAAATAACTTCAAAACTCAGGGTACCAAAACCAGCTGCTAGAAAAGCTGTCACTAAAGCAGCACAGGCAAATTCTGAAGCATGCAGACCAAAATGCACAGCTCTAGCTCAAGAGTTAGAGCTCACCCACATGTTTTTAACAAACACAGACGTGACAAAGTTCTCATTTTATCTGAGTGCAGCTGCACTGAATCAGCACCACCAGCAAAGGCATGAAGGCTGTAGTAGCACCTCAGAGCTTTCAGCACTCCGATGGAAAGCTGGAAGATCTCAGGAGGTGTCAGGCAGCAGGAACTCTCACAAGCCATGAACGCACGGCAGTGGCACAGCAGGGGCAGAGAGCAGCACCCACACAATCTCCATCCCCGGGGCTGACTGCACCCAGCAGCGCTGCCAGGGCTCCAGATCTCACAGGGAAGGTGAATTTCTCTCTGAGTTACAAAGTGCTTAGCACAGGACCTCATCTAACACCACAAACGCTTCGCAGGAGATGCATTTTTAAAGCTGTAAACAGGATCTTGTGTGTAACACATGGTAACAGTTGTGAGTAGTCATGCACAGAAACTTGACTTCATACCAACCAACAGGAATGCTTCTTGACAAAGTAAACTTTGCACATAAAAGATGACAAATAATGAAAAAAGAAACTATCAGAAAGAACTTCACACCTCATGAAGACATTAGGCACTGCATGTGCCTCAACTCAGGACACACAACTTGGATTTTGATTTTCTACTAAAATATCTACTTCCAAAGAAAAGTATCAAGAATTCCACAAACGGGTGCTTCTTTAACCTATCATGCACAATTGCTCACTGTATTTATATTGTTTTAAGAGGCTTTTAGTGCCACAATTACTAAGTAAACCAGCAAATACTGACTCACTCCCTCTACCTTCCCCTGCAAACCAGAACTGTGGCATGCAGATTTTAAAGCTAAATCTACACAAGAACTTTGGAGCCTGAATGCTGCATAAACCTACAACGAGATTAGAAGTGTTTTTTAACAGTTAAAACTGTTTGATTATTAAACTCAGTATTTCAAAGAAAGCAGAAGCTGAACTGTTGCAGGTAACTGGCAGCTTAGTTGCTTGTGGGAGGGAATTTGCCCAGCACACACACAGCCAGCAAGACTGAAAGAAAAATAATCTCATGAAAGATGCATTTTACATAAAAAGAGTACTCAGACATAAAATCAGCATATATAAAAATACTATGGCCTACTCAGCAAGAAGTGTACTGACTCGGGGGAAAAAAAAGTGCATTTTTAGGCTTCCAAGAAAAGACAGGGGAAAAAAACCTTGATATCTCTGAATATTAGAGCATTGTATCAGAAACTCTCCAGTGCAGTGCCCTATGCAACACCTCACACCTCTCATGTGCAAGACCTTCCCTGCACCCCTGGAATTCCAGCATTGCTGGCACGTGGGCCAGGGATGGATCCTTGCTGCCCTGGGAGCCTCAGGCTCACAGCACAGCCAGGGACCATGGCACAACACAATGTAATCACTAAACCTGATTTTTATAAATAAATACATATAGAGATACTCTTGAGTTAAAATGGAGTCTAAAAATGTGCTAGGTGAGGCAAAAAGCTAAGGTAAAGCTGAATGAAAGTCAATAAAAATCTTAAATAATAAATGCACAATCTAGTCACTGTGGGATTCTTTACAAATTAACTTTTGCAGATAACAGGCTTTATTCAGACTGATCAGATCTATCACTCACTAGAAGTAAATATTTAAATCACATGAAAAGGAGGATACTATAGGACAGATTCCACAAGTCTACAGTTTCCATAAGGAGCTCTCACATAGCAACGTGTGTCTGACTAATCAATGATTCACAGGGAACAAGGCACACCCCAGCTTCCCCAGGGCAGGAATTACTGCTGCTATAGAAAAAGAATCCTGATAGTAGAGATACCATAAGGCAGTACCAACACTGGATTTTCCATAAATCACCCCTGGTCTTGCTACTCAGAACTGAAGAGTGGCAGAAGGGACTTGCACTGAGACAGGCAGGCACACCCCATTAATGAGACACGGACTCAGCCTTCCCACATGGAATTTGGGGCATTCAGCAGTAAGGGCACAAGGCACTGCACACAGGAGTGTAATGGTATAAGCTGATTTCTATTAAAATCTGTAACACAGAACCGATTTACAAAATCCCAAAGGTGAAAGCCTGGATTGTTCAGGTGTTTCCCTCCTACTTCTCTGTGTTCAGCTCCCTGAACTGTTTCTGCAGGCCTATTATCTCATTAAAAAAAAAAAAAAAAAAACCTCTAAGAAACAATCAGGCAAAAAATTAGTTGGATAACCATGGCCTATAACTTTAATTCAGAAAATCAGCAACAGAATATCCAAAAGCAGTACACATTCTCTATACATATGTGCATGTCTGTGTATGGAGAACCATATACAACCCCTCCCACACTCTCTCTCAGCATGCATATATATATATAAATATATATATAGTGCTGATATTCCCCAGTGACTTCCCTCTAACACCTTCTCCAAAAGGCAGCACCACTCTCTAGCCTACAGAGTTATGTGATAAATAAAACATTATCTTTTTGTACTGGACATTCATAGCACAAACAGGTTTGGGAGAGCAACTAATGAAGGTTCCTTCTGAGTTAACTCTACTAACCCCTATCTCACCTATCAGTGGAGAAATATCTTCAGCATGTGATCACCACCCTCAAAAACTCACATCCTGAAAGTGCACAGCAGCTCTGCACCCTCTGCCCAAGAGCTCTCAGGAAGGACAGCCAAAGGCTTCCCACAACGCTCTCAGCAGCACTAATGGCATTTCTTACATGTGCTCTCTCACCTAGAATAGATGTTTCTGAGGCTGTGACACAAAAGCAATGTCACTGGGAGGTTACTTGTGCATTAGTCACAGACAATTTTCAAGCCAAGAGGAAACAGTGCTGAGGGTAAGAATTTGTAACAAGGATGTCATTACCAGAACCTCCATCTGCAAACCACAAACTGTGACCATGTGCCTTTGCTCCACTGCTCTCCTACACACAAGAAATGCCATTCTCACGAGTTATACACCCCTGGTCAAGCACAACTGCAATTCCAACAAAAGTGAGGAACACAACTGCTTTGTGGGCAATGCAGCTGTCCAGCTGCTCCTGCAGTACCCCAGGGCTGGGGGGTCCAACACAATTCTCTGACAGCTCCACACAAAGACAGGAGTTAGCCAAGCACAAGCAGGCAAGAGCACTCGAGGACAAGCATCACCTGATCTCCAACTCCTAGAGCAAATCTGGGTTGCAGCCTATTCCTCAGCTGCTCCTAATGACCTGGGCTAACAGAAATGGCACACATTTAAAATGCACACACAAACAGAAGTAAGATGTACCCGCAATGCTGGTCCTACAGGAAAGATACAAAAAACAAAAAAAAAAAAGAACCATTTTTCTGTGGGAAAAGTAAAGCAAGTGGGAGTAAAAAAATCCCATAACTGACAGGAAATCAAAATGGTCTCTTTCTGGTTTACCTTCAAGGTGCATCATCAGCAAAACAAGGGCATTTTGTTCAGAGGGCTGCTTTTTCCTTCTTGTTCAAACTGCTCTCTTCACGATGGTTCTGAATTACTGTTCACCATCTGAGCCACAGTCCTTATGTGGAAGTCCTCACTCCATATACAACACATCCTATGCCTGTATCTCACCCTGCAGATGCAATGGGTTTCCCAGGCACTATAGCATGGACAGGACACGTGTAAATGCTAAAATTCCACTGTGGTGGAATGCTAAAATTCTGTTTTGGTGTGTACCACAGCCACTACATCAAGCCCAGCAAGGTTTCCCTACCTAAACACACCTCAACTCCTATGCAGAACACGTCCTAGTGGTGATGCTCCAAGCAAGTCTAACATCCAGTGATTAGATTAGGCTTTACACAGTTAAATGCATTTATTCTGAAATGTAAACTGATACTGCTTTTTGCAAGGTGTCACACTTGCTCAGGCAGCAGGAGATCTCTGCTCCATATCCCCTTCCATGCAAATGGGTCTGGAGCCAATCTCCCATTTCCCTTGAGAGCCTCTTCCCATGTGTTTATGAACTCTCCTGAAGCAGGAGTGCTTTGCCTTTCTCTACTGAAACCATGTGGAAAAAAGACTCCAGGAAACAAGGGCCAAAGACAGAAAGCAAGATGATTGCAACACTCATCATTCAACACATGTTCATTGCTAAATTACCTTAACTCAAAATATTGTAATTAAGTAAAGCAGGGTATAGAAGGCACTACAGAAAAGCTCAGACTGTGGAGATTCTAAGGAGAACATGCACCTGATAATATATTCAAAAGGGCATGAAATAAATCTCATGACAAAAACTCCTAGTTTTTAAACAGAATGGAAAGGGATTCTGCTCTTCAATACCAGCTCCTTGCACATGGTCTGTCCATAAAAGATTTTATAAAAAGGGCTTAATTTCCTTTCTTGTTTTAACTGGATAAATTTGACATAGACAGGGATTATGAGATACATAGCGTGTTTTTACTGTCTGATGTCTTCTGAAAACAGCTGCCTTAAAAAGAAGTGGAACATTTCTCAAACATGGATGAATTCCTACTCTCCATACAGAGAGCCCCATGTGACTGAAAAGCCTGAACAAGCCCTTATGGTTTTATTTGCTGCTTTTCTTCTATCATCCTACCTGTATCAGGGTTGTTCTCTCATCCAGATGGGACTGAACTTCCATATGGGAAGTAATTACTTTTCAAATCATGTGAAGAGAAATCATGAGGAAATTCCAGTGAAAGAGGAAAGCTGTCATGCCCCTTTAAAAAAAGTCCCAGCTCTAGCATCAGGTGCAAATTGGTTAAGCAGCAGCAGAAGTCCCTGAAGGACTGATTACATTAGGAAAATGGGACTTGCATTAATAAATTAGTTTACTATCTCTTTTTAAATGTCCTTGATAAAACATAAGACAGCAAGATTTTGAAATTAGCCATGTTTCTCATATTTTACATCTTGAGCTAATATAGTTTACCTTTCACACATTACTAGTTTGCATTTTTAAATAGCAGCTGCTTCTGTCAAATTTGAAAACATTTTTGATCTACAAGTGTTTTAAGCAATCAATAGTGGAAACCAAAGAAATTGCTCTATAAATGGAAAAAACCCACAAGATTAGAAGCACTCTCAGGTAAAGAAAACCTCCTTAAATTGTAGATAAGTCACATGGAGGGATGGTAAAAGGGAGTACAGTATTTCAGTGACATATGGGACCTCTAGGCAGCAGAGATGTTAAAAATCTCAGTCTACCAGCTTGACCTTGGAATTAACTGTACTACTCTGTGTTTCAAACTATTATTTTACAGTATTTCCCCAAAAAAATTTCAGCCCACTCAAGCAAGAGCCTTTACCTTGGCAACAAACACTTCTGTGCCACATACTGAAACTATCACAGTAAAACAAACCATAAGAAGATTGGTGAGCAATTTAATAAATGAGCTTAAAAGCAGCTTGAAAGAGAAGTGCTTCTAGCAAAGGTTTATTTCCTCAATAGACAAAACAATCTTTGAAAAAGGCTGATTTATCTTTAAAAGCATCTCTATTTTTGTGTAGAAATTCATCTAGTGCTGCTTTTTATCAGCAGCTACCTCTATAACTCAGAGCACAGACAACTGTACTGCTTGCTGGTAAAATCCAGCTAAAACAGGGAGTGAGAACCACAAAGACACAGCTGCACACAGCCAGACCAGAACGACCAGGAGGAACAAAGGGACAAAAGCAGCCTGTGCTGCACAGCACTCAGAATAAATCCACTTGTACTGTAGCACAGGTCTCCAGGTGACATTTTTAACACCAGTCTGGAGAACAGAGCAAGCTACTGCTTTGTGCTGCTTCTAACTTACTAACATTTGGATGGAGGAGAAGAGCAACAACTTTCGATTTTGCTTTCTGTTCACTACCACCAAATCTCTGAAAATCAACCAACCAACCAACAACAAACAGCACTGGTAAGCTGAACTCTGAACTCTGGAAAAGTTCTCCTGAAAGTAAAGAGGAAGATAAGATGCATTTATGGCCAAAAAATTGGATTATAATTGAGCCATGAAAAGTGGACTTGAAACCAGCCCATACTTAAAGTGTTTGCAACTAACAAAATCCAAACTGTGGCATCCTGATGATACTACTACCACTTGTAGTCTTTGCCACTTTTATTCGCATTTGTAAGCCCATTTCTAACATTTAATGCCAGCACATACTTTAACACAAAGAAAAGTTAAAGCTTTTCTTTGACTGTATTTTCCTCAAAATAAGAAGAGCAAATGGCTTTGGATATTATCTTTGTATAATGAGAGTAGAGTAGTTTGTGTTGGCAAAGGCAAAATGCTCCCTTTCTACTCACTGCTTCCTTTGAGACTTCCAGACTAATTCATTTTCACAAGTGTCTTAACAGGGCCTCTGTGTTACACCACACCCACACAGCACTCACCTATACTGATAGGCTTTTTAATAAATTTCTATTTCATTTTTCCAGGCTTTCTGAGCATTTTTCACAGCCTGCCTACTCCATGCAGTATTTCCAAATACTGAGGAAAGAATGCCCTAAAGTTTGGCAGTCTTACATGTATAATTACTTAACAGTGTAAGTTATTTAGTATGAGGGGGAGATTTATTTGGCAACTTTCTACATCATTTACCCAAAATAATCTAACATCAGGAGTTGGACTCAATTATCCTTGTGGGTCCTTTCCAACTCAGAATATCTGAAAATCTATAACTGCACAGACATTTATCAGGAAGAAAAAAAACCCAAGAAAATAAATGAATTATACATATTTTTCAACAGATAAAGCAAGGAAGGAGTGATCAATTGAATGAACATATACATAACACCACATTTGTAATAAAATATTGTTTCAATCAGAAACAGTTGGCTCATAGAAAAAAAACTCAGCTGTGGACAAAAACATACCAGTAAATCTTGTTTAATTTAAAAAGCAGGTCTCATTTAACAGGATCACAGAGATTCTGAAGTCTGACAGTAAATATGCAAGCAGTTGAATTGTGAAAGCTCCTGCAGATGATAAACAATGTTCTATATCTAAGGCAAGTCATGACAAAAAAAATACTAATACTGAAAACCTAGATAAGAGGTATGGAGATAAAAATTACAATCTGGATTCATCCATTGATAGCATTTATTTATCATAATAAACTATCAACCTCCTGTCTGCATCTTGCTCTCTACAGCCTGAGCATGCCAAAACACATCCTGTGCACAGCTGCAAACATTTGCACTGACCACAAGAGAATAATAAAGAGAAAAAGGAAATCCCAGAAAAAATCAAAACCGTACATTCATCTAGAGTTTTTCCGTCTAGTCTTAAAAATGCAAACCCATGACCAGAACAAAAATAAAAAGATATGAATCATATTATACCCTACATTAAGTCAGCAGATAACATGATTATTTTTTTCAATTTTGGATGTAACTGAATAAACAAAACCCCAGCAATACATCACTAGCAGCACTTGGAAAGGATTGATGCTTCATTTTGATGGCTAAATAATCCTGCTATGGGCACTACCAAGTTTGCCATCCAATCGGTATTTTTAAACATCTACCCAAGGATGATTTGTGTTAAACTGGTACACCTAAATGTATTTTAGTTCAGTGACCAAAAATTAAAGATTAAAGCAATAGAGATTCCTTTTCTTACACTGAGCAGAAAAGAACTTGGAATTCCCTTGGGGACAAACACAAGTATGTTTTTAGTTATTTTACCTTTGAAATTAACCTTGTCTCCCTAAAGTCTTTTAATTTTGGACAAGCATTAATTTAAAGTTCTTTTAAAAAAAGTTTGTTTGAAATTGTTAAAACCTTTTAGTATGTCCCAAAGAAAGTCTGCAATGATGAAACTAAATGTTGAGACATTATGTTGAAACTTTCCAATTGCATGAACTAACAGATCTACTGCAGAGTTTCTTAGATGTGCCTATAAAAGAAGAGAGAACATGGATTACTACTCAGAACTGGTGCAATATTTCTGAACTCATAAAAACTGTCTTTTCAATTAATTTAGACCAGTAAATTAATTGAATTTAGGAGTCATGCAATCACGACTCCTGGGCAGAAAGTCCAAGGCAGGCACTAAACACCCCAAGGGACAAGAATGGCACCTGCCCATCCCAGGCACACCCCAAACCCTGCAGTTCATACAAGGAGGTTCATTAATCTTTAACTTCACAGATCCAGCCCAGGGATTCAAGTGGGTTTGTCCTCTCCCCTGAAATGCCACCATCCCTTTCCTCTGTATCAAGCACACTGGAAAAGGAAAAGAAGAGCAGAAACTGAAGGATTGAAAGGTGCCATGCATCCTGAATGGCTTCTAAATAAAACAAGATATAAACTTATTCCTATGATGGAATTACACCAAAAAAAGTGTGTGTCAGTAGAAATATATGTACTCCTAACTGAACTCCCATTCTTCCTAATTATATTGCATACTCTGAGCATTTAGTGGTGCACCATGGACTGTGATGTATTACAATCATCCAAGAGACACCACAGGCCATCATCAGCCTTCCAAGTGTCCTTGCAAAGGTTTTTTAAATGTATTAAATCAATTTTTAACCTAGTTCAATTCCTTTTTCTGCTTTAAGGATGAGACATTTCCCCCTCCCTCCTTAACCACACTTCAGCCACTGGCAAACAAAGATACTCTTAAAACCCTGGAAGAGGATTTTTTCCAAATGCAATCAAGGAAATATTTTTTCCATGCTTTCCATATTGAAAAATTACTTCTGGGATGACACAATACAGAGAAAATTCAGCCCAAAAGAGAAAATTTTCATGAAGACTGAAGCCCATAAAGGTCATGACAAAATATCCAGTTGAAGTATAAGCTCCAAAAACATCATGGTGCTGAAATCTTTACACTAAACATAAGTTAGGCTTGGAAAAATCTGCAGAAATAAACCAAGCCTGGAACATTAGGAAAGGAAAATAATTTCAAGGCACAGTATAAGACAGTAAAAAGTTCAAGAGCTCACAAAACAGACTGATTTCCCCTACCTTGATTTTATAGCACTGGATTTCTCACCTCACAGATTTTGCTGTCTATGGAAGATTATTTTCATGGATCTTGTACTCATTTACACTCTCAGGTCAAAACCCAGAAGAGAAACAGAATTACATTATCCTGTCATGCCTTATCACATCAGAAAACACTGAACCCATACACACTGTGCTCTCCTTAAGAGCTGTAGAGGTGCTGCACGAAGATTAACTAGAGCAGTAGGGTTTGTAGAGAATTTCCCCAAAGCAAAGCTCACTCCAGCCAGCTTCTGCTTCCCTGAGGTTCTGTGTGCCCAAATTTACTCTTCCTCATTCACAGCACTGGTTAGAGAGACTGAACAGCCAAGAAACTCTCAGAGATGGATGTGACTCATTCCAAAGAACAGCTTGCAACTCCACATCAAGAAACCCTGGAAATCCTGAGCAGCCTCAATGCTCCTGGCTCTCAGCTCAGAGGGATCCCAGACTGCCAGGTGGCCAAGAAATCCTGAGTTCCCATCAAGAACAGGAAATCTTTCTCCAGTCATCCCTAAAACCTTTCATTCGCCCCTAGTATGCAAGAAAGAAGTTAAAAAAATACATCACTTTTTGCAACCTGTGCATGGGAAATAAAAAAGGGAAATAAAAACCTTGGCATAGGAGGAGGCAGAAAACAAGATCCATGACAACAGGTTGGGTTTTTTCCACACAATCATATAACCAATTTACTCAAGAAAAAGGTTACCACCAGACATGGCCCTCCCAACAAAAGACTCCTGGGTACATTAGAGAAGCTGGTCATCACTGACAATCAAGTATTGAATGGATCCACCTGGCAGCCACTGAAAAATGGCACACAAACCTGCAGAAAACAAAGCTCAGGTACAGAAAATACAAATAATATCCTGTAAATCCCTTTCAGTGCTATAATTAAGTTCTCATTTTAGAAGTACAGTAGTTGCATAGCCACTTACCGCAGCTCAGCTGAAGAGCCATTAATTTGAACACTTGCAATTATCTGCCACCCCAAATGAGCTAATTCAGTGTTATACAAGTCACACTGAAGGAAAAAAGTGCACTCACACAGAAAGACACAGTTAAAATCTACTTGTCAACCTAATCAAGCTGAATTCCAAAGTGGCGTAGGAAGAGCTTTTAATCATGACTCGCAGGCAGCGCTGTGCTCGCCTGTGCAAGAGGCAGCAAGAACAATTCAAACACCCAAAAGGCACAGAGCAAAAAACTGCAGCCTACTGTGATTAAAAAATGACTAACAGCCTTTTCCTTTCTTTGGTATGTTGTTCACATACTTTATGGGAAGAACTCCATCTCATTTTTCTATTTTTAATTTTTGTTTTAAAATGAATGTAATTCTTAGATACATCAAGTATGAAGTAAGTCTCATTTCCAGCATATCTACTGACTTCAGGAAAATCAAAAATTTGCCCGTGTTTGAAGGATATAAACAGAACAGCACACAGGTGCTACTGCATAGCTCATTGGTCATGGACCTAGTGCCTATCTCTTGTGGAGAGAAAGAGAGGGGCTCTCAGCAGCCAAGTGAAGTCAAATTCACTACCAACATGGACAAAAACTTCCTAACAATAAGGTCCTTGGTGTTGTTCCACAGATTACCCAACAGGCAGTATACTTAAAACTAAACTAGACAAGGCTATCAATTCTAGAAATAAATAATACTGAGTTTAACAGTTATGTTTAACTGGGCTCTTCAGATTTTTCATAGCATGTACAAATAAAAGGACAGTGCTTCAGACAAGCAGCTTCTAAAACCACAAGTATTTACTTGCCCTTACTAGGTATCAATTACCTATTTTCTAGGTATCAAGTTTGCTTAAGCAAAGAATGCAAATTTCAGGGTACAAATGTAACACTGGAAGAATTTCAGCTGCATCTGATTGCCATGCCACTGATTAAACCCATTTCCCAGCTCCAGCTGTATGACATGTACTTAGATGACCTCTAAAAAGTTTGACTGAGCTGTTAAAACATCAAACAACAGTCATCATATTATTTCCCCAATCTCTTCTGTGTTTTTTGTCTCTTTATGCTTTGAAAGAAGTCCTTATCATTTCTATAATCTGTGCAGGCTGATGCTGAAAGCCCAACTCTGCTGCTTTTCTCATCCCTCTGTCTTAGCTAGCAAAAATGCACACACACATTAAAAAATACCCCAAATTTAACACTTAGATAAATTGAACTGTGGCTACAAGCACAAGACATAGGAAAACACTCTTCAATACCACTTCTACACCTGCCCTTTTGCTGATTGAGGTCAATTCTCCTGAGATTACAAACTATCAATCCTTTCCTCTAAAAATGCCTCCTTACTGGAAAACCAGTGCACATTTGAAGCCTGTTCTAAGCAAGGCAGTTCCTTTCACCCTTTCTGTTTTGGCTCCATTTTCAAAGCCTCTTTTCCTCTTTATGGGGGCTATATTTAATTTGTCTGCTTTCTGTCATTTTGGCAGACAGGATAGAACACTGGAACCTCAGCTGACCTGCACTGAGCACAGGGCTGACACAGTTTGTGCTCTCACACAAAAAATGAGATGGACTGGGAGGGCTACACCAAATAAAAAATAAAGGCCAAGAGCATGATCATGCTATCATAACACACTGCACTTTTACCCAGCTGTTTCTTACTCATCTCAACCAGCATATATTTCCTTTGTAAATTCACCACTTTATATTTTTATCTACTGAAATGATTGAATTCAAACCACTCCAACACCCTGTAATCTTTACAGTGCTACAAATGTTTGCCTCATTTTCTTGAAGCAGAATTTTATGGAAGAACAACCTTGGATGATGAAATGTACCCAAAATTAAAAGCCTGGAGTGTAAAATAGGCTAGGCTGCATTAAAAAAAATATGGTGCACAACAAAACAGCATCTTAGAACATTTTTTCAAGATTTGTAGGGAAATAAATAAACAGGAGCAAGACTTGGCTAACATCATATTCAAGAACATTACAGAGTACATCATCTTAAGTGAAGTAGATTAATGGTGTACTTGCACACATCTTCCCCAGGAACATTTGCTTTAACACTCATGTCCCTTGGTACATCTCTCACATCACAAAGTTATTTCTTACACAGCTCTGAGCTTGCATGCTGCTCCTGCAGGGCACTGCTGAAAGCCTCAAGCAAATTTCTAATCCAGTGGTCATAACCTGCACTTTACAAACCTATAAAGACATAATTATTGCCTTTAATGGGACTACTGGTGATACACAAACATGTGGGATGGGAAAAAGCCTCTGGTGGCATGTGGAAGAGCAGTTAGAGATCTTTTGCTCTGAAAGACAAACAGCACATATACACATGTTAAATTCACATATACTTCTGTTCACTCAGCTACACACCCTCATTTCCACTGCACTACCTGTCCTCCATCCCACAGAACTCAAGGTTTAATTCTGCTTTCACTACAGGAATGACTTCTTCATACAACTGTTAGACATGCAGACATCAGACACACACATACATATACCTGCTCTTCCTAAAGATTTATTGATGCCCTACACCAAACAGATTCACTTGAAGGGATGATGAGCATGTGCTTTCAGAAACAAGTGCTTAGGTTGTAGAAGAACACACAATTTCAAGAAAGTGTGATAAATATCTGCATCTACAGAGCAGACGAAGACTACTCACTGAAAACTTTATTTTTAGCAAGAGGGATGAGACATGAAGCAAAAGTAAAAACGAGCTAAAGAGGCAGCATGCCATCAGCGGTAGCTAAAGAGCTTTGAAAACCCAGCAGTGCTTTCCCTTCCCGTGAAAAACCGCGGCCCCACGGAGCCGTTTCCTCTTCCCGAGGGCCCCGCGGGCGGCAGCGCTGTCCGCGCTTCCCCAGCGCTGCTGCCGCCGCCGTGAGGGCCCCGCGGAGCCGCCCGGCCCCGCTTCCCGCCGGCCCCGCCGCCCTGCCCGGCCCCGGAGCCCCGCAAGGGCCGGCCCGGCTCCCCGCGGCCTCCTCCCGCAGCGCTCCCGCTGCCGGGGACCCCTGGCACCGCGTCCCCTCCGCCGCCCGGCAGCTGCTGAACGAAAAAGAAGCGTTTCCAAAGCGGATTTGGTTCAGGTTTGACACTGAAAATGCCTTATAAGGTATAAAAGCCCGAAAGCAGGAAGAGGCTTTGACAAAACTAAGGAAGTTCCTCTGCGCCTGCTCGATGGAAGGGGAGGGGTTTTTTTTCTTCCACAGAGAGAAGTAGCACAGAATAAATGACATTATCCGCACATTAAAATAAAAAATAAATACACACGATCCCCCCAGGCGGCGCCGGGCAGAGCGGCACTCCCCCGAGCCGGGGCTCCCAGGGGCTCTGGGGAAGCGCGGGAGTCGCGTCCCCGCTCGCCTCCCCCAGCCCCGCAGCCGCACAAGGTCCCGCACCCCGGCCCGGGACCGACGGGGGCGGCCCCGACCGGCCCCGGGCGGCCCGAGAGCAGCGAGCGGGGCCGCGCCGGGACGCGGAGAGCGAAGGGCGGGGAAGGGAAGGCGGCTGGATGCTCCCCCCGGCCCAGCCCATCCCTCCCAGCACCGGCCCCGCGGCGGCTCGGGCGCGGCCGCCCGGTCCGGCAGCGCGACCCCCGCCGCCATCTGCAGCAGCATCGGCGGCGGAACCCGCCCGGCCCCGCCCCGGGCGGCCCCGAGCTGTCAGCGGCCGTGTCTCACCCCGTGCCGCAGTCCACCACGCAGGCCGGGAGCCGCCCTGCCATGCTGGTCGGTAGCGGCGGTGCTGGGGACGGCGGGCAGCCCTAGGCTCCGGCGGGGCTCGACGGGCTGCGCTCGGCGGCACCGAGGGACTTCCGCAGGGCGGGCACTGCCTCCACCCCCGCCCGCTCGCTCGCTGCCCGGCGAGCCCAAGATGGCTGACCCGCCCCGCCCCGTGACGTGCGGTGGCGCGGCCTCGCCCGTCGGGCGGAGCGGCGCAGCGCCCTCAGAGTGGCGGGAGCTGCTTGGTCGCTGGTTATCGCCGATATAGCACGGGGTCAGTAGGGCTGGAAAATACCCCCGAGGTCACTGGGTCTGACCGGTGACTGAACAGCACCGTGTCAAACCGAGCATGTGCCACATCCAGGCTTTCCTTAAACACCCCAGGGATGTGGCTCCACCACCTCCACAGAACTGTTAGGGTTGGAAGGGACCTGTGGAGGTCATTCGGTCCATGCCCCATTCCCTAGGCAGGGTCACCTGGAGCAGTGACACAGGAATGCATCCAGGTGGGCTCGGAATGTCTCCAGTGTGGGACACTCCACACCCTCCCCAGACTGTTATTGCAGGGCTCTGCCACCTTTGATGTAAAGAAATTCTTCTTCATGCTGATGTGAAACTTTGGCCAGTGCTCTTCAAACTGTCACTGAAACGAGTCGGACACCATCCTCTTGACATCTGTCTTTGGGATAATAATATGAAATAATGAGATCCCCCTCTTAGTCTTCTCCAGACTAAACAGGCCCAGCTCCTGCGGTCCCTCCTTGTAAGAGAGATGTGACAGCCTCATCCTATCATCTTTGTCCCCAAAAGGGCAGGACACAATGCGCTGTGGGATCAGGTGCTCAGGTGGACATAATATAGTATGTACGTTTTCTCTCGCTTTCCACAACCCTTCAGGCTTTGAAGGACAGAGTGCTGAGCACACCAGGTCTGGCCTAGTCCTTGCCCTGTGTTGTACTGCAGCCATACGCTATTTTTTGGGTTTTTTTGAAGTATCTTACTTCTCATATTGGGTATTTCACATATTTTTAGTCCTTTGCTTGCTGCTCCTCCCTTGGCAATGAGATGTCAGCTTCATGGTATAATAGGATGTCAAGCAGTGAACAAACTTAGTAGTAGATCAAAATGAGTAATTGTCAGTGTGCACTAATGGATCTTAATGGCTCTAATAACCATCACCAAGCATCTCCGCCCCACAGTCCTTGTCCCAGAGAACTGGAGATCCAGTTAATCTCAGCTCTGGCCCTTCAGATTTTGTCTGAGATTAGCTGTAGGTCTGTGCTGACTTAGCTTTGCTTGCTGTCTTGATATGAGACTTGCCTTGTCCCTCTGGAAGCCTCCACACTGCTCCTGGTCCTGCTCTGACATCCTGACTTCACCTTGGAGCTGTGTGGCTGCAGGTGGCCCTGTGTCCCTTAGGGAATCCTCCAAGTATTCTCACAGTAGTCCTGCTTCCTTCTTCAAGCATGTTCTCCTCACCTGGTTTCAGCTATCTCTAATTAATAGCCTCTTTGCCTTTTTTGACTGGAAGGATAGACTAGAGTCAGTGCCAAAGCAAAGGAAGGACTAGGTACATGCCCTTCAGGATGAGAGAGGAGAGAGCAAAACCATCCCTTTCAGTAGCAGCAGTTCTTTTGGGAAGTTCAAGTCACCATCTGGCTTCTGTGGGCTGCCAGATCTTCCTGAGGAACATAAGCAAGGAAAGGAGATATTGAGAATATTAACATTTCTATTTTAATGTCAAAGCAAATTATGACTAGAACATTATGAGACATTTTACAGATAATGAAAGGGATTTCTGCAGGATATTGTGTAGCTTGTGAGCTGTGCTGAGCTAGAGTATTAAAGATGAATATCTCTGAAAGCTTTTCAGAGTAAGTGCAAATAGCCCTTTCCTTCGTATGTGCTGCTACGTGTGCATAAGTAAATATTTATCTAAAATAAATACAGTCAGGATATAAACTACCATGTGGACTTTTCACTCTCCTCTCAGTTTTATTACGTGGAAGTCAGGGTTATACGTGCAGCAGGTTCAACTGCTGCATCTGGTAGATGGAATCACAGAATGAGAGAGCAGCTTTGGGCTCCAGCTGCTGGAGTTAAAGTATCCTCCCAGAGGAGCACAAAACAAGGTCCAAAAACCTGAGGCATGTGGAAAGGATGGAGCTGGCAGGTCCTGGCCAGGCCATACAGCACAGAGGGGCTCAGGACCAGAGTTAATTTAACCAGCTGCAGTGAAATTTAAACAGACCAATTCTTAGTGTTCCATAGCTGGCCAGCCTTTATTACCTAATATTTCCAAATAATGCTCCTGATTAGTCTTATTAACCTTAATAGCAAAGGCAAAGGACAGAGAGTAGAGTGGCTGTAATAGTGTGCTGGAGACTTTCTGCTAGCAGCAGCATCATTTCACTATAAAACTTTAAATCACACCCAAAAGCACTTAGTGTAATGCACTCTCCAGAAAATATCCCGGTGCTGAATTTATCTTTTCCTCCCTGTGAGTACAAGTGTTTTCTGGGAAATGGTGTGGCACTGAGCAGAACAAAAGGCTTGAGCAGAACAGAAAAGTGCTTCAGGTCATATGGAAAGTGAAACAACTCTGTTAAGCAACTCCTTTGCAATCTCTTGCTATCAGTGTGTGTTCTTCCTGAGTCTGCATGAAGAATGACATTGAAAAAGAGCAGTGCTGGTGCATTTTCATTTACTGAATTACAGTGGAATTGACATTTGAGGACCAAAAAGCATAGGATTTCTCTCATTATTAAGGTGCCAGATGAATCACAGTTTTGCCAGGGAAGGGGTTGAAAGACCCAGGCCATGAGATCTCCTGTTTCATTTTATTAGCCTTGCCAGATGCAGTTTTCAGATGACTGTGGACACAGGCACCAGCCCAATAAAATAAAGGGGCAAGATTTCTCTTTAAGTAATAATATCTCATATTGTTGGACCATAAACACAAGTTTGATATATTAACTCATCCAAATTCAAATAGATCAATCTAAATTTCAAAACTGATTTCTGTATAGACCTTTTGTAGTTTTATGCATTGGCATCTAGATTATCTTGGTGGATATTTTTAGCACAGAAGTCTTGTGCTTAAATTACAAAATTGAGCTTTTAAAGCTGAAATCCAGCTAGATCCAGCAGGATTGCTGTGCTGATTGGTATATTTCTTTCATGGAAAGAGTTTCCAACTTTTACTTCCAACCTTTCAGTACAAGAGCAGTAGAAAAGCCTACAGTCTATTTTCATGGTGTAATTTTCTGAATCTTTTCATCCTTATTTGGCCAGAAGTCAGTTCCTGTGTTATGAAAAGCTTTTTATTGTTTCAGGATGTACCATAAATGAAATTTCTAATGTGCAGAAGAAATGTCTTAGTATATTCTCAATCTTGCCAATGGAATGGGAATGAACAAAAGCCTGAATTGCCTTTATCTGGTACCATCTCTGGAAGTGTTGAAAAAGCACATGGATGTGGCACTTGGGAACATGGTTTAGCTGAGAGCATGGTGGTGCTGGGCTGGCCTTAGAGGTCTTTTCCAACCTGTATGATTCTGAGAAATCCTACACAGCACAAATAATGCAGCAGCAGCATCCTTCAATGATGCACCAAGTCCAGGTTTGTAAGCTGTTGCCTTCTGATACAAGGCAGGCGGCCTGGTTTCAGGAGACAGCACGGTGACCCATTCCCCAGGGTCACTCGGGCCTAAGAAACACGCGGACACCAATATGGTGGAGGATCAAAGGCCTTTATTCTCTCTTCCCGTGGGGTTTTATAGTCTAAGGGGCTTCTACGTCAGGTGGGGGTCTGTCTTTACCATCTATGGTTAGTAGGGATGGAAAGTTACCTGGGCAAGTGGAAAGTTACCGGAATCCGGTTTGGGGGGCTACATTCCTATGTTAATTTTCTTATCTAAGGGGGCAGGGGCCCTGTCTTCCCGTAACATCACGAGATCTTCCGAACGCCAGGCCCTATCTGCTACATCTCCCCCCCCTTTTTCACAAATGAATGAGGTAGTCATATACTGAAATGAGATATAAAGTTGCAGTTTGATAAGGAAAACGGGGTTTGGTAAATCTGAGTAGGCTTTCGCCAGTCAAGGTTAGAACTTGTGGCTGGCAGTGTTCCCTGGTTGGATTCGCCGGCCGATGAACAGGATGTTGGCTCGTTCCAGGCGGGCCTGAACGAATGAGACCAGCTTGTTCAGCAGGCATGGTCCGAAGGTAACCGCTAGAAGTAGCAATGCCAGTGGACCTATTAGGGTAGAAATCAGAGTGGTTAGCCATGGTGATTGATTGAACCAGGACTCGAACCAGCCCTGTTGGGCTTCTCTGTCCTTCTGCCTCTGAGCCAGTCTGTTTCTGAGTTCTGCCATGGAGTCTCTCACGACTCCTGTGTGGTCTGCATAGAAGCAGCACTCCTCTCTCAAGGCGGCACACAGGCCCCCTTGCTGCATGAACAGGAGGTCCAGACCTCGCCTGTTCTGCAAGACCACTTCCGAGAGAGAGGAGACTGACTTCTCCAGGAAGGAGATGGATTTCTCGATCCTTTGCAGGTCCTCATCGATGGTCATTTGCAGCTGGGACAGTCCTTGGTGCTGTGTCGCTAGGGCTGAGACACCCGTTGCCGTTCCTGCTGCTCCTAAACCGAGCAGCATTGCGATAGTTACACCTGTTAGTATTTCTCTTTTGTGGAGCCGGCTGGGTTCCTCAAAAAGGTGGTACACTTCTTCGTCTGAGTGGTACAGGACCCTAGGAACAATCAGAACTTGGACACAAAAGTCGTTAGAGTCATCAAATTTGGCAAGAGACACACAGGGACTCACTCCAGATCGCTGGCAAACCCACATCCCAGGTGCGGATGGGACTACCCACTTATTGTTTTTCCTGTTAGGCTTGACAACTTTGGTGCAGATGTTGCCTCTCCGCCTAGCTAGGGTTTCATTGCCAAAGCATCTGCCCTGGCCTGTGACTTGACTCAGGGTGATCCCTTTGCGAGGGGTTTCCCATCTGCACTGGTGAGGGGCATCGGCCGTGGAGTAACTGAAGGGAGTGTTTAAAGCAATTCCTTCATAAAAGGGAGGTTTGACATCGTAGCAAAGCCAGCAGGATTCGGTTAGGTTAGGGTTGGATTCATTCAGGGATATAAAGGTAGCTTCTAACATACGAAGTATTGGGTCTGAGTCCGATCCGGCTGCACGGTCTATCTGAAAGACCTCCGCATGGCCGGTTGGGACTTTGCTAACTCTAGTGGGTAGGGTTTTAGGGTAGGTTGTGTTTTTCCCTTTCGGCACGCTTTTAATCACTTTGTTTGGTCCGACCGCTCGGGGTGCCGACGGTTGGAGCCTGGTAATTCGCACATTTACTCTCTCTTTTGACCCTTGAAGGACAACTGTCCACGTTCGGCCTATGGCCCAACTGGGGTGATGTGGTTGCAAGACTGTCATGTTATAGCTAGTGCATTTCCGAATTTTTGGGATTTTATGGTGATTGCGATAAAAGTTTCCCTGGAGGAAAATGGGTGTTTTGCAGCCGCTGGGTGCCCAGGCGAACTGTAAGAATTTGTCGGGCTCTTGTGGATCCCACCCAGGCCCCGACGGTCTGGCATCTGTAACAATGGTTTCACAGCCCCAGTGCCCACAATATCCCCACCCTGGGTGATTGCAGTAGCTTTTTCCTGGGTTTGAAGCTGGGCACCAGTAGGATAGGTACATGTGGGTGGCGTGTGGGGAATTGGGGTCTACCTTTGGTCGTCCTGGGAACAGGTCGGTGATGTGGAGCACGAAGGATGGGGCGTTTGGTGTGGTGACTTCCCTGAGCACCTTGTCACTACTAAGGTGACGCATGACCCACCTGAAAGGCCGGTGGGGGTAGTGATCTGGGCTGGCTTGTCCTCTGGCAACAAGCCCCAACAGCAAAATCACACAGAAACACCGCTGATGCTTGGGTCTCACCCGTGCGGGTCTCTCGGGCGCTGCCAAGCGGCTTGGTGGTCTGTCACTTTCCTCTGGGATGGGCATGTACGCGTCACGAGGACGTCCTATGAGCAATTCCTGTAAACAGAAACTCACAATTCTCATCAGTCTCATCCTGCCTACTATGAAGGTCGGGCTTAATTGACTTAAGTGGACACCACCTGACTTTGCCGTCCTTTTTGACAGCTGCATACCCTCTCCCCGTGAGCATCAGCCTCCAGCCCCGTTCCCATTCGCCCAGCTCGTTTCTAATTACCACCTGTGGGCCCTCCTCTAGCGCTCGGTTGGCCCAGTGCTTTTGAACGGGACTGTTTGTTTCATCTCCCCTAGGGAACTGATTCAGTGCTAGCAAAGCAGTTGCCAGCATGCGCGCTTGATCTCCCGGGGGAATGGCATTGGCAAAGCCCTCTGCTTTTGCCAACACCTCTAGCTTGGTTTTCAGGGTCTGATTTGCTCTCTCCACTATGGCCTGCCCGGTACTGTTATATGGGATACCTTGCACTAATGTGATGCCCCATTTTGAGGCGAATTCCTGTACTGGTTTGGAGGTGAAATTGGACCCGTTGTCCGTTTTGATCTGCTTGGGGACACCAAGCCAAGCCATGGCTGTCAGCCAGTGCTGAATTGTGGCCTTGGAATTTGTTTTGGGGTGCTGTGTGGCTATGATCGCTCCGCTATAAGTGTCCACTGTCACTGCAAGCCACGCTCGGGGCTTCAGTAGTTCACACCAGGTGAAGTCCGATTGCCAGATCTCTGAAGGCTTGAGACCTCTCGGGTTGACCCCACTGGTCCATAGGGGTGACTTCTGGCAATGAGGACAGGTGGCTACCACGTGTTTTGCGTCTGCGGTCAGGATCCCGCATCTCTTCGCCAGCGCTTTGGCTCCGATGTGGAGCGACTCGTGCAGCTGACGAGCTTCCTGCAACGTCCACACGCCTTTTGCTGCGGCGTCCGCTTTGTCCCACCAGGCGTTGCACGTCGTGTAGTGTTTTGACGTCTCGACTGACCTTCGCCTCAGGGGGTGTCACGTAGGAGCTTGTGATCCCCACTCCCAGGAAGGTCACGCAGGGTCCTCTCTTGATCTTTGCACTTGCGATCTCGAAGCCGTTGGCCTGAAGGGTTTCCGTGATTGTGGATACCAGGTGATCCACTTCACTTGCCGATGGAGCTGCTACCAGGATGTCATCCATGTACTGGATGATGGTTGCGGTGGGATGGGAGTGTCGAACTGGCATCAGTGCTTTGTCCACAGTGATTTGGCATATGACAGGACTGTTGACAAGTCCCTGTGGCAATACCCGCCATTGGAAGCGGAGGTTAGGCCGTTCGCCATTTCGGAATGCCACGGAAAAGGCAAATCGTTCTCTGTCCTCAGGGTGCAGGGGTATTGAGAAGAAACAGTCCTTGATGTCCAGCACTGCGCACGGCCGCCCTGCAGGGATGGCTGAGTTCGTGGGTAGCAGTGTCTGGACCGGACCCATGGGTTGAATCGCTTTGTTTACCTCTCTCAGGTCGTGGATGAGACGATAGCCTTCTCCGGACCTTTTGGGGATCACGAATACGGGGGTGTTCCAGAGGCTGATGGAGGGTTCTATGTGACCCTTTTGCAGTTCGCGGTCGACCAGTTCCAGCAAGGCTGCCGCTCGAGGCTCTGTCAGGGGCCACTGCTCAACCCATACGGGGTCTGATGATTTCCAGGTCAATTTGATCGGCAGCGGAGGGTGTACAGCAGTGGCCCTTAGGATAAATTTGTAATCCGGAATCCTAGCATGGAAAGAATGTCCCTTCCTAACAGGGGTGGAGAGTTTTGCAGTATGTATGGGTGGATCGCAACTGTCTGTTCTGGTCCCTTTTTCGTGTGGAGTGTTATAGCCACCAGCTGGGTGCTTTTCCATGCCCGAGACTGCCCTCCCACTCCATTCACTGGAGGGACTTCTTTGAATTGCCAATGTCCAGGCCAATGTGCTTGGGGAATAATCGTGCAGTCTGAACCCGTGTCCGCCCAGAACTGTAACCCTATGACATGGGAATCCTGACTGCCATAAAGCCGGCATGTCCCCCACACCATCAAGGGTTCCCTCCCTATTTTCATAGCCAGGGCCACCCAGGGATCCCGCTCTGGGGCGTCTCCTGCTGGCCCTGTACCACCGGCGCAGCTTGTGGCAGTGGGGGGTGTGAGGGTGCTGAGGGGGTTGCATAGCTTTGCCATTGCACCGTAGGCAGGGATGCAAAATTGGCTACTCCCTGTGGGGGGATAGGATATGAGGGTCCCCTGCCCCACTGGGGGTTGCTGTAGCTGGGCCGCTGCATATTCCAGGTGGGAGGGGGCTGGACACGGCCCGGCTGCCCCCCCCCTCTCCCGTTTCCCTGAAGCCTGGATCTGCATTCCTTAGCCAAGTGCCCCTTCTTCCCGCATGCCCAGCACGGTCCCCTAAGACCCCCTTGGCGTGGCGGAGCAGCTGCTGATAGGCGCCTTGGCTGGGGGCAGTTTGCTGCCAGGTGGCCTGCCTGGCCACACTTAAGGCATGCCATCACACTGGTTATTGCAGTGTGAACTGCTGCTTGGATGGGAGCCAGATGCTCTTCCTTTGCAACGTGCCTAATCATGGTTGCTGCATTAGCCTCAGGTGGCAGTGACCTTAAAATGTCCTTGGTGGCTGAGTTACACTGCTGGCGCAGGCAGTCTGCCAGCACGGGACCCTTAGCCTCCGACGGCAACGAGGAGGAGTCCAGTGCTGCCTGAAGTCTGTCCACAAACTGAGTGAAGCTCTCGCTCTCACTCTGTTTGATGGTCGACCATGGGGCTGGACTGGCTACTACTTTAGCCGCAGCACGGATGGCTTCCCGGGCAGCACGGGTGGTTGTCATAACCTCATGAGCCCGCAAGCCCTCAGCCTGCGCCTGGGGTGTTATCATGGTGGGGTCTCTGCCCATGAGCCTTTGTAAGCTGGAGCCATGCAGTGGATGGTTAGGTCCTGTCACTCGGGCCAGCTCCTTTGTGCATTGATCTTCCCACTCCTGTTTAAAAACTATCATCCCCGCACCATCAAAAATCATCCTACACGTCTGTTTAATATCAAAAGGCAACATATCATCCCCTCCGAAAACGCCATCAATAAGTGTGGTAACCATGGCAGAATTAATTCCCTTGTCTGCAATCGCTTTGATTATTGCCTGGATTTCCTTTGGGTTTACAGGGGAGTAAGTCCTCTGTTGGTTATCGCCTGTTCCTCTTACGCGGACCGGGAGCACCAGGTTAGCAGACGGGCTCCACTCCGCACAAAACATCTTTATTTTCCGCCAATCCGTAAGCGGAGTCTGGTCTTTCTCTAATGATCCCTTCACCCACGCAGGAGCCTTGCGACTAGAAACCTTGTATGTCGCTGATCTCCCTCTGTTAAAGCTAGAATCCGAATCCGAGCTCTCTGAATCCGAACTCCCTGACTCCTCCTCGTCCCAGACCGAGTCAGAGTCAGAGCCGGAAACAGAGTGAGCCCGCACTTCCGGGCTGCTCTGCCTTTTTCCCGGGCTCCGACCCCGCCCCCTCCTGCGGGGGTCGGGCCGTTCCCTCCCCCTGGGGTCCCCCCGCCTCCTGCTGGGGGAGGGTCTTGCCCTATAAGGACTTAATTTGAATAGAGCGCTTTGATTGGTCTTACGCCGTACCGCGGGGGCCGCCCCTTCTCCCCGCTCTCCCGCACATGCGTTCTGGAGCGAGCTGACTGCATTTCCGCCCCCCGTCTCCTTACTTCCGCCCTCATGATATGCTTCGGCACCATTTTCAAACCCATACGGCGGGGGGGAGTCCCCGCCGCTCCCGGCGCTGCTCCCGGCGCTGCTCCCGGCGCCGCTCCCGGCGGGGTCGGCCGCGTTCCGCGCCTCCTCCGCCAACCCCCGCCAGAACGCCCGTGTGTGTCCTCCCCCCCCGATGGCGAGTCCGCTCTCTGGGGGGTTTCCGCCGACCGCGCCCCCCCCGCGAGACCGCCCGGGTCAAGAATCTCCGCAGTCTGTGTCGCCGCACCTACCCCAGGCTGTGGGGGGGCTAGCAAGCAGGTTTGTGCGGCTTTCCAGGCTTCCTGCTCTTGTCGAGCTTTCTGTAAAGCCTGGAGAACTTTGCCCCAGGATTTTAGGGCTTTCCCTGAGCCGGACGACATAGTGTCTTCGGCCAGAACCTTAGTAATATCGTCCCAAACCTCCGGATGGAGGATATCCGTGGGGCTTTCTATAGCCCCGAGCTTAACCAATCTCGGCAATGCGAGAGATAAATCCTTAATTTTACATTCTAACCCAAACTGTGCATGCATATCTGATACGACCTTTGCATAGGATTCCATGTTCCTTGCCGGTCCGGGGACGTCTCCCCCGCTGTAGTCGGACCTGCCGCTGCAGCCGCTGCCTCCTGTCCAGGCGAATTCCCGTTCCCAGGGCGCTGATCGGCTTCCCGGGTTTCGGCACCAGAATGTTGCCTTCTGATACAAGGCAGGCGGCCTGGTTTCAGGAGACAGCACGGTGACCCATTCCCCAGGGTCACTCGGGCCTAAGAAACACGCGGACACCAATATGGTGGAGGATCAAAGGCCTTTATTCTCTCTTCCCGTGGGGTTTTATAGTCTAAGGGGCTTCTACGTCAGGTGGGGGTCTGTCTTTACCATCTATGGTTAGTAGGGATGGAAAGTTACCTGGGCAAGTGGAAAGTTACCGGAATCCGGTTTGGGGGGCTACATTCCTATGTTAATTTTCTTATCTAAGGGGGCAGGGGCCCTGTCTTCCCGTAACATCACGAGATCTTCCGAACGCCAGGCCCTATCTGCTACAGTAAGCACACTTGGATTGCAGGTGATCTTCTCCTAAACATCCATGCTAACAGAAGTAATTACCATTGCAGAGCATCCCCCTTCTGTTGCCATCTGCCTCCAGGCAGTTTGCAATGTAAACACAGAGCAAGGGAATGCAGATGAATACAAATGGATGAGGAATGAGAGGATTAAAGTCAGGAGGAAAGTGTTTCTATTAATCAACAGGCAAACAGAGATGCAGTCTAACAGTTTGATTCAGAGGGAAGGAATTTGCAGACAGAAGGAATTTGCAGACAGCTTTCTGCAAGTGTTGTACAAATCAGTCGTGGGGCTCCACAGTTTTCTAAGATGTTTTGTATGGTTTACCAGCTACAGCAACGCTAAGAATTAAAATTTCACACAAATACCTCAGCCTGAAGAGGTGTGTACCTAGACAAAAGCATTAAAAATCCCTTGCTAAGCTGTGTGGGAAGCTTTTCAGCATCCTGCTCACTCTGGATGGTTTTCATGCAGTTAATGGCCTGCCCTTGAACATACAGAAAGAACAACGCTGTGAATCCATATATAGATCCAGGCCTGGGAAGTGTGGTAAAGTGCAAGAGGAAAGAAAAAAAAAAAAAAAAGCTAAAAGGAAGTTCCAGGGGTGGAAGGATTTTGGAAATGCCCAGGAGGGCTGAGAATCTGATGCCTGGGTCAGCATGTTGCCATTCAGATTGGTATAAACTGAATTTAAAAGGCACCTTACTATCCAGTGCATCACACTGAACAGCCCTTAAACCCAGCTAAACATGACAATACAAGTTAGAGAAATAGCCAAGAAAAATCATGTCTAGGTTATCCATTAGACAATATTCCTTTATTGTTAAATATTTATTATAAAGTACACTGCTTAATCACTTAACCATCATGTTCTGAGTATTTTAATATAAATAAGTTTTCCACTAGTTGAGAGAATGCTACAGAGAACTAAAAATACCCAAAACATTTTATCTACCCAGATAAAGGATGTGTGTAGATTTCCTCCAAGAAGGGCCACAAGCAAGATTACAGTGTAATTGGTTGATTTTGGCATAGCTATAGCAACAGCCATATGGGAGGCATGTAATTTCATGGAGCTGCACATGGTGAAGTCATGGCAAATTACCAAGAACTCATTTGATGTGGCTGCTCGCCAAGAGTTCAATGTAGATACACTAAAACCATTAACTTTCAAAATATAATTAGTCCATATTTTTTCTAAATGAAGGATGGGAAAAAGCCCAGCTGTAATTCTTGGTACACTAAAACAAGGTGTGTAAGGAATAGAGAAACTTATAAATCAGGGCCTTTTTATGTCCTTGGACTATTGTGATGGTAACACCACTATTACCCATTTTATTTGGTAGGACTAACAGTAAATTGTGTATCAAAAGACAAATCTAGAAAAAGAATTTGATGAAAATATGATGTCTTAAGAACTTGATGGTCTGGGCTGAGGCAAAATCTGCAAAAGTTGAGGGAAACTGCATTCCTATTTACAGCTTGCTTTTCCATTCAAAATTAGCTATCTGCATGCTGTTATTCTGTTCTTTCTCATAACTTCTTAATCCTTATATTGCCACTGAAAGTGAACTGGCAGAAGGATGGCAGCAGAATCCCTCCAACTGAAAAGCAGAGCACAAACCTCTGTCCTGGAGTTGCACCTGTACTGCACAGGCTCCACACAGACACACCTGGAGCCGAGGAGTAGCAGTGCATAGTTTATCCATGATCAGAAAATCTGGGCTTCCTTGTGTAATTGAAACATTATTATGTGTTCTCTGTTGCACCTATTTACTTCCTTGGCTAGAAGAAATGTGGATGCTGCCTTTTTCATGTGACTTATGCACTTCAACTGAACTGAGAACCTGAATCAATCACAGCTGTGTATGCCTGACCTGCATCAGCTTCCACTCTCATTGTGTCATGAACATTAATTTGAGTAAAAGCCATGATAACTCGAAAATTTATGTAAAATCACCATTTTTAATTTAGTGGTCCTTTTTTTTTTTTTTTCAATAAAACCAATATGTCACCAGTTTGCAGTTTAGCAGGTGTTTAAGTGTTATGTGAGCTTTTCAGCAGAGCACAGAAGTCCACGGAGGCAAAACTGAGCCTTAAAACAGTGCCAAGTACCAGAGCAAGGAAAACTGGATTGGAAAAGAGGATCAAGGTGAACCTAATGGGTCATTTCACAAAAGAAGTAGCACGAAGAATCAGAGAGTGCAGTGGCACCATGGGAGTTTTTTTTGCTACCCACCCACTTGAAACTGCAAATAATTGAATGTGTGACAGGTAAACAAATGGGTTTCTGTTCTGAGACATTTTTCTGGCTTTCACTGTTACTTATCAACTTTTGAGAGGGTTTGGCTGCTAATATTTGACCTCTCATTCTAAATGGCTTTTCATAAGAGGATTGTTTAGAAACCCTCATATTTTATGTGTTTGGATTTCTCCTTGGTGTGTGACTTTTGATAAAAACATATTCTCTTCAGCTGACCCAAACTGTTGACTCCTCAGATTAGCTTTCAGAAGACAATAGATGTGATAAGGTCTTTACATCACATCTATGGTCATTGTGCCACTTTACTCTTATTGTATTTACTTTAGGATAATGCAGGGAGGAGAGGAGGGCTAGGAGGAGAATTTGGAACTCACATGGACAGGTGTCCTTCTCTGGATGTAGCAGGGTGCTGCTTGAATATAAGGGATCAGTCATCTGGATATTATAGCATCCACAGTTCTATCAGAGAAGCATGGATGAGCACTCTCCAATTGTCTCTAGACAAAATGGAACAGAACTAAAAATACTCTTTCTGATGGGTTAAATTACTTGGCTGCCTTCTTTCTAGCAGGATGGGGAATGTTCTCTCACAGAACAGGGAACGTTCCCTCCACCAGAGCTGGGGGAAGGCAATGAACAGCTCGTGCAGCATCTTTTTCAATTATCACAGCTATCTGCAGTCCAAGTTTCTTATTAGGATGTATGATTTATTTAGAAACAATATACAATGCCACTTAAGTTAGTCAGCAGTGGAACACTTTAAAAATACTCTGTTCTTCGATAAGTGTATAACTCAATCTATTTCTAGTGACAATGCTTCTTGCATACGAAATGGAAACAATTTCAAAGCACTATTTCTGAATGCTGAGTGCCTCCACACAGGGTTTATTGTTTCTGTTTGGTAGTATACAGAGAAACTGTTAACTCATTTCTGTAAAATTGCTTGTCCTGCTCAAAGACCGTAGGAAACTTTCCTGAAATAATACCTTAATGAATCACAAAAAAGTATAAAAGCTGTTTTGCAGCTCTGCAGTGCTGTGTCTGACACTGTAAGGATCATGTGGATGTCTTTGAAGAAGGCCACAGCCAATTTTTAATGATGTGAGCTTCACAGGTCCAGTATCAAAAATATATCAAAACTAACACATTGTATCAAAGTGTTTCTCTCACTCTGCTGCTTTAAAAAACAGTATTAAAAGCAATCACTCTGGTAAATTATGCTAATGAATATGTAAATTGGGCAAAATCTTCTAGACAAACAGATTATATTAATTATGTTAGTCCTTACTGTGAGAATAGGGGCATTAAAATCTCTATTTGCAGCACTACACGCCTGCTCAGTTTGGTGTGCCATCCTAACAAGCCAACACACTTGACCTTTATGAACAATACACTTTGAAACCTTTTGGTCTAAAAATAATGTACCAGCAAGGCCCCAAACCAGTAGCTCTGCCCATGCAATTCCTCACCTGATAAAATTTCATTTTTGGTGCAGTTTAAGAGCATCTGTGTGACAGTGTTCACAGAAGTTCTTGGATGAGGGAAGAGACAAGAATGTTGACTCCATGTTCAGAAGGCTTGATTTATTACTTTATTATATATGTGTATATATATATATATATTTTACATTATAACTATACTAGAAAGAAATAGAAGGAAAGGTTTCCTCAGAAGGCTAGCTAAGAATAGAAAAGAAAAGAATGATGACAAAAAGCAGCTCTCTCAGACTCTGTCCAAGATAACTCCATCTTGATTGGCCATTAATTATAAACACCAAGATGGGCCAATGACAGATGGACCTGTTGCATTCCACAGCAGCAGATAATCATTGTTTACATTTTGTTGCTGAAACTTCTCAGCTTCAGCAGGAAAAATCCTAAGAAAGGATTTTCACAAAAAGATGTCTGCGACACATCTGCACTGAGAAGACCAGTGGTGTTAAAATTAGAAGATGTAAAAAACAAAACTCTCCCTCCTGTGTTTCCCTGCAGAGCAGCTTCCAGTTTAATCCATTTGTGGGCTCTCTCTACAGAACCCACATATACACAGGAGGTCTCCCTTGCTAATCCACGTGGGACATTGATTCCTTTGCTTCAGGCCCTTCCCAGGAGAACCCCTGCCCTCTCTGGAGCATTCTGCATTCCCAGCAAGGGATCAGTTCCCTGTTGCCATATTGGGCAATGCTTCCATTCCCTTTGAATACCACCTTATGTTGCAATGTGCCTCCCTGAATCATTGTGATTATTCACCCAGGAATGTGCAGAAGCACAAATGTAAAAATCTGTTCTATGTTCTGAACATGCGGGGTCACATTATCAGCAGCTCCATCTGGTTGGACTTGAGCTGAGAGAACTGCTTGACTTGCCCTTTAGAAGAGTTGCTTTCATGGGGATATTCAGTGTAAATAAAACTCACTTTTGGCTCTTTGTTAAGGCCTGTTTGGTGTTTTTGGCTCACATCTCCAGCAGGGCAGGTATTCATGCTCACACATGCATTTCTGCCAGCCCTGGTGTTCAAATGGCTCTCTGGTTGTCAACATGCATGAACATTACACGTGCAATCCACTCCTACATATGATTTCTCTCAATGGCATGCTAATTCAGTAATTCAGAACACTTCCAAAAGGTTTACTTTCCATTTACTTTTTGGTTTGCTTGAATGGGCTTGCAAATGGTTTTTTAAATTGTCCTTTTTATAACAATTAATGATCACAACTCATCTACCGAAAATAATTGAGTGATAGCAATTTAATAATTTTCAGTCTGGGAAATCCCATTGCCAATTAAGCTTCCTGTTTTCTTTCCTGTTATAAATCAGCAGAGTAAAGAGACTGAAGTAAGTGATGGCAAGTTCCCCAAACGAGTTGTTTTACTCATCTGTAATTTTATTACTAGCTAATATTTGCAAGTAATGTTCAGTAGGAAGCAGAAAAAGCTCTCAGTTCCAATTAATTTTCCAGAGTTCACAGTTGTTAAAAGTAATGGTTGATAAAAAATGACAAAAATATTTGTGTTTTTTTTTTCTATTACATCTGCAGAGTAACATTTTTCCTGTAAGTACCAGTTCTCATAGTTATCAGCATAGATTTTATTCAAAATAATACATTTTTAAGCACTAAGATTTCTTAGACATGGTCATCAGGTAAAACATTAAGCAAACAGCCATGTAACAGCTCAGCAAGGTCAAAACCACAAAATGTTTGTAAATACACAAAAAGGGACTTAAAACAGATTGGAAATCGTAACTTTAACAGTCTAACTATATTTCATGTATTCATATGAATGTTTCCATTTCAGCCTCTCAAGAATTGGACCAGAAGGAGAGGAAGGCAGTGGGGATAATTGAGCAATAAAATCACTTCCTCAGTCACAAGAGGCTTCTTGCAAAGCTGGACTTAGGATGAGAGAACACCTCAAAGACATCTGAGGACAAATATAAGGCAGTTAAAACTCAAATAATGCAAAAAAGGTGAAATGGAACAAGGATTACAAGTTGTATGACAAATTTATTATCCAGAGGTGTAAAGCCAAGCAAAACAAAACATTTTCTGTTATGTCACAAGACTGCCTCAGTAAAATCATAACAGCTCTGGTGTTACTGGGTTCACAAAAGGGATTAGCCAAATTCATGGGTCCATCAGAGCTATTAAATGAATTGGCTGAATACATCCTTCCAGATAAGGATGCTGGTCCCCATTTGTTTGGAAAACCTAAAAGGTTGTGCCATGGAAACAAATCCTTGTTTCCAACACCATTTTCCCCAGGCATCCATTATGAAACATGGGGGATTCTGAGTTAGATGGACTTTTGGTCTAACCCAACAGGACAGGGGAACACCTCAGTGTCTGCATCCTACACTGAGTCTACTCCTGAACACTCCAACTGTGTCCTTTCCCTAAGGAGAAGTTGATCAAAACTGACTTTGTCACTTTGAATTTTTAATACAGTTTCTTCTGCTGCTTTGCCTTGTTCATCAACATGGACATTTTGTTCATCAAAGATCTGTTCCAAATCCTTTTGATGGAGGTATTTCTCTAAAATAAGTAGATTCAATTCCTTTGTAGAGCTCTGTTATGAGACCAACAGAGTATTAAATTTCTTTCTTGGGATCTGATCTATTTCTTCCAAATCAACTTTTATGTTCTTGTAAGTAGAACATATGTGAGCAGAAACTAAATTCAAATTTTCTTGATAAGTGCAATTTAGAAGCTTTGCATGTTTTGTGGATGTTTCATCTTATGAAAATATTACAGTGATGCTGGGAAATAGAATTTTCTTTGCCTACAAAAATGCCGTGCATGTAACTAAAATATTCACAGCAAGAAAAATAAATATGCAGTATGTGTACACTTTCAAGATACATATTGTTTTATTACATGTGTTTACTCAAATCTAGTTCCTGAAAAGGGCTCAGTAAAAACAAAAGACAAATCATTCTCATAATAGTTTCTTTCAGAGAAGACACAAGATCATCATATGAATTTTACAATAGGAAGCAAATTACTTAATCAAGAGCTAAAAATACAGAAGTCCTGTGATATTTTAAGTGTAATAACTACAAACTTTTGGGCTTTTGACAATTTTGACCTGTTCCTCTCAAAATTCCCCAGGAACCACAGTGTAAGTGCTTCATGCTGTGATGAAGAATTCTTGGCACTCCACCTGAAGGACAGCAGTGCCTTCCTGTTTGCCTGCCCCAGTCAAAATGCTTCAAATCAGAAGCTGAACAAGGTGGATTTAACTGTGCTGCCATATTGAGGTGCAAGCTGCTGCATTGCCTCCTGAAGAAGAAAACTGATACACATGAGAGGCAACATGGAGCTACAGCCAGAGAGCTGCTCTTAATTCAGGTGGGATTTCATGTGCTTTCCACTGTCAAAGGAGACTAAAGCATAAAAAGAGAGAAAATCTGCATATCACAGATATTTTGTCATCACTAGTGGGGATCATGGTGGGAAAGCATTTTCCAGGGGCAGCAAACCAAGTTTTTTCTCTTAATCAGGTAATATAGAAGAGCCTGGGAATCTCAACCTTCCCTGCTGCCTTGTTTATTCTCCCTGTTCAAATGCAGCAGGGATTTTTTAAAATAAAAAACATTCACCCCATTTTAATATAAATTATGTATAGTATTTTCCAATATATTATTTAGTAAAGGCATTATTAGATATAGGAAAGCATTACATGCAGTTTCTCTGTCACAGTGCTGTAGTCATAACTCTGCTTTTCTCTTCAGGTTTTGCTGCTGATGAACTGACTGACCTTGAGTAAGCTGTGTAAGTTTACTGAGTCTCTGTATAAATACTAAACAAAGACCTGCTAGAGCCAAGAAAATTAGAGGCTGTGAGATGCGCACACGTTTTTTCTGTTACATTGTATTTATTTTTCAACTCCTCTGGATTCCACAGAATGCATCATCAGGAGGACTGCTGTTTTCCTGAAGCTTTGTCTAAGAAATTCAGTTTACCTAAAATCTCTTTAGACAGTTGTAAAGTCACAATTTCATGTAAAAGCACCATGCTGCATATTTTGGCAATTTCCTTTTGTCCAATATTGATAGTGAGGCCAGAAGAACAAATCAATACTTTATTTACAATGTACACTCAGAGTACATTAAAAAAAGGACAGATTGAACCAAAAGTATAATTCGCTGCATGTCCTTGTGCCATTTATGCTATAAATGCTTTAGGGTAGGGATTGTATCTTACTACTTCTAAAAACCATTTTCATGGGGCATCAAACTTGTTGGATGTCTCTTAGTGCTACTGTATGCAAATTAAAAAAAAGCTGGATTACGAAATTCAGGCTCACAAAAAAAGCCCAAACCAGTTCCACACTAAAAGTTCTTCAAGTTTGAGTTTGTTGGTTTTTTGTTGTTGGGTGTTTTTTTTTGTGTGTGTGTGTGTGTTTCTTTTTTTTTTTTTAAGAAGTAACTTCTGTTTATCTACAGGGAATAGCTCAAGCCCAACAGCAAAACTCACCCAGAAAAATGATGATAAGCTATCACATTTTTATATGAGAGGGAATGGATTTTTCAATCACTAACCTATAGGAAGGGTGAAATATCGTATTTGATTTCAACAGTTTGTAAGTGTGAGTAGCATTTAAAATAACTTCACATCTATATTATATATATCACCTAATAATTATTAAACACCTTTTAATTCATGTATATACATTGGTTACTATTGTTTCCTAACAGTTTTTGCTATAAAATTTCCAAAATATGTAATAGCTAAATTTTCCCAAAAGCTTTATTTCTCTTAGCAGGTGAATACTGAATAATCTGTAAGATGTGACATACACCTAGTTATCTTTAGGTTGGTACTGTGAGCTTAATTCTTAAATAGTAATCAACACTGACTACAGAATGCTAACATTGACTACTAAACCAAATGAAACAGAACCAGAATCTGATTTTGCAATTTCATCTAAGCCTATTTATTTAATTCAATACTTTTGATAGACTTTGCCTAGCATTTCCTTTTGCAGCTTGTTAGTCACTAACATATACATCTTGAAATTTTGCTTTAATTTAGCTTGCATGTCTACACAATATCACTTTTTTATGCTCTTAAAAGTGTGTTGATAGTGAAGCAAAAATTTAATAGTTGCCACTACTTTCAAGTCCTGTGAGATTTTGTATCACAGAGTGTAAAGATTATGGTAACCATGAAACTAAGATTCCACCACCTCACTGCATTTTAGGACATTTCTCAAGGGTCTTGCACACTTTGGTTTTGCTTCTTCCCCTTTTTTAGTTTTTTTTGACAGACTAGTTTCAAGCTCCATTTCCACTTCTCCATCTCTAGTTCTTCACTCCGTGCTCTCTTCCTCTGCCTTCTCTCTTCCTCCATATTTTAGTTTTTTGGGGGTATTTGTGGATGTTTTTGGTTTTTTTGGTTTTTTTTTTAACTCGCTTATCTTAAAGTTTTGGAAGAGGCTATATAAATGTCTGTGCCCAGAGCAGGGCTGCCCGGTGGGACACAGGATGGACACAGGATGGGAACGGGGATGGACATGGGGATGGGAACAGGATGGGAATGGGATGGGAATGGGCATGGACACGGGATGGACACGGGGATGGGAATGGGCATGGACATGGGATGGACATGGGGATGGGAACAGGATGGGAATGGGATGGGAATGGGGATGGACACGGGATGGACACGAGATGGACACGGGGATGGGAACGGGGATGGACACAGGATGGAGATGAGGATGGGAATGGGGATGGACACGGGATGGACACGGGGATGAGAACAGGATGGACATGGGGATGGGAACGGGATGGACACGGGGATAGAGATGAGGACAAGGAAGGGGGAAGCGATTTGGCCTGAGATGGAGATGGGGATGGGGGCGGTGAAGGGAACGCTGATAGGAGTGGGGCCGGTGATGGCAATGGGTACGGGGATGGGGATGCAGATGGGAATGGGGACAGGGATCAGAATGGGGACAGGGACAGAGATAGGGATGAGGACGGGCATAGGGATGGGTTTAGGGATGGTGATGGCGACAGTGATGGGGACAGGGATATGCATGGGGATGGAGACGGAGACGGAGATGGTGACTGTGGTGGGGACAGGGATGTGGACGGGGATGGTGATGATGATGGTGGGGACAGGGATGTAGATGATGATGGTGACGGTGGGACGGTGTTGGGGACAGGGATGTGGATGGTGACGGTGCTGGGGACAGGGACGTGGATGACGGCAGGGACGGGGATGCGGACAGGGCTGTCTGGGCCGCCCTTGCCGCTGCCGCTCTCCCCCGCCGCCCCTCCCGCACCGGGCGGGGGGCGGGTAGCAGGGCAGGGCTGTGGAGCTGCTGGCCGAGCGGGTCGATGGGGCCGGCCCGCGGGCGGGGAGGGCGGGGCGGTCGCTCGCGGGCTCGGGGATGGATTGCGGGTGTCCGGCGCGGGCGGGCGGTGCCGCCGCCGGACGGAGCGCGGTGGGCGCCGGGCCCGGCGCGGCCTCAGGTACCGGGAGCTGGGCCGGGACGGGAACCGGGCCGGAACGAGCGGGTTCCGCTGCTGCCGGGGGTGCCGCGGCCGAGAGGCCCCTCAGGGCTGAGCGGGGCCGGGCCCGGGAGGGAACTTTGTCCCTTCGTGCGGGCGGGGGGCCGGGGGTGTGCGAGTGCCCCGCGTCCCGCCGGCCCTCGGCCTCGGCCGCCCGTGACAGCGCTGTGCGGAACGCGCTCTCCGCTCCCCGGCCCGGGGGAGCTGCCCTGGGCGGGCTGGGGGTGTGGAGGGTTCCGCTGTCCCCCGAGCGAGCCCGTACCCGCGGCAGGGCGGGCAGAGCCCCCGGGGCAGTGACCGTGGCCCTGGGCTCGGCACCGCCTCGGCCGCCGTGCCCCGCTCCGAGCGCTCGCTCCAGGAAAGGCTCCCAGGCGCTGGAGCGTGTCCGGGGAAGGGCAGCGGAGCGGCTGAGGGTGTGGAGCACAGCTCCTGTAAGCGGTGTCAGAGGGAGCTGGGGAGTTTAGCCCGGGGTAAAGGAGGCTTTGAGGAGACCTTGTGGCTCTGCGCAGCTCCCTGACAGGAGCCGGGCGGGGGTCGAGCTCCCAGGCAGCAGTGACGGGACAAGAGCACACACACGGTGTTAAACTGCGCCAGGGGAGGGTCAGGTTGGATATTGGGAAGAATTTCTGTACAGAAGGTTGATTAAACAATGGAATGGGCTGCCCGGGGAGATGGTGGAGTTGCCATCCCTGGAGGTGTGTAAGGAAAGCCTTTGCCACGGTCTGGTTGGCAGGGTGGTGTTTGGTCATGGGTTGGATTCGATGATCTCAGAGCTCTTTTCCAACCGAATTAATTCAGTGATTCTGAGCTGGCACCGCTGTCCTGCCTGGCTGGGGCTGTGAGGGGCACATGCTTCTCCTGCATGGGCTGCAGCTCCCTTTCCTTTTCCCCTACAATTTCCAGTGTTCTACTTGTGAGTTTCTGGTCGCTCTTCCTCCCCCGAGGTCCCCAGGGCTTGAGCCATATATCTTTCCTCTTAGGCATTCACTTTTCTCTGAGTGCATTAAGAAGACTTACTCATTTCCTTCTCTTTGTTCCTGCTGCTTTTCCCCAAAGATATCTGTGGGCAGGAAGGAGCCCCCTGTTCACTCCAAGTGCAGTGATTTCGTGGATTATTTCTTCCTTGCCTGGAAGGCTCGGCTTCCAGCTGCCAGGGTGTCTCTCTGCAAGCTGCCCTGCTGGTTCTTATCAGGAATCTGTGTCTGTATATCCTGTGACAAAGCACGATATGTTTAGTCCTTGCACTAGACCAGATTAGATCTGCAGCATGTGAAATGGATGTCATTTG
The DNA here is from genome assembly GCF_028769735.1 of Zonotrichia leucophrys gambelii. Lineage (NCBI taxonomy): Eukaryota > Metazoa > Chordata > Aves > Passeriformes > Passerellidae > Zonotrichia > Zonotrichia leucophrys. The sequence continues at coordinate 7,649,258 of NC_088177.1, read as the reverse complement.
TAATCCTTAGCTGATGTTAAATGTGGAGCTGCTGGTGGCTGGGATTGCTCTGTACGTGATGAAGCTTAGAGAGGCCTTGGCAGCTTGACATGGAGGTTTTTCTCCTAATGTTGCTGGACAAGAATAACAAGGAGATCAGTGTGTGTTCTGCTTGTCAGACTTCACTCTGCTGACCTGAAACTGGGGTGTTTCCAACTCATTCAGTCAAACTTTAAAGATCACAGCCTTGCAGGGGGTGCTGCAGGAGTTACTGAGAGCTGAGTGCTTGGATAGGCAGGTAAGGACTCTGAGGTATAAAACAGATTAATATCCTGCACTACTAGTTCTGTATAGGAAAATTTGTTTGAAGCATTGTTTCATGAATTTTGACTAACTGCTGAAAGGAAGCTTTCATTTCATTCATGAAAACATTCAAACATTTTTGTTCTTTTTATTCCTCAAATAGCCATATCCAGCTGTGCCATGGCAGTTTGACAGCATGACTGTTACATACCAACAGATTCCTAAAACATACCTCTGATTAAGCTAAATTCTCTTATTTTAATAATAAAATTAATGTATTTTCTGTGCAGACTTTGAGTAACTTCCTATGCAGATGGGAGCAGTGATCTCTACTTGCAGAACTCAGTACTGGTATGGAAAACTTGGATGCTTTTTTAGATCTTTTGCTTTGCTGTATTTTAAGATCCTACAGGAAACTTTCTTTGAGTAAAGGTGACAGGGCTGCAGTGAATGTAATAGTCATGTTGCATAAGGCTCACTTTTCCATCTCTTCTGAATATTCTTGCCTTTGCTCTCACCTCATGGTACCTTTTGGAGGTTGAGTAGATGTCAGAATTATGTTAGATTAATGTTGCTTTAATGTAGGCTTACAGATTTTGACATATAAATGTAAATAATTTTACTTTCAGTTTTGGTTTTTTTTTTTTTTTTTTTTTTTTCTTGTTAAAGTGAAAGCAGTGTCTCTGTTTCTCTTATCTCAAGAACAATCCAATATGAAACAAGACATGATGACAGAACATGTTAAAAGGGGGAGGAGGTTGTATCCTAGAACTTGTATTGTTGGAGCAGCTGGTATAACTGGAAAAACTAAACCCATTTATTTTGCCTGCAAGCCTTATCTTGATATGTTGTCTTTCAAATTGTATATGAAATAATCTTGAGTAAATACAAGGAAGAATTTCCAGTTGACTTGCTTGCACCATGGCTTGTGACTGAGATGCTGTTCTATGTCTTTTGGCATTCTTGCTATGTTCTTTTTTTTTCTATTTTTTGGTGGTAGAGGGGAGAGACAAGCTGTGTGTTTTCCTCCTGGAACAGCCAGAACAGCAGTACTTCTGTTTTGCAATGATTTGGCAATTCTTTGGCCTATAATGTTCTCTTCCCTTATTGTCAGTGCAGTAAAAGTTTGAGGATTTCATGTGATTTTCTCTTCTTGGGTGGAGCTTGTAATGTGGAAATCATCTGCACAAAGAAACATTTGATGCTGTCCCAATAAGCTTGCACATGAAGTATCAATGGTGCAGTTTTATTTCCTGCCCTCAGAAGCTGTTTGTTGCATGTTCAGGAGAGTTGCACAGGCTGCTGGGCCTCTTGGCTTCAGTGCAGTCAGCTCTGTGAACATGCACTGTAGACTACACAGTGAAACTGCTTTTTATATCATTTTGATATCATAAATTGAAGTGGTGGCTCTTCTTACATGATCTAAAATCAAAGCACAGTGTCATGACAAGAACATTTTTAATGTTTGTTTTTCAGAAGATCTTCATGTGACTGGCTGAAAAATGGTTCTGCAAGATGACAGCACCAACTCTAAGACTGTTGGAATGGTAAATAAATTTTAAAAAGGAGACTTTACAAGGTCTCAGTGCTGTTTGCTGAAAATTGTAATGATATTAAGGAAAGTATTTTAAATGAATATTTCTTTAAATGTCAGATTAGAGCTGGTGTGTTTAAAGTTACACCATGTGGAAAGCATATTATTTCCTAATAATGGAAACAAAGGGCAAACATGCTTAAGTTTCTGCTCTATGAATAGAGTAGAAAATGATATTTATTTTTAAACCATAATTTTATTGCAGTGTCTGTCTTCTGGTGGCTTACATTTATCATAACTTTTTGCACTTGATAAATTAAATGTTCTGTGAGGGTAAAGCCCTACAATAATAATGCCAAGGTTGTGGCTTCAGTCCCTGGGACATTCATTTAAGAGTTGGACTTTGTGATCCTTGTGGGTCCCTTCCAACTCAAAATACTCTGTGATTTTGTGATTAATTGCCTTGCTGTGCAGGATCTACAGTGAGCATTGTCTTTGTGAAATAGAAGATGGATAATCACATACTTTTGTTTTAAAAAATGCATCTTCCAGTTTGTTGGGTCTTTTTAAGCAGTTGTGATCATTTGGTAAACTGTGGAAAAGGTTTGAACTTGCTGTGTGTAAATGTTGAGTTCAGTGGGGGCTTGTGGGGTCCCTGCTAATGAGTTACCTCTTAATCAAAAAGGTGAAAAGCACAAATTTAGCTGTTGCTCCCTGTTAACACTTTACAAACTCTCAGCCATGCTTGACAGGTGATCAAAAGCTAATTTTGGGTAAGCATTTAATTCTGCCCTTCCTGCCACTTCTGTTGGGGACACTAATTTGAGACTCCTTAGCATAGTGTGTGACTCCTGTTGACCCTAAAACAGAGCTTAGCAACATTTCACATTAATAATAATAGTAATATTAATAATAATAAAAATTCCAACACTTTCATGCAATTGAACTTATGGCTCTATTTTGTATAATGTGTCTTTTCCTATATAACAATGGATTTTATTGAATGAGCTTATAGGCTCTGAGTTTAAAAATGATAAATAAATTTTATGTAAGATGGTGTTTTGTTTTAGTGCAATAATAATGCTGTGTCCATTTAAGGAAGGAAAGATACTGGGCTTTCACAAGACATAACATGGAGGTGCTTTATCTTCCTAGATTATTTGAAGGCAAACAAGCCTGTATGTTCTTCCATTACCTTCTTAGTTCTAATGTTTAAATTCTTTGCTTAGGAATGTGCACTGGAGAAACAGTGCCTTTCTCTGCATAGCTTAGAAAATCAGAATTTAACATCATCAGGTTCTTGTTCCTGTGAACCTCCTATAGTCAATTAACAAGGAAGGGATTGTGTTCTTTGTAATATCAAAAGTAGGTAAGGATCCTGTTTTCTTGCAATTCAGGGCTGCCCTACTAACATTTTTTATATAGACCTGTTCTTAAGGTTCTAGATCTGTATGTCCCCAACACTTAGGGCTTGAGCTGCAGAAGAACTTGTAGAACTTGAAATTTTAGACAGTATTTTGCAAAGATAAATGCTTAATAAACCTGTGCACATGATGTTTCACACTTTGCTTTTTTTGGGTTTTTTGTAGGAGACTCTCTTCACTTTGACATGAAGTGTGAAGTTTGTTAGTCACCACTTTTGTTTCTTTTTTACAGTTATTGTGGAAGGTAATGTGAGAAAAGTCTTGTTCTTGTGTGTTCCTTTCTATCAGAGCATATTACCCTCAATGTACAGAAGCCAAACATAAAAGTGTGGAATTGAATTTCATAGCAAGTTATTGAGTACTGTTAATAAGTGGGACAATGTGTCTGTCTAAAACTTCTCAAAACAGTAGTTTCAATCTGGCTTTGCATTTTTGCATTTTGTGTGATGTTTTACAGGGTTTTAATTCTGTCTAAAACTTATTATTTAGGTTTCAGTAGGCTTTTGAATTTCTGCTGAATTTTACAGGCATTTTAGTATTGCTGCTTGGTAACTTTTTTAGTCAACTCTTAGCTTGAAGGTGATGGTGCTGCACTTCATAGTCACCTTTTCTTGTGAAGCTTTTTGCCTTGTTAGGGAAGGATTGAGCAAAGGCTATATTAGGCACACAGAAATGTTAAACAGCTACTTGGTAGTCAGATGAGAAGTAATAGCTGCTCTTACTGCAACATAAAAAAAAATTCCAACTTCCAAGGCATAATTATGGGCTCTTTATTTAGAATTTTAGCATCTACTTAGCAAAGTTACAGAAGAAAGGGTGTAAAATATGCATAGACTCTGAATAACTTTGTGTGTAACCTCTTATCTAAGAAGTGCTGATGTTCCATCATCCTTTACTTTGCTCCTGTTGAAGGATTTTAAAGGGATTTGTTCAAGCCTAAGGTAGACAAGCTGAGCACAAGATGAAACAGCTGCAGAATGTGAATGTTGTCTGTGCATGATCTCTGTTCACAGAGTGTGCTTTGAAGCAGCCTGTGGTGAGAGCAGCAGAGCTGGAGGTGTGAGGGAACATCTGATGTGGAGATGTCCAGTTGGTCACGCTGGGCCGTTCCCTCCTGGCTCCCCAGCTGCCTCTCCCCTCCTGCCTGCAGCACAGGGCTCATGCAAGGCTGCAGTGCTTTCTGTTTCCAGGATCATTTCCCACTGTCCATGAGTTGTGCTCTAGCCTGACAGGAATGAGATTTCTTCCTTCCAGCTTCTTTGAGCTCTTCTATTCTCAGTTTCCACATTAGCTGCATATTATGCAAACACACAAGCAATTTTTAGGTTATATATAACTTCATGTAATGGCTTGTAGGCTATTAGTCTAAAATGAATAAAGGCAAAGTTTGTAGAGTATAATATGTAGTGTTTGTTAAACCATTCCTAAAAACTGAAAAAACCTTTATAAGCTTTCAAGCTTGAAAACCTTTATGTTAGTTTCTTCAGGTTTAAGATAATACATTTATTTGCTCTCTCTTTGAGAACAAATAGTTTCTCCATTATTCTGTATCAAGTAGAAACTATAATTCCTTGCTGAGTCTTTCATAACTTTGCCTCTCTCTACTTACAGATTTCTGCTTTCTTTTGTCAGTCCCACCAGTTTATCAGAAAAGCAGAGTAATTATCCAGAACTGATGCCCACACATGGAATATATCGGCATAGATCTAGTGGTATAATTATACTTCAGGAACTCTGCCTGTTCATTTTCATTTTGAAAGAGACCCTTTGAGAAATGGAGGAAAAAAATGTCAAGATTTGAACATGGCAGAGACTGTATAGAATATGAGTCAATGCAAAAAACTATGCTGTGATCTCCAATGTGCTTGTGCATATCTGGGCACTTAAATCCTTAATCTGAGGCTGTTCTGGAAAAAAATAATATACCTTCCTCACTCACTGAGGACATTGTTGCACTGCCTCTTTCATAAATAATTTGTAAATAATGAAAAGAAAGCAAGTATTTGTATGTTGACACATGTGGAAGAAACAAAGCTCAGTTAAAATTTATCAAACCATATTAGCAAAGCAGCTGACCTCTATTTTCTGTGAAAGTTTGAAGCTGCTCTCTAAAGATGACTTAGATTGCAGTTCCTTAAGCAGTTCTCTCAGAGATGGTGTTTGAGTTTATGGCATGCTGTGCCATCTGTAGTTAATGAACTCTTCATAAATTGGTTCTTAAACTATATACATAAATAAGTGAATGTTAATGATAGAAATACCACATACATGTTTGGCTGATATTCCTTAGAGAGTTTGTAAAGGACTCTAGTACAAAAATGAGTCATCGGTCTTTGTCAATTGTATTTGAAGCTTTTTAGTAATATAATTGAAAGTTTTCCTAAACTAGGCCTTTAATAAATTTAGGGCAGCTGTAAAGCTATGTCACAAATCTGAATTCCTTTGCAGCAGCATTAATGAATTTTTGATAGATTTTCACTAGGATTGGTTCATGCCTGTATTTCATAAATTACCAAATAGCTATATATTTTTAATGCAATTACATGTGTAGTCTACTTTTTAAAGTTTACAATTAATTATTCTATTTTTTTCTTGAATTACCTCTTGTTGTAAGAGTTTATAATTTACTCAAATGTTTTCCTACGTCTTCTGAAATATTTGTTGAATGCCTCTAAGTTTAAACACGTTTCTGACATTTGTCACAACACATAAATCTAATTTATACTGTTTGCAAAACTTGTAGTGTAAATTGCAAATTATGTTTTACCTATTTTTTTTTTACTTCATTCCTAAAGCAGTTGATAAATTTTTGCAAAATTAAAATTTACTTTCTAATTGTCCCTAATATCTCTGAAAATTTCCTGCTGGATCTGTCGAAGATCTGCTTTTTAACAACACAGCTATATGTGTCCTTGCATATCAGATCCTGTTTATATGTATGAAACAGTTGCCCCCAGTGTTTATTTTTTTTTTTTGTGTGCCACTGTAACCTTCTGTGTGTTATTTCTGTCCCCTCTGCCCAGGTTCCAAATGGTGTGGGTTTTTATCATGAACCGGATGAGCTCCCAGAGCAGCTCATCTGCCCAGCGCAGGCGAATGGCTCTAGGAATTGTCATTCTCCTCCTGGTTGATGTCATCTGGGTGGCCTCTTCAGAACTCACTTCTGTGAGTACTGTTCCACACACTTTAAGGGGAAATTCATGAGAAAAATGCAGCAGAATCATAATTATCAAACTTGGTGTTTCACCAGCTTGAATCCACTAAAACTTACAGATAAGTTCAGCTCAGTGCCTGTTTCTTTTGAGACAGAAGGTGTTACTGATGACTTTAAAATTAAACAGCATAAACTCATCCCTGTGTACTGTAATCAGGGAGGTCATTTTGTTATTGCTATATTGATTAAAATAACGCCCATATAGTTCCCAAAAATTAGTAAATGAACTGTAACAACTGGCAGGTTGATTGATGTGCTGAATTGTAGTTCAGAACATCCAGAAATTCAGGATGAAAAGGCACAAGTCATGGAGTTAAGCCCTGTAATTTCATCTAGTTCATATATTAACCATATTGTGGTTCATATATTAACCATGTTGTGGTATTTATTTCATGTTATGTTTTAGGACTTAAACCAGAGCTTTAGCAATGGAAATTGAGTTCTTAATAAATTCCTAAATTAATTTTTCTGAATTCTCATTAAGTTATATTTTATATCAGTTTTGAAACTAAGCATATACAAATGTCTGTCCTTATCATTAATAAAATATTAATTAATATTTTATTAATGATAAGGATATTAATAAAAATTTTTTTGAATGAGCTGGTGGAGTCACTTTTGATACTGAAATGTTAATAGCCAAAGTAATCTTCTCTAATTTATGATTAATATATTATTGCTTATAAAAGTGGTCTTCAATTTAGAAAATATTTGTATGTAAATGTATTTTCAGTGCTATTTGAGTAGCATATAAATGTGTTGCTTGGTGAGATACAAGTAACAAGTAGTTTTCCTTCTGTGGAATTGTTTCTTACAAAAAGTCTCCTTTTTGTTGGCATTGGGTGTAGTTTGGGAGAGGGTTCCCCCAGAACAGGTAGGGCCACTTGATTCCTTTGGTTATCCATGCCAACACTCACAACTCTGGTGTTTTGGGAAGCAGGCTGTTCTGGACTGTATATTTACACTTGATCATTCATTTTGTGAACTCTTACCTAGTTGGTAATTTTGGATACTGCAATTATTTTCTTTCCACAGTATGTTTTTACAAGGTACAACAAACCCTTCTTCAGTACATTTGCAAAAACATCCATGTTTGTTCTGTACCTCCTGGGATTTATTGTTTGGAAGCCATGGAGGCAACAGTGCACTCGTGGGTTTCGTGGAAGGCATGCAGCTTTTGTAAGTATTACAGCTCTATAGATGTTGTGATATTTGTCTTAGCTTGTACAGAAAAAAACCCCTTAAAATAGAGACTAGAGAAGAGCAAAGGTTACATATTTGAGGTATAAGCTGAATCATGCCACAGGAAGGCATGGCAGCCATAACAGTTGTCATGTGGAAGGGTGAGAGGCAAGAAAAAGCAATGTGAGATGTGTCAGGAGTTGTAAGAAATGCTCTGCTGGGCCAGGCCATTGGTCCCTGCAGCCTGGATTTGTATCCTGGGCAATTGCAGAGGATAATTCCTCTTAACAAGAGCTTATGGAACTCCCTGCTGGCTCTTGGTTCCGTTTGACTCCCCCAACATCTGCAACCAGTGGAATCAGAACTTCATAGCTGATTTTTAGCACTGACTCTTTTTGTCTCTGGCACAACTATGAACTGTTTGCTGACTCTTTTGAGGGGTTTAAAGTTACATTTAGTAAGAGTGGTTGAATTACATGTTTGTTGTTGTTGTTAATATTATAGCTTTTATGCATGAGTGACCTTCTGATGCTCATTCCAGAGTTAGGCATTGTTTGTGCTAGAACCTAAAATTGTGCTATATGACAGAAGTAGTGGGTTTTTTTCCAAGAGATGCTGGGAAGAGCAGTTGTTCTGTTCCAGTGTTTCAAGATGCTGAACAGCAGCACTCAGGAAGCAGGAAGGCACTTGGCCTGATACTAATCTTACATAAAACCCAGAAAATGTGATCCAAGATCATGCTGTTAATCAACATGTCTTTATAGAAAATAGCTTGTGTGAAAGAAACTGAGTTAAGATTTTCTGGATACATTAGCCTTCAACTGATAGTGACAGTTGCAGGCATAACATTTAAAGTGTGATTTTTTTTTTTTTTTTAAGAAAAGACAAAGCACAAAGGACAACTGAAAAAATATTTTTAAAAAATTCTTGAGTTAAACACATGGAGCATTTAAAGTTGGCTGATATCTTGATACAATTTTTGCTAGATCAGCCTTTAATACCAAGTGTTTGTGTGTAATATGGCATGTGTTAGACTTGATGTTGTTCAGAATCTTCATAAGATAATTTGGGAATAAACAGAACTTAGTTTCTTTGCTGACAGTAATGAAATACAAACTGGAAAGCAATGACTAAGAGTGCCCAGTGTGTCACATGTTGTGTGTGGCACTCATGACACTGGAATCCCATTATTTTTCCTTTTCAAAAGAGCAGTGCAGACAGGACTGTAATGTGTTATTAGAAAATTTATTCCCCTTCAAGGGGTGTAGTTAAATATTCAACTCTGTAATTATTTCAAGTGCCTTTAAAGTGTCTTCTGTTTATTAGTCTGGACAACACATCCATTTATATGTTTTTATTTCAATGATTGCTTGGAGAAACACTCACACCTTACTTTTAAGTTCTCTTCCACATTAAAAGCTTTGTTTAATAATTTTGCCACCATCATGGTAGAACAGCAAGCTGCAGGTCAGGGAATATGGGTTTGGTGCAGAAAGGAGGAGGGAAAGGAACTTGGCCTCTATAAAATGAAGAAAGAATCATCTTGTTGTTAATAGATGCACAATCATTTAGTGGGCATTGTGTCCCTAAGACTGAATTTTGCAGGATTTCTGTATCTAAGAGCCTCATCCTGCATTCATACCTGGGTAGTTGAATTCACTGGGGTTCAAGAGATACAAGGAAGTACTGAAATTATTACTGAACTTGTAAGCCCTCTTGGTATTGGGGAGGAGGGCTGAGAGGAGAGAGGGAATTGTGGCAGAATGATGGAAAAAGTCATAAAAAACCTTACTCTTCAAAAGTTTTAGTTACTAATGACTTTGCCTTGGTAGCTTATTGCATGAAGATTTCTGTAATTAGTTTGCAGATGCTGAAGGTTATTTTGCTGCTTGTACAACAGATACCACTGTGAACAGTTCTCTGGTAAGTGCCTTAATTTATGAAGGTGAATGCTTTACAATAACATGGCACAGCTATCTTGACTTACTGTTTATAAAATATGGCAGTTTTAGCTGTAATAGGTTTTGTCAAAGGGGATTGGGAACTTAGATGCTTATATGTTACTAATAAGTGCTGCAAATAATGGTATTGCTTACTATAAGAAATATGGGTTCTCAGCTCAATAAAGCACTTAATTGAATGCTTCTGTAGTAGTTTGTCAAAGAAATATTATCTTCTACAGAAAAACCTTTACAGATTCAGCTCAGTACCATCTCTGTAATGGAGTGGAGGAAGCAATGGAGTATTGCAAATTACTGTATGGATATTTTATACAGAATTGCTTGAAGAGACATTTTTTTCAGATGTATTCTTCATTTAATTTTTTGGGGATTTTAAACCTTATCTCTGTTTAAGAATAAAATCTTTGCCTTCTCAATTCATTAAGATCATGTGACTCTAGAAAATTGGGCAATTTTGCATTAATTTAAACATCCACCAAAATTTTTATTCTAAGCAAGCCTAATGAAAATCCAACTACCAGATCTTTTTAATGACTTTACTTTTACAGTTTATCAATTTAATCTAAACAAGTAGCTTAAAACTTGTCTTGTAAGCAAAAGTTTTAATTGCTTGAAATACTTCTAAGTGCCTTATGTATTGTAAATATTTCCCAAAGTTTTTTCATGTTTAGGGTACAAAATAAGGGTCTTTAGGGTCATAGGAAGAAAATAAGTACTTGAGTTTTTCTACATACAATCTGTATTTCATGTTTCTAGTTTATAATTTGGACAGAAGCTATAGCTAATGAAATATCTGTAATATTGATGACTTATTTTGTAATTTTAATCAGTAGGCTGGCCATAAGTTTTGTGTTCATGAGGATACACACAAAAGAGCACAGTTCTCTTTTAGTACTGTGTTTTACCAATGTGTGTAACATACAGTATATTGTATACATGAATTTTGACAAGTCTGTCCACTGTGTGCAAACCTGTTTTAAGTCTGATTCTCCTGCTATTAACTTAAGTTTTACTTTATTTAGTTTTCTAATTTGCTAAATAAATTCTGGTAATAATTGAAATATCCTGCTTAACTGTATTTTTACTTGTACTGATTCATTGCAGAGTGAACCTTTATATGTTCCTGTAAAGTTTCATGATTTGCCAACTGAAAAAAATGGCAGTAATAGTAGTGATGCAGAGAAAAGTGAGTAAATACTTTGTTAGTTCTTTGGTGAAGGAGTTACTTTTCTCTTTGTTTAGTATAACTGCTCTCATGTTGCAGGATGTGCTTTCCCTTTCTCCCCTCCATTTTTTTCCCTTTTTTCTCCTTTCTGCAATCTCTTATTGCATGAATTGCAGTTTCATATATTTACTTTCAGGTAGAGAAAACATAGGCCTGTCGTTCAGTTTACCTTTCTTGGTCACTACAGATGCAGCCTATGTTTATCTCAAGGGACCAACTGGGTTCAGTACTTGTGATTCTTTCCTTCTGGGCTTGTAAGACCAGCAGCAGTGAGTCAGCCTCTGGAAAAACAAGCTATTGTCCTTTTTAGAGCAGGAGCAAAGCAGTCAAAGTAAGAATTTTAACAGTCTATGTGCATTCTGGTTTTATTTAAGCCTCACTATCTTGTGGTAGTACCTGAAACAGGCCCAACTGTCCCAGACACTTGTGGGAAGGTTGGCTTCAGAGCATCCAGTCAGCCAGTCCTCAGCAAAAGAGTTCCTGCTTATCAAAGGGAAGCTCTCTTAATTTCTCCATGGCACACTTTGGTAGGCTCTGCTTCCTGTGGCAACATGCGCCAATCACTTCAGAGTTGTTCCAGCTGCAGCTTTCCCTTTACTTTTTTTAGGAAATTAGGGTTATTTCACATTCATTTAAGCTAATATTTGCCTGTAGTGTTTAGTGTAATGTTTTCTTTATGGAGGAAGCTAGTGGTAGTAAAATAAGCTTCTAAATAAAACCTGACCCTAGTCTGCAAGATTAGTTAGAGAGTAGATTTCAAAAGGGCAAAGTGACTTTATGGTCCCTGCTAAGCTTTGAGGGCTGTTGGACTTTAATCTTGTAAATGAAACATTGTCCTTGCAGTTAGGTATAATTGTGTGCAGGTGTTGGCTGTTTGGCTCTTACACAGTTAAAGAAAATCATATATATATATATATATATATAATGTTTTTTAAGATGGAATAATTCCTGTCTAAAAATCAGTTGTTACCTTTTGTTGATATTTTTGACAGGGAGCAGGGGTGGTGCTTTTCAGTGAGGTTTTTGTGGGTGGACAGCTTACTGATTGAAAACAGTAATTAATTGTGCTTTGTCTTATTAGTGGCCTCCTGAATAGCAAAATATTAGTTCACTAAATCATGATGGCATGTCTTCTAATTGAATAAGAACCCGTTATTTCTGCAGTATTTTAATCAATGATGTGTTACAGTATCATCACTTTATTTGCAGATTGTGTTGGCTCAAAAAGTTTAATAATAATATGAATATTTTTCTTTTTTTTAAATTTTTTTCTGTTTTGTCTGCCTCTCAAGCCCCCAAGAAGCCTCGTGTGAGGTTCAGCAACATCATGGAGATCCGGCAGCTGCCATCGAGCCATGCCTTGGAGGCAAAGCTGTCCCGCATGTCCTACCCAACAGTGAAGGAGCAGGAATCCATCCTAAAAACTGTGGGAAAGCTCACTGCAAGCCAAGTAGCAAAAATCAGCTTTTTCTTTTGCTTCGTGGTATGTGCCCCATTCTTTCAGAAGACTTAAGTAAAGATGCATTTAAAACTTGTAAACTTAAAACTATAATAATAGTGAGTGAGTATTGCGATGACTTGTATTCTTTAAACCTTATTTTATAAATGTGCTATAAGAAGTAAAATTTTCCTTATGCAAGCTTTAATTATGGATCTGCTGGTAGTTTGCAAGATTAGAGAGTGGATTTCAGCTGTTGCTGCATCCTGCCTCAGTTCTGGGGGGAGAGAGAGAATCCAGGCAGGATTTTTGAGACAGAAAAACGTAGAGGGCAGATCAGTGATGCCTTGTCTAGAAGCACCTTCGCTGCTACTGCCAAATGGATTCTATGTAGTGTGGACTCATCATGGCTTTTCCTCAGGAAGTAGAGCTATTTAAGCATTATTGTTATTATTATTATCATCATCAACAATAATAATTCCACTGATGCATGTACCAGAAAATTGTGGTGTAATTTTTTAATTTTTTCTGGGGTAGTATCCTCATGAACACAAAACAAATCCTGTTTATTCTGTTAATGGATGCTTCTGGCATGTACATGTATTTCTTCTTGGACTTTATGAATGTTTCTGCATAAGACTAGAGAGTGGTTACTTCCTTTAGAATATATCTGAGATCTTACTAGTGAGATCTCAATCAAGAAGTGAGAAAACATTTGCCATTTTATTCCTTTATGGAGGAATTAAGAAATATTTTTTAGGTATTGAACGTAAGAGATGCTTGTTTTTAACAGTGGAGATGTGTGCTGGTTTTAAGTACTCTGGAAGAACTTCATTAGGCTGACTAGTGTCACATGCATTACTGAAATTTCTTTGCAGCCCTTGTGCAGTTATCATCTTGAAGCACTCCAAAACAAGTTAAAAGTACCTTTAGTTACTTCAGACTAGCTATTATAATGTCATTTTAATTCTTTTTAAGTTCTGAAGTATGGTATTTTGTTATTAAACATGTACTTGAATGTGGTTGGTTTGAGCCAGTTCTAAGTTTGCTGCTGTCTTTTAATGTGCCTTCCACTTTAACAAAAGTTAGAAGTCTCTTTAAGCTAAAAATCTCGTTCTGATTTTATTTTTTAAATAAAAAATAAAGTGGAGTGGTTTTTTTTAAAGTAGGATTTTATTGCACCGAGAAACTTAAACTCTGTTGCTGCTACCCATATAATAAGAAGATTATTTTTCTTTTTCCCCAGTGGTTCTTGGCAAATTTCTCATACCAAGAAGCTCTGTCAGATACCCAGGTTGCCATAGTTAATATCTTGTCATCAACCTCTGGTAAGTTTTATTTACACCACCAGATGTGCACTACAACACTGTTTACAACATAGAACTCTCATTCCCATGGGTTGGTGTAACATTTTCACCTGTGGATTTGACCTAAAGGCATTGAATATGTGTGTTTAGAAAATTCATTTTGTATTTGCAGAGGTTTTTTAGAGTACCTTCATATTTCCCCTGCTTTTTGTGTGTGTACTTCTGCAGCTACCTCTGTATATTAAAGAAATGTATTTGGAGTATAATAGCTTTGAAGCTGTGTAGTTTTCTGAGCAAACTACTGGCAAAACTTGGTTGTATAAACTCCTCTGAATTTCTCTTGCAGGGCTTTTTACATTAATTTTAGCTGCAGTCTTTCCCAGCAACAGTGGAGATCGGTTTACCCTGTCCAAATTATTGGCTGTTATTTTAAGGTAAGATAATGGGAGGGAACATTGGGTCCAAAACTCCCTGGTACAGTGAGAGAACAACTGTACCTGTGCTATCTGTGACAATAAATGATACCCATCACTTTTTAAAAATTCTTGTTTCATAGATGAATTGAGCAACTGAATTAAGGATTCTTAAATGCTTCATATCATGAACCATTTCCAAATCTCATTCTCCTGTAGGAAATTAGAGTAATTTCTATTGGAAATAGATGAACTTATTTTCTTGTTGTTTATTTGTGGTTTGTTTTATTTATGTGTAAGGGTAAAAAAGTTTGACACTCAGTGTTGTCAGCCTGTTTCATTAAATGCCTGGTGCATTGTTTTGGGTATTTAAAGGTGGGGTTGGTTGGTTTTAACTTGGGATCATGCCTTAGCAGCTGAGACCTTTTGACATACCAGAAGTGGGTTTTGGTTAACTAAAAATGCCTAAAGATAGAACTGTATATTAGTTTTTCTCTTTCTTGTATCTGTTTTTGTAAAGAAATTTTTGAGTTCAAGCAACATTTTGCATTTCTTCTTTTTTTTGCTAGCATTGGTGGTGTGGTACTTGTTAACCTTTCTGGATCTGAAAAATCTGCTGGAAAAGATACAATAGGTATTTACTTTTGGGTTTTAATCCTGGAATATGCAGTGGTCAGTATCATCTTCTGACAGTACTAAGTAGTCATATAGCAAGCTCTAGATCTCTAATTCATGTAACATTTCACAATCTGGCTTTTTAGTTTGAAGTTCTAAAACTTACATTTATGATAATTTTTCACTCTATGTATATATTGGGAAAGTTTTTATATTTTAGAGCTTTCTCCATTTTCCCATGTTTTTCATTTAGTAATGGATTCTAATCAACAGAAGTTTAGGAGAGTTGATCCTACTGTGCATAGCATGTTTGGCATATCTCAAGGGAGTATTTTTTCCATTTTTCCAGGTTCCATTTGGTCTCTTGTAGGAGCAATGCTCTATGCTGTCTACATAGTCATGATAAAAAGGAAAGTGGATAGAGAAGATAAACTTGACATACCAATGTTCTTTGGTAAGACTAAAAGTAACTGTTGAAAGCTTTAATTCAATGTGTGATTAAATTATATGCTTTCAGGCACTGAACTGTGTCTGAGTGGTAAAGAGGCTTAGAAAAGCCAAGGAAGTAGAGAAAGCCTCTTATTCCCATGGTTATGAGTCCTTTAGAGGCTGGCTGTGTGAATTGTTTCTTATTTAGGGCCTTAACAAGGAGAGGAACTTCCTGTAGGTATGCAGACAGCCCCACTGACTTAATGAGATTTCTTCATTTTTATTTTCTTTTCAATTTCAAACCTGTAAATATCTGATGCAAATTTAGTTTGTGAATTTCAGGTTGAGTTTCTTACATTTGTTTCCTTTGAAACATTTCAAATATTGCTTCATGGCTGCTTTTCTATAGACATATTGTCAATGTAGCTGATTTTAGCTGAGATTTTGGTTATGTTGAAGAAAATTTATTATGATTTACTTAATACTGTTTTTATATCCAGGTTTTGTAGGACTGTTTAATCTGTTGCTGCTGTGGCCAGGGTTCTTCCTGCTTCACTATACTGGGTTTGAAGCATTTGAGTTTCCCAATAAACTGATATGGATGTGCATTGTCATAAATGGCCTTATTGGAACAGTTTTGTCAGAGTTCCTCTGGCTGTGGTATGTACTCCATACATTGAATATATTTCACATGAATTATCTTTCTTATGTTGAGATGTAAAATTGCCTAGGTTGGGCTTTGTGCCCTTTTCTTTTTCCTGTTTTTCCTGTCCACGTGTGCAGTTTCACCATTGTGTCACAATGTCCTGTTAAGACAACAGCTAACTTTAAAGAGTAGCTGATGTGTGCTTGTAGTAATTGAAATGCTGTGTGCTTAGCTTAGTCCAGAATTAACATTTGAGACAAAGAGACTTTGTGCTACAGAGTTGCAGTAGCAGAAGTAGAGTGTGAATTCTGTTGTAACAGTTCTGTGGCAAAACTGCAACAAAAGATCAAGATGGAGTAGATGGAGTTCCACAAAAACATTTTGGTTTTTTTAGTGGGTGTGGATTTTTGTTTGTTTTTTCAAGTTTAAAGTTATGTATGAATTTTAATGACTTTTTGTTTCTTGGCAAACCTTTACACCAGTCCTAGTTAAAAATGCAGTGTAGCCTATGTTCCTTTGCAATTGAACTGGTTTGTTGGTAGAATATTTTTGTGATGTTAATGCCATCCTGGAAGATTAAACTGCAGCTCAGTATCAGTGTCAGGTTAAGTGTAATTTTAATGTAGGCAAAATAACACACATTACCTTGAACATTGTCTCTCCAAAATCAAGTACTAGCATAGGGTAAAGTACATGGGTGTGCACAGACTTTTTGCATACATGATATTTGTTTAATTACTCAGAATGATATTCCAGTCAATTTAAGAGCTAGTTTTACTTCCAGTTCCTTTTCCCTAGAGTTTTGGACTGGGACTAATTACAGAGTTTGTGCTGGTATCATTCTTTACCAGTCCAGTGTGCCACTAGTATAATCTTCTTTAAATTTTTAGAAGTAAATATTATAATTTAACCTACTTGTTTACTCCACCCAAGCACATATTACCAACTACATAATGTAGGGATAGATATGACTGTTAGTTGTTTTTTTTTAACCTGCTGATAAATTATTGCCTTCTGTACCATTCATGCATTTACAGTTTTCTGTTGGTTGTAATTCAGAAGCAGTCTCTTATGCTCTAGAGAATCAGGGTATGGAATCAAAATGCAGATTTTTCTAGATGAAGTTAGTACATCTGAAATAGGGAAATTTCCATCATCTCAAAAGATTGGTATGGGAATTAAACCTCAGCCCAGAAGACATCCATTGCCTAGTTAAGAATTCTGTGCATTTTCACAGATTTATGATGGAGTGTGATGGTGTGAGTTAATTTTTGATTATTAAACAGTAACTAACAGTTCATCAAATGTTTTCCTCTTTGATGTATTACTTTGGTTGTCTTTTAACTTTTAAGATCTCATTATTATAATTATTATTTATTGTCATTAAATTGTACAATTGTTATGATTTTATTGTCTTTTAGGGGCTGCTTTCTTACCTCATCCCTGATAGGCACACTTGCCCTAAGCCTTACAATACCTCTGTCCATAATAGCTGACATGTGCATGCAAAAGGTGAGATACTACTGAATTTTGATCATTGTTTACAGAATTTCCTCTAATTAAATTAATTTAGGCTTGTACTTGTTTATTTGGTACAAGAAAATAGTTGAGTTTTGCATTTGGAATGTTTCCAGCCAAAAGGAGGCTTTGCTGTTCAGTGTTTTTGCAAGCAAAGTGTAAATTGTAATGAGTACCTTTACACTTCTGAAGCTTTGTGCATGTAAAAATGAAGTAAAAAACCCCAAACACAACTTGTATTTTGCTTTTACTTCATGTCAGTGTGGATTTTGGAAAATAAGTCAGAAAAATAAAAGGATAAATATAAGAAAAGTCAAAAAGAGTCAGACCCTGAATAAATGCTTCTGTAATGAACATGTGATGGGCAGTATATTTTGTGTTAGTCTTACCTGCATATTCCAGCATGGAAATAGAGCAAACCCTGCAGTGGTTCCAACAATAACAGAACATTTGTTGGTAAGACAGTTGTGTTTGTGTTGCTCTTAAAGCATCCACAATGCACACTTGAGATATAAAATGTTATGGGATGGTAAATAACTTGTGATAACTGTAAAAGAAACAAGGAATAAAACATCTGTAGGCTCCTCCCCCCAAATTCTCTTTCATGAGGTCAGTACATGTGAGCTAATGCTGGCAGTAAAAAATAAGAATTTTATATGTGGGTTTGTGTGTCAGTACACATTTTAGATATACACAGATGTGTGTATATGCAAATACATTGGTAGAGGTGTATATTATAGTTACATATTTCAATTTATGAAAATTTTAGGTTGTCTTATGAAGTAATTCATCTAAACTTTCTTCTGGCATGAACTGAAAAATGGACTATACTTTTCTAATTCCCAGTAAACAGCCTAATCTCTAGACTGTTTATTCTGAATAAACACAGAGTCCAGATCTTGTAAAATTAATTTATTCTTCATGTACTAATGCAACATGGAGGCATTTCAAATAGCAGAAACATCTCCCAAGCTCTGTTGGACGACTTTCAGCTGACATTGGTTAAAAAAGGGCAAATTACCTTTTTAACTCATGTTGTGGGAAGTAAATCCTTTCTGTCTTACATTTTAGAAAATAAATTACCAGTATTAGAAGTACAAGTGAGGGACCCTGATTAAAGGCAAAGTGCTGCAGACTTTGAGGGTTTTTGGACAGGTGTATTTGTGCAAGTCTGTCATACAGACATCAGAATCTCCTAAGCCAAGCCCTGTGCCTGCTGAAGTCTCAGGTGTCCACATCTCAGATAACCTGACAGAAATTTTAGCTGCCCTGCCTCTGGCCAGCCTTGTTTTTACTTAAAAGAACCCTGCACAAGAATGCCACTGGCATGGCTAATAATCCTGGAATCCTAGAAGGTGCTGAGCTGGAAGGGGACCCATCAGGATCACCCAGTCCAGCTCCTGGCCCTGCCCAGGACACCTCAAGAATCACAGCATATAGTGTAAAGATGAAAATATCAATACATGCAGCCTTCATATGAATGTCAAATGGCATGGTAATTATACAATATTCATAATTACTAACTTTCTGGGTATCTATTTTTCTGTAATTTTCTAAACATAAATCTGAATCTTAGGAAATTACAACCGGGTTTCTAATGACTGATTCCTTTTGGCAATTTACATGTTCTGGATTTCTTTAGAAATCAGTTGGGAAACACAGGGCTTAACAATTGCAGCTGATGAGGTCTTTGAGGAGGATCATCAGTGCCAGGTGCCAAAGCTGAATCTGTTCTCTCCAAAGTCTTCATTTTTGGATCTTCTCTCCACACGGGGGGGCTGTGCCCTTGGTTCCTGGCTGTGTCATCCTGAGAGGCAGGTCCCAGGCTCTTCTGTCCTTGTGCCCTTGGTTTGGAGTTATAGAGCCATGGAATGCTTTGGGTTGCAGTGGGCTTTATAGATCATTGCTTTCCAGTCCATGGAAGGTCTAGGAGACTTTCTCCTCAGCACCAGAAACACAACTAAAAACCTAAACCTGAGACTATTTGGAAATAACAGTCTTCATTCAGCTCCCAGTGCAAACACAGTGTTCTGTTGTTAAGAATGGATCAGTGGGAACAGGTTATGCAGTTCTCAGAAGAAGCAATAACTATGTGCAATTACCATTAGTAATTGTACAAAATAACTCACACTGTTGAAAATAACTCAAACTGCATCTCAAACTTACAATAATAATCATTGCAAATATACAGCATGTCAATTCTTTTTTGAGCTATCTAGTGAATTATGTTTGTGTTTCAATTCCAGGTGCAGTTTTCCTGGTTATTTTTTGCAGGAGCAGTACCTGTATTTTTTTCATTTTTCATTGCAACTCTCTTGTGTCACTATAACAACTGGGATCCAGTGATGGTGGGGATCAGAAGAATTTTTGCCTTTATTTGTAGAAAACATCGAATTCAGAGGTAGGGCAGTCACAAACTATAATCCTGTCTCTTTAGCCTTTCCCATATCCTATAATCCTATAGTATTTTATAAGCCACAATACTCATGCTCTGTTTATTTTTCCCTGATTTTATATACTATTTATAATACTAATTTCTTAATAGCAGTAGTTGCCAATCCATTCATACAATTAACCTGTGTAATGCTCAGAAAATGGAAAGATGTGAAGTCTGCTTACCTTTTAAAAGAAGTTTCCTAGTGGTTGTCACAATTTTTCCCTTAATGCATCTGTATTAATTTCTATACCCAGCACGTGCAGTGAAAATTGTGCAAACTTGAGTACATTTGATAAATTTAAGGAGTCTTTGCATGGATTTAATGGCTAAAGTTCAAACATCTGCATACTTGGTGCCTATGTTGGCTTCATAAAAACCAATTTAATATTACTGTATGACTTGAAATAAATGTGGTTTTTTTTAGAATGCCAGAAGAAAGTGAGCAGTGTGAAAGCCTCATCCCTATGCATAGTGTTTCACAGGATGGAGATGGCTGCTGTTCATAGACAAAAGGTAAACCTTTAATAAACCTCAAACAATGCACAGAAAGGTGAGGATTGGTTTTCATGGTGGCATTTCTGTTATGCAAGGACACATTTTTAAAGAGCATGCAGTCAGTGTTGTTCTGGATTGATGGACAGAGTGTTCAAGTGTATCTTCAAAGTTACTATTACTGCTTGTTGCCAAGCATTATTCTCACAGTTCTTGGTCAATGGTTTTGAAATTTAGTTTTTTACTAAGGAGTATTACAAAGTTCATCCAAAACTGGATGTGAGTTAATACACCAGAAGAGCCATACAACTTCTTGGCATGGGTGATGTGTTTGGAAGACATCTGAAGTAATTAATTCACTCTTTAGTGCTGTTGGGGTCTCTGGGCTGCTGCAGCCCATGAAAAGCACCAACCATTTAGGGAAGTTTAAAGAACACCAGACTTTATCATTACAGGTCCACAAAGTGGAAAGGAGCCCTTGTGTTTGGGGATGACAAGAATTAAGTTGGAAAATTCCATTAAATATTATACTAAATATTTCTCATGATAAGCATAGGAGAAGTAGACTAGAATAGCTAAAGAGTTTGCAGAATATCCCACTTTTAAGAGGAGGTTGCACAAATCTCTAAAAGGAACATACATGATTTGTCAGTACTGGTTTGGAGCATTAAAGCATTAAAGTTTGGAGCTCTCCTAGCCCTGTGCTTCAGGGTTTTCAATAATGCATGCAGAATTACACGAGAAGTATATTTTTATTTTCCAACATTGCTTAAATCTAATAATGAAATTAAAAATACTCTAAGCAAAACAGTAATTGGGATGTCTTAAGACATGGAGTTATTTCCTTTGTTAGTAAGATGGAAACAAATATTTACGGTAATTTCTCTTTTGTAATCCTGAGTTATGTACCCCTGATAATTTTTTTCTTCTTCTTCTTAGTTTAAAAATGGAATGATGCTCAGCGAAGAGACAATCTTCTGGAAAAGTCCCTAAGGAATCATGTTTCAGTGCCTATTCTGAATTTGTAGTAAAAATAGAAGTTTCAGTTCTTTTGAAACTCTAAACTTTTTCTCTTTCTTGCTTTCATCTGATTTTATAAATGAACAGATCTACTACATGCCTGTCACCGTGGGAGTCTTAGTCCATCTGAGCAACCAACCTGCCTTATAACACTTGAGCTGGTGACATTACTTGACAAAATCAAGAAAGCAAATGCTGTTAAGTGATTTCTTTCTTTTTTTAAGTCACAATTTTGTTAAATGCTGGACAATATTATTTTTAAAAGATACTTTAAAGTGAGTTATGTAAATAAGTTTGCAGGTCATCAAGTCTTACAGGCTTTCAGATGAAAAGCTAAATAGATATGTTACCTGTAGTAGGTACAAATTAAATTTTTTATGTTGTATAAACTATTTGCATATTAATAGATGAAAATAGAAAAATAATTTATTAAGTGCATTCCTATAATTCCTGAGGCAGGGTCTTTGTACGATCCTGGAACACTACATATACAATGTCTTAGGCCATTTTGTGTAGCCTTGTCATGGCAATGGGTGCTGATGTTTAAAAATCAAAAAAACTGCCCAACAATCAGGAATGCTTAAAATTTTAGTGAATAGTTAAATATTTCTAATTAAAATACATTTGAGTATACATTCTTATACATGGTTTAAAACAGACTGGTTCTGTAACCCATTCTCAGTCTCAGTTGTCTCTCAGACTTGGAAATTTTCAGGTGTAGCTGCCACATTGTGAAAGACATCAAATTAATTGTGAAAGTTTTCAATCAGTGGGTTGGCACTACACTAATCTGGTAAGCAATATGAAGAGGAAAGGTGTTTGCATTGATTTCTCTTGCCCCCCAGCTGTATTAATAAATTTATTCTAAAACTGATAATTATCTTCCTTCCGCTGCAGTGTTTAATCCTTTTGAATCCAGAGAAGCTATTATAATTATATTCAGGAATATTTGAAATTAATCAATGCTGGTTTTCAGCTCCTGGCCTATAAGACACTTAGATCAAAGTTAATTTTGGCTTTTGATGGATTTGAGGTTTTTTATAATGAATGTGAGATGGATTTTTTAGCCAGGAGTATTTTCTTCCACATAACAAGGTTATTAATAATGTAAGGTATTTCTACTGTCCATCCACACAAATGCAGGAGGATGACATAGCAGAAATGCCTTTTTGTGTTTTGGCACTCAGTAATGATCCTTCCAAAAGCAATTTTGGTGTTTTGGTAATTAAAACTATTATTTAAGAGGTAATGCAGGAAAGCAACATGCTTAAGTTCTACATTTATAGAAGAATTCAAGCCAGCAGCTGGAATTTAATATAAGAAATGTGTGTAGAGTAGGAAGACAAAATGAACCTGGGGCTATTCTGTTCAAGTATTTAACCTTCATCAAGTTTTTCCTTCTTGTTTTTATTACTGGATTGCACTACAAACTTTGGTAATCTGAGGCATGTCTTTAAGATGAGATAGTAAGTCCTTCCTCAACCCTAAATAAGAATTAAAAAATCCTCAAAACCAACCACAACAAAATCACAAACCCAAAAGAGACAAGAAAGTCAATTAAATTTCACAGTTCAATTTCCAAACCCCACAAGTAGAGGGGTCACAAATGCAGTATGTTGAACTAATTTTATTTTGGTAGAATTTTCAGGCATTTTTTGATCAGTGGAGTTTCCTTAGGTTTTGGATTTGTCCTTTAAAATTATGACAAATTTAGAGGATGTTTGCTTTAATATTTTTTCAAAAGTATTGTTAGTGCCCACTCACCATAAAAAAAGTCTCTTTTCAGTTAATGAAATGTTTCAATGAGATGCTGCAGAATATTTGATACCAGGCATTAACTCCAAATTTGAATCAGCTGGGACTTGTGGCATCTGTGCATTAAGCCTGGGAAAACCAAGTTTGCTTTCAGATGGGCAATGACAGTATTTGTAGCAAAATTTTCTGTGGCTGTTTGTTTTTTGCAATTGGTCATGCAAACAGGATTGGATCTGTAATGTCAAATACACAGTTGCTATTTATATTTGCCCTTATGTTCATGGCTTAAACTCCAAGATCATCATAGCCTTCCATGTATATGACTGTTAATTTTCATTATTCATTAGTTTGAGAGGTTAAGAAAAGAAGTACTAAAAAAATATTTTTCTGTCTCTGACCCCAGGAATGATGAAGAACATTCAGTACATTCAAGTCAGGGCTTTCCAAATGTTTTTCACAAAAATGTGTTATTTTTTTTTTAATAAGATATAAAATATTTTTATCTTCTGGCACTAGGTAGCTTAAGCTGTGTTTTTGCATTAAATTACAATTCTTTAAATAGTAGGAACAAAACAAACTGTCCTTGCTGAGAGGATTTTTAAAGTGGTGCCCCTGTAGTTACAGGAAATGTGTTACACTTTTAATTACAGAAGCTATGATATACAACATTGTTCCTGCATTTAATAGAATGTGATGGAGTTTTTTCTACAAAACCTTGTGATTTTTAGTACAATGATATTTTATAAATATAAATGTCTGATTTGAAATGTAAATTGCATAGCTCTCTAATGGATGCTTGGTAAATGCACAAGAGATTTAGCTTTGATTCTCAGGTACCTCTGATGCAATGGAGACGTGCTGGGTTTTTCTTCCCTGTGGCACAACTGGAATGTGAAGGAGCTCTCTCATGAATACTTTACCCCTGTGTGGTAGGGTATATTGTCATTGCTCTTATTGTTTCAATTTGGGAATGGCTTCATTCTGACTTACTTCTTCTAGGAACCACATATGCTTTAGGAAAATAATGTTGAGCATTTCTCTGATTGCCACCCGCTGTTTAAGGAACAGGGATTTCCCAGGCCTGCAAAATGGGGGATGAATACTATGTGTTGCTCTGTCAAACAGTTGAACTCATTCCTGTAATCCTTTGAGACAAGCAACAATTTCTTCTGTGTGTGCAATTGAGGTTTTGGGGCTGTTTGGTTTTTATATATGAAGGAAATGATGATAATTTGCCAAAAACAACAGAGCATGCCTTTGCTTTTAGGGTTTTGGTGAGGCTTGCCTAGTTTGATAAGGCAGAAAAGGATTTCAGTTTTTCTGGCCACGTTGTTTTGTGTTTCAGTCATACTGAAAATGTGTTCCCTACAAGAGGCTGCTGCAGATGTGGTGCTGGTTCAGCAAGGGATGGAAATGCCACCTGTGTAACCAAGTCTGGGGCACATGAGTGCTCCTGAGGGCACTGAGGGCTTGCTCTTTGGCTTTCCCAGTCTTCACTGCATCCTGCTCCTTGGCCTCTGGGGATGCCTGTAGTGGGTA
This sequence comes from Zonotrichia leucophrys gambelii, assembly GCF_028769735.1. Lineage (NCBI taxonomy): Eukaryota > Metazoa > Chordata > Aves > Passeriformes > Passerellidae > Zonotrichia > Zonotrichia leucophrys. The sequence goes on along the minus strand of NC_088177.1, from coordinate 7,624,827 downwards.
GGGCTGTAGGACAGGACTGGCCTGGCTGGCTGCAGGGACTGCACACAGACTCAGAAGCTGGAGGCTGAGGCACAGCCTGGCTGTCCCTCTGGGTATTTGTGGAAATGGGGTGTTGAGCAGGGCTGGTGTTCAACCCTGCAGGGAGCTGCAGGTGATTCTTGGTCTATTCATGGCAGACCTCCTTGGAATGTACTAACAAAACAGGAGGGCTTGCAAATTGCTTTTCTTGGTGTGTGATGCTGTATTTTGTCATTCCTGTCACAATACTCCTGCCTTGGTACTGCTATTAACAACTGTGATGGCTTTAAATAAGGTGGCAAAACAATTTCTTTGTAATTCTTGGTTCCATTTCTCTTAATGTTGAATGTTGTCTTTGTATTCCCTACTGAAGATCCTCCTGTCATAGGGAAATTATGTTACTGAGCTAAACTGAGCTCTCTGAGAATGGGGAAAACCAGTTAAATATTGGGGATAGGCTGAGTTTATAGACACACTTTGAATTTCATGTGCAAATAGACCTCAGAAAGGCAGAGTGTAAATGAAGTGAAGAACTGACATGCTCAAAAATCAAGAAACAAGCTGATGTTAATATCACAGTGTTGGTTCTATGGCTAACTGTAGGATGGTACTTTGAATCAGTTTCCTTGGCATAAGTTTTGAGTTAGTTACCATTTCTGTTCTGGCTGTCACGTGCAGCCTGTGATTTAACAGTTATAACTCCAGTAGCATTTATGTGATTCATAAACTGTTGTTATGCATTTTTTCCCTGTCTAATCCACAATTTCATTAATGTTGTATTTTGTTTTACATGATCATTTCAGGGCATGATTTCTCAGGGAAATATGGATGATACCATATGTTGTGAGAGCCAATAACTAATTCCTGCTTTTAAAATCACTACAAACATTTCCAGGTTTCACTCAAACATTTCACCTCATGTAACTTCCATGTTGAATTTCCTTAGGCTTGTCAGGTAAATAATGATGAGAATGTTAAGAGCATTTAAAGATGTCAATAAAATTTACTCTGCCCAACACTTTGTTACTTTTTGGAGAAACATCCATTCTAAGGTGATGAAATGTGTGTGATTTTCTACTTAATTGTCCTTTTTGCCATAGAAATGAATAGTTACTCTGCTGATTTTGAAGCTGCATTTCTGGCATGACAGTGACATTTACTTTCAGGGTTAGGCAGTGCTGTAATAATACATGATCTGATTCTGGGATAGATCAGTATAAATCTTTAACACAAATATATTCAATTATATAATTAAATTTTTAAAAAGTCACATCACTTTGGGGGATTTTTTGTTTGTATTTCCAGTAAAGTTACTTTGGCCAGAATGGGATCTGATCCAATGCCCACAAGAGTCATAGACAGCATTAATAAAGTAAAACTTTATAGAAAAGAGCTCTGCAGCCAGGTTGACCTTTATGCCTTTGCAGTATTTCTGTCTGCAGCGTGTCTTTGGAGTGGTTTGCTTTAAGACCTCAGTAATATAAAGGAGGGATTTTAGTGCTGGTAAATGTGGTAAACACACTACTGTTACAGTTCACAAAAGATATTTCCACATAGCCAGTATGCAGCTTAATTATTTAGAAGGTGAATTTGTCTTGTTAAGTGACTTTTGTTTAAAATCAGCAGCATGAGAAATATTAACCCCTGCACTTTGCTGTACACTTCTTTTGTCCATAGTGAGAACATGTGATCATAGTCATCAGCCTTGAGCATCAGCTTCCTCTTGATGATTTCTGCTTTGACATTTCCATTTCCATGCCCTGTTGCATTCATTGCAAAGTTAATTTCCTCTCTAGGTAAAGCCAGTGTAATTGTATTTTGACTGCCCTAGTCCTCTGTGGAGTTAGAAATCTGACATAAAATATAAATCTGACATGTGATGTGACTACTTAGAGATCTGTGTTCTCACTCTTGTCATTACAGCTGGTGTTAGTAGGTAACCAGACTTTTTCTGGATATGCCTGTCATGATGTGGAATGCATCTGGATTTCCATCTGGCTTTCACTTCCTACTTTTAAAAAGCATAAAGGGCTTTTCTCGGAGGATTTTTGTAGAAAGCAGCTGTTTAGTTCCACAAGTTCAGAGTCCTTTAACTGCATCTCAGTTTATGAAGTTGCATCCAATATTCCCTTTCTTTTATTAATGAACTTCTTAAGGTTTTTTCAGGAAAGGTGCACGAATTTTCTTTATGTTCCACAGAAGAAATGACTGGATACTGAAATGGCCTCAGAAATAAAAATTCAGGGCTGTTTATTCCATAGTTCTTAACATATGTTCCTGATTTTTTTGCCTCCTTTTTTTTTTCCTTTTTAAGAAACCCAACCAAATAAAACCAACCAAACCCCCATACTTATCAAGCTGAGGGGAATTAGCCATTTAGCACAGAACTAATTTTATTATATGCAAATGATTGTATTTTTATCAATTGTATCAGTCAATGTGTCATTGATGTGGGCAGTCCACAAGTCTTCCTTGTCTGAGTCACAGGTGATGCTTCTCTTCTATCTAAATCTGACCTCTTGCATACCAATTAAGAAAGTGTCCCTGCCAGAATGAGTAATTTCTAAAATATTTTAGAATCTACTTTTTCCTCTAGGTAGGGGAACGGCAGGGGCTTTCCAACCCATGTCACTTTCCTATTGAAGAAGAAAAAAACCCTAAAAAAATGTAAGACAGAGATGTTAATTAAAAATCAAGAATATTAGTAGGAAAGTAGGAAGCATATGCTCTAAAATCATTGAGGTAATTTCTTGCATAGCCCAATTCTACATAGGCAGTAGTTTATTGGATTGATCTCTGGTTGGGTATTTTAAATAATCATTTCATATTGAAGCTGAAGGCCTAAATTAAGCCCTGTGATTGTTTAACAAAAATCATGGAAAAAAATTGTAATTGGAGACTTAGGAGGTACTTTTTGTTTGTGGTTTGGTTTTTTTGAAGTCCATCCAATGCAGCTACAAAGGAATGCTCTGTGAATTGGCACTCACGAGAGGCTGTTTACACAAGGCTACATGGAAGGTACAGCCAGGTGTTGGAGTTGACATTACCTGCATGGAATTAGAGAAATGTACTAAGTGTGAGATACACTTCAGCACTGTAGAGCTGAAGGGACATTTGTAATGATTTAAAATTCATGTAAATTCTCTTTGGAGTAGCTACTAGTAAAACAAAATCGGTTTTGAAATTTTGAGTTCTGGAAGCCCTGACACCTGAGTGCATTAAAAGATGCACAAAACCAGTTGTAGTTTTGGTGGTTGTTCTGGTGTTGCATTTGGACTGACTTTCAGGGAATTCTCAGTTACACTTTTAAAGGGGAAGCTGCTTTAACTGAAGAGCTTTCACCTGAAGCAAACTTTTTTTCCCCCCCTGAAGTCTGTAGTTTGCTGATAATTCAGATGTTCTGGGAGCACAGCAAGTTCCAGGTATCCACGTATCCTCTATGAAACATCTTTATGCATCATCTTTTAACCATTTTCCTTAGTGAAAGCAGAACCTGAATTGCTGATGTGTATTGCATTTGCACTTGAAAACCTGATTTCAGAGTGTGTTAAACCTTGATCTATTTTTTATAAAAAAGAAATGTAGCATTTTAATCTAATTTCCATTTAATGGCAAGGATATTCATGCAGAGAAAAACATATATCAGGGTTTGATGCAGTGATTTTTAAGCCAAGAAAACAGCAGGATGGCAGTGGTAAATCTGAAATGGAGATGCATATCTCTTCAGAAAATCTGGTTTCCTCCTGCCCTTTTTATACCAAATTGTGTCTCCATTATTCCAGGATAATGCAGCTGAAGCAAGAACCAGAGCTTTTACCCTTTGTTCTCTGAAAGTGAACACTGGCTTTTGCCTGGGGTGTCTTTGTCCTGTCACTTCATTTTCTGATGGGAGGTCAGTTAAATAAAAAAAAATATAGAATACGTATTTTTAATTAAAATCAAATTTAAGCTATTAATTATTTTGAAATTCTCTATATTAGTAGAGATCTATTGAATGGAAATTGAAGTCCTATATTGCAAATACTGAACAGTGCTTATATATTTTTAACAAAACCAGTATATATATGATTATTTGAAACATGCATGAAGGTGGAAATTGGAAGATTGTTTTTATGTTAAAAGGTTTATAAATTGAAATTCTTGATATCCAGTACCAAAACCCTATAAAAGGGCTAATGAAGAGAAAATGTAATGTGTTCTGATTAACAGCCTGTGTAATACAATCAATGGGTGTGATGTTTTTGTTCTGTATTATATTTATTATATGTAAGTAAACAATAAAGATTATAAATCTTATTTTCTTAACAGGAATTGGTATTTGATTGGGGTTACTTGATGTATTTGATATCATCAGTTAAGAAAAAATGGTCACCAGGGCTGGGGTTAAAAGCGAGTGTTGGATGTCTCGTGTTACCTGGAGTCAGCCAGGATGTGGAAGGCTGTAATTTGTGTCAGCTTGGTGTGAGTGCAGGTTTGGGCTGGGGCAGGGTTGATTTTCCTCCCCATGGCTGGTTTGGGGCTGGGCTGAGCACGGGGTGATAATGCAGAGATGTTGTTGCTGCTGCTGCTGCTGAGCGGGGCTTGCACACGCCGGGGCCTTGCTGCTTTTCCTGCTGCCACTCTGGGAGGAGTTTGGGGTGCCCAGGCGGGATGGGGGACCAGGGCTGACCAGGGGACATTCCAGACCATGGGACAGAGTGCTCAGTACCTACAGTGGGGAAGGAAGTGCCACTGCTGGGATGGATACACCACACACACACACACTTGTGTAGAGACAACAACAGCAGCTTCATTATTACAAGTGGTTCTTAAGGTTTTATACCCTTAACAAAGCGTGATCTTAAGTCATTAGTTACATCAAAACAGCTCATTATATTCACTGGACACAGCAGTAGCTTATTGTGTTTTATTGGTATAAAGTCATTAACATCAATAATTAATTGGTCAGAATTTACAACAAATTAAGGCATGTACACTGCTCACTAAGGCACATATCTTCTAACTGCCAGTATCTTTTATGTGTTTATTTTATGAGTTTCCATGCTAATGGCTTTGCTTTCTTCTTTGTTATAGATAAACTCATATTTTATCAGTTTCTTCTAACTCAGTTTGGCTTGCAGACCAGCTGTTAAACCAGTCTATAGGAAGGAAGAAGAGGGGACATTGGGAGTGAAGGTGTTTGTCCTCCCAAGTCCCCATTGCCCTGGCAGGGCCCTGCTCTCCTGGGAATGCCCTGGGAGCAGGGAATTCACCCTCGGTTTGTTCCACGTGGCTTTCCCTGTTTCCCTGCCTTTATCCCAGCCCACGGCACTGCTCGCTTTTACCCTTCCCCTTCCTCCCCGATGTCCCTCTGGGGCTGGGCTGTTCGCTGGGATTAAAGCACCACAGCCCAACACCGATTTTTGGTGGGCCGTTTCCACAGTCCAACACCGACTTTTGGTGGGCCATTTGCACAGCCCAACACCGATTTTTGGTGGGCCATTTCCACAGCCCAACACCGATTTTTGGTGTGTTTCGGGTGGTTTTTATCGGCGAGCTCCTGAATGGCAAAGCGCGCACAGCCTGCGAGCAGCAGGGGGAGCTCCGGCCGTGCCCATCCCGCAGCTCCGGCTCAGCAATTATTGTGTAAGTGGTGAAAAGATAATTAATTTACCTGTTTATCATCGCTGATTCCCGCAGTTAGCCAGGGCTACACATTGACCTTTCTTCTTGCAGCTGAACTTTCAGCGTCTTTAATAATTAAAACCTCGGGGATGATAGGCATTTACCTAAATAGTTCATCAAAAAGAAAAAATAAAAATCCACCATAGGCTTTTCTGAGTTTTCTGCATTAACTACAGCTGAATTCTTTTTTACCGAGGTCCTAAATGTTACTGCACAGCTATAGCAAGAAGCAGCTTTTTACACTAAAAAAGGGAATACTTGCTTTGCCCCAAACTAATTAAGGAGTTCACCTCATATTCCCTGACCAGCAACAGGAATTCTGGAGCTCCAATGAAGAATTTGAAGCAACTTTACTTAGAAAGTTTCTATATACTTTCAAAGGCAAGTTGGCAATAACAATCCTGTTCTTTTTCTAGTGTCCTAACTGATGGCTAGAATCCCAGTCATTGTGTGATTCCTCCTTTTAAGTTGTAGAGATAAAGTAAAATGTGGAATAATTTTTGGCAGGTTCTGCCAAAAAGCCATAAAACCCTAAAATGCATCACTTCCTTAGGCTCTGTCAGTACTTGATGGGTTGTGCTGAGGGGACAGCTGGCTGCATAAATGGCTGGGGCAGGTGGTGACAGAACCACAGGGAGCAGGTTGTGCAGTGGAGGCTTTGATAGAGATGTGTGGGTCAGAACTTGTTTTGTGGTTTGGTTTTGCTGTTGTTTTGTGGGTATTGGTTCGGTTTTTTTTCCTCATCCACAGCGTGAATCGATGTATTGTTATTCTGTTAGGCTGTTAAGATCACACTGTCCTGTGTGATATCCTGACACCCGGTACTTTTCTGTATACAAAGGAATCAGTCAGGCTCTCGGGATTGCTTTCAGTCTTTAGGATGTAATTTGTTGACACATTATCTTGTTCTACTCCGTATTCTCTTCAGTTTTAGGAGACACATTTCATACATGAAACTGCCACTTGCCAGAAGCTCAGTGTCACTTGCAACAAGGTGAGGTTTAAAGCTTCTGAGGGAGATGATTTAAACCCCATTTTCAGACTTCTTTTTCTATCAACAGTATGCATGTGGGAGACATTCTTGGGTTTTATCTATATCTGCAACCCGAGTATATTCCGTTTATATTGATTTTCAAAAACTTGGACAAAACTTAAGGTTTCCAAAGAAACAATAGTTTACTACCTCAATGTGAGCTCTTCTTCCTCTTTTCCCCTCACTTTCCCCTCCACTTGTCCCCAGCCACTACTTCAAGATCATGTGAAAGAAAAGCCAATTCTTGTTTGTGGCTTTGCAAGCTTTCAGGAGTTTTTTTGGCAGTGTTACCTAATGTGTTATAATTTGCTGGGAGATGAAAATCTTCATATCATAAAGATTCCTTAATTATCTCAATAGGCTTTTCTTTGTGGGAATCTTCCAGTGGTGGGGCATTTTCTAGGCTTCTTTGATTTAGCTGCTGGGGTCCTGCTGCTAATGGTGCTAGAAAACTCATGATTACACTGCAGAGTGTGCATTTGCACAGCACTAGAGAAGCTGCATAAACATAAAGGAACATTCTGTCTATCTGTAATAGTGTTCCCACTTAAAAAGAAGCTCATCTGCCAGCAGATCTACTTTTTTTTATTTTTTTAATCCCTCTGGAAGGGGAAAAAAAAGTTTAGTTATAAGCAGATGGCTTTTGTGGCTGTGGTGGTGCAGGCAAACAGGAAAGTGAACCCATGAGAGGAAGGGAAATAAAGAGGAAATCTGAAGCAAGGACTATGATGGATGGAGTTGGGTCTCGAGCACACCTCTCCCCAAGTCCTCCTTACCTTTTTGTTTGTTTCCCTCTTCACAAAGGAATGTACAGAAGACACTTTTCACTAATTGAGAGGATGTCATTAGTTCATAGTATAAATATTTAAAATATTATGGATATGTGTTAGTAATTTAACACATGTCTTTTGTTAAAAGCACATTTTGACAAAAGTGCTGAGACTGACTTCTACCTTCCCTTTCAGTGTTAGGTAAAAGCTGATACAGCTCCATCTGTCACTCTTTTTGCATGTGATGTTTTCCCCAGTACTTAAAAATGGAGTTGGATTCATTACTCTTCCTACAAGAATGTGTTGGCCATAGTGAGTTTCAAGTGTAGGAAGAGAAGCTCCTGGAAAATGTGTTCCTAGGGTAAAACAGAGTCTCACTGAAATATTTTCCTCAAGGAAATGGTGATGGACTAAGCCAGTGTCCTCTCTGAGATGCAAAGGGGCAATCAGGAGCAGCCTAACCTAGAGAAGAAAGAACAAGGGGATGGTCATCCATCAGGAGCTGATGGAGAGCCATGGAAGAGAATGAGCAGCTCCTTGGAATTAGATGCATAATGGATTTCCAGTAAATGAGGTATACCTGAGCTCCTGCAAAAGAAGTCAGCCCCAGCTGAAATTATTCCTGTCCTTGTCTGCTCCTTTTGTACTAAGGGTAGGGTAAGATGGTGAGTTCTTGTTAAAGCTTCAAGACAGAGCAATTTTTGTAAGACTCGCAACTGTTCTGTGAATAGTGGATGAATCACCTTCAGATTGTCATGGATTAAAAGTTTCAAAACACCCAAAACCTGAAGGGTTTCATTATTTTAAAAAAACACTAATTTGCTTTTAGGGGTCTAAATGATATAAAGGTTTGGTGACACATCAAGTCTGTCATGAAATAACAGTAATGTCATATTGGCACCCTGACAAAGTAATTCCTCAAAACACTTAGTTAATGCTTTTAATGATGTATCTCTGCTTTCTGGCTCTGGTCTGCCATTATACTTGCCAACCTACCTCCTCCCTTTGCAGATGATTTCTGAAACTGACACATTTATGTCTCCCTTTATAAATTCTTCATTTTTCCCTTTTTTTTCCCCTTCTCCTCTCACAGGTTTAAAAAAAGACAGTTCAATTCTAAATTGTTTGAAAAATTGGCAGCAGAGTCACCCTAGCAGTATAGCAAAGAGGCACAAGTACAGAAGAGTTGAGAATCCTGGTTTTGTGAATTTCTCCTCACATACCAGACTATTTAAATCAAAAGTGTTTGTTGGCCTTGAAGTGGGTCTTCAAGAGAACTCTTTAACAAAGCTGCTTGTTCCACATAACAATATTTTGTTATATGTTTAGAAAACACTCTGCTTCTTGCTTAGCTTGGCTTTTCAGGAGAGGATGATGGTTTCAAGGTAAAGGTTGCTGGGTGTAAACTCAAAACAGAATGAACTCTTAGACAAACTCTAGATTCCTACAGTCAATTCCATAGTGTCCTTCTGAATTTGACCTATTCCAAGGACCCAATCTTTTATGTGCTGCTTTGAGTGTTGTGAGTAGACACAATATTGATATCATACTTGGGAACGTTCCTTCACCTTCCAGTGGTTTGAGTTTTCCCTTTCCTAAAATCATGGTAATGATTACAATTTCTTTTCTAGGAGGTGAAAAGAAGACAACAAATTGTTGGCACAGTTGCTTCAGGGCCTGGGCAGAAAGAAAGCTGTAGCTCCCATTAAGGACATTAAGTTCCCATAAAGAACTGCTGCCTCAGTTCTTAAGGAAGCAATAGCTACAGCTTTCAGCCCAGGCCCTGCAGCAATTATTGCCTTCTTGTCTCTGATATTCCCTTACATCTCCCTAATTTGTCCTGCCCTGCCTGACCTGTGCTGCTTGAGCAGTCAGTTCACTTCCCAAAGTCCTTAATCAGCCCCACTGGAGATGCCAGTGCTGAGATCAGTGCTGGGCCAGGACCTTTAGTGTGGATGCCACCAGAGGGACACCAAGGAAGATTAACTATTTGTTACATTTTTAAAGGAAGTCTTTTAGCTGTTTGAAAACAGAGTGGGGATTGCTCCAAACACCTAAAAATCTTTTTTCTTTAATGTAACAGATGTCAGTTTGCCTTGACTGCTGCTGTTGCAGAAGCTGTGCCTACATCAAAGGGTGCAGAGCCATCATAATAGAGATGTAGAAATGTTAGAAACTGTGGCTGAGATTCAGTGTTTAAGGAACTGGCTCAGGCTTCCAAAATTCACATCTGTAGGAGACCAGGGGAAGGACTAAGCCAAGAAGGAGAGAGGAGTAAGAAGAGACTTAAATAGGGTGAAGGTTGTGCAAGTCCTCTCCCTCCATCTCCAGTTCTGCCCCTTAAGATAGTTATCAATAATTCCCAAAGCTCTGGAAGATCAAACCTTTTCCATGTTTACTGTTCTTTAAGCTATTCCTTCTTCCAGCAGTGAAATAATTTTTATGTTCTGTCCCCTTAGACCAGACATACCTTGCAGCATTGAAACATCCAAGACATGTTTGCATATTTACTTTTCTGTCTTAGAAAAATCTGTACAAAGTGGAAAACATCCTGCTAGAGATAATTTCATCACTCTCCACCCACAATCTATTGAGTCTGAACATTTACTTCCTCTGAGCCACCTTGCTGCCTCTAAACCTATTCATGGACCTCTAAAAATGCTTTTCCTGCATTCTGCTAATCACCAAACTCAGGCTAGGTAGGAGAAATTCCTCCACTGGTAAATGGACTCTGCTGGTTAGTGGTACTCTGGTGTGCTTTTTGTTTGGTTTTTAATCATATGGTACTCCCACAAACATACTGTTTTTTGCTTTTTCCTGTCTTTATATGCACCAAGTTACTCTTTGGAGATAGTCTGGCTTCCAGAAATTGGGAGTCTGAGATGAGTGTCTTGTACAAAATGTGTACATACTTACATGTAAATTGTAAATTCTCTGAAGAAACATCTAAAACATTTCCCCTCGCCCACATGTTCACTGTCCCACTGAGCTGAGATTTCTCTGTGCTTTATGGGCTTTAAATAATGGGTGTCCTTTTCCCCCTTTTTGATTTGCTGCAGTTTTGGAAGAGTTTTTTGCCTTCCTTTGCAGACAAAGCAGCCTTTTGGAGAATTCAGGAGAGCTGAAACATCTCAGCAGGTGTGGTGTGAAACTGGGCTTGCTGTGAACACTGACTTACAACTTTTTGCTCGAAGGCATCCCAGAGAGTCTCTGTTCAGGTGAACAAAATCCCCCTTCTGAGACTGTTACAGGCTGGATCATCAGCTGGGAGTCAAAGGCATGGCCCCATTTATTTGGATGGAGCTGTGCTAATTTACATCAATGAAAAAATCTGATTTTAGTGGATAATCTGCAGTTAATCCCTACACTGGGTAAATAACTGTCTCTAAATGCAGTCCTTTGAGTGTTTATTTTCTGTTTAATTGATTTTGTAACTTTTCTGTAGATTTTTTTGGTAGCAAATTGAAATATATGTGACTAGAAGAAAGAGATACACCGAGGCTTGTTACAGTAGAAGTGAGAGTAGGAACAACAGAAATGTCTTGCTCCTTGCTGATTGCATGAGCTAATGTGGATCACATGAATGAAATCTTTATATTTAATGGAACTTCTTTGTTGTCCATCACCCTAAGAGAATCTCAGAGTTTTAAATTTTGTCTTTTCATTTCTCTCTTAGTTACTGCTTCAGTTCTTCTCTGCACTGTACTTGGAATGGAGTTTTTTAATATTATTTCCCAAATTTTTTTAGTTTTGGAATGATATTAACATTATTACTAATAGTGATTAAAGTGGAGATCTTGGGGTTAGTGATTTCATGGCTACATACTGGTTATAAATTTCTGGATGGAGTTTAACAAATTGTGCCAAGAAAAGAGAAAGGCAGACTGTCCTTAACCCTTAGTAATGTTGATTTTCCTGAAGAGAGTTCTAGTCTCTAGTCTTGAACCTTTTGCAAAGCAAGTACATCCCTGCTGCAATTTTCTGTCTGCAGAACATCCTTTTAAGAATCAGTTATGTACACTGCAATAATTATTTACTCTTAATTAGTGTGGTTGTTTTATTTGTGGCTTCCTTTACTGGTCATCTGTTCTGCTATTTCAAATCCAGGTCTGGCAAAATTTCTTTGCCTGCAGTTGCTTGAGAGGAAGATTATACAACTAATTGAACTGCCTGGCTGTGCTCCATGGCCTGTAAATGTCCATCTTGATCAAACAGCTGTATAGAATTTTCCAGACCAGCAGGCTGGTCTTGCATGCAGAGTCAAGCTTTATTCACCCTGTATGATTATCACTCATCCCAAGTGAAAGGAAGGTGAAGACATCTTCTTGGGAAGGATGCTTCAAGAATTAGGAAACTGATTCACTCTTCAGGGGTTTAGTTATCAACCAGAGATCATGTTATCAAATATACACTGTAGGAGTTATCTAAATAGTAAAATGGACAATTACTAAAATATCCTGATTATTAAAATATCTAGAAAATTGCACAGTTAAGGCAGGAAGCTGAACCTGATAGCTGCCACAATACCTGGGGTTCAGCTCACTATTGCTCCTTAGTCTCACAGACATGGCCTGGGAGAGAGGGCGAGGATGCACACATTGCAATAATGGATCACCACACTCAAGTGTGTCATTCAAACTCACTTCAGGAAGCAGGTTCAGGTGTGTAAGGTGCAACAACAAAGTAATCACAGTAATATTTACTGATGTTGAAAGACTTAAAAGCACAGAATTTACAATTCTGCATGGCATAATAGAAACTAAGCAAAAAATATTATGGCAAAGCCAGACTCCAGTGAGTGTATTTGTATATTTATATATATATTTATGTTCAGAGGAGCTCTTTCTGAGTTCACACAGTTTTAGGGCTGTAGCAGGACAGAACATAAGAAAATAAAGGTAGTATGAAAGTAATTTTACCCCCTAAATAGTTGCAGCTGAGCCAATCATTAAGGATTAGGAGCAGGCCTGATGTTAACAGGCCACACCTGTAGCCAATAAGAAGAGTGTTATAAAAGACTGGATTGGGTGGTTGAAGGGAACTGGAGTCAGTTGGCTGCTGTGAGGACAAGGAAGAGTCAGTGCCTAGAGGGACTGCCTACAAGAAACATCAAGGAGGTATGAAACTCTAGCAACATGGAACCCTTGCAATGTAATGACAACAGTGTGCAGTGATGAGGCTGGGGAAACCACCAGATCAGCTCTGTTACTTCATTCTTTCCTCACAAAGCAGTGTCCCTTGAAATCATAATCCTACTAACACCCTGTGTCTTTCCATAACCTTGTCCTCCAGTTGTCACTTCCCGCAGGTTCTCATGGCCACAGCGCTTTGCTGTTGCCCAAGTGACATGAAGTCTCAGGGAGCTGCCAAAATATGCCCTTGAAATCATAATCTTACTGGCATAAGCTCATACTGGAGCTCTTTCATGCTGATCTGCTTATGTGGCCTCCAGAGATGGCTTTAACATTGATTTGGTTCATCTGGACATTACAGTGTGCCCTCCATAGGTGCCTAATAAATTTCTCTTACCCCTGGCTTTAGCAAGGACACCACCCCACAGAGATGACACCCTGTGCCCCAAAATGTGATCATGCAGACAAGGTCAGAAAAATGCTACACAGATTTCCTCTTTGGGTTCTTTTCCCACAAGTGCTTTGTCAGGCTGGGAGCTGCTCTGCCCCTGCACATCCTGCAGTGCCTGGGCATGGAGCAGCCTCTTGGGAGCTCCTCCTGGGGCTGGAGGTTCCTTGGGAAACCTGAGCATTCACCCCCAGCTCCTCCTGCTGTGCTGCTGATGGCTTGGCTTGGGCAGGTTTTGGGCTGGCTTGTCCCTGTGCTGGGAAGATTTTGAGGCTCAGGCTGAAAGGTGCAGGTTGAGAGGTTGTCTCTGTCCTGGAACACTCCAGCCTGGGTTTGGTCAGCAACACCTCAGGGGGTTCAGCTGCTTCCAGGGTTGTAGGAGGAAAGGTGTGGCCTCCACTCCCTCCCCAGCAATCCATCCAATCTGAAGCAGTGTCAGAACACAGGAAATTCCTCTGGCTGCCCTGGGGGGCTCAAGCCCCTGCCCAGGGGGCTCAGAGACCTTGGCACAGAGTCCAAGACCCCTGTGTCTCTGATCTTGACCCGTGGAAAAAATTACTAACCTTATATGAGGATCTGCAAGCCACAAAAGTCTAAGTAGAATAATATTTTGTCATGGGGTAGAAAAATAGATTTTTTTGGGGTTTTTAGAACGGGGGTTCAGGGGGCAAGATGGAGGGAACTGGGCGTGTCCAGCCTTTCTCCTGCTTCTTCTTGGCCTCCATCTTCTGCTGTGATGTTGGCACTTACAGATTGGTTTAGAGTAGAAGCTCACTGTCTAACATAGGTGATAGGCATTGGGAAATTATTGTAAATAATGTACATGTAGTTTTTAGTATAAAAAGATAACACCACCCCAAGGGCAAGTAGAACGCCTCTGACTGTCATGCTGAACGCGACCTCAGTAGGGCAGGAGAAAGAATTTATAGATAAGATACAATAAACAACCTTGAGAACGATAACTAAAGAATCCTGACTCCTTCTTCAACTGCTACGCTGGGAAAAAGAAGCTTGTGGGTATCCCAGAGTCACTGTGACCAGCAGAGATTCTGAGAGTGACAGATCTGTCTGTCCTGTCCAGCTGCTCCTGCTGTCTGACTGTATGGGCAGAGCTCCCGCCCAAAATCCTGCCTTTTGGAACAGCAGACAAGGTCTTCTGATCTGTTGTGTTCTCTGATTTGAAATTCTGTGCACTGAATTTTAAAATTCAAAACCTTTCTCGTCCTTTCTTGCAGGACATGGTGTTTTGCAAGCCAGGCCTGGGGTGACTGAATGTGATAGCACTTTGTGATTTTGATGGAATAGGTGCACTCTGAATGTGAAACAAACCTAATGTGGCTCCATGCTCCTTGGATCATAGTTTTCCAAGGAAGAGACCTTGGCTTCTTTGTACAAGCACAACAACTTTTTACTCAAGTAAAAAAAAATTAAGATATAGAATGGGGAGCTAAATAACATGAAATATGAAGTATTAAATAAAAAATAATTTAACAACAATATATGTAGTTTGTTTCATCTATCACATATGATAGTCTTTCAGATGGTACTAGTAATAGCATAAACTGCTCTTCTATATAATAAAGCAAGTGAATTCAAACAGCCAAAGTTGCTGTTTCTCCAAAAATTATCTTTTCTGAGCACTAAATAAAACAAGCATATGGAAGACAACAGGGAAAAAAAAACATCCTCATTTAGAGGTAATTCTTGCTTGCAGCCTGGCAGCTGAAGAATTACAGTGACAGAAGACACCCTGAGCCACTCTGAGACTGCAAGCCTGGTTTAAAGAGCCAGGCTGCTTTAAACTGCTGCTTTTGGAGCTTCTCTGCTGCCCTTGGCTCCCAAAGCCCCTGGCTGAGCTGCCTAAGCCAGGCTCTCTTTGGAGAAAAGGGATAACAGTCAGGAGCAGTTTACAGAGGGAAAAGGAAACTTATCAGGGACAGGAGGCAATCAGGAATCACAGATCTTGCCTGGTGGTGTGTGGGTGTTCAAGCTGATGGCGATAGTATTGCAGATTATCTTTGCTTCTGTGTCTGCTCAGGATTTCTTCAAATGTGAGCTTGATGAGATCTGGGTGGTGTCCCTCTATCTTGGGAGCCCTTGAGGAGGCAGGTCAGGAGAACAGCAAATTGTTTTCAGCTATTCTTTACATGGGTGCCTAACAAAAACTGAGCATAGTTACCCCACAGGGATGGGTAAATAACCAACTACCACATCTAAATATTTTTAATGATCTGATTTTAATCCTGGAATATGTTCTTTGTTTCACTGATTTTCTAGTTGATTCTTCTTTTGTTTTTTAGTCATGATCAGAACACCCTTCTTGGTAATATTTATGCATTTGTATAAATTTAGATAAAATAATACTTTTATAGTAAAAATTGAACATTTTTATTTTCACTGGTAGCTGAGCCTTTGTGAGCGTTTTTTCTGTGCAAGAGCTATGTTGTTCAGGATCCCTTGAGGGCCCAGTTGTGACACTTTCCAAAGAATGAAATTATGACCTCACCAAAGCCAGCAGGAAAACACCTTTTTTGGTGATGGAGATAAAAAAACCCACTTTTGGGGGAAATGCTGGACATCCATAAATATAAGTGTATCCATTATGTCTCTTTTTATACATCACTTTTAGATCTAAGATGCTCTCCACTAAAAGAGGCTAAAATACCTCTTATGTTATGTACTCCTGGGATTTCTCCCTTTCCAGCTCCCATCATAGGACCTTTTAGTAAGTTTTGGGATCTGTTTCTGACTCCTGGAAGTGCTTTTACATTTAATTTAAGACTTTGAAATCTTAAATTTCTTACACTTTGTAATGTATTCTGCAGAGGAACCATAAGAATTGTCAGACCCAAAAATAAACACAAACCTGTACTTACACACTGTGGATTTCATACAAATAAATGAGCATGCACTATTCATTCTCAAAGGGTGTGAACACAGCTTTCCTATATTTCTAAGACTTTTTGCAAAATTTCATGATGGTCTTAATTATTCAGTAACTATTATGAGCCTCCAAGATGGGAATGAGAGCTGTGTTTCCTAGAAATGAAACATGGAAATGTTCTCCAAGCTATTTTAATGCTAATTTTTGTTCACTTTTTCAGAGCCTGAGCTTTAAACACCACAACTGTGAAAAGATCAGACCGAAGTGGGAAATACATTTTGGCCATAAACATGAAATTGTGAATTGGCATTTAATTGTGGGAAGTGATTCTGTAGTAGGTCGTTTTAGATCTTTCAATTGGTGTGAGTCAGAGAGCTTTTATGGCAACAAATTGCACAGTAGGCTTTAATTGTGCATAATTATTGCACTGCATGGTGCACATACTATACTGTAGGCATTCTGTTAGATGTTTTTATTGAAATCTCTGAAGAAGTGTACCTGGTGTTATTTGATATATGTTTGTTTAATGTGCTCATGCTCTTTTTTGTCTTAGGAAAGTGAAAATAATCATAATAGAAAATATTTCCTCCCTCCCCCCCATTTTCCAGATGACTAATTATACTGTATGGGATACCTGTGGGCATCTGCTAAAATTAACTGGAGTCTTATTTCTGATTTCAGCTGCAAGAATCTTACAAAAGGTCTTTGGGTTTAGGAGTGTAACTTTAAATAATACAGACTAGGACAGGATTCAGGGTTTGAATGATACTTGGTAGACATTCATCTTGTTACTTCTGTAATCTGCAGCTGTTTCAAATTTGATTATTTTCCTTCCTTGAGTGTTTTATGTCTGCTGGATCTGACAAATGCACCCACCTACAACACAGCCTGTGCCTTGGGATCAGGAAAATTTTATTTCCTCTTCTACAAGTAAGTAAAACATTGTTATCACTATGGACCTAGTGATTTGTGAAATCCTGGTGTACTTTCTTATTCCTCCTGCTGAGCTTTTAAGTTGTCAGCAGTGATCTGATTGTTTCCCACCCTTTCACCAACAACGGAGCCCAGGCCAGCACTCTGTTGCTCTCATGAATTCAGTATCACAGCTCTCAGCCATCAAAAGGGCTTTAGGATGTTTCCAGGCTGTGACATTTCTGTGGAAAAAAAAACAGCTTTGGGTTTGGAGCTTGGGTTTTTGGGGGATGAAAAAATAGAGTGTGATATTATTGTCATTATTCTGCCACAAGATTCTGTATTTCTCCCGCCTCTCCAGGGATGAAAGCAGTGTGTAACAAACAGTGGCTCTGGCAGATCCTTTTCCTGTCTGTGCTGATGAACTTGCCATTGCTATAATGTGGATAACAAACCCCACAGTAACCCTCCTTCTTGTTAGCATCTTCCAGCACAGCAGCTTCTGGCCTCAAAGAACAAGGGCAGGAAGAATGAATGTTGATTGCACCACTGCGAAGCCTTTTATTGTTCTTGTTTGTATAGTAAAAGTGAAGCAGCAGGAAGAAACTCCATTTTTTTAAAAATAACTATTCTGTATCCAAGACAATCTCAAAAATATTGTTTCAGGTTGGGTTAAGACAGGCAGGGATTTTTCCCCTATTCCAGACTAGTTCCTACAGTTATTCCTGGTGATCTATGCAATTCACAAAGAACACGTGAAAAATTCCCTAACACTCTTACAGAGTGTGCATTTGGGAACAATGCAGGATCATTGGCATCCCACCTACTGTGAATTTTACCAGGGAAGTGAACTTCTGTCATTTCTGCTTCACTACTTGCATGAGTGGGCAATAACTGTACAAACACCAGGTCCCGTCTGACATCTGCCTGCCCAGAGGGCAGAGAACAGAAACCCCTGTCTGAGCTGAGGGGTGGCTGTTGATAGGAACTGGGAAAAGGAACACTTAAACACAATTTAAGACCTTTCTCTTCATAGGCTCCAAGTGTAAAGTGGGGTCTGAACCTCAGTTATATAAAGTTATTTTACAACATGGCAGGTTTAATGCTTGTTTACTTCAAAAGCCATTGCACTTCCAGAGACAATCAAGTCTTTGATAATGTGCCATAGAACTGTATCCACTGTGATGCTTCAGTCTGTTTTTTTGGTTTAGATTTTTTCTGTTTTGTTGTTTTGTAATTTTTTAAAGGTCACTATTTTAAATTTTCTTTGTTTTCCTTGCTTCCTCCTTGCCGGAGGAAGAATGAGCACCAATAAAAGGGAAGAAATTCTTACTGATTATCTCACTGCCTTAAATGACAATTTGGATGTAGTCCCAGACTGTACATCTGCCCCTCTAATGTACATCTGAAATGATATTAATACCAAAGCAGACATCTGTGTGCTGGATGTGTTCAGCTGCTTGGGAGAGTGCTGCTGCTTCTGCTGCATCTGCAGAGAGCAGCCTGAGCTCCTCCTGTGCCCAGCAAGGAGGGGCACGAGGGAAGAGCAGCCCCGGTGCCTGGGCTCTCCATGGGGCTCAGAAAGCTCTGAAATTGGCATTTCACCCTCCAGTGTCCATCCTGCTTTCTCTAACTCTAGTGATGGACTCCAGCTCACATCTAGAGCAGGTTATGCTGTGGAATTGCAGAGGCAATGGAAGAGAAAAGGTTTTCTCAAGGTGTTGTTAACTGGACAGACACCAGCCCTGAGTGCTGATGGGATGGGCAAGGGCAGCCTTTCAGCCTGAAACGGAGAAAAGTGCAATGCCCTGCCTGCTCCAGCTACTCAGGCACACTTCTATGACTGCTCTTATGCTTATATTAATTATTAATTAATCACTTGCACCTGCAGAAAGAGCTGAACCTGTTTTCAGCTCAGATGAAGTTACAGACCAGGCTAGGAGAGTAAAGAGGTCAGGACAGGGAAGAGGTTTTACCATCCTTGTTTGTTCATAGAAACATATTTATATTTTTGTGTTTTGCCAATAATTTTAACTTTAAACTACTCCCAGAGTGGAAAGACCCATTTGCACTTGGGATTTTTGTGAGAGAGCTTCATTTACAATGTAGAAAGATGACTGATATTCAATAGGCCCCCTCTTCCAGGTTCCTTTTCCAGAGGCGTCATTCATAGGTTGCCAGGTAACCATAAGTCTTTGACTTGTAAATAATATTTCATAGAGGTACAAAAAGCAAGATTTTTTTTCTCCAGAGCTGAAATGGCAAGAGCTATCTGCAATGAACAGTAGCCTTAGCAAAGTGTATGGAGCTGACCACTGATTTATCCACACCAAAATGTGGAAAAAGCCATTTGTTAAACTCTTCTGTGGCCCTGTGGATCCAATCCCAAGCACAGACAGTGTGCATTTTCCTAGCTGGTTATTAAATTGAATTGCATATTCTTACTTAAGATCATATTAGTGTTCAATAGGTAAATAATATTCTTCATCAGCTCCAGGAAAAGCAGGTGTGTGCTGCTCCCAGTCTGCTTCTGCTTCTCCACTGAGCTGGCTACTGTTTCTGCAGTGTGGGAGAGAGGAATAAAAAAGATAAGTGTAATTAAAATTGTCAGCATTAACATAAGAAGCCAAACGTCCCTAGAGGACAGTGCCAGCTCTTCTTTCTCCTTCTGCTTTAATCTGAGGAGAAGCTGCGTGCTGTGGAATGGCCAGGATCCCTCATGGAGCTGGAATAAAGAGCTCAGTGATGGCTCTGCCGCTTTTTCAGCCCTCTACAAGGCTGAGGCTCAGCCACCACTTAGGCAAGGTACCTTGTTCCAAGAATGTAACCCACTGTAAGCCAGAGCTAAACCTATGCCTATTACTGTGCTAAGCAGCACCAGATGCAGTAATTTTGGTTTAACCCCTTGTTACCAAGGCACCCCAGTCCTGCCTGTGGGGCAGGAGAGCCCAGGTTGGGACTCAGCCTGGGGAACAGGCTGGATCTCAAAAGTTGCTGGTGCTGCCGAAGGTGGAACCAACTTTCAAGAAGGTCATTGTTCCAACACTCCTCCTTCTCGCAGATATCTTTTTATGAAAATCCTTAGAATTTTTTCCTCCTGAGAAGCCTCAGGAACAAATGTAAACAATGGTTATCTGCTGCTGTGGAATGCAACAGGTACATCTGTGATTGGTCTCGTGGTTGTTTCTAATTAATGGCCAATCACAGTCAGCTGGCTCGGACAGTCTGGGACAGCTGCCTTTGTTATCATTTTTTCTTTTTCTATTCTTAGCTTAGCTAGCCTTCTGAGAACCTTTACTTCTATTCTTTTAGTATAGTTTTAATATAATATATATCATAAAATAATAAACCAAGCCTTCTGAAACATGGAGTCAGATCTCTGTCTCTTCCTTCAGCATAAGGCCCCTGTGAACACTGTCACACCTCCTGCCCTAGCTGGCTTCGTGGTGAATCTTGCTCAAGAGCAGCTTTGGTCTGTGTCTTGCAGTGAGTCCAAGGGACAGGGGATTGCCTCTGGTTGTTGTCCCTCTGATGTTTAGGGCAGGGCAGGAGCTCCAGCCCAGCCCTGGAGGCAGGGAGCTGTCTGGGGCCAGGAACTTGTGTCACAGGGTTTGCTGTTTGTCCCAGCATACCTAACTTTGAGTCTAAAATCTCCACACAGCTTTCATTTCCCCTTAAAGGCTGGACTTTGAAGGTTTTCTCTGAGGCCATTGTGGAATATCTTACTCAAACATTCAAGCCAAATCAGTTCTATTTCCAGACTTTCATAATGGCAGCAATGCATTAGAACAACTAAATAAAATGTTTATAGCAATGTCTGAAGTTCACAGTAATCTGGGAGTGTGCAATGACATCCCTGGGATAAATTGTACAGCTCAGCGCTGAAACATGACCACAGTACAAAGACTGTTTGGAAATCTACTGTCAGACAAGAAATCCAGCTTTGCAATTTTGGCTTCAGAATTTATACTGACACTTCTTTATCATAAATGAGATACTTACATGCCATCCTTTTGGGCATTACAGAATACTCCAGGATCAGAACTGGTGCTGAAAACACAGCCCATATACCACTAAAAGCAGCCAGACTTTTCCTGACAGTGTGCTCATGTTAACTTTTCTGATAAGGTAAGACTGATAACACATTTATTGTGCAGTTTGCTAAGTCTGTGCTTCTGATTAAGAGTTCTGGCATTGCAGCATAAAGACTGCAGGTTTTTTTCAGCAGAACTTGAAAGTCTTAATCCCTTATTGCTGCAAAAGCAAACAACTGTCCCTATGAGCAGCCTAAGCCAGGACAACAGAGCTCAGAGAAGAATCCTTCCAGCCAGAGTCACTGCAGTGCTTGGTTTGCAGGTTACCCTCTTGTGCCTCAGTGTGTGTTTATTTATACAGGTGTTCCTGAACTAGAAGGACTTTAGTAACACAAAGCACAAATCTGGCACCTGCAGCCTGCTTTTCTCTCTTTGCATTCCTACCAAACCCCAGTAAAACAGATTCACACCTGCCCAAGTCCCAAAAACCCTTCAGCACAGCTAATACACCAGTTTGCTCAAATTGCGAATGGAAGTGATTCATCTTTGCCACACTCTGGCTCCCTGCTGTTAGGTCAGGAATAGCAAGGAGAAGTGGGGGAGCTGGAAAGCTCACCTCAGCAGCTTTTTCCATTCATAATTCAGTTGGGGTTGGACCCAAACCTGTTGAGGAACTATTGCAGTTGATTGCACTAGGATTGTGGTATCCAGCCATTTACTGTGCAGGCAGAGCATAGTAAATTTACTTTTCAGCAGAGCTTAGAAATTAAATATAGCCATGTGATGCAAAGGAATATTCCAGTCAAATCACAGCCTAATCCTTCAGACCCCACTCAAGTTTTAGGCTGTTTCCAGGTGAAGACAGCAAAATTGTCTGTAGTGATTCAGTTCAATGAAGTCTCTTGGTTGATATCACAGCAGGAAGACTTAAACAGAGCAGCAGATCTGGTTGTCTTGCACTCTACAAAACTGAAAAGAGGATTTTTAAAATGGCATCTCTGGCCTTGTGATGCTCTTTAAAAATGAGGAAATGTGGGGTAAAATGTCTAATGTAATTGCTTTTTCAAAAGATTTAAAAAACTTGACATGGGTTAGGAACTACACCCTCATCCTTATGTTGGCAAAATAATGGAAAAGTTAATAAGGGATTTAAGTGATAGAGATTCAAAGGACAGAAATATAATAAATGTTAATCAGCACAGTTTTTCTGAAAAATATAGCTTATGAAGGAAGCCTGATTTTGAATGAGATTACAAATGTGTTGATAATGGCTGTTGTATAGATATTGATAATATTTTTCTTATATTCTATTGAAAAAATTTGCATTCTGCAGCTTCAGTGAAGCATGCATTGAAAATGAGCTAGCAGATCTCAAAAAGGAGATATCATTGGCAATTATTGCAGAGCTCTTCAATTGCTCAAGGGAGGTTGGCTGGGGGAGCATTAAACAAAGTGCAGCAGATCCACTGATGAGCTCGGGCTAATCACGGGCTGGAGCTGGGCACCCCCTCTGGGAAACAGGAAAACCTGGATCCGTTTCAGACAGCTCAAACAGCATCTGAAACTACTGAGCATTTCCATCAATGATCCAGCTGCAAGTGCATGGATTAAAGCCTGGGGCAGTGGTCAGCATCAGGGCAGGGCATCCCAGCTTGCTCTAAAGTTTAATCGATAAAGCTGAGCCTGTGCACAAAATGCAACCAGAAGAAAACCTGTAAGGGATGCTTCTGCAGAAAGGAGAGTTCCCTGGAAATCAGCAGCTGGAAAGATGTTTTAGGAGATTAATTGAAACTCAATGCCATTTGCCAAGGTGATTCTGTGGCAGAAAGGAGGAGGAAGAATGAAGCGTTAGCTGAGAAATATCTGATAGGACTGGGAAGGTATCTCCAGTAATGCCTTTCATGGGCAACCCTGACCTGAGAGGTGTAAAAAGCTGGAGTCCAGACAGAAAACAAACACACATCACCAGGGCCAGATATCTTGGTATAAGGAAGAAATAATCAGGAAGACCACACACAGGTGACAGTATGTGGGTGACTGGAAGAGCTTGAGAGTCCCTTCTTAAGGGCTGTTTGACTTAAATTTGAGTCACAACAAGAGGCAGAGTCTGCAGGCAGAAATCCAACAAGTGCAAATAAGAACCTGTACTCACATTTTAAGGAACTGCAAAGGGAAATGATGATGCCCCCATCTCTTGAGGTCTCTGGGTGGAGAAGGGTACAGATATCTCAGCCAAACAGAAGCTAATGTGCTCACTGTGGGGGACTGGGGGATTGTCATGGGATCCAACCAGCCTGTTCCCTTCTATTCTTCAATGTAATGAGCCTAAGAGGGAAAAAGCACAGCTTTTATGGAAGGCAGTGAAATTTTGCCTCAAGAAGTTCTGCAGCATAATTCCAGGTTTTTGAAAATTGAACAAAGTTCTTGGTTCTGAATACAAATCTTGCCTTACAGTGTTGCTGCTTGCACACATCACAGAGTTCTTGAGCTATTTAATCCTCATTAGCGAAGCATTATTAATCCACAACACTGAAGGACAGAAGGTATAATTTAGAGAAATCCTTATGGGAAGGATCTCATAGGAGATAAAAAGGAATTAAAGTGTTTCCATGGACTAGTAACACAAATCATGGCATTCTAATGCAGTTATTCTATTAATGTTGTAAATCTAAAATTCTGCACGAGAGTTTTGGGTTCCTATGGGTGCTATAAGGTTAGGGAATAATGCTCATTTTTAACCTGTGTTAGATATAACCCTGGTCTGTGGGATTCCCATCTTGTTTGCTCCTTCAGGCTTTCCAGTAGTGTAATGTGTTAGAGAACTGAACTGTTCAGTTTACTATCTTGGGATTATTTTCTTTTATACTCACTCTCAGTTTAACCTGTCAAAAACAATTATTAAGCAATTTGTAACATAGTAGAGATGTAAATGCTCTCAAAAAGCATGACTGAAAAAAACAGCAAGGACTTGCTGGAGCTTGCATACTGTAGAAGTCTGTAATAACTTGTTTCCCAAGGGTTGGACTACTTGAAAATGTTTTGGAAGGTTAGAATAGTCAGGAATTATCAGTCTGGATAAAAGGGGAAGGGTTTTACAGCCACCTGCTCAGGAGAGAGAATTCCCCCTGCTCATGGGAGGTTCTTCCTTCTGTTTCACAAAGAGGAGCAGCTCTCAGGGACACATCCCAGGTTCCCTGGGAAGGATGTGACACCCTCAGTTTGAGAAGCTGGGTCTGTCATTTCTCACAGCTCCCAGGTAAGAGCTGCAATGCCTTGGAAACAGCAATCTCCCCAAGTGATGCTGCAATCACAGAGGGAACGAAACAATGGAGCTTTGCACAGCACAGACAATGGGTGTGATACTCTATTCCAAAATGTTTCAGAGTGGGAGGCAAATTATCTCTGCCAGTAACAAAGGGAGCAAATAAAAGAGCTTGTATTTTCACTTAACAGAGCAAAATGGCTGTTTTGATCACATTTAGTGGTTCCTCAGCTCCTTCTCACTAAATTCTCCACACAGTGGCGTTAAAAGTGTAAGATACTTAGATTTCAGACTGACATTTATTTTTATGGTATCACTCCATAACTTTCAGAGCAGTCTGGAGCTTCCTACAAGTCCTTCAGTCAGGCTTGACCTCAGTGTTGGTAGCAGGAGACTTTGTCAATTCAGGGCCAAAAGAGGAGAGAGGAGCCTCAGCAGGAAGGAGTTTCTCACTGCAAGGCTGTGGAGCTTGGTCTAAAAAAGAGAGCAATTATCCTCTGGCACTCACCAGTCTCAGACCTGCCTCTTGGTTTGCTCCTTGTTTCCTTTCCTTTGCCAAGCTGTGTACATACACCCCACGAGGAGAGCAGGATGTTCATGAACTTGCACTCTCCTGCCCACTCCAGGTTTCTGTGTGGAAGGTGCCCTTCAGCTCTGTCTCTCTCAGTGTGTTCTTGGGTGCAGGTCCTCTACCAAGAACTTGTTTTGGAGATGAGTGCTGAGAATTGCAGTGGGGTCTGTTGTAAGCCCTGTGCAGCCTCCAGAGCTGCAGTGTCCCTGAGTCAGTCACCCACCTGCAGAGCTCCATGCAGGCCTACACAGAGTTTGCAAATGCATTTTTAAACTCTGCTTATGTAGATGTTGTCATTATACTGCAAAGGTTTGACATTGTTGTCTCCTTAGTGCAAGAGTTTCATACCTCCTTGATGTTGCCCATAGGCAGCTCCTCCAAGCACTGACTCTTCTTCTCACAACAGCCAAGGGACCCCAGTTCCCCTCAACCAATCCACTCTTTTATAACACTCTTCTTGGCTACAGCTGAGGCCTGTTAAAGTCAAGTCTGTTCCCAATCACTAATAATTTGCTCAGCTGCAACTCCTTAGGGGTAAGATTACTTTCTATACTGCCTTTATTTTCTTATATTCTATCCCCCTACATGTGGACATACAGACAAGACCCAAGACCAGCTCTAATCTTGCAAGCACTTACACATAAAACATTTTCTAGAAGACCTTCCTTTAGGATTTTGGTTGATGTTTGACAGTCCCAGGTTTCCTTTCCTTTCCTAGAAAGCCTTTCCTTTCTGTAGATAATTCACAAGTCTGAGTTAAAATTTTATATTTTTACAAATTCCAGTTCCTTCTTTCTGCGTAGCATCTGGAGAGATTATCTGTGGACTGTGGACAGTGCCTCCACATAATTTCTATTCCTTATCAAATGTTTATTTAGGAGGAAGCCAGGCAAGTCTATTCTGGAAGTGTGATTTCCTTTGACCTAGACCCAAATCCTTTATTTATCTGAATGGCTGTCCTGTAACACTACTGACTCTTGAGCAGTCTATATTGCTAGCTGGCTTGTGCATGCAGTGATTCTTCCTGATGGCTCTTAAATCAAAGAGAAGTTAAGACTGGGAGCTACAATAACAAAGAAAACTCCCCCAACACGGGCAATCAAAGTAACATTCACAAAATGTGTGGGATATGTCAGCTGATGCAATCACAAAGATTTTTACATGCTGCCTCCACGCTGTGTTTGTGCTGGGAGCCCTTTCTGTCAACAGAGGAAAGAGAGACTCCCAGGGCTGGAGGAATATTTTGCACATTTTCCTTAGGATGGCATCAATCAGGGCTTGGTTCCAGTGAGGAAGATCTTCAGTGCCAAGAGGCACTCCTGGGGTGACAGTGTCAGGTGTCACAACAGGCCTGGTGGCAGCAGGTTGGCATTTCCAGCTGCTCAAAGCATATGTTTTGTTAGCAGGAATAGCATGGTACAGAACAAAGATAGAAACTATTGTCAACAGGGGTGGGGATGAGGGGGAGAGAATTAGAGATTCAGAGAGCAAAGAGAAAAAAAGGCTTAACTAAAATATTTTCATGTTAACTTGATATAATTCATGCTTCAAAATTTATATAAAAGCATTCAGACAAAGGTGTTTTTGTATTTTTCCCAAACAGAAGAGCTCTACTTACCTGGTGTGTGAAGTCATAACAATTTATTGATCATAAGTTTGTCCTGTTGTGCTTAAACAATCACTTGCAGAGAATGCAGGGCCTCATAAACCCAGGTGAAATAAACAGTTTGGGATCCCATTTCCTGTTTTCCCTCTTCAGTTTTGGGATTTAGATCTGTAGGACAGTGAGCAGCCACTTCCCATGTCATTGGTGAATAGAAGCATTTCTGGAATAAGGGAAGTTACACAGATAAAGTGAGCATAAGTGCATGCCCAAAGGAAATGATGAACCACAAACACACTGTGCAGGGTCATCAGAAATCAGCACTGCAAGCAATGCAAACCTTAACTCTGAGGTAAAGTGTGTGCTCTAAATTTAGATCAACTCCCTTGCACGTTTGTTTGTTTTATATTTTCCTTGCTTGACTTGCATTTATCAATACAGTGCTAAATTGCCAAACAGTCCCATTACACTGTTAATATTTGCTTCTGCATTTCAATGACAGCTAAAATGCACTGAAGAAAAAATGCAATCCTCCATGAGTCAACACTGAGCTGGTGGTGATGGAATATCCTGGAGCCAAATTCACCTAATGTTTTTGCAGAGAACAAGAGCCGAAGCCCTGCATTCTGGCCAGATTTCATCTCTGTCAGAATTTACACATTTTACTTAGAAAACAAGATGTGGCATCTTCTAGATGCATAAATTACTGTATAATATTAATTTTCCTGCTGTATCCAGAGGTGGTTGTTGGTACCTGTTTTAGCCCAGATCACAGCAATAGGTGAAACACTCTGCCTTTTCTCTTACAAGCTATTTAAAATTGAATTTGTTGGTGTTTCTGTAAGGGAATGAACCATATAATGGTAAACCACAAGATCCTTTAAATGAGAAGCTGGATATTTTGAATTACGTGTATTGTGAATGAGAAGGAGCAGGTGACAGAAGTGCCCTTGCTGTGGTGATGTGCTGCTAGGAATCCTTAGAATCAGGTCAAAAAGCTGTCATTGGTTTACTCCAGGCTAAACCTCATCAGCTGAGCTCTGAAAAGAGGCAAAATTATTCTGTAATAGCTCAGCTGGGCATGTGAGTGCAAGTCCTGACAGTGACAAAATGGCAAGCACAAGAAGCAAGCAAGGAGATAATTTTTGCTTTTTTTTTTTTCCCAATGATAAGGATTAGTATTTCTATACAGAGATTTTTTTCAGGAGACTGGGATTAAACCATCAACATTTTTAAAGAATATTCTCTGTTGGTTTGGTAAAGAAAAAAAAGCATGAGCTCTGAACTGCAGTGTTTTGGTACCTGCATGTGACAACCATTTCCATATATCATCAAATTTGCAGGTTTTTTTAAAAGTTATGGATCATTCAGGATGTGAGATGCATTTTTGCAGAAGTTCTCTCTGTCTTGTCACTTTCAGCAATGAGCCACATTCAGAGAAAGAAATCTCAAGATTTTTTTTTCTAGGGCAGTAGCATAGCAGCATCCAAAAATGTGAACCTCTGTCAAAAGTTGAGCTGGAAAAGTACACTGCACAGAGGAGTTTCACTTAAAATATGGCATGAGGAACTGAGTATGCTCTCAGATAGGAGCTTTGAATTATATTTTGCAGCCATTAACATCCATCTGGACAAGGTGGCAGTTTAAAAGTTGCACAGAGAAGAATGGGATTTGATTCAGCGTGCTAGGGATTGTGCCCCAAAACTGAGATTTGTTGAACCAAATGTTGTGCTTTGGGGTCACTGTGCTTCGGACAGAGGGAAGTCTGACAGGTATTTCAGGATATGAGTTCAATACAGTTGATTTGTGATTATTGGGACCTGGGCTTAGTGTATGTGCTGGTTCACCAGGGAGATCAGACAGCAGGTGGTGCATTGTTCACCAGTTCCAGATATGACTGTGTTATGAGTTTTGGTGCTGTACTTGTGCTTTAATTACCATGAATTAACATCAGTTAAAAGCACCAGAGCAGCCAGTGAAGACCCGTGGAAGTGCATTTGTTGCTCAGCAGTCCTGGTGCTGCAGCTCATGTGAGGAAGTTAGCAGGTAACCCAGTGTACTGGTGAGGAGGCTCAGGTGTTGCGCAGATTTTCTGTATCTTGGACAAACAATTTATTCTCACTGTGCCCAATTTCTTCTCCTGTTGCTTGCCAATTTGTAAAATACACTGCAAGCAGAGAAGTGCTTTCATCTGTTTATTTAGATAGAATGATTTGGAGCAGAGACCTTTTTCACTGTGTATCCTGGAAGCACTCTTGAAATCCTGTCTCTATCCTCCAAATAAGCAAACACTCACAATGCACTGCTCCAAGAGGATGGCATCACAGCAGGTAGCACTGCACATGGCTGAATAAAAGATGCCAGCTTTCCACGTGCCACCTTTGTAATTCCATTAGAATTCATTATGGATGTTCAGGTTACATGGAAGATGCACTGCCCAGCTCACATAACCCAGCCTCTCATGCTGCCATAAGAGAAGGAGCCAAGCAGTTAACAGCACAGGGGTCAGGAAACTGTTTCACCCAAACCCAAACTCCTAGGGAAATTAATAAGAAATAAACTTCACAAAAGGCTTGTGTTCATTTATATTATTTGCTATCACAATAATCTTCCAAAGAAGAAAAATATGATTCAAGAACAACTCACCAGAAGAATAGAAAGGGATCTCAAGGGTAAAGAGTCTTCTTAGATTCCAGAAAGCAGAAAGAAGCCACAAGTTATCTGAGAGCTGTCTTTAATTATTTAAATTTCTAATGAAAAATAATTTACAAAGCCAACATGGGCTCTCTTAAGCAAATTGATTTCTTAAAGCATTTAAAATCACTCGGACATTTCACTTTTGTCTGTGTTGCTTCTTCCTTTCATTCCTGCAGCACTTTCCCCTCTGCCTGTGCAGATCAGAGTAGCTGTCACTGCAGAACAGCAATCTCATTTTGTTTACTTTGTGTTTCAAAGGGAATCGAACAAGCCCAGGATTCACTTTCTCTAAACAAATACTGGCAAGACAAAGGTATCACAGCTCTTCTGGGGACAAGAGGTTCGCTGAGATGGGAAATGGTAAAGACTGGCAAGAAAAAACCAGTCAATGTGTTTTTATCTGAAAAAAAGTTAATCCTTTTCACAGCCTCATTTTCTTTGCTTTTGAGATAGCTCTCCTTTTTCATTTAGGTTTTAGAGTTTTAAAGCTAAGGGAAGCAAGAAACCGAGATATTTCCTTTGTTCCTGTCAAGTAGCTTGAACAGCCCGAGAACAGAAACCAGTCGGAGCAGTGTGATTAGCGCAGCCAATTAAGGTGGATTTGCATATTCACAAGGCAGCTATCGAGAAATAACTCTGCAGAGATAACCAACGGGAGTGTGGCAGTGCCCGTGTGCCAGTCAGAGCAGCCTGGCAGGCACTGTGCTGTGTGGCACTCGAGCAGTGACCACGGGGTGATGCTGCACCAACAAGGGAGGGAAGGGCTCTGGGCAGGCAGGAGCAGCTGTAACTGCAGGCTGGAAAGGGTTAACCTGCAACGTGCTTACCCAAAAGCAACAGCGTCTGTCCAACGGGTTTGTTTTCCCAACATTCATTCCAGCCACGATTTTTTGCTACCTGACAGTGTTTTTACCTCTTCAGGAGTTTGGGATGCCTGGTCCATGGGCATGGTGAGGGGCAAAGCAGTGGGTGAGCTTTGCAAGGTGCTCAAAGGCAACTTCACTCAGTGGATGGATGGTAAAGCTCTGCTTTCTTCTGCCCCAAAAGGCTTTTCACCATGGTGGCATCCAAGGACCAGGCAAGAAAGCAAAACAGCCCTCCAGGAAACCTTGTACACTGTGTTGGATAACAAACTGGGACTGGCCATCACAGCAGCTTTGCTATCTCTGAAGGTGAAAAATCACCTTTTGCACTACAGTAAAAACAATCTGTGCTCCATCTCTGCATTTCTCTGTGCTCATTCTCAGTGATCTCTTACCAACTGCATCACTACAAACATTTGTGAGAGCATGGAGTGGCTGAGTGAGGGCACACAGAGCAGCTGCACCCCGAGCCCATGGGCTCTGCATCCCCAGGAGGCTCAGCTCTCTCACCAAGGGGCTGTGCAGCATCCACGGGTGCTGATTTGGAAGGGAAATGCACTGGGTTCTGTCCTTAATGCTCTTGCCTCCTCCTCAGCAGCAGAAGTCATGGTGTGCAATTGCAGCAAATTAAGTCAGGAGGGACTCCCTGGAGTGTTCTCCCAGGTACAACTCCACATTCACCTTCAAAACCGCTATGGGAAAGGCAACAACATAGAAATTAATTCATGGTATTCACTGCTACAAGGAAAACTTAATGAAATGCCTAAAGTGGGACCATTACAAAAATCCTGAGTTTATAAACTGGTATCACATCCACTAGGGTAAAGACTGTGAGCACTGAACCTCCATGCCACGAAGAGGCATTAAGCATATTTATTTGTGGAGAAATGCCTCTCTCCAGGAAGATATATCTTCCTTTAATCACCCACAATAGGCATTTTACTCTGGAATACTCACTCCTGGTTTATCTAGTCCAGTAACCCACGGAGGATTTTTTTATTTTTAATGGTCTCCATCTATGATTATCCACAATTGTCTCTTTCCTTCCTATCCCCTTTGTGGCACCAGCTCTTTATTAGAAACTTAATAAACTTTGTGTATGTTCTAAAGATAATATTGAAAACATAAAATTGTGTTCTGCATTTTATAATTGGTGTGGAAAAAAGGGGGAGATCTAATCCTATTGGGCCTTCTCTTTTGCTCACTCTCTCGCGCTCTCTCTCTCTCTCCCTTTTCCTTTTTGATGGTAAGCAGCAAATTTTAATTAGCTTCATTTCCACAATTCAGTCATGCATATGTAATCTTTGTTCACACTTTTATAAAGTAAAATTAAGTGAAAGAAATGGGGTAATAATAGAAAGCTTGTCTGAGCAGAACAAATGTGAATTATCAAACGTAGGGAAAGATGACTGGGACTACACAGCTTGAAGTTCTGCCAGGTTTGAGGTGATTTTTCGGAAACAGAAGTGCATAAATAATGCACAGAAACAGGTGCTGATTATCCTGTTTGGGGCATCTTTCTGTTCATTGTGTACTTGGGCTGCTGAGGTGCAGTGATAACCACTGAATGTGAGGAGACTGTCTAATGACAATTTCCTAATGTTTCTCTTTTATCATGAGCTGCAAGTGTCACATGAGCTTGTCTAGTTAATAAAAATCACTTTGTGAGCCCACTGCTCTTAGATTTGGCACTGGAGCAGATCACTGTACTGGGCCTCTCTCTATTACAGCTGCAAAATCTGTACTGTCATTTTGCATTGTAATTTAAAGGTTTCCTAATCTATATACACCCCCTCTAATTAAATGTTTCCAGGGGTTACCTCGGGAGCATTCAGTGCTATGGTTTGAAACTAAAGCTAAAGATCCCATCAAATTCTTTCCCCCTGGGGCGAGACATAGGAGGGGGAAGAACATTTGCGTCCCTGCCACTCCAGATTATTTGAAAGCATTGGCATGACTGGGATTACTGACTTGGTTATTTCTGTTATCTTACATGAGAAGATGGAAATTTGAAGGGAAAGAATCCACGTGTCTAAATCTAGAGCTCATCTTATTTTATAACTTCCAAGAAGCCTCTTATGAGTCTGTCTAAGCAGTTATTTTAAGAAGCTACCAGTTCATCAGCTGAAAACCAGAACCTCCTGTTGATGTAAATCAGTCTGTGGCTGCACAGGCTCCATAACCAGCACTGCAGATGCGAGATCTTCGTTAAAGGAAATGTGCAGTAGTGAAGCATGTGGGCAGAAACACACACAGCAGTGAAGTCTGGAGCCCAGGGAATGTTATCATGAGGAGATACTTTCTCTTCAGCACCATTCATACACTCAGCCTGACAACCAAATCACAGCTTTAGGACAAACACCTCTTCCTGTGACAGGAAGTGACTTTCAGATATGAGGGGCTTGCTTTTTTCTATTTTTTCCCTCTCTCGAAACCTGCTGTGCTGCCAGTGACTAAGGATGGCCAAGATTTTGGTTAATGGTTAACAGAGTAACATAACCACAGAGAGTCTGACTTCCTCCTGCTGGGGCCAGGACCAAAAGCTGCTTTGCTTGCTGGGGAACAGACAAACGTGGAAAGCAGAGCAGCTCACACGGTGACGGGCTGGAGAATAGAGGCTTCACCCGTGGAGAAAGGAGGAGGAAAATCCAAAAAGAGTAAGAGGCGTTTGCTATAAAGTAAGGTAAGGGCTGAAACACTTTCCTGTTTAACTTTCTGACTCAGAGGCTGTTGCTCACAAACCAACAAAGCCCACAGGTGTGGCTGGTTGAGACACACTCATTATACCTGACTGCTCGGACATGTGTGGCTCGGGGAGAGGGGCAAACTGAGGAGAATCTGTTTGCTGTGAACTGGAGACTTGGAGAGGGCAGGAGAGAACCTCCTCCACCCTGGGACTGCTCATGGCAGGAGAGACACCCTCTTCAGACTGTTCTCCTGTCATCGACCACAGCCACGTCCCGGAGTTTGAGGTGGCTCTGTGGGTCAAGATCACCTTGGCCCTGATCTACATCTGCATCTTCATCGCGGGCCTCTTGGGCAACAGTGTCACCATCAAAGTCACCAGGATCCTGCAGAAGAAAGGCTACCTGCAGAAGGAGGTCACCGACCACATGGTGAGCCTGGCCTGCTCTGACCTGCTGGTCATCCTGCTGGGCATGCCCGTGGAGTTCTTCAGCGCCATCTGGAGCCCCTTCTCCACCCCCAATGGCAACATTGCCTGCAAGCTGTACTACTTCCTCTTCGAGGCCTGCAGCTACGCCACGGTGCTGCACGTGGCCACGCTCAGCTTCGAGCGGTACGTGGCCATCTGCCACCCCTTCAGGTTCAAGGCCGTGTCCGGGCCCCGCACGGTGAAGCTGCTCATTGCCTTCGTCTGGGGGACATCTGTCATTGTGGCTCTGCCCCTGCTCTTTGCCATGGGCACGGAATATCCCCTGGAGACCATCGAGGGCTACCAGAGAACGAGCTCCTGTGTCAAGCCCACTCCCAGGCACTACATCCCTGAGCTGAAGCACAACATGACCATCTGCACCTGCCTCTCCTCCAGGTGGTCTCTGTTCCAGGCCAGCATCTTCAGCGCCTTCGCTGTGTACATCGTCGTGCTGGGCTCTGTCACCTTCATGTGCCACAGCATGATGAAAGCCCTGATGATCCACAAGAAGGGCACTGTGGCAGTGAAGGGTGGAGTGAAGCACCAGGAGCAGCACCTGAGGAAAAGTGAGAGTTCAGAGGGCAAGAGCTCCAGGAAACAGATCACTTTATTCCTGGGTAAGGGCCATGTCCTACTCTGCCTCCCCTCCCTCCCTACCCCCTTTCCGCTTGGGAAGAAGCCTCCATTTATATCTCACCAGAAATATATCTCACCAAAATAAAAATCCCAGAAACCTCTGGTTATATCTCACCAAGCTCTCCCAAAGGCTTTGAAAGTGGTACAAAATGAGGGATAATACTTTTAGTTGCAATGATACATGTCAAGAAGCCTGATGTTTCTGTGTGCTTTTGGTTCTTTTAGTCATTAGAACAGGAAGGAGGGAAAGAGAAGGAAAAATCCACTCACTGTCTGCTATTTCTGTTGGATTTTATTACATGCAGCAATATGGGTGACAGGCTGTTGCAGCTTGACCTTTGGGGTAGCAACAGTTGCCTGGCTATAAAGTAGCTCTACTTTATATATGTTTTATATATTTATATATGTTTTAAAATATATTTTATATAAATATTTTATGTTTATATGTGTGTTTTACATATTTATACATGTTTTATATATTTATATATGTTTTCCCACTAAATTACAAATATGAGTATATTTAGTAAGGCTGCTGATGGGAGGGAAGGCTGTCTTGCAAGATCTGAAGCTTGTCTCTCTCTGAAGGCATTTCCCTGTTAATTCAGGATGCTCCTTGGAGAGTTCTCAGCCTCAGCAGTTGTGGCTGTATTGCATTTGACCATTAAGGAAACTGGACTGCAGAGCTGATTTGGTCTTAACAAATTGCGGTTGCCCTCTTTGAATTTTTTTTTTCCTCTGGTTTTATTTGAAGGCCTGTAACCCTGAAATTATGTTTGATCCTGATCTCTCTCGCCACATTCATCAGACAAAAAACTAATGGAGCTGTCATTCCACCAGCTTGGAATCTTTCTGGGCAGTGATCCATGCAGCCTCCACGTTTGCTGATAGTCTTATAGGCACCCTTAATCATGTCCTGCCTGCATTACTGTGAGTTCCTGTTTTGTTGGGTCCCTTATTATGGTGCTGGATATAATAAATGAATGATCCAGGCTAGGAATATGCACAGTACATCCAGTATTTCTATGTTGCTTTTTGATGCTCTGACTGATATGGCAGAGAGGGACTTGAAATTCTTGCATCTGTCCACTTCTACAACTTTAAGTAGATTAGATTTTGTATTACTTTTTCCCCCCTTTTTAATATTTTTTCCCCTGAGGATCCTTTCCTTCCTCATCTAGTCCTGCTTTTGCCATGGTCTGTGTCAGGCCATGAAATGAAGGAATCATCTCCTCTCACAAGGAGTGGAGAGGCCCCATCTGTGGTTTGTTAAAAGGGCTCTATGTCCTTCACTCCAGTGACAGTTCAGATTTCTGGCGTTCAGGCTCAGCAGTGGAGCTAAACACACCCGTGGTACAAAGCAGGAAAAGGGATCTGCTCTGGAAGTGCTGCCTGGGGGATCCTTAGATATGTGTGGCTCTCCCTCCCATTAAAGCCAAACCTGAGATCCAAATCCTGGCTGGGCTGAGAGGGGAAGGTAAATTGCCATGAATTTTCCTCCCCTTCTTGATTATTCTTCCTGGTACTCTAGCATGGAATAGGAGATGCAAAAGTGCTGAATAAATGAAAACAACTTGCCCTTTTTGATAAGGGAATTTGCCCCCCTGTGTATCTGACACTCCCACTGTACTCTCAGCTTTCTGGAGGCAGGAGATACTTGTGTGAATTCCCCAAAATTATTTCAGACTCTTAATACAAGCCTTGCTAATTTACTTGGCTTGGGGAATAAATTAATAAACTGAGGAGCAAGAAACTCTGGCTTGCCTTTCTGAGAACAATGTAAAGCAATTTAATTTGGAGATTTCATAACAGTGATGCTTTAGGGCAGTTTTAACCCAGAAAAAATGAACATATAAATTGTTTACAAATTGCTGAATTTAAATATTGTGATTTAGAAGTCCTCTTTGTTTTTCATTTAACAGATGGGTCAAATTAAAACCAATACTTGCACATTCACGGCATATTTCACTTTTAATGTGAAATGTAAATGACAGTGTATAGCATCGTGTCTTTGTACATCTAACAGCAATAAAAACAATTTAGCATTTTCTTCTGGTTGTTAAAAGTGATAAGTTCTATAAAACAGAGATTAAAATCATAAATCTGACTATGAGAAAAAGCTAAGTACAGGATGACACTGGGAGGAAATAATGCTTTTTTAGTGTCATGTTATTGTGTGGCACTCGACAACATTCATGGAAATTAATTGGAAATGTTGAAAGATTACTTGCCATAGATGGTACTGATGCTTGCAGGCAGGGTGACACCACTGCAGAAACTGGGTAGCTGAAATAAGTCTGAAAACACTTGGCTGATGGCACTTTCATGAAAGGCAAGCTTTTAACAGTATTTAAAACCTCTTAATATGCCTGACCCACCCTGGCAGGAACCAATTCAGTCTTTGTGGCTACTTGATCTTGTCTTTCTCCTATGGCCATGAAGGCAGTGACCACCACCTAAATGGTGACAAGGTGCCACTGGGACCTCTTGCTGCTCCAACACCTGAGCTGAGGCCCTGCACTGTAGGAGAGCTCTCACAAAGGGTGGGTTTGGAGGGCATATATCTTATAAATATTATAAGTGGATTGTAGCAAACACAGAAAGGGAACGTAAAGGAAGGATTCCGTAAAAGAGAGCTCTAACTAATGCAATAATTATAAATAATACAAAAAGAATGCTTTCATAGCTGAAAGTAAGTTAAGAATCTTTAGGAAAGTAAGTTAGGAATCTTTGGGAAGTGTTGGCACTGGGAGAGGGGAGCAGTGTGGGAAGAGCCTCCACAGGAGCTGCTGGAGGGAAAGCACCAGCAGCAGTTCCTGCTCCCTGGCCATGGCCACACCAACCTGGCCACTGTCCAGAAGCACATTTGTACAAAAGCAGCTGTGTGGTTTGTCATCACTGGGCCTGACTCTAAAGCAAAGTGAGTTCTGATGGTCCCAGCTGAAAAAGGGCTCAGTTCTAAAGCTTCTGTGATGTTTCCCTTGGCAGCTTCAGTTTGAGCTTCTGCTAAGAGCCTTGATCATTTTGCATAAAGCAGCCTCAAGCCTACCACAGTGCAGACATTGAAATAAGGGTCCATTTGTGCTGCAACATCCTCCTTCTTTGTATTATACATTTCCAGTTGGCCCTTTGGAGCAACACTCCTCTGTTTCCACAGATCCACTGAGTGGGGCTGCTGGGCATGGTGGGTGCTTTGCCAGTTGACATCTGGGCAGCATTTTCCTGTCTCCTGTCCATGATGAAAAATCTGTCCTTCCTGAGATGTTCCATCTAGAAAAGAGAAATACCCAAATGATCTGGCTGCTATG
The DNA here is from genome assembly GCF_028769735.1 of Zonotrichia leucophrys gambelii. Lineage (NCBI taxonomy): Eukaryota > Metazoa > Chordata > Aves > Passeriformes > Passerellidae > Zonotrichia > Zonotrichia leucophrys. Next base: position 7,587,841 of record NC_088177.1, on the reverse strand, counting down.
GAAGTGTTGGTGGAGGTGCATTGAAGCACTGCTGTAGCTGCAGGAGCCAGAGCTGATGGTGGACCTGCCCAGCTGCAGATCCTGTTGGTACCACCCAGCACCACCAGCTCCCCTGGCACATGTGAGGCAGGAAATCCCCACTGCTCTCTCTTTCCCACCTCTACAGAACTGCAACTCTTCTGCTTTGGGACCATCTGATGTAGGATGAATTTTGCCTGGACAGCAGATATCCTGCAGCTCTTTTAATAAGCAGGCAAGGGAATTTGTTATAACCTACAGCAGTGCCTTCATCTGAGAAAGGCAGTGTAGTGGAGGTTTAAATTTTCTTTTTGTGTGGTGTAACACTTAAGTGTGTCAAATACACTGAGTGTCAACCTGCAGGCAGTGGCAGGGTGGTTTCCTGGGATGTGGTGTGGTACAGACAGCTTCGGGGCAGGCCTGCTCAGGGCAGGAGCAGCCAGGGGCTTTACTGACACCGGTGAGTGCCATGGAATGAAAGAGAGTCCCTGTCTCTAAGTGAAATAAAAACCAAACCAAAAACAAAATGGGCAGAAGGGAAGGGCTGGAAAAACTAGGCAGGAGGAAGTCAGACCTGACCAAAGCCATGCCACTTTTCTGGTGGCTGTTGTTAAAGCAATGCCAGCTATTCTATAACAGCACCAAAGCCTCTGTGAACATCATGACCAGCTTTAATTTAGCTAAATCCACAAAAAACCTTGACTCACAACTTCAAAACATCTCTTAGAACTTCAGATGGAGCACCATTTTCTTGCCATGTACTGCTGCTGGCAGCTTAATGCTCTGCTCAGAATAAAGGTATTATGTGTAGGAATAGCCTCTCCAAAGATCACTGAAGTGTATTTTGTAAGGCACTTGGCAAATTTCAGGAGGCAAATTACTTCAGAGTACTTCAAGTAGTTGTGAAAAATGCATGGTTGTCATCTAGGTATGACTCAGGCACAGTGTAATTTGACAACAGACTTCTGTTACAGGAAAATTGGATACTTCTTCCTAGGTTGAAATTTGGCTGGGCTTTCCCTTGCTGAAAAAGCTAAAGGTTAGGGATAGAACAAAAATGAAAAGAATAAGCTAATTGATGAGATTCCAGAACACAGCTCCAGCCCATGTTCTTTAAACTCAGCTTCATTGACTCCTCTTGGTTCAATTCTTTAATCATTCCATCGAGCTGCCTTTCTTCAGGCACCTTGCTGCAGACATGTCTGAAGATGAGTACACTGTAGGCTGGATTTGATTTTAATCTCTCTGTGTTTTATATGGTGATTCCATCCATAGGTTTTCCTGAGCAGGGCTTTGAATTCCACAAGATAAATAGGAGGCTCAGTGCACTGAAATGGGTGGACACAGACCAACAGACCAGGGTCTGGCCACTCTGGTGTATGAGGCATCCACCCTCTGTAACTAGTCAGTTTTTTCTTCCAGGTCCTGCTTCTTGGAAAAGTGATAAAAGCAAATTATTTTCCTGCTGGTGTTGGGAAAAATTAGTCTTCCTCTTCTCTGCAAAAGCATTAACCTGGTGTCAGTTGCAAAACCAATCAGTGCTGCTGAATGCTCGTAGCACAAAACTGAAGCTCAGCTATTCAACAGGTGACAATGGAAAGGCTGCATTGAGGGATGATGGCTTCTCAGGGCAATTGTGTACAAATAATCTCCTCTGAAGAGCAGGGGAACTTCTGTCAGTTTAAAAATAAACCCACAGTGAAATAGACTCAATGGAAACTTCCAAAATCCAGACATCTCTATGTTCAGGTTTCCCACACAGCAATTTAAAAAGGGACATGGGGAGAGCCCAGCATAATTTTCCTCCCTATTGTACAGAAAGCAATTTATCTACTCCTGCTTTTAACTGGACTCATGTAATAGAAGATTGTACTTTCAGCATAAGTGGACACTCTTACGTTCCTCCTACACTGAGGGATGGCAAAACAACACCAAGAGAAATAGAATCGAAGAATAGGGACTAATTGAGGCCAGCACCCCCAAGGTATTTAAGATTTTTGTAGTTTTAATGGAAAAATCAATGTGTGATTACACTTTGCATTAGAGTACTTAAAAATTGCTTCAGCATGAAAAGTCTGCAGCTTTGAAAACAACCTCACCCTGCAAATACTGCAATCAGAGGAGCAGATTCACCACTAATGGAACTCACATAATTCCCCATACATGATACCTTGGCAGGGAGGGTCTCTGGGGACACCTGAGTGCTGGTTTTCCATGAGGACAATGAGAGCTTTACTGGTGCTTTGGTAGAGTTGTGGCCATGCTTCTGTTTTCACCTGATGCCTACAAGGAAGCTGGGATTTCACCTGGTCTGCAGCTGGGATTTCACCTGGTCTGCAGGGATTTACAGCTTTTGATTCTTTATGCTTCAGCATCTGTGCTGCCCAGAGAAAAAGTGCCCAGCTACGATTCCTGACTCACTTTTGCCCTATAATCACAGCTGCCCAAAGTCTTTAAGCCTCATTAAGGACCATTACCCGTGTTGGCCTTAAACTTAATATTATTAATCTCTCTCTCTTTCTCTTACAAGCTGTAGTTAATAAACCTAGTGGCCCTTGGTTCTTCTGGCACTCCTAGGTAAATGCTAAGAGAAGGAATTAGGGAAGATCAGGCAATATCCTTCACTGTGCAACCTGAGCCAAGAAACAGGCAGGACAGGCTGTGTCATCTCAGCTTCTGAAAAACACACTCTGTATCATGGCAATCTCCCCAAGAGATGTTTTCTTACAAGTAGAAGCCTTGGGAAATGTCTTTTTTCTTCAGAGTGGATAAGAAAGCAAGAAGATTTGTTTCTCTCAAAGTGGAGAAACACAGATGTTGCTACAGGTATGAAGTGGATTGACTTGCACTGCCCTTATTGCTTGGTCAAGAGAATATTGCCTTAAGCAATAATTTCCCAGTATTTCTCTGTTTTCTTGCTCTCTCTTCTGAGCAAGATGCCATCTCAAATGTAGATGGCTCTTGCAATTCCCCAGTTTCAGAAGGTAGGAGTGATTTGTGTGAAGTTCACAGATAATTTATTGGAATCTTCACCTGTGAAAGCTAAATGCATTATCTAATCCTCTGTTGTTTCATATTCAAATTATACCACAGTTCCTGTAATTAAATCTTTTGTTTTCCTATCTGATGCTGGGGCCATTATCTTTTAACAATGATTGCAAGCCTGTGAATTTTAATGGGGAAGAACTTTAATATCTGTGCATTTGTTAGTGAAGCTTTCAATTTCGTTATTTATTATCATAACAACACAGAGTGTCACACTGGGTGCACCCTCAGCACGTCTGCAGGTGACACCAAGATGAGTGGTGTGGTTGATACCTGAAGGACAGGATGCCTTCCAGAGGGACTTGGACAAGTGATGGAAGTTGTCCCTGTCCAAGGCAGGGGTTTGAACCAAGATAAACTTCACAGTCCCTTCCAACCCAAATCATTCTATGGTTTACTGGAGGCAACATTTCTATAAGAAACTGAGAACTGACCTGTATCTTAAAGACTTCTTCCCTTTCATTGTATCAGGTTTCTAAACCATTGAAGATAAACAGAGAAGATTTCAAATTCTAATTGGCAAAATGTGCTGTAGCAGTTTTCCAGCCTTTTTTTTGAGGGTATCATAAGCTTTTACTGCTTAGGTGAGAAAGCAGTTATCCTTCTGATCTCTGCTGTTCATGGATGAGTAATATCAAGGCCAGAATATTATGGATTAAATGAGTCTGCCAAGAACCTTTTAATCTTATGAATTGTGACTTTCAAGGAAAGGTGAAACTGAGAAAAAGGTCTGGTGCTGTGATGAGCTAACTTTTCCACGTTTCCTTTTAAACTGTCTGTAAGCTTCTCATTGTTGCATTAATTCCCTCTTAAAAGCACACAGCATTTTTGTTCAATTTTGATCAATTTTTAGAATAAGGAATTTAAGTTGAAATGCAGATATGAGGTTAGAGTTGGGGATCCCTCAGCAGGTGGATGTTGTTGTTGTCATGCAGGGAGAGTTCTGTGAGTGCTCAGAAAGCACTTGAAACCACTGCAAACAGGGGCACATGTGTAACAATTACCAGGAAACTAAACTTTAATCATCAGTATAAAAACAACAGGGGTTCATTAGAGAAGATAACGTTTCTTAGCCATCCATCCTTGTCCTCGGTGTGAATGGCTTTCTTTTCCCATGTTTGATGAGGCAGCATCTGCTCCAATCTCTAGCTGAACCTTGCAGAAGAGCTCAGCCCCTTTCAGAGGGTTGTGTAAATATTTTGTCCTTGCTTATGCAGTATTTCTGCAAATCCACCTTGATTTGTTCCTCTATATATTATTGCCAGCTTGCTTTTTGTTCAGTGTAATGTTTGTCTTACCCAGCTAAATGAGCAGCCACCTCATGCCCAGACTGTTCGTGGTATGTCTGGCACGGTGCTGCTGAAGGTGATTTTGATTTGAAGAAATATTAGAAGGCTTTCTTGATTGCTCCCTCATAACCAAACCCCTGGGGTTCAGTATATACCTGTGCCTTCTATTAGATTGCTGTAACTGCAATTGTTATAGTCCTTTTACCATAAGGCACACAATTTAAATTGTGAAGCTCACTGTTGTGGGAGCCAGATGTAAAAATGAGATCCTAAAAGAGGTTAAATATAACCTTGAAGGATAGTGCTGACAAGAACAAGATATAATCTCCACTCCAGAAACTCCTGATACTGCTACCTGCCAAGACCTTGGTGTGAATAGAACAGGAAAATCTCTTGTTCCTTCTCCTGCAGATCTCTATGTGGGATCATCACAGAGAGAAATTAATGGGTAGTCCTAGGTCTGTCCCAGTGTGTCTGCTTTCAGTATGGAACTTTCTGTATATGCAAAACCAGGCATGTAATCTGTCTGCCATAAGCCAGAAACAGGAACATGAGATTTTTAAGATGGTAGAACAAAAATTTTGAGTAGACAAGAGAGAAATAAAAGGGATTGAAAGACTCTCCCTCAAAATTTAGTTATTTTTCCCACATCCTTCTGCCCCTAAAATGTAAACTTTTTAAGAAAAAAAAGGTGCTCATTTCTGGCTGTGTTACTTACCTCTGATGTGCGTACACCAAAATGTGTTTTATTTGATAAGCTCTAGTACTTGCTGATGTTACAATTCCTGTGCCTCACATTGTCTCTCTCTCCAGCAAAGACAACTTTTGAGCTCCCTGAGTTTGAAAAGAAAGCTGACATTTGTCCCATAAAGACACTGAGAATGAAGGTCCTCACCAGCTGAACCTCTTAGTAATACTTAAAGATTTCTACAGAAGAGAGTTCTTGAATCTGCTCAGAGTGAACCAAAAATCAGAATAAAACTTTTAAGGTAGCCAAAGGTTGCAGCATGTCAGCAGCAGTGCACACAGATATTCAAACACAACTTGTGAACACAACTAACATGTCAGGCTTTAACCATGAGATAAGAACCAGCCTTGTGTGCTGAAGGTCAAACAGAAGTCAAAAGCAAGCACGCTGGTGCTTGCCCTTGTCCTTCAGACAGGGAAATTGCTAAAAGCAGTCTGACTTTCTGTCACAGAACTACTCAACAGACCTTTCTGTTTGCTTGAAAGAAATGCTTGTCTAAAATGGGTGAAATGGGTTGTGTTACAGGTGTTCATAAGATGGTGTTTAAGGGATTGTTTTGTCTTGAAAGACAAAATACCTAAGCCTTAGTGCTAAGTAATGGCATTCAGCTTCTGCCAGAGTGTGTGAAAGCATGTATTGGCATTTTCAGACCTACACAAACTTTTCAAATCTTGGATGGTGATTCTGGAGGAGTAACTCAGCTACTGAAGTTTAATGGTTTAGAATGGATTTATTTTTAAACTTGAACTTTTGAAAAAATGTAATGTGTACCTACCCATATTGATGTTAGAGGAAAAAAATCTATCAAAGTGGCTGGAGAATGGGGAGACAGCTCTTTAACAAAAGCTAAAAAGAGGTTGCATTGTTTAACGTAGCAAACAGAAGAATACAGCTGGCTTTGAGTTATCTGTAAGAACAAGTGGGGCAGTGAGTGAAAGGAAAGAGGAAGATCTGGTTTGAAAGCCTTGCAAAAGGGATTGAGAAACAGCTGTATGCAGAGTGACTCTGGGCACAATCAGCCTGATCTCACTGTGCAGTGGGTTAAGCCTGGCAGGTTAAACATGTTCAGACACTGCCCAAGGAGCCCAGCCTGTTTCAGTCACGTTATGTCAAGCAGTTTGCAATTGCCTGCAGCTGCAGAGCAAGAACATTCCCTCCAGTCTGCACACCTTCCTCTCCAGCTCAGAGACTGGAGTCTGAAAGTTGTAGTACCCTTGATTAAGTCCACATTTAAAGAGCTTTAAATCCATGCTGACTATAGATTTGCTATAAAAATAACCGACTAAAAAACAGTAATAGAAGAGCAAAATGAGAAATTTTTTCTGAAACTGCTTGTCTGGTGGGCACAAAGAGCCATCCCCCCTCAGCTGGAGCAGTGTCTGTGCCTGTATTCCTCTTCCTGCCTTCAGTGCTTCCCTTGTGCCCTTTCTTGGAAATTTTTCCCCCACCTGGTGTACTTGGAGGCAGCCTTGGGAACTCATTGTTTAAAGTTAATGTCTGGAGACTGAAGCTTTCCATTGGCTGGATTCCCTTCCCTTTCCCTGCCTCCTGCTCATATACACATCCACTGAATTCTAAAAAGCTTTTTGATAGCAACTTGGAATTTTACTGTCCCCTTTCTATTTGTCTCCTGGTCCAAGGCAACATCTGAATGCGTTCTTTTCTATTACTAAGAACATATTGACAATTTCGGAAACATTGTCCTACAGTGCAAACACTCTGATATTACAAAACACTGCCATGTTCTCTGCATTGAGCTAAATGAGAGCATTGGCACAAGAACTAATAGGTCTGTAGGGGCCATGAATGAGTACAGACAGAAATGAGAAAATTTCTAATCATGAGAAGGACATGGCCAGGGACAGTTTTCCAAGCAGAGAGTGGGACTGAACTCATTCAGTTTCTGGGGTACAGAATGTGATAATTTCTGCAAGTCTGTGGTGTGGTTGCCTGTGCTGGGAGTGGAGACATGTCTCTGGCCATAAAGCCAAGGATTGCTGGTTTGGAAGGAAAAGGTTGGAATGGAAAAGTCATGTTTGGTGCTCCTTGGTGTGGCCTGTGTGGCTCTGTATCTTCCCTTGGGAGACTGCTGAATTTGCAAGGTCCAGCAAGCCTAAGCAAGCTGAACATTTCAGACACCTTTCAAAAACCTTTTGCCAAAAGGAAACTTTGCGAAAGGTGACCTGGGAGCACACAAGTCACCCTAGGTGCACATCCAGATCTCTGCCTGGAGGTGAATGCATTTCCTGCATATTCTGGTCTCTGAATCAGGGGTAACACATCCCTGTGCTGCTCCTCCTCTTGCTGCCCAGCTCCCTCTGCCTGGCTGCCCTGGTGTCCTCCTCCAAGCCCACGTGGCTGTCAGCCCCCCGTGCCTGACACAGTGCCTGTACCACTCAGAACCCTCTCTGAGCCCCTGTCTCCACGAGAGAATTGCTTTAACCTCATCAAATGGAGGTGAAATTTGAAATGACTTAATGTTTATTTGCTGACAGGCAGGAGTGTCCTCTAAATTGACTGTCATAGCTGGAACACAATGCTGTAGGACAAACTCACAACCCTTTCCCCGGCCTTCAGTGAAACAATGTTAACTTTGGGAAGTGGGGATATAATTTTGGCCCCCATGGATATTATGGATAGCGTTCTCATTTTGAAGTTTTACACAATGAAGCTATATTTGATATTTGCATAATTCAAATAGATGAAATCCTCAAACAGGCACAGAAGACTTGATTTCATTAACTTGGGATGCAGCCATCCCCATCCTTCATGCAAATGGAAAATACCTTTCCTGTAAGTATGCTTTAAAGATTCATTTCTTCCTCTAATCAAGTGGTGAAATCCTACCCACGGGAACCAGAATTGATTTCTTTTCCCTTCAGACTCGGTATCATAGACCTTATTTGGGTTAAGTTCTGCCATGGAAGTGAGGTTTAACCCTTCTGTGTGCTGCCAATCAGCTCCATGTGCTCCTGTTTGCTTCTCTGACATGTTGAAAATGCACGTGGTGCAGCTGTCCTGCAGATGTAGCCACCAGCTCAGGGCAGCTCTGCCTCTTGTCAGCAAGGATCTATTTCCACTGAATCCCTGACCTTGAGAGCTCCTTTTTAAATTTCCTCCTGGGCCTTGAATGCTGTAATTGATTACGGTTGTTTTGGTTTTAGTCTTTAACAATCAAGGTGAAGAATTGCTCCTGAATTTGTTAAGATGTCAGGAGGAAGGCAGCTTGCCCACCCTGCATGGCCAGTGCCACAGTGGGCTCCTGCAAGCCTTCCATGAGACACTGAAGTTTCTGCTTGGGAGTGGAATCCAGACAGGAATGCTCTGCTCTTGGGGTACCAGACAGCTCCACTGCATTAATTCCATTTAATAGGCATCAGTGAAAATTAAAGGTATTTGATGTTGGTCCAAGTAATCTTAGGGAATAGTCCTTCTCATTATGTCCTGCTGGGACTCCTGTCCATGGCAGTGCCTGAGAGAATTTCCCTCTCTCCTTACTACTGAATTGCCTGTATTTCTTTGTATGCTGTTTTCTGGTTTACCTTTTTGGTAATAAAGCTCTGCATTTTATTTTCTGTCTGTCTTTCCGATACATCACTTTTCAGTTGAATTGTCTTATATTACTTGAAACTGATAGCTTGACCCCTTGGCCACTGTGCTTCATCCATAGAAGGATGCTCTTCTATATTCTAATGAAGAATTGCCTTAAAAATAAGAAAATACCCCCCAAAAATGAAACCAAAGGAACCAATCAAAACACAGCACTCCTCCAACTCCCCAAATTAAGAACCACAAAGACAAGATGAAAATATGTATTTTTCTGTGATGTCTCCTGATGCTTCATTTCCTCATTCCCTTTGTCTTAGAACACAAAGCAGTCATTGGGAAGGGTTTTTTTTCACTCTGAAAGTGAATTTATGGTGTGCTCCTTGCCTCTGCTGCCCACTAGCCTGTCCTGCAGAAGAAAGCAGTTGGTCAGAACTAAATGGCTCAAGAGAAGCCAAGATGACCTGAGTTTTCCTTCTTGCATTGAAGGAATATTTTACTCTCTGATTGGCACTGATTAGCAAACCCTTCCTTAAATGTACACATGTTGTGGTTTTTGACCTTGGCATGCCTCAGGGTTCATGTGGCCATAAAATGTGACTTTTTTGATACCAGGGAGTGCTGAAATAGTCTGTGTCTTCAGATACCCCAAATGTGTGTATATAAACATATTTACATTAATATTCCATATTTACATTATTTGACTGATTAGGAGTAGCCACTCTCACCAATTCTCTTGCTATATCAGGGCATTCACTGAGCAGCAGGGAGGGGTTTTGGCTTGTTTGGTTCAGTCTTTAATCAGAATCAGGCACCTTTTGGGAAAAAACTTGTCCAAGAGCCTGGAGAGTGGGGCAAACACCACATTTGGCAGTGCTTACTGGAGAGCACCACACTGAACTCAGTGGGGCTAAAAGCATTTCAGACTTTGGGTGACAAAAATCTTGCTGACTGAACTCTACTGAACTCTGCTTTCAAGTCATTTCAGGTTGGGAATAATTGCCATCTTTACATCATGATTTTTAAATTCTTTATCCCTTGAAGCAGCACTGAAAAATCCAAGTGTCCCTAGGGTTCAAATCTTTATTTAATTTTCCTACTATGTTAATGTATCGATGGTTCTGATCATTTTTTGCTCAATGTGGTTTTGAGGAGAAAATTCTGAGGCATGAAAAAATCTGTTTAAAGTGAAATATCATGCTTTTGATCCAAAGACTGATGTTCTATGGGAGGAACAGAAACAAAAGTCTCATGATAACCCTTCTGCTTTCCTGAAATAGAAAACCTGCCTAGTTAATGAATATAAATGAATGTACATTCACTTCCTTTTTTTTGAGGTTACTAAAGCTGATTAGCATTAGGGTACCACAATTTATTCAAAGCAGTTGAGTAATTATTCTGCTTTCTATCCTATGAACATGCAACTTATTTGTTACTAAAAGTTTGGGGGCTTTTTAAGCATATCCTTGAAATAACATTGAGGACATATCTTTGTCATCATCTGAGTTTTAAATGAAGTTTTTTACAATAAGTAGTTCTGGTATACAGGCAAAGAAGAAAAATTGGTCAATGCTATAGATATTCAATAAACTGTGATGCATGGTCTTACAAGAAAGGACCTAAAATCCTTAGGCACGAAATAATGTATTGACAATTTGTGTTTACACAAGTAGAATTCAATATTCAGCATAATTAAATTAGAAATTGATAGCTTGAGAAAAACAAAACAGTTTTTCATATAAAATTTAACACGGGTGAAGCCACTTTGCTTTATTGTGACACCAGGTGGATCAGGGTGCTTTGGCTGACAGTTATTCTCCAGCAGATCATCATAAAGTGACTTGTATGCTTTAGCCTTGCCTGTTATGCTGGGCTAATGAGAATTTATTCCCCACTTGCCTGTAGAGGCTGTGTTGTCAGTAATGCCAAGCAGGTTAAGTTGCTCTCTCTACCTCCATCCTTGCAAAAATTGCATCTTCCTTTCTCTCCAACCACCTGTCCTCAGGGTGTGCAAAGAGAGGCAGAAAGGTGAATTGATTCTGGCTGCAGTGGGAGGTGCTCAGGAGCTGTGAGGGTGTGGAGAGTTTTCAGGCTTGTTCCTTGTTAAAACTTTAACAAGCTGGCTGTTGGACAGAAACACCTTTAACCTGGTTAAGTTACTCACTAGGTTTACATAGTTTAAGGTGCAATTGGAGTATTCTTTGGGCTGGGAGCACTTTATTTCCTCATGCTTGGCAGCTGTCCCTAAAGGCATGTAAAATTTGGTGTGGAGGAAGATAAACTATGAGATTCCTAAACACAATATTATTATTTTAAATGTAGCAGCACCATTTTAGATTAGCTATCACTTCAGTGTGAACATTCTATTTTGGGATGTTTGGGATGAATGACTAAATCATAGACACCTCTAGCCAAAACAAATGAAACTGTTGATGTGAGCACCTAGCAGAGCAGAGTTTCAGTATCAGGTTTACTTTCCCACAAGAACACACACACAGCTCTCATCAGTATTTGCACATTCTGTGTAGGTACCCAGGGAGGAACATACACCACTTAAAAGCTGGGGTAAAATTAAAAAAGAATCTGCTCTGAAACTTCCCTGCTAATGCACTTGAACCTCATCTAAGGAGTATTATGGGACAGAAGAAGAAAAATTCTGCAGCTGGTGAACTTTATGGCAAAGTTGCATTTCATCCTCAGACCAGTTGTAAAAAGACAAGCTTAAATAAATCTTCTACATTTTGCAGGTGTGCAGACAATTCACGAATAAAATTTAAATCTGCAAGCAACCTATTATGCCATGATAACAAGTGAAAAAAAAATTCAAAGCACCTGTATGCTCCTCATTTAGAGCCACCAGCTCTGAGAACAATGTCATTGGGCAGCCTCTCCCGAACTAGCAGCAGTACTGAGTTATATAAATGTGGGTATTTTAGTGTTGTTGCTCATATTTCTGTTATCACTTTTCCAGAGTCCCACACCTTCTGGGGGGTTTTCTCACACACAGCTCCTCACAGCAGTGCTGCTCCTGCTGCTTTATCAGGGCTCCTCCAAGGCTCTCCCTGACCAGCCAGCCCACCCCCTTTTATCCCAGTTACCTTCATCAGCCACAGCTGCTGCCCAATTAAGGACATCACAGCTGCCGCCCATCAAGAGCAACTGGGACCTACCGGGGCAAGGCCGATATACAGATATTCAAGCATTATATTTCCCCCTTTTCTTCTACTTACAGATATGCCAGTACAATACAGATATTTTTCTAGGACTCAAAGGCCATCTCTACTATATTTTAGTGATGTAACTGAAGTTTATTTATCACAAAACAGTGTTTTGGAGCCCAATCTGACACCAGGTCCTGCTGTCGATGCACTGTGCAGGCAAGAACAAATAATTTCAATGTTAAACCATACAAAATCTACATAGAGCCAGAAAAAATGTTGAGAGGGAAATTTGACATATAAAGCTCTAACGTTTATTAACAGAACAGTTACATTTTAAGTGCATGTACCAAATATTTTGAAACTAGATAAGAAATGTTTATTTGCAATAGAAAAGCGGCCCAGCTGCTTCTGAGAACCAGAGGATCCATGACAGCTGCGTAGCAAGTTTCAGCATTTCCTGAAAATGCACATGCAAGAATCTTCATTGTAACAGCAATTATTTATGTTTGAAGACCTCAAGATTACCAGGAGCTCCAACATGTGTTGCATTTTTGAGGATGTTGATTATGGGTTCCTAGATGAAAATGAGCTGCAGTAAGCTGTCAAAAGCAGATGGATTTGAGCAGCAAGAAATGCTGCTAGCAGATATTCATTGTCAGCCACCTCTGCTGCTGGTGTTGGAAGATGAAGAGGATTATTTGCACCAGCTTGTAGCTGCTCAGAGGAAAAATAACTTCTGTGTATTTGCAGATTAGAGTAGACAAAGGCTTTGCTTCTCTGAAGAAAACTCCTTAATAGAACTTGTGCCGAGGCTCTGAAGTGCAGCCTGCTTGTATTTCTCCCTTGGCAGTGTTACAAAACCTCATCTCTCCCTGATCTGCATTTGAAGAGTCTTCATTTTTATCTCTTTTAGATATGGGACTTTTCCACTTTAAGCACTTCCTCTCTTTCATTTGAGCATGGAGCTGTTGGGAGGCTTTTTTTTTTTCCATCTTTAGCCCAACTGTTTGCTTTAGAGAGCCCCTGGTTTGTCACTGATGGGTATTTCCAAATGGGCTGACTGCAGCTCTCCTGGGTGAGCCTGTTTTGTCTGATTGTCTCTAGACTGAGGCAGGGAGAGCCTGCAGCTCTGTTCATAGAGATGCTCTCAGACACACTGGTGCATTCAACTTGATGCATTTAGGAGGGTAAATATCCCATGGCACGTGGAGTGTGGGCCTTATGGAATCACAGAATATCCTGAGCTGGATAATTTCTAACATGCAGTTTCATGTGCAAAGGAATGTTATGAAATTAAGAGAGTGGAGAAACCACACGGTTTAATTCAGGCACAGCTCACTCCACAGGAACAGCCACCTCTGGGAGTGATGTGTCACTTCAGTGCTTGCTGCACAGAAACTTTGGACTTTTGCAAAGACCATCATCTGATGCTGACAGTGCAGGTTTCCTGAGCCCATGATATCCATATGTGAAGAAATTAAGCTGAAACCTCTCTCTTCTTTCCCCTCCTTTCTCTGCCTCCCACCAAGGGGCCAGTTCTGGGTCAATCAGCAATGAACAAACACATGCGATCTCTAAATGGGGCAAAGGCATGCAGCTTACTCATAGCACTTGATTTGAGTCCAAAAATGTGTAATTAAAAGATTTTTTGAAGACTGATCTTCCTTTTTCTCTGCCTGCCCTCTATTTCTCCCCAGCTGGCTGAGCAGCAGTGTATGGGTATGTACCTGCAGATAATACTGGGAATTTCTTTGAAGTCTTCCCTGCCTTTAATTTAATAGTTTATTTGTGGAAAATGTGATTATATTGGCTGTGATTTCCTAGAATTGTGGAACGTTTTGGTTTGTAATGGACCTTTAAGACAATCTCGTTTCAACTATCCTCTGCAGGCAGGGATACCCAGCACTAAACCAGGCTACAGAGAAAACCAAAATGCCTTGATTTTCTGTGTGTTTCTCTAGAATCAGTCCAAGAACTCCACATCCTTCAGATGCTGGGGCCCCAGAGCTCCAGGTGGGGTCCCAGGGGAGTGGAGCAGAGGGGCAGGATCACCTCCCTCACCCTGCTGGTCATGTTCCTTTTGATGCAGCCTGGGATGTGGTTTGGGCCAGTCTGGAAAAAAATTACCCTCATTTTGGGGCAATTTTGAGCTTCTCATCAGGCAATTGACAACCAGCTCAATTTGACAGAGGTTGTTTTCCCCTTGGATGCCCATAAGACCAAAAGTGACTGCCAAGTGTCCACCACTTTATGCTTCAAAGACAGCATCCTCTTTGTAGCTTATAAAGCTCTATAAGGCAGGAATGTATTCTGTGCATCAAATCTATGACTCTCTCTTACATCCCAGCCATAATAGGGGTTTTATGGCTCTTGTGCTCTTCCTCCAGCAGGCTGCAAACAGCCCCAAGTGTGTTGAGCAGAGGTGTGTGCAAGTGGGATTGAGAAAGGGGCAAATATTGTCAGCACTCTGGCTTGGGAGCCCAGCCTAAGAGGAATTTTTAATTCTCTGCTTAGAGAAAGAGGTGCCAGCTTCAAAAAGCTGTGTTGCTTCTAAAGGGTTACAGACGAAGATAATCTGAAACACAGTAAGTATTAAAGCACTGGACAGAAGATTTTCTTTATGGGAAATTGCCCATCCACAGCATAGGCAAGATTTTATTCCTTTCATAACTCTGGATTCTGAGTTCAGCTAAAGCTTTTACAACTTTGGATTTTTATCCTGCTGTCCAGCTGCCTCTGTTTCTTTTGGAGAACCAGTGAAGGTTTTTCTTTTTAAAGCACTTTTTCCATGCCTCACCACCACACACCAAAGTGTATGCATATATTTTACTTACAGTATGGCCAGGCTTATTTTTTTTATTTAATTTGCTTGTAATTAGAGTTCTAAAATGTTAGCTACTTTTAGCCCTTCACAGTTATGGAGCAGCAGTTTTCTCACTGCTCAGTAGTAGCAAACTCTTTTCTTCCTTCTTCACCCAAAATAAAAAGTAAATAGAATTAAATTTAATTCCCCAGCCCCTACCTTAAGTTGTTCTGTCCCAATGACACCATCACTACAATTATATTTAACAATATAGTTTTGTTCTTTACACCCTGTGAAATAAACATGTTTACTTGCAATAACTTTGCTAAATTTGTAGCCCTCATACTCAGGGACTCTGCCCCCAGGTTCTCTCTGCTTTTGCTATAGAAAAATTGGATGAGAGCTTCAAATGTGTAGCTGGAAAAAGAAGTACATTCCCAGTATCTTTTTCTTTTCTTTTAAAAAGCAGCAGAAATTATTTCAGTGACACACAAAAAGATTTGTGTTGCAGAATAGCTGGAAAGCAGGTTTCCCTCCATTTGTATTCATGACAGCTTCCATATATTCAGCTATCAAAACCTATTATGAAGGGCTGTATTGTAGTGGAGATAGATTTTTATGCTTGTCATAATACAGATCTATAGGTAAATTTGTCAATGATATGTTCACTGTCATATTGCTGTATTTCTTACAGAAAATATTCTTAATGATACCAGGCTATATATCTTTACCATGTAAGACTGAGCTTGATTTGTTGCTCGGTTTTAAGAAGAATGTTTTAAATTAACAGGGGTTTTTCAGTTTGGAGCAAATTTAGAAACACCACATTTAAACCAAAAGTAATTTGCTGGGCTAGTTACTTTCTACATCCTTTTTTTTTTTGTTTTAATAAGGTGTGCACGGTCCAACAAGCTTCTTCCTATGACTTCCAGTGCTAGATTTTCCTTCTTCCCATTTATACATGAATTGTACAAGCCATGTAAGCAGCTTATTCTAGAATGGATTTCAACAGATTGATTTAAAACCAGCTCTCCTTGATTCTCATTTAAGCTCTAGGCTAGAGCTCAAGGGCTGTCCTTAAAACCAAAAAAAAAGAAAAAAAACCCTCTGGTTTTGGTAGAAAATCTCCTGATGAAAGAAGTAATTTCTTCCATTTCTTCAGTGTTTTAGTTCTCATCCTGTCCTTCCTCCTGTGTTTCTCCATTCCCTGTTATCATCTGAAGTGGGGCTGAGTGTGGGGTCACCAGGAATTTATAGGGAGGGAGCAGGAAGGAAATGGATAAGGGGTGGGGAGGGGGTTTCTTTCCTCATCAAACAAGAGGTATTTATACCAACCATTTTGTTGTTTAGTTATTTTGGTCACAAAATAGTTCATCACTTGGGAAAAGGAAGCCTCAGATGTGTCAAGAAGATAAAGCCAATTTTCTCATCTGCAGAATCAACAGCTGAGGTGCGCCCTGTTCCTCCCACCCATAAACAGCAAACCCACCCAGGGCAGAGGGAAGGGAGAACTGAGGGCACAGCCCAGCTCTGGGGCTCTCGGGGCTGTGGCACGTCCGTGGTGACACATCTAAACTCTCACAAACACACAACAATGTCATTTCTCTGGCACTTGGGGGGTACCAGCAATCACTGCTGTGTTACCCTTGAGCTCTGACTAATTTCCTCTCCAAACACAAAAATGACATCAACCATTGACTGAGTGACAAACTCGGTGATGCCAAGAGGGAAAAGAAATCCAGGCTGAAAGATGTCACACCCTCACAAGGAAAAGCCTGAGAGAGTGCTGGGGTGCCCCAAACCACACCAGGAAAACTCAGTGTGTGCAAGTGGGGCAGCTCAGCCAGCACAGGCGGGAACTGGGGGCTCATTTATCTGTGGGTGCTGGGGGAGCCCCCCAGAAATGCCTCTGTGTCACAGGGGAGATGAGGGAGGAGAGCTGTTCCCAGCCCTGCTTCTGGTCTAGGCTAAAAACCTACAAATTAGCTAATTTCTGAGACACAACCCATAGTTTCCCTGCTGAAGGTCTTGTGCTCTGAAGGAAGAGATTCTAATCCAATCAGAGGAGCCTTTCTCATTCCATTTACCTGGGATTTTTCCGTGTTTCTTTTCCCAAATTGCCCTGCAGGTTAACCTACTACTCCACGTCCTCTGTTGTTCAGCTCCAAGTACAGCTCATATTATAGCAACAGCATTCAAGATGAACCCAAATTAGGTCTGTGTCTGCAAGGGAGACAAAATAAAAAGAGCTAACTAGTTTAATTACTCCCCATTCAGATGTAATTCAGTTGCATTGCACTAAGAAAAATAAACACTGCTGGGATGTTATGAGACAATTAGCAAGATAATGGAAAATAGTTAATACCCCTCATGTCTGTGAAAGAACGTTCTCCCCTCTGCTTCAGAGTAGCCTTGAAAGTGTTTTCTGAATTGTATTTTCTAGCAAGAATATCCTCTCCCTTGGGAAATGCTAACAAAATCCTGTCAGAGGACAAAATGGTTATTTACATTTTGGAAATCACAGAGTTCAAAGAATTCCCCTTGGTCTGGGGCCAGGCACCGGGTGCAGATCCAGGTGCTGCGAGGATATCCCTCTGCTGGGAATGAGGAGTGATTGCTGCACCTTCTCACTGGCTGTGCCCTGTGTCTCCTTGCAGGCACCTCCAAATGAATCCTTGGCCACAGCAGCCATTCACAATATTTCACTCAAAATGTGTCACAGGTATCTTTGTTTTTTATGCCCTAGATTGGGGCTTTTCCCTCTTCCACTGCCACAGCAAAGTTAGAACATTGAGTTTGCCAGCACCTTGCCAGCTTATCTTCCCAGCGCATCCTGCCAGCCATAAATGCATTTGCCCTTGGTCTGAGACTCAGGCTCTGATCCCAGCTCCTCTGTGGCCTCACTGAGTGACCTTCAGGCTGTGCCTTCTCCCAGACACTCCCACACCATTGTGATAATGATTTCAGACTCTCTGTGTGTTTTATTTGTTGCAGTAGAGTCAATTACCCTGGATTTTGCCACTGAGTGAATTTCCAGCTGCCAGCACCCATGGGCACAGCAGGGTGAGCCCGAGCACTTGTGTGGGCATTAATGCAGATTTCCTCATTTCTCATGGTTTGAAGTGCTTCCCTTGGGGTCAGGAGTTTGGGGATTTTTTTTTAGTCTCTTAGATGTGGGATTCTTATTAAAAGTCAACTGCCCTGTGCAACTCGATCAAAAAAAAATCCCGTTTAATGTGAGATTAGTTTAGGCTTTTGTACTTGGTTTCCTTGGGACTCTAATGGCAGTCTGAAAAAGAAAATCACCCCTGAGAATGTCTGGGTTTCACATAAATGTAATCCAATTACCCCAGCCCAGGCCATGCAGAACTATTTGGTCTGAGGTATCCATCAATCTAGGAGAAGTACAATGTACTGAGCTGAAAAGAAGGCAGATTGGGCATATTTCTTAATAGCATAACACAATGCAATTGCCAAAGGAAAGGCAGATGCTTCTGTCCCACATTACACAGAGCCTGGACTGAGCAATTTGGGGGGGAGGCGGGAGAGAGTGAAGTCCTTGCAGGGAGGGATTTCAGAGGTATCTTCCCTGGAGGCCACTTTTGTAAAGGCACACCATCTGGTGCATTCAAAATGCAAAAAGATTTGTTCTTCAGAAGTCTGAGCCAGGGATGAAAGTCCATCCCTGCCAGGGATGGCTTAGCAGTATCCAGAGAGAAGGATGAGTTTTATCACAAACAACGAGAGTCTCCTTTTCCTCCGCCCTTAACCTCTAATTCAAACATCAAACAGACTGATCTGACTGGAGCTGCTGCCTTCTCTAGTGAGAGTTTCTGATGTCCTTGCTTACTGTGAACTGAGCAATGAACTGTTTCATTACTATTTCTGCTTTGCTTCCAGGCACCTTCATTTTACACGGAGGTCAGAAAGGGGTTAAATGCAAACTCTGACATTATCCCAGGCACAGCCTGAGTCGGGGCTGCTGCTCCTCCTTCTCTCCCTCCTTCTCTCCGTGCCTCCAGCAGCAGCCAGCCTGAGCTCTGGGCTGCAGGAGCTGTGGATGCTCAATTTTGGCACATCCCAGCAATGATTGAGTCTCCTTGCAGAATGAAGCAGTTTCTGCCCCATGCCTTGCAGGGTGGATTTCAGATTTCCTGCTGGAGGAACGGGAGGATGTTTAGCTTACCTTGGAGCCCTGGGTGCATCACTGTCACCACTGAGAGCCTGGGGGCCTGCAGGAGGTACCTGCTGCCTCATCCCCTGCTGCTCTGATGCTGCCTCTTCTCCTCCCATTGACAGGAATAGGATGGGCAAGCCAGAAGCTGTGGGCAGTGTTAGAAATGTAGTCACACCCAGGTAAACCCTTAACCAAGAAAACATCACAAAATGAGGGACAAAAGCTCTTATGCATGAGCTTTCAGGTCTTACAGTGCTTCCACTGGGTGGGCTCAGGCTGGGCACAAACTGTCCAACAGATGTGCTGAATAAGCACAAGCTAGGATTTTATAACAAAAGATGGCATAATCACTGAATAAGAAGACATTAGTGCTTCGTGCCTGAATATGGGAATGTGATCAAAATCCCCTACTCCTGGCATATCTCATGGCTGCAGGCTGAGTTTCCCTCTGGAAGCTGGGAGCCATAAGACAGCAATCTTGAATACTGAGAAATTATGCTAATCTCTAGCTATTAGTGCCATGTATGTCTTTGCCTGCACAAAAGCAGCAAAACAAGCACTGTGGGCTGCACGTGCTGAGGCTCAGCAGAGTAGAGGGCTGCTCTGGCTCCAGGTGTGCTGTGGGCACAGGGATGTGGTCCCCATGGGCTGCTCACCCTCAGGTGGTGTTCTGGCAGCCCTGCTCCTTGCTGTGCATGTCTGCAGAGCCTTGAGCTTGGCTTTGTTTTGTTAAATTTAACATGCAGCCAACCAATGTGCTGCTCATGAGATCCAAGCACTGTCAAACCTCTTTCAGATGTGGCTGTTTGGTCTAATCAGGTGTAAAAGGAAAACTAGCTTTAATCAATTACTTTATTTAAAAACATGTCTTATATTGGTTTTTCTCATACTAGGAGAAAAATCCTGTCTATCAGCTAGAAGGAGCCTTTGCAACCTCCTCTTCCACAGGTACTTCTGCAGGAAACTCATAGGAAACAACTTCTACTCTATTCCTTTTAATTTCTCCTGCTCTTCCTCCAGATTTGTGAATAGACTTTCCCATGTCTTTGAAGCTTAATAGCTTTAACCTCGTTCCAGTCTTCCTTCAATCTGGGCACCTAATGTACAATATCATGGACCTCAGGAAGGAGTAACTCACTGGAAAGTTATTGGGCATCTTGGAAAGTAATTTGGCATCTTCCTGATGCCCTGCATTTAATGAGTGCTTCAGCCTTGAGGAGGCAGGTGGTGTCCCACTGGTGATGCTTTGGTTTGTGTCACTTTTATTTGTTCCTCAATGATCTCTGAAATGCATTTACTGCACTATCATTGGGTTCTAACAGCTCCCACATGAAATGTGCTTTTGTCACTAGTTTTGTGATGTTTTCTTGGTTTAGGGTTTACCTGGATGTGACTGCACTTTCTACCACTGGCCACAGCTTCTGGCTTGCCAATCCTATTCATCAGTGGAAGGAGAAGAGACAGAATAAGAGCAAAATCTGTTCTCTTGCTATGGTAACTTATGTGATCAGGAAATTAATTAAAAATAAATATTTTACAGAGAGGCAGCAATAACAGAGCCCTTGCATTGTCCTTTGGGTGGTCATGGTGGAGCTGGCTGTTATGAATAAATCAAATCACTTAAACTGAGGCCTTCTCCTGGTGAGTCTTCCTTTCCTACATTCTCTGTTCTTTTGCTTGGAGAATCTTTGAGGACTTGATAGAGCTTGAGCTGAGGAAAGCTTATTCACATATGGCTTTTATGGCCAGGTTAAAGGGTGCTCTTTGCTTTCTCTGTCTCTGTTCCCTTTCACTGGCCTCGCCTGACAGAGCACGGTGTCAGCAAGGCCAAAGGAGCGTACCCGCTATCACACTTGGAAAAATGTATTAAAGCCCTCTGAAAACCTATTAAAGCTCAGGTTAGAAGCAGTGTTATTCTTCACCTGCCTATTTCTTCTAAGCTGTTTTCTAACCATCCATGTTGTAAATATCTCTGACCCAAAGGAGTGTTTCAGGTGGAAGCCAGAGCAAAACAAAAAAATGTGGCTTAATTTAAAAGTCTTCCAGGGAAAAAAATGTGTTGACCATTACAGAAAAATGCCAAAGCTTCATTAAGTGCTGTAAATATCCCATTAATAAAACACAGTTATTTAGAGTGGTTGGCCTTCATTTGCCTTGCTGGGGGAAGGACATGTGATTTAAAACTTTCTTTTCCCTCTGTCACCTTGAGTAAGGAGGACCTGGCGGATTAATGGTGAGCTGGTGAAGGGGAGAAGAGGCAAGAGAGTCTGTTGCTAGAATAAATTACCCTGAACTTCCCACTTTAGAAGGCAGCACTGCTGCTCTTCACCTTCCTTTTGCAGCACCCTTCCCTCCTTAGCACTAAGAAACCCTCCAGAGGTTCACTGAGGGCTCAGCACAATAGAAACCTGCTTTTATTCCTTTTTTCCCCAGCCTCCTTTTGAGTGATATGAGGTCCTTGAGTCATTTCAGCTGCGAGGGTCAAACTTCCCTTTTGTCTCTGGGGGTGCAACACTTCCAGAAGCCACTGAAGTGTTGTTGGCAATAAGCAGGAGGTGTAGGATGTTGTTGTGAGTAAATGCCAAGGCTGCAATGATAAAGCTTCCCTTCTGTCTGGGAAATGCTTGAGACAGGCAGGACATTTCAAGTGCCTGTAATTGAAGGCACTGAGGTTTTACTCGGTTCTGCTTAAATCAGTGGTCTCAAGCATAAAGTCTCCTGCAATTACATATTGCTCCATACTTGATTTTATGGTTCTGCCACCATAAACTTCTGCTGGAGCTTTCTCAGGCATAAGAAGATTTGAAATGTGCAGATCATTAGAGGAAGTATTGAACCATTTGCTTGTAGAATAGACATAGATTAACTGGGAACGGACCAGTGCCCTTCTATCACAGAGTATCAATAGTAAGACTGAATCTTTGGGATAAAGGGAAAAAATAATAATTATTTGCAGTTGCAAGGAGATGAGGCGGCATGGTGTGAGAGGTACAGAAGCCTGCATCCTCTAAACTGAAGAGAATATTTGAAAGCAAAGTTCAGCCCTAGTTTATGTGAAATTTCAGAAGTGAAAAAACTCACCATTGGGAAAAAACTTTGGGAAACATTGGGAAAAGAGGCTGGCACTGAACTGCACCTTCCCTCCTCACCTGCCCAGGCCCTGGTGACTTTGTCACCAAGCCTCTACCAAGGCCTGGTTTGGTGCAGGGCAGGAGTTTCCCTGCTCTCCTCCCTCCACGCTGTAATGGCAGCAGGGATCAATTCAGAGGGAGAGTCCTCCAGCCCGGTTTATTGAGCGGGTCACATCAGGAGATTGTAGTGGTTCATTCTCTCTTTCTAATCTAATAACCTGCTTTTATCCAGTTACCCTCTGGACTTTATTTTGAGCTGCTGTTCGATCAGAGAGCAAACAAATGATAGAAACCCTCAATGACAGCATGCCAGAGGAAATGCTACAAAAGCAGAATTAATTGGAAATATATATTCCAAGAGTGAGATATGGACCTTTTTTCTAATAGACTTAGACTTGGATATTATTACTGAAATACTGGCAAATTCACACATCAATGTAAATTGTCTTGCTGCATCTGTCAACAGGCACCTAAAGCAGTAATAAAGGCAGAATAGCTCCTCATAAATATCCAATATCCTAATTATCAGAGCTTGACTTAACCAATGGCAGGGTAATAAAAAATGAGATTTTTGGATCTTTTGCCATGACAAATGCGTACTTTATTCTTTGAAGACCGACTGCAGTGTCACAACTTTTGTGGCAAATAGAGCATGAAGCATATTGTCAAAAATATGGTTAGGGAATATGAAGCCACTAAATATTTTATCTTGCTGGCAATGTACTAGGAGAAAAGTAGAAACCTTAAATCTATCAGGTTCCTCCTCCCATCTCCCAAACTGTTTTAATAATATAGAAATTCGAGTTCCAAGAGAAAAACAATACATCCATTTTCCAGTGTGCTTTGATATAGTGAGTATTGTGAATTTTGTAGTGTTTGCATTGGGGTTTAAAATGTCATCAGTGTATATCTCAGAGAATTGTTTAGCAGTCACATATTGTGAATGTTCCCAGTTTTTCCCTCTCTGCTGATCAGTCACAATGGGCTGGTTGGGTGCAAACCCCTTCTGACGGGGTGTCCCAGGGGTGCTGAGAGATGGGGGGCCAGGAGGTGTCCCAGGGAGGGACAATCTGTCAGAAAGTGACATTCCCCAGGGCAGGGTGAGGCCTCTGCATGCTGTCACTGAGTAACAGCACTGCACTTTGAAGGGAGATGGATGGAAGGACTCCAGGAGTACTGGGATCCATCCCATTTTTTTTCCTCATGAGGCCCTGGCTGTGGTTGGGAACCCATGGCTTGCTCAGTAAATTGGTGCCAGTCAGCACTAAAACACCAAATCTATACTGAGCGTCTAGCTATGTGCTGTAGTTCACATTTAAATTTATTTAATTTATTAAAACAAGGCACCTTTTCCCACTGTGACCAGGATATCATCCTATATGGCAAGGACACACTGTGCCCTTAGGACTGAGTGCTGACCCTTGTGACAAAGTGCTGATGACAAAGTGTCTGGGTCATAAAATGGTTTTCTGCTGTTCATTCCTAGATAAGGGGAATGGGCATGTGTGTGCAGAGCTGTGTCATGCCAGGGCTCCAGTTACACAGCTAAAATCCCAAACCTTCTGCTCGCCAAGAGAACAGGATTTTTGTTACACCGGCGATATGGGGACAAAATATTTCAGGGTGCTAGGCAAATTCCTGCTTTATAAGTAGAAATCTTTAGACATAAATGCTGCCTTTTCTCTCCCTGGTTTCCTTGGAACAGCCAAATGGAAGTTTCCCAGCCTCACCCCACCTGTGGCTGCAGCCCCAGCCTATGTCAGCATGATGGGGAGGAGGGCAGCCTTCCTCCTGAGGTGATCATCCCCCTTACAGACTCATTGCAAGGTGTTCCACTCAAAGTGTCAAAATCCAATCATTTCTTGGGGAGATTTGGAAGCAGGAATACACCACATACAGATCTTGGTGAACTCTGATCTTCTGGTGTGGAAATTAAAGTGTTCTCTATGACGGTGGTGGCATAAAAATACTGCATTCACTGCACCCCACATGGTTTGAAACAAAAAGGGCTTTATAGTTCTGTTTTGATAACAATGCTTTTTGGGAGGCTTTGTAACAGGGAGTGTTACTTTTTGAGGAAAAAAGCTTACAGATGAATGTGCATGAAGTAGGAGAACCCAATTTTTCACGACTTAGGGAAAAGAGCCTCCTTCTCCTCACACATCACTCACGCTCCAAGTGCATTCACCTCTCTCTTTTAAAGCACAGAATGCACAACAGGCAGGACAGCTCTGAGAGTACATCCTTTAGAAAGGATAGTCTATCATCTTGTCTCTGGCTTTATACTCCCTGTTGAACAAATCTGCCAACATGACACTGGATACTGATGAGCAATTTGTATAGTTATAAAAATATTGGCAGTGCTCCATTGTTTTGCTATTTAATTCTTAATTTACATTTTTAATGTGCTGTGTCCTCATTCATATTATAGGTTTTACTCTTCTGTGTACATCTATAATAGAATGATTTTTTTTCCCCAAAAATTAATTATGAATACTAAAGAGCTGTTACAATTGCACTGTGTTTGAATTAAGGACTGTGCCTGTCTTTTAAGATATGCTTCCTTAGGAATGGAGTACTTTTGCAAGGGACAGTGGAAAATGAAGTAGGTACAGAAGAGGTGTAATTTCAAGTGTTCTGCCTGAGCTACAGATCGTGTCCAGTACTCAGACTGGCAAAAATAGTGTAATAAATGATGATGACTGAAGGCCCAAACTCTGAATGGCCTGTCTCAATGTATTTATTAGTTTTCTCTTCTCCTCATCTCCAGTTTTTGATGAGGAGGATGATGTGGATTTTTCCCAGCTCCAGGAAATAAAGGGCTTAGCAACAGTACCTTCACTCTCTGTATCCAAGGAATGTCTTTAAATTGCTATGTCCTGTAAAAAATTTTTACTGGACTATGATTTGTGCTGGAACTGAACTGCTGGTAAATGGTTTGGTTTCCTCCTCCAGTACAGCCTGGCCACAGAAAAGTATCCTAATATGTGTGTGTGTGTTTCTGTGCTGTGTTCCCACAACCTGTGGGCTGTTAGAGGAGGCAGGGAAATGCCAAATCTGCTGCTGGAGCTGGGGCTGAGCAGCAGGAGCTGGGACCCCTTTCTCCTGTCCTCCTATTCTGTCCTGCCCTGGGGAGCTGGGCTGCAGAGGCACCACCTGCAAGAGTGGAAAGCCTGGAAAAAGCCTGGAAAAGCCTGGAAAAGCAGAGGTGCAAGCTGCAGAGAGAGAAGTGTCTGCAGGCATTTCACTCCATCAAACAGACTGCCATTCCCAGTGATTAATGGCTTATGGAATAGCAATACAGTGAAATCATTGACAGTAGGTTTAAAGTATAGTTTAAGGACTCTGAACCCAGAGAAATAACAGCAATCAAGTTTATGTGGCACAGGCTGATAAACCTGCTGCTGTGAGAAGCAAAACATGGGCAGGGAAAATGCACAGAACACCTCAGTGATCCTGTGCCAGTGCTATGCTTCCTCTGGCCTCAAAAGCAGTGGGAAAGCCTCTGATTTCCAATGCTTTGCTCTGGAAGAAAGCTTTGCAGTTGCCATGAAACCTGGAATTACCTGGAATACCTGGAATAACTTTAGGGCCCCATTCAGGAGTGCACACCTTCCCCCAGTGGGGACTGTGTAAGCACAGGGAGCACTCCAGGGTGGTGCAGTGGAAGCAATTTTTGTTGTGTTGTCACAGAGGGACTTGCAAGACCACGTGGAGAAATTCACCAATAGTAGGAATTAGGCATTTTTATGAGAACTCCTAAAGTTGGGGTTGAGATATAAGGGGCTGCAAGGAATGGAAACCAGGTTATGCAGTGGAATTCACTGGGCAACTTTTCTTGGATCACTGGAGATCTCTGAGGTATATCTTGGACCCTATATGCTCATTGTATGGATTTCTATTCTTAAATAATTGTTTAATGCTTTGCTTTCTTTTACAACGAGTAGTCACAATACTGCTAAAAATAAAACTGTGTGTGGTTTACATTCTCTTTAATCTACCAGCTTTTTGAAGGCATTGGTGGGGAAAGAATTGGGGCATCCCCTAACTCATCAGTCAGAGGAGTTTGCCATCTTGATGGCACTTTATTCTCATGGTTTTGTTCTTAACATCTGTTTATGAAAAGGAAAAAAAACCATTAACCAAGAGAAATTACCCAAGCCCCAACAGAAGCCTGTTCTCTGCTACGTGATCTCATAGAGTCTCACTTTTTCCAGAAACATTAACAGATTGGTTTGGAAATTTTGGAAAGTGGCTCTTTCCTCTTGGCAGCTGTGGGAACTGTGAGTGGGAGAAGAGCTCTCTGCAGATCAGCTGCTTTAGGGCATTCCCAGCCCTGGGATGGGGACACTTCCATCCCAAAGGTGCTGCAGGTCCCCCTCCTTCCCCAGTGTTTCCAGACATGGGTGGGAAAGGGAGCAGAGAAAGGGGAGGAACACAGAGCCTGGAAGGGGTGAGACCCCAGGATATCCTCCTGGAAGGCACCCAGAGCTGCAGGGGGATCAGTGGGAAGGATTGCTACCTGCTGCTTGTGCTTCCTCCAAGGAAATGTGTTGGAAACACCACCCTGGGCTCCCTGGACAAACACACTTCAGCTTCCTCAGAGCTGCACAGGGTGTAATAAACTCTTACTGCAGGGAGTCTTCCCAGTGCTTTAGTTTTAATT
The DNA here is from genome assembly GCF_028769735.1 of Zonotrichia leucophrys gambelii. NCBI lineage: Eukaryota > Metazoa > Chordata > Aves > Passeriformes > Passerellidae > Zonotrichia > Zonotrichia leucophrys. The sequence continues at coordinate 7,561,257 of NC_088177.1, read as the reverse complement.
CAAAAGATGTCTTTAATCTTCCTGTTGCTTTGTGTAAGTTGTAAATTACACAACCCTGCAGAAAATTATATGTAAAGTAGGATTATGATTCTCATTTTTATTTTGAAGCTGGCTCTGCATGGTAAAAACCGATTCTCACGGTCACTTAATTTTTCATTTACTCTCTGATTTGCATTTTGTGTATTAAATTCCTTCAAATCTGGGTGGATTATTGCAGTGTGGATATTCCAAATTTATTTATAAGCAAACTAGCTAAACAGATGCTGTAGACATGAGCTGTAAATGACCATAACTGTTGGGCTGACATGCCAGAGGCTGTTCCTGTGCATGAGCTGTGCAGAGCCAGAGCTGCTGCAGGGCACCAGGGTGCTCAGTGCTGCTGACAGACCACAGCAAGAGGCATCCCCACATCCCTCAGGGAGCTGGGCAGGGTTCAGGGAAGGCCAGGAGTCAGAATCTGAAGCAGCACTGCAGACTTTCATGGAGAAGTTATACAGGGAGTGAAGAGGGCACAGCAACACAGGGAGCATCTCAGAAGCCTGAAATTGGCTGTAACACCCCCTGGTGGGGGCTGTGCTGGGACAGGGCAGTGGCTTGAAAATGTTTAAACTGTATTTTGGTTCTTCCCGAGCTCTGCATTTCTCTGCAGTTCATCCTCAGTGTTTACTCCCTTGGAGTTTGCAGTGGCTCTGGAGGGGAAGGAGGATGTGCTGGGTGAGCTGAGGGGCAGAGAGCTTTCCTGAAGGGGGAACCTGAGCGGGGAGTGGGAACAGAACACCAAAAATAGGGGAGGGAAAATTAAAATTGCTGAGAGGACATTGTCCCTGAGGCTCCAGGATCCCTGCAGGCAGCAGTGTGTGGTTTGAGTGCTGCCCTGGCCAGCAGACAAATCCCTCTGGAAAGCTCAGCCTCTCCCTGCTGCTGCTTTCCAGCTAGCATTGGAGTTACAGCACTAATGGGATCTTTTGTTTAAAAAGAGCATCAAAAAATCCCCATCACCAGGTACTGTGCAGTGACATTCAATTGCCAGCTCTGTGGGACTGCAGACAGAGCTGTTGAGTGCATCTTGAAAGTTTCCTGATTATTAGGGATTTCTTTTTTCACCCTCCCCCATAGGTTGAAGGTTTTGTATTTAGTTTTTCCTTTTTTCCTCTTCTTTTCTTTCTTCCTTCTTCACCTCTCCTTCCCCCCTCTCTTTTTCTCTTTCTAATTTAAGCTAAATTGGTTCAGCTGTTTTTGATTTATGCAAGCATGGGGAAAATATGTTTTTCCCATAACTTCAGAATAAAATATGTGCACACTCATAAGTCTAAGCTGGCTGGAGCTAGCAATGTCAAATTAGCTTGTTTATAGCTCTCACTGGGGAGTTCCAAGTTTTTTGGAGAAAATTGGTTCAGTGCTTTTGAGTTCTGAATGCTCTGGAAGTCAGCGTTTTCATGTACACACATTAGGTGGGGTTTGTTTGATTTTTTTCCTCCTTCTCCTGATGCTTTTAACCTGAATCAGCTCTGAGCCTTTAAGCATGCATTGCTAGGAGACTCTTACATTCTGTTGAAGTGCTAAAGCCCTTTGGTCACACATGGGTGCAGAGAGTAGCACACTTTTCTTCCCTCTAAATAAACGTGTATAAGAACCAAGATGCAGCGGGGAATCTTGAATAATGCAAGCCTAGTGTTTCTAATGCAGTGTAAACCATGGGAAATGGTGAGTTTTCAGAAGGCTTGGACTTGTTTCAAAGACCTCTACCACGGTGTTTACAGCAGCTGCTAAATGTTGTTATGCTCTGCAGCACACGGTATCAAACAGGTGCACAGTAACCTGTAAGTGCTTTCAGTGCAGTGATGCATTCCCTGTTGTGCTGCCTGATTTTGGGGAAGTGTGACGGTGTTCACAGGGGTCTGAGGATGAGGGAAGAGACGAGGATCTGACTCCATGTTTCACAAGGCTTGATTTATTATTTTATGATATATATTATATTAAAACTATACTAAAAGAATAGAAGAAAGGATTTCATCAGAAGGCTGCTAAGAATAGAATAGGAAAGAAAAAATAACAAAGGCTCTGTCTTGGACTCTGTCCGAGCCAGCTGACTGTGACTGGCCATTAATTAGAAACAACCAACATGGGCCAGTCACAGATCCACCTGTTGCATTCCACAGCAGCAGATAATCAATGCTTACATTTTGTTCCTGAGGCCTTTCAGCTTCTCAGGAGGAAAAATCCTAAGGAAAGGATTTTCCATAAAAGATGTCTGTGAAAGTATAGATCCTGCTTTGGACAACTATTTGCTGATGTTAACTCTGGGAGGGCTAAAAATAAGCAAATTAACCTAACTATAAATCCCCCACGCAGGTTTTTAGCAGTTCCTTGCCTCCTGGCTTCCAAGGAGCTTTGCTGGCGTGAAGACCTGGCTCCTCCTGAGGCTGTGCCCTGCCCCTCCCAGCCAGCACTGCCTCTTCCAGAGGGATGCTTGGGCTTCAGGAGAACAATCTCCTGAATGTTAGGAGAGCTCCAGCAGCTCCTTATCTATGTCTGCACACATTATTTCCTCCTTCCTCTGTTTAAGCTGACCCCTGTCTGTGTTCCAGTGCAAGCAGGAGGTGGTACAAAATTTGATAGGGACCCCTAATGGCACGAAACAACTCAGAGCTGTTTTCACCAGAGAGGTGGCAAGCAAAGGAGCTGAAGGCTCTCCCTCTCTTCCTCGCCTCACTACTCTATGCCAGACATTGAGTGGGAGCCCTGATGCCTGGCCCTGCCCCTTTCCTCCCCAAAGGAAGGGGTGAGGAAAGAGAGGATGATCACTGCTGGCAGAGGAAAGGAAAGCAAGGCTTGAGGCAGCTGATGGAAACTCCTGTGAGAGCAAAGAAACATCCCAGGGAGAAAGGGGTCCAGGATTTGAGGGGAACAGAGGCCATGCCATGGATGCTGGACACCACAGCATGTCCCTGTCCATGCCCACTGCAGCACCTGCTCCCAACCCCTGGGGAAACATCTTTATTCTGCAGTGTTTAGCTCAAGTGGCTGCATCTGCATGTCCAGAAAGTAATCTAATTTTGTGCTGTGTTAATGTGCTGCATCTCCAATGTGAAATCTGAGAGCTGAACTTTGGCTTGGAAAGATATTTTGTGAAGTTGTTGTGGGTGTATTCGATCCTCCTCTTAACACCAGTTTTTGGTAGCACATAAACATCACCTGCTTCTGTGCAAAGTGACAAAGGATGGGTTTAGATTTGATATGAGGGAGAAGTTCTTCACGGGGAAGGGATGAGGCACAGGTTGCCCTGAGAGGCTGTGGATGCCCCATGGTTTGATGGACTTGGAGCACCCTGGTCTAGAGAAAGGTGCCCATGGCAGGGGATTTGGAACAAGATGATCTTTAAGGTCATTTCCAACCCAAACCATCCTGTGATTCGGTGAAATGCATCCAAAATCACTCTCTATCATCGTTAACATTTATCATTGCTAATGAAATTACTTACTTAATCATTTTAACCTTGATGCTACCCTGGATAAAAGACCTACGGTGTATCTGAAAGGAATAACTACACATTTGATACAGTTGAAAAGATAGCACTAATTTATTTTAGTCTGATTTATGATTAGTGCTGCACTCATGACGCACTCTGTGCTGCTCTGTACATCATTCAGGGCCCACAGGATAAATAATTGCTGTGCTCACCATCCCAGACGCTGTGTGTGTGGTGGTGGGATTTGAGTTTTGGGTGTGCTCCCACCATGGGGAGATGCTGAGCCATGAAAGGCTGAGGGGATTCCAGCAGAATGGGAAGAAGAGACCAAGGAATGACAGAAAAGGCTCAATCAGGATTTTACAGTTATTTTCTTTTAAGAGAAGTCACCTCCAGAATCTTTCCATGTTGGCCACCAGAGTGAGTGTCCAGGGACAAGATTTCCCCAATAAAGGGGCTCAGGTTTAAAAGCTGCCTTTTTGTATTTGTGCTGGGCAGTGGTGATGGTGAAATGAGATATGCTGCATTATTTTTGGCTCTTAATTTCAATTTATGATTGGCTTTTTCAGCCATACCTTAATCACGTAGTTCATCTCTAATCTACAGAGAGGACTGGATCATTAGGATAATTAGCAGCCATTAGGAGTATAGGATAATATCACTATAAAGCTGTGCAGATGTTCTGTATTTTTCAGGTCTCTGTCAAAGGAGGAAATTTAACATATGTCAAGTCCTATCTGTGATGTCTACTTTATTTCTGTAGCATACAGCAAGCTTGGAGGGATTCATTAAGCCAGATTCAGAATATCTTTTCCTTCCTTGTTTTCAAGTTAAAAAAAGTGTTTTCTTCTAAAAAAAATCAGTAATTCTTCTCTTGCTCCATTACCCCCTCCCACTATTTGGACTCAGAGGTATAAAACCATGAGCACTTGCCAGTTGTTACTTCTCACTGAATTTCAACTTGCCTTTTTGTCTCTTACATTTATTCAGCCTGTGGTCATCAGTCCTGAATTACACAGCCCTGTCTAACCTGCAGTAAATGGAAAGGGTGGCTCTGTGCAGCTGTTCCCAGGTGTGGCACTTGTGACATGGGACTGACCTTGCAGGCTGGGACAGCTGTCCCCTCCACATGGTCACATTTTCAGTGAGAGTTACACCTGCATGACCCCTGATACTTCTGGATAAATCTAGGTGCTGGTGATTTTATTTAAAACCTTCATTGCATTTTTTGTTTTTGTTTTTTGGGGTGGTTTTTTTAAGTGTCATGGCTGCTTTGTCATGTTACAATACATAATTTTAGATTGCACTGTGTGGATTTTGCCTCCTTCTCTCAAAGATACATTTTAAGGTTGTTGTCACTTTAGATAGCATCTCTGAAATATATTTCCAGACGATTTGAATGGACACCAAAAGGTATTTTAAGTCTTAATGTTAGATTTAGTTAATATCTTTCAATCTCTCTCTGGCTTGAAAGATGCTTTCAAAATGCAGAGCTCTGGTCCTATATCCCTATGATTGGCACAAAGATTTAATAATCTCTTTTGTCTTTATGGCAGTTCCATTTGTAGCAATTTAAGCATCAGTCTCCAGTGAGCCTGAGTAAAGAAATTTATTTAATATGAGCAAGCTAAATATAATTTCCCATTTCTTTGATCTCCACTATTTTAATTTGCTTCTTATCAGGTACCTGTAGGGCTAATAGATACAGTTGATGGTGTGCTGCTTACGGACAGATCTCATTTAAGCCCCATGGATTATTGTTGGTGAGATATTGCAATATCCCTCTCATTATGGCTGTGCTAGTGGAGGTTAGAGATGCTGTTGCTAACAAACAACCTGCAGCTGTTTTGGGTAAAGGGTTTTGCTTCTGAATCTTCTTCCAGAAACTTCTGTGAAATGTAAGGGAAGGATTGGATGAAGCAGATCTTGAGCAAGTGCCTGTTGAGTAACACCAAGGGTGGCTCAGTCACCTTCACCTGGGGGACTCTGTGGGTATTTTTGGTGTGTAGTCTCAGCTGTGAACTGCAGATAGAGCATCCCTTCTTGAGCAGAGGAAATGAGGTAAAATGACCATCAGGTGTCCCAGCTGCCTGCTCTCACCTGTCTGTCTCCTTAGCCAGGGCCACCTTTTCCAAGCAAATTGCATCATGGAACGTCTTTCCTGGAGGCAGCTGGAGAAGAGGGGAGCACTGTTTTCTTTTGTTTTGCTGCATCACATGTTACTAAGAGCAGCAAGAGGCTTCAAAATCCCAGGAGGAAAGCACCTCAGGAGCAAGTGTGAAAAGCAGGATGGAAGAGCCAGGCTCAGTCAATGTTTTTGTGCTATTGTCAGCACCCACTGGAGATTCAGCTTGCTGCCTGCATTTCCCTTTGAGATGAGTGTTGAGAACTGGTGAGGGTAACTCAGTGCCTGTGTCCTGCTCACCCATACAAACCACCTGAGCAGGCATTTGTAGAAGGAAAAAGCAGCTGTTCTTTTGTGCTGTGGATTTTGGTATTTTTGTTCTGTAGGCTGATAAGGACCTCGGCGCTCCTGAAGCAGAGATCAGGTGTGCACATGCACAAGTACATTACACTAATTAGAGCCAATTTGAAAACCAAACTCTTCTGCACTATTTAAAACACAATAAACAGCTTTGCTCCCTAAGTGTTAATCATCTCCTGCTGCTCAGTCTCTGAAGCTAAACCCCTCTATTCACTTCAAAACCCTCTCAAGTAACCGAGTGCGACACCGCGAAAAGGATTTTGAGGACTTCAGTCTGGGAAATAGCAGGTGTGTTTAGGAGAATGAAATCACCAAGGTCTTTGGAACTACAAAGAAACTCCAGGCAAGAGAAGGGGAAGAAATGAGAAGGAGAAGAAATGAAAAAACCCCACCCCTAGTCAATGTAAGTGGACATGCTCTAAAATTAGCATTAGAGGAGGTCTGTGTGTGCTCCCAAGAGCAGTCCTGCAGTTCCTGCAGCTCCTGCAGTTCCTGCAGCTCCTGCAGCTGGGCTGTGGGGTGCTGCTGATGCCCTGGACCCTCCCTGGGGTGACAGGGAGCCATCCAGCCTCTCCCATCCCTCTCAGCCACTCTGGAGCTCAGACTCTGCCACGCCATCAGCGCTGCGAGATGGAGTGTGTTATTAAGCTGAGCCTAGGCATAAAGAAAGGGCTGAGAAATTGCTGCGAGCGCTGACCCATGCATTTATTATAATTGAGTCCATTAGCCTTAATTTTATAATTTCTACATTAGCTCTTCAGGTTTACAAATGGCCTTAATTGCTTCGTGGAGGGAGTTGGGCTTTAACAAAGCTAAATGCCTGAAAACTGTATCAGTTACATCAGAATCACTGGGTTTCTCTGTAACATAATGCCTCCAATTTAGATCAAGCAAATTGTTTAGAAAATGCATTGTTGAAGCATCAAAGTTACTTAAAGTGATTCTAGCTAGGAAGAAAAAAAACCCCAAACCTCAACTAGAAGTTTTCCCAGGCAGATTCCTCCCCATGCATGCTAAGCATTGATTTTTAGTGCTTACAAAAGGTGTAAGCATGCAAACATCAAAACTGATATTGTCTCTCTTGGCTAAGAGTATCCTCTCTGTATCAAAGTTCTCATCCAGAATTTGGGGTCATTCTCTGGAATTTTCATGGCAGTCTGTGAAGTTCAATATTGATATTATAATCTTTGTTGTCGCTTTCTTTTGGGCCTGATGGATGTTCCAGTTTCTATTCCCACATCCTGGTTGGTGAGGGACATCTAGATGGGAGATGCATGTTACAGGTATGTTCTTAGGGGACATTGCTGGAAAGTACCAAATCCCTCATCTTTATTTATTTGTATAACTCTGGGAGACAGTTCCTTCAGTCCAGTCAGAGATGTGAAGTGGTTCCAGAGGGCTGATGGGCTCTGCCTGGTGGAGACAGCTGTAAGGATGTAGGCAATGAAACCTCAGTTATCTTTCAACTTGTATTGTTGTAAGTTGTTTTGGTTGTTTTTATTTTTTTTTTTAATGCATAGAGATGCAAAAAGAAATCCCTTTTAAAACCTGACTGTTCTTTTGAGCACATTACTGAGACTGAATCCAGCCCAGCTGGCACGCTTCTTCAAACTGCTGTTGCTGGTGTCCATCTCCCAACAGGAATCTTTTCTGAATTTTTTTTCCTCATTACTGAGAAATGCCAGGCTCTGACACTGAAATACCTTTGATGTTCATAGCTGCAAGGTGAATATTTTAATGTTTCCCTGGAATGTTGCTGTTTGGCATCCTGCACAGGTAGCAGTTCCTGAAGGCACTGTGGAGTGTCACCAGCAATGTGCAGGGTCACCTGCTGTGGTCACAAAACTCCTGCTGTGGTGAACTTCTTAGAGCAAGCTGTTAAGACTGAAATTTTACTTCTGAATGCTTTTATTCAAAGTAGGAAGGGACATGAATTAGAAGTTGTAGTTGTCTCATCTTTATCTAGAGAAAGTAAATTGAGGGGAATAGAAAAACAAGGCTTGAAAAGTAATTTATTCCAAAGAAAAGAGAATTTTATATATTTGGGGCCATTAATATTCAGCAGTAGTGTCTGTGCTTGAGAAGAAAGTGAATACAGAGACTTCAGCAGACAGATCTGGTACAACATGTGACATTATGGTGGGTTTGATTGTCAGCAGTACTCTGTGACAGACATGGAATTGGGACAGGAAGACCGAATGACACCACGTTTTTATGTGAACATTCCTTTTCAGGCCTGGGTGCTTTGATTGAAGTTTTGAAACTGAACTCTAAAGTAGGCAGCAACAAGAGGTGTAGCTAGATTAAAAACCTTTTCCCCTTTCACCCTCTATTTCAAAATATCTGTGCTTTTCTCCTCTTCTGCACCAGGATGAGCTCTCTCTACATCCCCCCCTTGTTACTCCCCTAAAAGAAAACCTCCTCTGTGAGTAATTTGATGATGGGGGTATTGTTGAAGATAAGCAGCAGAGGCTGTGACCTGGTCTGAACTCCCACATTATTGGCTATTTTGAGATTGAGTCTCTCTGGCTACATCAGAAATTTGCCCTGTGACTGGACAGTCTTTTCCTGGGGAAAGTTTCATTTAAAACTATTCATGTATTTCTATAAAAACTTACATTTAATGCATGCTTTTTCCAAGGTCAGGAGAGGAGAAAACAAACCTCAGATAGAGAATTCTCTGGAGTTCTGGTCCCAGTGGGGCCTAGGTTATTTTCAGAGAATGTAGACCTGTTTAATGTGATTTTTGTTATTATACTTTAGACAACTCATTTTGTTGCTTACTCAGTTAGTTACAAGTCTGAAATACCACTGAGAAATGAAAAAAAATAAACCCCAAATCCAGACCACCTCAGACAACTAATGCATGGATAACAGGTAATATTTCAGAGAGTGGTGATTTTAAAGGTGTCATCCATGAGTTGCAGCATTCAGGTGCAGGTGAGCTCTGCTGCCCTTCACATTTATGGGGCTGCATTACTAAACCAGGGGGAGTGGAGGGAATCCTCCCAGGAGTCACTGCTGTCACTGTACCAATTTCCAGTCTCATCTTTCACCTGCACAGCCTCCCTGAGAGGCTGCAGTGCCCTGAAGTGCAGCACAGCAGCTATTTCCCACTGTGTGAGGATGTGGCCCAAACCCCTTAAATCTTTCAGCTCTTTTTTTTTCTCTGTTTATCTGTTGGCCTGGAGTTTATAGCATAAATTTGTCCTAAGGCCACTGAAGGCCTCTTTAGTTACAAGCACTGGAAGGAGTCTAAAAGTCCATTTAAACTGTGCATGACCCTTTTGTCTTGGTCACTGACTTCATTTGATCGAGCTTGGCTTTATTTTTGTAAAAGATTGCAGTGGTAGAGGCTATAAATATTAAAGATTTAGAGAAAAGAGAAAGTGACAGGACACAAAGGTTTTAGTTGAGGATCTGTAAGACCAGAAAGGCAGTTTCCTCCTTCCTTTTTCCTTTTTTTGTTTTTCCTTTTCCCAGCAGGGAAATGAGCAATAAGAGTGAAGTTAGGTGGACTCCTTGAAGTTTTACATCTCCATTGAGTAAAAAGCATGTGCAGAATGACAGGAATCTGAGCTCTGACCTATGGGCACCATCAGGATGGAAGATGGGAGAGAAATGAATATGGGGGTAGTCCTGACAGGGCTGCAAACAGCCTGTTTGATTTGCAAGCAGTGGCAGTGCAGATGGTAATGCTCAGATTGGATGCTTTGATGGGATGATTTGTGCTGCATCCTTTGATGTCTGATAACAATCAACACCCTTTTATATCTAATAATACAGAAGCATCAGCCACAAGCTGTGATTGAATCCTGGTAAACAGGAGCCACAGGGCCAAGCCCATCCTCCTCCTCCTTCTCCTGCAGCTCCTCCTGCCCTGCTGAATCTCAGCTTTCTGTAGAAACTCAGCTTGGAAAGGTCTGTGTGTGGGTTTATTTCCCCATGGCAGCACTGTGAGCTGGAACCCCACAATTAACTGAGGGAATGTTGTATCCCATCCTAGCACCACCAGGCAGAGGAGAAATGTCTCACAAAAACTATATTTTTCCAAGTCTCACTGCAGTTCTCAATTTTTCCAAGTTCCCTTCAGTGAGACCCAGAAAAATCTGGCACTGTGGTTTTCGAGGCACCAATGGTTAGGGGTTCTTAGGTATTTACCTCCTCAGAGGATTTTGGGTGAAAGGAAGAGCCCCATCTTGGATGCTGAAGGAACTGAGTCCCTGGATGTGAGCCCAGTTCATTTCAGATGGGAGAGTCAAGGTAAACCCATGGTGCCCCAAGTGCTCTGTTGACTGTGATGTCCCTTGGTGTCTCACCATACCTGTGATGTCTCTTGGTGTCCCACCATGTTCCTTGGTGTCCCACCATGCCTCTGATGTCCCTTTGTGTCCCACCACACCTCTGATGTCCCTTGGTGCCCCTCCATGCCTCTGATGTCCCTTGGTGTCCCACCATGCCTGGTGAGCTTTGCAGCTCCTGTGCATTGAGTGTTAGAGGTTTGAGAGGCCTTCACTTGCAGCTCTCCCAGGACTTTTTGGATAAAAGTCTGACAGACACAATCTTTGGGAATTAAAATTTTGGATTTAAATTGAGCACTTGGTTTTGTACTGCGAAAATAGAGGGGTTCAAGACAACTATCACTGCCAAAAACCCATGACTTGTGGAAGGCAGAACTGCAGATGAGCTTCCTAGAGCCTCAGGGGTTTCCTTCAGGCTTCTGAGTGATGAAGCAAATGTGATCCAAGATAAGTGATCCCAAGAAATTGGGGAAATGGTCACTTTTTGTAGCAGTGGGGTTTTCTCTGGAGTGTGGTGCTGACTTTGGGGGTGTTCAATAAACCAACCTCCATGGCAATGATGTCAGGGTGGGCACAGGGACGGTGCAGATTGCGTACATCAGAGCATCAGGACTGCCTCCATACTTATCCCAGCACAATGAAAGTGGAGAGGGGATGTGAATTGCTGCCTATAAATACATCAGAGAAGTAAACACCAGGGAGAGAAGGGAAAGGAGCTGGTTCAGCTAGAGGACAGTGCTGGCATGAGAACAAATTGGTAATAAACTGGCTGTGAATAAATTTGAGATGGAAATTAGGAGCAGCTTTCTAATCAGTTAAAAGGTGAGGTTCTGGAAAAGCCTTTCAGTGGGATTTTGGGGGCAAAACCCTACCTATTTTGCAGATGGATCTTAATCAATTTATTAATGTGATTGTATGATGTGGTTGTCTCTAATATCAAGGGATGGGGCTCCTTGACCTGTACATCCCTTTAGTGCTGTGCTCCTACATGTTATATTCAGTAATTCCCTCTGAATTGCCGACGTGCACTGGGCACAGAGAAATGCTGCATGCTTCTGATGCAATGCTATTTTTCAAAGAGCATATCAGACTGTAAAGGCACAGGGATGAGGATAGTGCTGGGTACCTTTTTATTTAACCTCCTTTGAAATGAAACCCGGGTGCTAAACAGCTTTAGTCGCTCAGAGGATATTGGCCATATCTCTCCACACTCCATTGCTAATTTAATTTCTGAAACTTGTGCTTCCAAAAAATATTGGCTGCTTAGGACTCAAACTGGTAGAGGATATATAATATTCAAGGTTACTCTATGATTAAGGACAGCAAGCTGCCATCACATACTCTAGATGTTAGAACAGCCTTGTCCACAAAAAGATCATTACTCTTCTACTTCCCATGGTGGTAGACACTTCAAGCAATAGAGAGAGCAATTTCCTACTTAAAAATTGGTTTACTGGTTTTCCTTCTGGCATCTGGAACTGCCAGTCTTGGATCCCTCCCTTCTGATGGACTGGTTGGCAATGGCAATGGAAAAAGGAGTTTGCTGCTAAAAAAAAAGCCCCAGACCCCTCTCCCCAATTTTGTGCTTGGGAATGTGAGTTTTAAAATGAATCCTGTGAGTCTGACTGAATGTGATTGGCATCTGCCACCGATACAGAGAGGAGAGGAAAGACCTCTGTGAAAACCGACACCTTGCAAAAATCTTTTCTTTTCCCTTATTCATCATCTCTCAGGCTTCTCAACAATAGCTAAATAACAGGAAACAAATTCTGTATTCTGAGGCTGCTTTCTGAAATGCCAAAAAGCAAATCAACAGCCTGGCTCTTCCTAGGGTAAGAGGTCTCAGAATTTAAGTCAAGCTATGATGAATATACCATAATGCTGAAATTCCAGCAATCATTACTTTGTAAACATTATAAACAACTAGTCTGAGGGAGTAATTTTTTTTTGCATTGTACAGAGTGCTTTGGTTGTGACTGTCAGCAGAGTCTAATACTGATCCCAAACCTCATTTTTATTTTTAAAAAAGGTGTAATAAGCAGATCAAAGAATGTGTGAGAAGAAAGAAATCTAAATAGAACCGCACACAGGTTTAGAAAATATCCTCTGCACGGAGGATTTGCAGTTATGAAATGCAATTTGTTTGTGTAGGTTTTAAAGGATTCTGTGCAGATTATTGACTTTTGTGTGTAACAAAGCATTTTGCATTTGATCATTGAATTCTGCTTTGCACCCTGGTGTGGTGGGAAGCGCGGCATGGCAAAGAGCTGCTGGTGCTGGCAGGTGTGAAAGTGCAGGGGTAACACTCACACCAGCCACATCTATTTTGTGTCTCCTTTGATAATTGCCTCAAATTTTGACAGAGCTGTGATACATCAGGTCTGCGACATGTCTGCCAATCGCCTGTGCAGCACTCACAGTGAAACTGCTCTGCTCAGGTGTGGGGGCTGCTCAGAGCACTCTGAATTAGCACTTCCCTTAGCAGCAAGGAGCAGTGATCTGCTGTCCCAATACACTGAATCAGTACGTCTCCTGCAATGGCTGGGATTAGCCCCAGATTTCTGTATGTTCTAGTCCCTTTAACCAAATTATCTTTTTTTTTGATGTTGGAGTCTGTTTTCCTTCTAGCCATGGGGAAGTGTTGGGAGGGAAAACCCAAACTAAATTGTTTTTCAGGACTTGAAATTTGGAGTGCAGTTCCTCTGATGCTCTTATTCTCTGAACTGTTTGAATGACTTCATAAAATGTAGTTTGTAGTAGTTTTAATATGCAAATGCTTTTTTGCTTTTTTTTTTTAAGTCTTCATTTTTCCAGCAGAAGAAAGGAATGCAGACTGATGCATACTTCGGACTCAAAATGGAAAGTAATCTCTCAAACCATAAACATATCTTTTAATGTAGGCACATCTCATTTCATTACCTGCCAGACCAAATTAATGTGTTTGAGCATCTCTGTTTGGTGATGCTGATACTACTCTTGAGTCCTCCAGTATCTGCTCTGTGCCCTTTGCAGCCTGGTGCTCCCACAACAGTAAACTGAGCTTGTGTAAGAGCCCAGCTGAAGGATTTTGACACAAGAAGTTATTTCTGAAAAACATGATGTTGAACTAATCTACCATGGAGCAGTCTGCTGCTGCAATGAATTTCCCTGTCCCTTGGCAGAGCCTTGTTAGGAAAGGGAGAGAGGGTTTTCAGAACATTGCTTTGAGGGTGCTGCTGCAGGATGGGGTAGGGAGAGGCACCACTGGGACCACAGCTCTGCTCTGCCCCACATCTGGAAATTCCCAAGTAAGGAATTGGGGTTTTGATTTTCAGAGGGACAGTCAGCAGAGAGGGGCTAAGATTTCACTTGGGCACAGGCCCCTGGAAATAAATGCTCAAGGATGGCCAGCAAATGCTGTAAAGCATCTGTCCTTGGAGTACATGAATTCTGTTTTCATTTCAATGGTAAAAAGTGGCAGCATTACAAATGTGCAGCACTGAAACTCACAGCAGCCCTGGCTGTATAACCAGGTGCCATGTTGTAGGTATAATGATGAATTTTAAAAAGGAATGTAAGCAACTGAATACTGCAGGAATTTCTGTGGGGATTTGAAAGATTTCTGGAGTGAGCCGAGTTTGGATTTGCAGATGGTAAATGTGAGGAGATGCCTGGGACAGAGCAGGAATAGCTAATGAAAACCAAGAGGAGTGCAAGGAAGCCAGAGGACATGTGGGCTCCAAGGTCTCATTTGCTGCTGAGGAGTAGGAGCAGAGGGCAAACTCTGTGCCAGCCTGGCATCCCCTCTCTCACCTGGTGGGAGGGAGAAGCAGAGGGGGAGAGGGGCAATCTCCATCTCAGCACCCCAGTAAAAAGCTCTGTGGAGCCCTTGGGATGGATGCACACACAGCAGAGCACAGTTTGCTGAGGCCGAAGGAGAAATGAGCTCACTGTGCTGCATAACGAGAGCTGGGGTCACAGGCAATCAGTGAGGGTGAGGCCCAGGATGAGCAGCCCTGCTGCAGGCAGGACAGGAGGCTGAACTACAAGCCAGGGAGATGGGCAGGTCTGGAAAAGATCAGGAATATCAGTGGTGGTGAGAGAGGGACTTCAATTTTTGCTCCATCCTAACTGCTCACAGGCTGACAGCTGGACATCCAGGTAGGGATCAGGGAGACAGGCTGAGCCTCTCACTGGGACTTACTGAGACAGGTCGGTGCTGGAGAGGCAGATCTGAGTTGTCAGCATGGAAATGGCAGCTAAATTTGTGCTGGCAGCAGAAGGGGGACCAAGCACCAATCTATTCACCAATCTATGTGGTCCTAGAGGAAGGAGAGTGAGGAATTCTTCTGGTGATTAAATGAAGCAGGAAAAAATCCAAAAGGCTGACCTAATTGGGGATGGGGACAATTTTCCATTTCACAAAACTCTGCAGGATTGAAAATATTAATTTAGCATGCTTCAGATAGCCAACAGCTTCACACTTGATGGAAGGACACAAAATCCAAAAGGAGTGTGCTAACCTGAAAATACACCCTGCCACCCAAGAGCCCTTTCCCATCATTAGCAAAAACAATATGGCACTGATAGAAGGGCTGTGGACAGAACTCCAACACAGAACTGTAGAACAAATGTTTTCAGCTGATTTGTTGACACCAGCTCCTGTGATTGTTTATCTTCAGCTCACTCGTGCCAGGGTGCCTGCAGCAAGCTTGGCAGGCTACTTATGCCCTCTGGAGCTTTTCCTTTCATATAGTGGGATCTGGAAAAGTGGAGGAGGAAAAAATATTGTGGTTGGTGAAACTCCCAACCATTGCCCTATTGCAAATACTGCAGTCAAACATCAAAGCCTGTGGATGCATTGACAGGGAGGCAAGGATCACAGAGTTCTGCCAGACCAAACAGCAGCTGCATGCAAGCAGGAAAGCTGCTCCTCTCAGAGCTGGAAGGTAAAAATGAGAGAATAAATTCACTATCATTCTACTTTAAACTTTCGTGGCTTGTAATTCCTCATATAAGGTTGGTAATTGTATTTACCATGGGCTAAAATCAAAGGCACAGGGGTCTTGGGCTTTGTGCCAGGGTCTCTGAGCCCCCTGGGCAGGGTCTCGAGCCCTCCAAGGCAGCCAGAGGAATTTCCTGTGTTCCCACATCTCTGCAGAGTCCCACCATCATTCCTGGACAAACAGGGCAAACCCCAGGCACCTGGGCTAGCAAGGCTGTGCCAGGACTGAGCTGGGACTTCCTGAAATCTTCCCCAAATCTGACAGGTGGAAAACGCCATCAAAGATAGGACAACAGAGACTGGCCAGAGGCTGCAAGAGAGTTTTAGGCCAAATCTTGTGTCTTTAGAGCATCATTATCTTCTCAAAGCTATTTCTTAGAGGAAGGAATTCACAGAAACCCAGATGTTTGCATGCAAATCAGTCTGTCCCAGGAAATCAACAGGAAATAACAGATTTGTTGAGCATTTTTCCTTCTGATCCTATTTTTCCGCACTGGCATGATTGCCTGGAAGGGCTGCAGAGTGCTTAGGTCTCCCTTGCCACAAAACCCAGCACGGCTGCCATATAATTAAAAAGACTTGAAGCAAAAATGTTGCCAAATTACCTTGTGATCATTTGGTTTACAGAGGAGGGAGAGGAGAAAAACCTGTGTACAGCAGTCACTTGAGCAGCAGTAAGAACTGTGGGTACAAGCAAAAAATGAATGAAACTTTCATTATTAACCTAATGGCTGCTAGCTAGAAGATTACAGGGTTTGTTCTATAACAATGCCAACTGCTGTCTTTATTTACAGTATCTTAATTTTTTTTAGACCTCTTGTTACGTTCTCTTTTATAGAGACACATATGAGGCTCCCAGCAGCATTAGTTCATTAATGCTTTTTATATTTCTCATATGCAATTGAAGACTGCCATGGAAACAATTCCTGGTCCAATTGGAGGACTTTTGTTTGTTTTTAAAATCACTTTCTCCTGGGTCTTCGGTTATTTTTATTTTTAAATATTTTGAAGTGCAGGAGAAATTTTTATTGAAAGTAGCAGCAATGGACTTTTGGAATGCAGTTTTAATTAAATTGCAGAGACAATATCTTCTGCAGTACTAACAAACTATATTAATAAAGTGATAAAAGTGGAAGAAACAATTTATTGATGACAAAATCGAGGGAAGAGCGAGCAGGAAGATAGGTAATGAAAGGCAAGTAAGGGCTTGGCAGCCCTCTACAGGGCAGAGCGGAGCTGGCAAAAGTCCAGCTGGAATATGTTCCCTAATTAACCTTAATTCTGCCGTTTAAATTCAGATATTTTCTCCCGTTTAAATTCAGACTGGACGGCGACATGACATTTCTCTGTCACGTGCGCTCGCCTTGCTGAGCAGCGATTTTGGCAGCGAATGGCGAGCGCGCAAATAAATAAATAAAAATAAATAAATAAATAAAACAAACCAAACAGCCACAAACCATTTGGGCTTTCAAGACTACAGGATGTGCTCTTATTGGCCGTGTCGGAGCTGGGCGCTCAGCTCATTGGGAAGTTCATTAAGGCTCTCATTAGCGCTGCGCGATTCCCTGGCGCAGCCTCTCCCGGGGAGCAGCTGCGGGAGCGGCTCCGGCAGATGTTCATAACACATCTAATGCCGGGCCATTCCCTGCTCCTGCTCCAGCAGGGACACACGGAAATATCTGCGCCCACAGTAAAATATCTGCGCTTAAAAAGGAAAAAAAAAAAGCTATACCAGTGCACCATAAAATAAAGCTATCAGCTTGGAATGTTTATAGTTGGTATTTATAGATTAGTGCAGTAAGTTGGAAAATCAAACAGTGCTATGCACACACGAAAAGCCGTTCAATGAATTATTCAAGGGGATCTATTGTAAAGTGCTCCGCCGACAAGGGAAGCAGAGAAATGTCTCAGAGAGGTGAGCAGAGCCTGCCCCTGTGCCCTGCCAGCCTGGGGGGCATAGATACATATATACATTATATACATATATATATATACACACACATATATACACATATATATACATATATATATATATATATATATAGTTACATATATATGTATGTGTGTGTGTGTGTGTACATATATACATCCATAGCCCTGGCTGCCCTGAACCCACCTTTCCACGGGCTCCCTGTGCAAAAAACAGGCGCAGCTGCACCTGGGGCTGTGCTGGAAACCTTGAGAAGAATCAGACAAATTGGCAACTTCTGCAAGAGCCTGGCTGCTCCGCCCCAAAAGACTCCGGAGTGGCTCCCCAGAGGTGGTAGGTGTGGAAAGCATTTCGTGCATTTGCTGCACTGAAGGAAATGTCCAAAGTCAGCAGGAAAAGCAGCCTGTTTGTGTTTCAGCAGTGCTGCAGGTTGTGCATGTGTGTTGGTCCATTTGAATCCAGCTTGCTGGGAATTTCTGCATTTCCATCATGCAAGGTGAAACTGGGACCTGAGGTGATAGGTATTTTTTAATTTTCACCTGTTAGGCTGCTTTGCTTGTGTCCTTTTCCTTTGTATTCAGAAGGTCCACATGTGGGTGCCTGGCTAGTGCCTGGAGTCACAAGAGCTTCCCTACTCCTGTTTCCCACTCACTAAAATAATATCAATGTTGCATTAGCAAATTGTGCCTTTTTGGGACAGCTCTGCCGCAGAAAATGCTTGTGGAAGGGGCAGGACTAACCACGTTGAGTAGTTTAAAAAGGACTGTTGATTTTTAATGAAAAGGTTTTCTATATGGTACATTGTAAATGTGACCAAATTCTGGTGTGAAAGATGGTCTCAGTGTCTCAGGACACTCATCATACTCAGATAGTGTGTAATGGGCACCTCTCCACACATAAATATGCGACATATTAATTTTGTATGAACTGCTTAAAGCTAAAATAGGTTTTCAGTCGCTATGCCTGGTTGCAGTATTACCACCAGGCTCCTCTTACTCACATGGGATAAATCTTCACCTCTGGCCTTCAGTGTATGGTGGAACTTGTGAATTTTTCATGCTATTTACTGTGGGCTTGTTTTCCTGCTCATGGTCTCTGTTAAATACTGATACATTTTCAATTATTTTTTTAATCTGATAAAGCTTTCAGCTAATTTTACTTGAGCTAATAAGCAATTCACCCCTCAAAAGTGTGTTTTCAGATCTTTTATCTGGAATGCCAATCTCCATTGCAAATGCTGCTTTCTGCTCACCCGCTGAGGCTTTGCACACCAAGATGATGCACAGCACAGCTGAGAGACTCCAGAATTGCAGACTTGAAAAGTGTTTGGTCCAGCACTGGGCAGTTTTTCCCCCCTCCATATCTTTCTATTTCACATTTGAATGTTTCACTGTTGTGTGTTGATACCACGGTGTTACTTTTTACCCTTTGTACTTTATTTCAGTAACTGAAAGGCGCCCTTGAGGCCGTGGTGTGGTGACAAAACTCAAGGTTCCTGCAGTGTTTCAGGAGGGAGAGGGGTGTGGAAAGCCTCAGCTCCCTCCTTTCATAAATTCACTCCTGCTCTGAGCATCCCTTTACTTACAGCCTGTCAGGAGAGGGCTTGGCCAGAGGCAACCCCGACTGAGCCAACAGCAAATTCCCCAGTGGCACCGATGTGCTTTCCTGGCACGGGTGAATGAGTTTGTTTAATGAAATTCATGGGGGATTTCCCACTTACTTAACAGAGTAAAAGGCTCCGATCTCCCTCATCAGTCTTGCATGGACAGCTCACCTCACGCCACAGCTTCAGGCCCAGTTTGTGCGCACTTTCTTACAAAGTGATATTTCAAATTTTCTTCTCTGTGCTCTGTAATTGCCAAGTTAAGACAAGGGCCAGGACCCCTTCCTGTGCCCCTGGGGTATATTGGGAATATTCACCAGGGTGCACCTGGTGTGTGCTGACCCTTTGCTCATGAGGGGACCTGGCAATGGGGTTGGGGTGTCACAGAGGGGATGGGCTGGGTTCCCTGCCCACCCTCTCGGGGCTTTAGGTGCTCACAGTGACCCCGAGATATTTTAAAAAGTCTCTTTTCCCAGCCTGGTGGTTGAAGAAGGAGTCAGAACTCTTCATTTCTCGGTCTCAAGGTTGTTTATTGTGTCTTGCCTATAAAATTCTTTCTCTTGTCCTGCCGAGGTCCATCCAGCAGGACAGTTCCAGGCACTCTGCCTGCCCCCAGGGCGGTGTTATGTCTTTATACTAAAAACTACGTGTACAATGTTTACAATTACTTTCCAATACCTATCATCTATGTTAGACAGGGAACTTCTACTCTAGACCAATCTGTAAGTGCCAACATCACAGCAGAAGATGGAGGCCAAGAAGAAGAAGGAGAAAGGCTGGACATACCCAGATCCCTCCATATTGCCTCATGAACCCCCATTCCAGAAACCCCAAAATCTATTTTCCCACCCCGTGCCAAATGAATTATTATTCTACTTAGACTTTTGTGGCTTGCAGATCCTCATATAAGGTTGGTAATTTTTTCCATGGGTCATAATCAAACCCACAGGTGTTTTGGGCTCTGTGCCAGGGCTCTGAGCCCCCTGGCAGGGGTCCTGGCCATCCTGGACAGCCAGAGGGATGTCCTGAATTCCAGCACCACCCTACACACAGAGCTCTGCCAAAAACACCCCCTGACTGTGGCTTGTCAGGAATTTCCTGCTGCTCCTGACACGTCCTGGCCCCCTGCATCCCAAGCATTGCCATGGAGCCGATTTTTATTGTGGAATCAAATCCCTTGGAAAGTACTTTCTAATGGAAATGATAATGCAACTTTAATTATAACTGTGCTGCTTGGTTCCCTGAGCGTACACATCCCATTAGATGTTTCTGCTAAGATAGTGACATCTTTCAAGTTAATTTCCAAGCATATTAAAAAAAAAGGAGAAAAGATGCTATTACCTGTGACATTACAGCTGTTGGTATTTTTTCTGGGTTCATTGAAATGTCATTAATCAGAGATGTGACCAGAGAGCAGTGTAGTTCCTTGGGTTATAGAATTGAACAGAAATATTTGCATGAGCCAGAAAGATATTTTTTGATGAATTTTTATATGTTTAAGGTGTAAGGAATTTTTCAGTACAGCAGAAGGGTTTGTACAGATTGTTGTTTGGGCAGCATGCAATCCAGATTTTATTCAGGTGATTAAGCCTATTGTTCCCGTGTGACTAGTAAAGGAAAAATACAGTGCAGCCTTTCCTCACTTATATCTGTATCATCATCTTATGCAATAATTTTGCAAAAAAGGGTATTTAACATATTTTTAGCAGATGAGCCATTCCATTAGCTTAGCTTCAGTTGCAGACTCTGTAGGTAACACTTGCCATTATCGCAACCCAGAAACATGCAGCTGGAGCTAGATTACATTAACTTGTTCATGAATGAGATTACTTGTAGGGCAGCTACAACCCCCAGATCCTTTCTGCATGAGAAACGGAGCAGTTTAATGGTTTGTGGGCTGAATGCAGATCACTGGGCGTCCTTATTTGTGTGGCAAATAATGCAGGACAGTTCCAGGTGCTGGAATCTGATCTTCCCAAGCTTGTGCTCAGTGCCCACTGGTGACCCCTTCTCCTTGTTGGTTTGGGTGTTGCAGGGCTGTGAGCATGGAGCTGGCAGAAACAGACAGGGAGGGATTGTTCTCTTCATCCTCAGCCCTGTGGGGTGTCAGCAGTGATGAGCAGCCCTCCAACAGACAGACAGACAGACAGCTCTGTGCTCTGGTGTGGGATGTGAGCAGGCAGGGCAGCCCAAGGCACTGACTGCTCCCAGCAGGTCTGTCAGGGAGGTGCATGGTGCAGTCTGGGCTGTAGAACACAAGTCTTTGTCCTTTTCTAGGTGGACTTGAAATAGAATAGTAGTAATAATGATGAAGTCTTTCTGATGCTGTAGCTGAGAGGGACAGGAGAGGCCTTGGCAGCATTACAACACTGGAAAGTTAGAGACTTCTCACTGTTGATTTTTGAAAAAGGCACTCCAGGGCAGGAGAGTGTAGGAAAGGATGTTGTTCTTAGTTTAAAATAACCCCAGAAAGCAATTACGCTTCTTGTGGGAAGTGCAGCATTCCTGGGCACTTCTTAAGCCTGTCCTGCAGGTACAAATGTGCCTTTTAAAGTTTAACCTGCTCTGTGAGTCCTGCTGGGAACCCCGTTTTCTCTCCTTGGCTTTGTTGCTGTATCTCCAGCTTGTCTGCGTGAGCCAGGCCAGATTGCAGTACAGAAAAGCTGACATTGCAAGTCAGAATAAAGCCTGTGCAATGCAAGGGGCTTGCTTTTCAGAGATAAGGTGAGCACCTTTGGCTCCAGCACTGCCCCTGAGCCAATGATTATCATATCCCAGCTGCAGAACCAGGGGAATGAGCATGGTGCCAGCAGGAGAAGATATGGGAGGGATGTGCTGCCTTTGACATGACACCAGCTGTGAGCTGAGGGCCAGATCTGTTATTTAGTGCCCACAGCAGCAGCCTCAGTGTTACTTTGAGTGCTGTCTCTCTCCTTTCACTGCAGGTTTTTATTCCAGCCATTAATTTGTATAAGATGCTGGGATTGGGAGAAACAAGGGAATGTGATTCAGCCCAAATACCTTGCTGTGGGGTCAGGCTTTTGTTCCTTGCTGCTAAGCAGAGTGACGCAGGACTGAACACACGAGCTGTGGGACAAGGCAGATGCAGTGTGTCCAGGTGTGTATTACCCATTCAGTGTGTGCCAACCTAGCACATGAACAGTCCAAACCTTCTGTGTTTGAAATATTAAAATTTAAAAAGTAAAAAAATAAGAGAAGGAAAGAAAAAAGAGAGAAAGAAAAAAAAATCTGTCTATGATGCTTATGAGAACGTTTTAACATCTGGAATAGCCAACATGTGTATGTCATGTTCATCATCCTCCTAATCAGCACTTTCCTTAATGAGCTAATTGGTGGCACACAAAGTGGCTGTATGAGTTTGGTGCAGCAGGGTGCTGCACAGGGGCTGCCTGGGCATCGTGGCTGTAACTCTGAAACCATCCCACTGCTCACAGCCCATCCCCTCGTGGTCTCAGAGCCCCTGCCCTGCTCCCTGTCTGTCATCCTGGGCTCCTGCAGCCCCATGAGTGCCTTTCTCCCCTGAGGAGCACTCAGGGCACCACTGTGGCCTTGCTCCTTGCTGCCCCAGGCCCAGGAACAGGCAGCTGTCTGCCCTCAGTGCCTCTCAGCTGCACAGGCAGCATTAAAGCCAATGTGCTGTCCTTTAGACAGAAAAAATATCTCTGTGCCTGGCAGTTCATGCACAATGGATTTATGTCTGCACCATCTCAGGAGTGGGGGGTTTGTCATCTCTCAGTGCAGGGGGAGATCCTGGGAGACCAGAGATTCCTGGGAAGACTGGATTTCCTAGGAGACCTGAGATTCCTGGAATTTGGGGAGAAGGGGCAGCTGCAGGCTTGCTCTGGGGCGCAGGGAAATGTGGGGAGATGCAAATCAGATTGGCACAGCCCAGGTTCCTTCTGGCACTGCCTGTGCAGAGCCAAAACAGGGCAGGAACCATTCTAAACAACACCAGGAGGGTCCAGGAAGGAGAGACACAATCAGAGAGGGGCTCAGAAGGGAAGAGATGCTAATAGTTGGTGCAGCAGGGACTGTGCCATGCAGCGTGCAGGGCCAGGTGGGGATGGGGCAGGGGCTGCAGCACTCCCAGGATTGCTGGTGGCTGGCTCTGGGCTCTCAAAGCCCCTGATCCTGCCCTGTCACCCTGCAGGGATGGCCCCTCACCCATGGGGGTTGACAGGCTGCAGGGGGATGTCCCTGTGCACTGCAGTCCCTGGCACAGCCCTGTGCTCCATCTCCGCACAGGCTTCCCTCTGGGAACACAGGCTGATCCTGGATGAAAGCACTTTGTTATTTTATATATATTGGAGGACTTATCATTTAATAATTTTGTCCTTAACGTGGTGCTGTTCATCTCTATTCACGATCTCTGGATTTCAAATGAACATGCCCTACAGAGCACAAATTTACATGGAAATTCTTACAAATCTGGGGAGAAGTGCACTTTGTGTCAGCAGTTTGAATTTCTAGCCCAGAAACTTCCTTCAAACATCAATCTGTTCAATTCCAGTAAAAAGATTATTACCATGACAGATGAATTTTGTTTTAAATTAGACTCGAAGGCACAAACTTTAGGATGGAGTCAGCCCAAGGTCTCAGTACCTGATGTTGTGAGCCTAAATCCACATTTCCACATTTACCCCTCCAAAAATCCCCCCATGTCCTGTCCTGCCCCCCATACCAGCATTAACAATGCCTTGGCACCAGCAGCGTTCCTTCTCTTCAGGGAACAGCCTGAAACACAGAAAATCTCTGCAAAACAAAGTGCACATTTCATTATATAACCTCTAAATTGCAGTTTGGAAAACAAACAGCTGCTTCTCTGGCTCCCTAAAGCCACTGTGAAGAGAGATGTGCTTTGTCTTAGCAAGCCATCTACTGTTATCTACAGTGTTTGTGTTTCCAGTTGCAATGATAGTGTGGGATTAAAAGAGAAGAATTCCAGCCTGGAGGTTAGGGAGTAAGCAGGGCAGAGGCACCCAGCTTTCCAGGGAGGCTCCACACAGCCTGCAGGAGCCTGATTTTAGGAGTGCTGTGAAAGTGAAACCTGATGAACTGGAAGGACAACCAGATTACAGCGCAGGCAGGACCCAGATTTTGAATTAAAAGAGTGTATTGGTGCACAAACAGATAAAATAACCAAAGCCTCTTCATTTGAGGGCTTGCAGAGGAGTAATATCTTTCTAAGGTATGCTTTTATAAGCATTAAACAGTTTTTGGCACTTGTAATAATCACAAGGTCCAAAAAAATGAAGGTAGAAAATTGCCTTTTTCTGGGAAAGAGCACTGTTAATATTGAAATCATTAAAGAAGCCAAACTGTGTGAAGGGCATCTTTATTCCCCTTTGGCATATCATGACTTCAGTTCGATCAATGCGAGCTACATCTGCATGGTTTTCTTTGTCTAAACCAGCTTTGATCAACTCAGATGCACAAATTTCTCCAGGCTCCTTCAGCAGTGAGGGTGTGTGCCCTGGGCTGGGCACTGGCCACCTGTCCTTATCCACATGCCCTTTTATGATGAAGAAATGAGATTTTTTAGGTGAAGAAATATCATTCAGATCTCGGTGCATCAGCGAAAGGACGTGGTTGTGAATTGCTGCCTGTCACTGGGGATGCTGGGTTTGTCCAGCCACTGGCATGGGGTGCCTTGCTCCTTCACTGGCAAAATGTGGGGGCATCACCCCTTTTGGAGAGGATATGTGAGATGCAAAGCTGTGTTTCGTGTCAGGTACAAACAGGCCATGTGTGTATTTGTGAATGCGAAATGTGTGGATCCCGACAATGGGAGAGCAGTGAATTCTAATAATAACTGAGGAAAATAAAGCATGGCAAAAGGCCTTTGAACCTATCTTTTGTTTGCAATTAACCCTAGTTGATTTAGGAGCATTGGAATTAAGGTGTTAAAGGTGTTGCTTTTTGCTTGCTTTTAATCCATAAAAAGCTCTGCAATAATAACCTTTTGGAGTATAATTTTAGAATATTACTTGTATCCTTGAAACTATAGCTTTGGAATATATATAAAGGAAATATGCTTATCTCATGCCTTATTGAAGCAGAGAAAAACAGCTTGAGAAAGGAAGGTGAACATCACCTCAAGGGTTTATGGTTTCGACCAAAGGGAAGCTGGACATCACTGTTATGAGATTTATAGTCTCTGCAATTAAAAGGTGGACACAAATCTGGGAAGCTGGACCCCACCAGATGGGTTTTGTCTTTCTTCTTTGGGAAACTGGACCATCACCATCTGGGGATACTCCTTTGAGGAACATCCTGAGAAATTAAAACCATAATAGTGTATAGAATTGTGATGTAATAATATGGAATAAAAATTGCTGATGAGTAAAAGATTGGGAATAGAAACTGCTGAAAAAAACTGATGAGTACCCCTATAAATACCTGTAACTATCAATTATCGGTGTGCAGCTGGAGGGAAAACTTCCCCCACTGTACCCAGCGCTGTATTGCTCATACTTTACAATATTAAATAATAAATTGATTGCTGCTTGAATATTGGCCTAGTCAAGCTTCTTATTCATAACAGATATCCATAAGGAAAGGACTGATGGAAGTTCTTTTAGTGACTGTGGGCTGAGCAGGCTGGGCAGCCCAGGGCAGGAGGGAGGTGTCAGGGGCTGGGAGCAGCAGCACAGGAAAGAGAGAGGTGGGTCTGTAACAGGGGCAAGAAGCACAAAACCACACCTGATTTTAAGTGGGAGAGGTTCAGCTTGGTTTTAATCTCCTCCTTGAACTGTTGTCTCTTCATTTCCCTCCTCAATCCCTCTCCCCAGTGGGAGCAAGGTGCCTCTGTCCAAGTATCCATGCCAGAACGGCAGCAGGGATGGACACAGGAGACATAAAAGCACTCTGGCATGCTCATAGAGTAAATCAGGGTGTTAAACAAAACCTCTGCTCCCAGCTGGCTGATGTTTCAAAGGAAAACATTTCAAACACTGGGAGAGATGGTGCAGTTAGCTGGTGATGCAATTACATGGCTGTAAGCTGTAGAAACTCTTTCAATGTGGCACATATTAAACCTTTCAGAGGTAGTGCTTTGATTTTTAATTTTACGCTGTTGGCAGGCAATCAGGGTCTTTAATAGTATGGGGGCCAGAGGGAAAATGTTTCAAAACAGCAAGGATCTTATCATAGTGTGCAATTAATGAATAATTATTAAAAACCAGAAATAGCTAGAAGAGCAGGCAAGAGCTGGCAATGGAATTCTCTGGTTTCAGGCCTATAATGAAATCTCCAGAGAGGGAACTATGATATGCAGCTTTGTGCAATTAAAGCTGGGATTTTTTTCCCCCCTAGTTGAAAGATCAGTGATCTTGAAAAATATACCTGTCACTTGGGTTTGTTTTCCAGTCTTTTAATTGCCGTGGTAAAGCATTAACATACAACAAATATGGATACATTCTTCTGCAAACTATGGATTTTTGGGGTTCTTTCACTCAAGCAGTAAGATTTTGATTTTTTTTTTTTAAGTTGAAAGGAAGATTTGCAGCATAGTCTGAGCGTGTTAATCATGGGAAAGGGCTGAAATAATGCTCTGCCATTGTTCTGGCTGGTAAATTTGTCCGGGAAGACAGCAGAGATGAGAAGAAAAGATTCCATGAGGACATCCACATCTGTTTGATGCTCTGCCTCAGGACAGTGCTTTCTCTGTGATGCTGAGGAAATCTTTTAACACCTGTAGCATCTTCCTATTTCAAATCCATTTTTAAAAGGGCAACCAAAAGGTGCTGCTATCACTGGCAGTGTTCCACTGGCCTTGTTTTTCTAATCAAAAGTGAGCTCAGAGTTTGCATTTTCACTTGAAGACTATAGGACCTTCCTGCTTGGACGTGGGAACAACTGCTCTGCTTTTTAAGCTGTGTAACAAATCTAATATTTAAATGTGCATCACTCATGTTTTGGCACTGGAATCCATTAGCCTGTGGCACAGCAAGAGGGCTCTGCCATGCAGGCTTAGAGATGCATTTGCTTGAGCAGCCTCTTCTCCCGAGTGCTGAGCCGCACTTGCTCACTGCTGTTTCATTATACATGAATTAAACACAGAAAAAGTTATTTACAGCCATCAGGCATTGCTACACACGGTGCTGAGAGGGGTTTCTCCACGAGCTGAGCGCTAGAGCAGCTTGAATGGTGAGTGTGTGAGTGTGTGAGTGTTTCCTGGCTGCTCTCATCCCGCAGTGTCCCTGGTGTCACCCCGTGGGATTGGCGCCCTGCGGGAGTGTAAGACTGGCACCCTCCTGAGCAGCGCCTGTGCTCTGCTGCCTCACTGCTATTGACAAACACAGACTGTGAGCAGCTCTGAGCCATGCTGAAAGGGGGAAAAAGCTCTCTCGGTTCCTTCTTGGAAGGCTTTCTGGCTTGAGCACACTTTTGCATATTTATTGAGACACTTTGATTGCCACGGAGCATGGCAGCTCTAAAGAACTTCACGAGCTAGAAAGTGCTTCTGGAGAAACAATTGGATTTCCCAGACACATTGCACTGGGAACCAATGACACTCTGTCAGGGGGGATGCCAAGTTGGCTGGTGCAGACAAGTGAAACCCAGCACAAATGAGAGGTGGCATTTTCTTAAAACAGTTTCTCTGAGACAGAAGTTGATCCTCAGTGCTGAGACTGGTTCCTTTGTGCTGGTGTTGTTTTCTGGCCTCAGGGTTTTATTGTCCTTTAGTTTTCTCCCAGCTCTGATGCTCCTTTGTTTCTCCAGGATGTTGTTGATATGGTGTAAATGTGTGAGAGAGACCCTAGACCCTGTCCTGGCTGGGGGACAGGAATTCCCAGGAGATGTGGAAGGGGATCCTTGCTGAGCTCTGCCAGCCAGCCGTGCAGGGAGCTGCTCCTCTGGATGGACAGCTGCAGACATTGGAAAATGGCTCTTTTTTGGGGCAGAGGTTTTGCAGTCCCTGTCCCTATTCCCAGGCTCCAGCCAGTGCTGGGTGCCCGCCAGGGCTGAGGTACCAAATGGGAGCTGTGTGTGCTCCTGTCCTCACATCAGTGCCAGCATCTCCTCCTCATCCCTGAGAAATTCTCTGAGCCCTTTTGTTCCTGAAACACCTCCTGAAGGCAGCAGCTCTTTTTGCTCCTTAAAGCATGGCAGCAGAGCGTGCACCAGTGGAGTTTGTTATGCTGTTGTACCTGCCTTCAGCTGCTGCCATTAATGGAAAATCTTGCTGGATCTGCTCTAATGCAGTGCCAGCTCAGCAAGCTCTAAGGAGCTCTTGGGTAAAGTGCTCTCCATTTTGAGACCACTGTTGGCAGCTTATCACTTGATTTATCTCCTATTTCCAGGTGTGGAACTAAAGGTAAACTTGTCACTGTAAATCACTAACTCTAGCAGAGTGAGTGAGCAGCTCACAGTTTGCATATTTCAATACCACTTAATTAGAAAAAAAAATTCCCCTGTTCTGTACAAATGTACAATGCAAATCCTTTCTCTTAGTGCTTCAGATGGGTAAAATGTTCTTTTGAGTCCCACATGTCTAACACTGCTGCTCATCTTGTTACAACAGAGTTTTAATTTTGTCCCTGGGACCAGATTGGGAAGGAGCTGTTTTTTCAACCCAGCCCAGTATGTGTCTCAATCTGGGAAAGAATCCTGCCTGCTGCTGGCACATCCACCAGCACTGACACCTCTTAACCCACCTTTGAGCCTGCTGACCATACTCGTTTATTTTTTAATGAAAAAAGGCCTTTTGTCCCTGGTAATTGTGTAACTGCCCTTTTATGTCCCAGTAGCCCTGGATGAGGTTGAGCTGTGTGTCTTCCCTAAAGGTGTTCTCATTTGACTCTTGTTCAAAACCCGCTTCCAACTGCAAATTGTGCTTTTGCATGACTAGACCTTCTCCTCTACCCACCCCTGATTTCCTTAAGCCACCTCCATGAAAAACAGACTCATTTACTGCATCAGTGGGAATAACATTTTCTTGTGGCACACTGCTTCAAAAAAAAATAAGATATTCTTGATACGATCAGTGCCTTCAGCCCTCCTCTCTTACCATCCCTTCTTCCATTACCCTTTACAGTCCTGCAGCACTGCTGGATGGCTGCACACCCAGCACTTGCATCGTGTCCCTCCCTCTGCTCTTCATCTTGCCAGCCTCAATTGCTCCAGCAGCCTGATAATTTTGATCTGCAATCATTTTGCCCCAGTGGCTCACGGCAGTGCACAAACCAAACCCTCCCTTTCTTTTCAGCCATGGCTGGCTCCTGGTGTGCTGATCTCTGAGTAACTCTGGAGCTGAGAGGTTTGTCAGGAGCCAGGTGCACCAAAAGGCAGATTAAAAATTAAAGCTGGAAGACAGAACATCCCTCTTAAGACACCATCCAGTGTTTTTTTTTTTTCTTTCAGATGCTATTTAAACACAAAGCTATAAAACCACTATCCCATTATAGAAAGAAATATCCTTTAGAAAAACAAACCAACAAACAGCAACACCATCTTTTGATTTATCGGTGTGATTTTTTTCCCCCAAACGTGATTTCTAGCAGGTCTTTGTAGCGTGGATTAAAAAAACATGCATTGTACACAGGATTTTCTTGTTCAGATCAATTGGCTAAATTTTCATTTAGTTTCAAAGTGGTTCATTTTGTTGAGGCTTCATTTTGTTCAGACTTGCAACTCAAGAGGTTTCCTGTAGCTTAGAGAGATTGCTTTTGAATTGGTACATTATTCAGCCATGAATTGTTTCTTTAGTATATGAGCAGCTGAGTGGGGTTTTTATTACAAATATGAATTTCAGTGCAAAACAACTACTATTTTTGCCAAAAAAAGAATGCAAAATTAAGCACAGGTCTTCATACTATGCTGAGATGCTTTTCCACACTGTGTCCATTGGGTTTTTTTAAGTACTTCACAAAAAACTCCTATAGGACATATGTTAATATGATTGACTGCAAACAAGATTTAAAAAATAATGCAGTTGAATGTAGAAATGTGGCTACAGCAGTAAGAATTGAAATGCTTTTCCTGTTATCTGAAGATGCAAGTAAGTACATTTTGGTTTTTGTGATCAGCTGCTAATTAAACAAGTTTTCAGCTGCATTCAGCCCCTGATCCTGTTGTGAAGTTCCAAGTGAGTGTAGCAGGATTTCTGCAATCACTGAGGTAATGAGGTGGCTCAGGGTAGCAGAGCAAGTGCAATCCCAGTGTTAAGCACCAGCCTTTTAAAATATGGTTTTCCTCTGTGTTGTTTCTTGTTGTTTACCAGTGTACATGATTGCTTTTACCTACCTGGAATTAGTTTCCATCTCTGCAGGATTTTTTGTCCAATAAATTAACTTGGTATATGGAAAGCAGTAGGAAAGAAGTGCCTGGGTTTTGAAGATGCTGCCTCTGGATTTAGGTGGATGCTGTCGATGGAATATTCTTGTAGCAAATCAGGTGACATTATTTACTTGGTGCTTGGGGTGAATTGGAGGCCCTTGTGTTCCAGCTGCCTCAGTGAAGAGGTGGAGGAGCCCATCAGTGCCCCAAAGCAGATCCCATGCTCTGTTTTGGCTCTAAAGGTGCAGCCACCAAAAAAATTCAGAGGAGGGAGGCAGAGTTTGGAAGGGTCACCCACTCACAGCTTCCCAGGGGTCACCAGAGCACCAAGTCCTGGCCCTTGGCTCTCTGACTTTGAGGAGAGACCATTTTAGCTCTGATATTGTAGGAATATTGCTCTAATATTCCTAAATATATAATAATATAAGGCCGCTTGTCCTTTGCTCTGTGACTTACTGGTCAAAGAAGTTTCCTGCCATATGGGAAGATGATTTTTACTTTTTAGGTTAATCTCTTGAATACTTTGAGAAAAATTAGCTCTGTTCTTGGGAGTTAGGGTTTCACTCATTAGTAGGTACAAACCTTACAAAGTTCAAAAGAAAGTATTTGAAAATCTCTTCCCAAGACATCTTGATAGTTCTCAGTAGAAAAACTTATTTCAAAGGAAGAGACCATTCTGGAAGTAGGACCAGAAATGAAAGTCCAGTGGATATATCTGCGTTAAGAGGGGCAGAACAGCAACTAAATTATGTAGCAATGTCAGAAGCAATAGGATTATCTATTTCTGTCATGGTCTGGGTCAAACTGAAGTCCAGCAGTTGAACTTAAAGTGCTATATAAATGCATAGGAAAGTTCCAAAATGCTTATAATCACCCTCTCAGTTGCTGTGAATTCTGATATTTAATGATCTTCTTTCTCTCTTTCACAGTCATATTTTTATTATATGTGAAAGGGTTATTGTAGAAGTCTTTTCTCTTCACATGGGCCCTGTGTGTCCACAGTTGGAACCAGCTGCATGTGGCTGGAGGAAGAAATATATTTTGTAATTTACAGTAGGGTAGATTTAGTCCTTTGTAAAATCCTCTGTATCC
The DNA here is from genome assembly GCF_028769735.1 of Zonotrichia leucophrys gambelii. Classification (NCBI taxonomy): domain Eukaryota; kingdom Metazoa; phylum Chordata; class Aves; order Passeriformes; family Passerellidae; genus Zonotrichia; species Zonotrichia leucophrys. The sequence continues at coordinate 7,530,092 of NC_088177.1, read as the reverse complement.
TCACTATGCTCCAGAAAACACCATATTTATCACTGGATCCCAGAATTTATGTTGAAAATGGCATAATGGAATGTATTTCTACATCTTGATTCTTGCTATTTGTCTATGGAGTTTCCTTCAAAAAGCACCATTTTATTCCTTCATTTTCTGGAAGAGAGGGACAGAGCAAGCTGTTGGGTACTTGGAGCTCAAGCTTAATTACTTTTCTCAGGTCTGCAGTAATATCTTATGGCTCTTAGTGTTTCTTGGAAAGGTGCTACAAAAGATAGAGAGAGCTGCATGCTCCAGTTCCACCTGGAATACTCTCGTTAGCTGTGGATTCACCCCAAGGAAATAAATGAGAGTTAAAAGGCCAGCAGAATGTACCCCTGTAGAGCTTGGATAAAAGAAAGGAGAATACAGTGTTTCTTTTTTTTTTTTCTTTCCCATACTTTAAATAAGGAAGATTATTACAAATAGATTATAGGCAGCAAAATGAGCTGACAACTTTTGCTATAGCTGAGGGGCAAGGCTGAGGTTGGGTTTTATTCATTTGCTGCCCACCTGAGACATTTTGGAGGTCCCCAGCAGCTTCAGGAAGCAAAATGCAAATATCATAGCACAGTCAGCAGGCTCTCAAACCAGATGGTGTCCGTGTGCTGGGCAAATCCATGCCCAGGTGTTTGCCTGAATGCCATTTGCAGGGCACATTTGCCTTCCAGCCTGGTTTGGGAAATTTTGAATTAGGCTGCTGCCAAGGCTGTGGTGAGGGGGAAGAATGCTCTTTGTCTTGCATATATATTCCTTGAAAATGCTTGAGAAAGGAGGTTTTGTCAGGTTTGCACTCATTACAGTTCTCTGGACAGCTCCAAAATGTAAATAGAGAGATTCAAGTGTTAGCAGAGAAGAAACTTTGCTGCAATCAAAATACTACAGCTCCCTGAACAGCCTTCTTGGAGGGAAGCTGCAAACAAGCCCTGTTTGCCTGGGACATTTTTCTTAGAGTGATTTCAAGGAGCTTTGCCACTGCCCAGGGGTTTGATCCAAATAATCAAAGGTTAGGCCTAATTTAGAAAATACAGCTGCCTTGTTGCTTAGCATTTACTTTGTTTCCCCCACTGACATGCCAGCCAGGACACAATTCAAAGAGTCAGACTGGAACTGAGCCCTGCAGGGCTGGGATTGCCACTGGAGGTGGCTGGATCAGAGATTCCTCCTCTCCCCACCCTTCCCAAAGGTTCCTGTCTGCCGCACCAAACAGCTCATTCCTCACCTCCTGCAGGTTATGATAGTCACATCTCTCAGGGACAGAGGAGAACAAAGAGCCCTTCAGTCTGGAAGCTGAGCCCCTGAGCTCTCAGCCTCATGCCAGTGGTGCCACAGCTGCCTTGTGGATTTCTCTGCTCCTCCATTCCCTGGCTCCTGCTTCCTGTTGCAGATTTTGGTCTGTGGAATTTGGATAACTCCACATGGTTTTGATGGGAATTTGCTTTGGTTTCTCTTCTCACTTAGGCTGCTGAACATAAACTCCAATTGCTTTTGTTTTTTAGAGCAGCTGGCAAGCATGATCGTGCTGCCATTTGTGCATCAATAATTCCATTTTCATCTCACTTGCTAAAATAGAGCAAGTTTTATTCATTTTCAGGTTTTTTCATATGAAAATCTGACTTGTGTATTGATAATACATCTCTCATTTAGGGAGAGCTTTGCTGATCCCCCCATGATCATCAGTTCCATATAAAATACATTTAAAGCTTGTCTTTCTGGCAGAGCTCACTGAAGTATCTGATGTATCTGCAGAGCTAATAGAGCATCCTTCTGTATTTGTATTCTGCAGTTGATTGTTCAATGATTTCTCCTGCTGAATTGCAATAGATGAGCTGTTTAATGTTGCAACGGCTCATTTTGTAATGTAAAAACAAAAAAACCTCTCAATTCCAAATTGTGTTTGCTAGTTAGAATGCAGAATTTAAATGAGATTTATATGGAAGATGTATTTTCCCCATTGTTTCGCCAATGCAGAAGGAAAACAGGTCTTCAGTCTTTTTAAAAGAAAATCAAAGCAACCATGGTAAGAATTTGTTTTGCAAGCAAGAAGCATCAATAAAAACTAAACCTCTTCCCTTCTACACATTTCAGTCCATATTAGTGATTTTTAAAAATACTTTCTCAGTTCAGAATTAACAATTTCCAATAAGCATGTCTTTCCTGACAGTTGAAATGTAAAAATTTCTAAAAGTGAGCACTTTATATTTATTTTACACTGTTACCTCTTCTGCTGCTGAGTCAATGAGTACTTCCACAACATTCTTGATCCTCTTTTCACCAAAGCAGCCCTGATTTTAAAGGGCCTTTTATGTTTTACTGGCAAATTGTGCTTGTGAAGAGCAGTGAATGGCTCAAAAGCAGATGCTGGATTTTGTTTTATTGACAAACTGCACGAGATGGGCACCTGAATGAACAGTCAGCCCTCACTTCAAATGCCAGGCTGGTATTTATTGTGTGTTCATGACTGTTTACTCACCTCTGTGAGGAAAAGCACCCAAGAGGGCAAGGGAGCATTGGAAATCCTGCTGGCTTTTGTGTTTGGGGGCAGCTTTGGCTCTGTGCAGAAATTGGGGTTCCAGGCAAAGGGCTGTGGTGTGTTGGTGACCTGAAAGACAAACCTGCTCTCAGGGGGTGCAGCCTTAGCACTGAATTATCCAATTTTATCAGAAATTAAAGCATCATCTCTGTGTTGGGCATGTTTAGGACTGAATTATAGCTGATAAGGAGTGCTAAGATGGAGTTTGATATTGTAAGATTAATGCTGAAGAGCAGGACAACCCTCCAGTGCCAGGTCCATCCCAGAGCCATTGGCTCCACTGGACATGGGGGAAGCTTCTCACAGGGACCACCTCTGCAGCCACCACTGCCAAACCCTTGACATGCAAGCCCAACAGAGCATTAAAACTGACATGATTCCCACTGGTACTCCATGAGCATGTCTAGTTTTTAAAAGCATATCAAGATTTTAATCAGTGTTTATCACAAAACATCTGCTGGCGTTCGGTAATGGTACTCCTGTCGTGAAACCTTTTTGAGTGTTTTTAGGGTTTTTCTGCTGTTTGTACTGAGAAATGACAGTATTTAAAAATGTTTGAGAAGCAAAAATTGACCCTGCTAGGAACTGAAGATAATTGTCAGACATTTTAAATTGCTAAGAAGTAAAACTGTTAACACTTGTGTCCTCACTAATTATGTTCTGCATATCTGTGTTCCCCTGGCAACTTCTGGTGCCTCTGGTTCCACGCTAGCTAAGGGCTGTGGGCTGTGAGATGATGGTGCAAAGTAAGAATAGCTCATTCTTCTGAAGAGCAATGATTGCCATTGCTTGTGTGTGTGAGGGGACCCACTTATATTATGTTCCAGTGCTGCAGAAAAGATTTTGCTGCCGTGCCCTGCAGGTCCCAGATGTGTGGATCAGTGATACACAGAAAAATTTGTTTCAGCTCCATGCAAACCTCTCATAATCTTCCTGTTTAATGGCAGTGTTTGTGTTTCTCAACCCAGGACACTGAAACATCATCAGCACCTCTGCAAGGAAGGTCAAGTGTTCTTCTGTGCAGGTTCCTTCTGCACTGGCTTCTGTTAAAGGTCAGGTTTCTGGAAACACAAAATTGGCCTTACTCTTTGCCAGTGAGGCACTGATGGGGTGTTGCTGTGCTGCAGCCAGCCCAGAGCAGCTCTCTGTTTCCAGTCAAGAGAGGAAATGTGTGTGGCAGGGCAGGCAGGACCTGAATGGAGCAAACTGTGGGGTGATGCTGGGGTTTCAGGCAGAGAGAGGGGTTGTGGGCATGTTTTTGTATCCGTGGTTTGGCTCCATGACACCACAATTGGCCAGAAGCTCTGAGAGGCCAGCTTGGTCTCAGTGGTCTCATGGTACTCTTTAGGGGGTTTAAGGCAGGGGAGTCAGTCCAATCCAAGTGAGATTTGGATTCTGTATCATCTGCTGGGCCTCAGTGATGATTTACGTAATCACCTGTGAAATGAAGTGTAAAAAGCAGCAGCAGGTGATTTTCTGATGCCATGGGGCAAATTCTTGTATGCAATTCTTCTTCACATCCCTGACAACTCCAGTTATCTACAGAAGCTTTAAATAATATAAAAAATAGACTTCCTATGTTGTCAGTGCCCCACACCTGAACACATTGCTGTTCTGAGCAGGGAATGGCCCTTACAGGAAGAATTTGTGCATCACTTTAGCATTTGGGGTTTAGTAAGACTCTTAATGGTGGCTCCAGTTGGAAGAGACACAACTTCATGTGCAACAGAACAGCAATATATTTATTAAAATCCTGCAGGTTTGGTTCATTTATTGCCCCAAGAGGCAGCTGTTTTTTTCCTCAGTGCCTTTCACTTATTGCTCCATTTCATGGGACAGAACTGTCCTGTCCCCCAGGTGTGCTCTCTAATGAGACGTGGCCTTGCTGCACAGCACCCTTGGAGCATAAGGAGCATGAGATGCACCCAAATGCCTCTGGAGGCTGTGGGACTTGCTGGTCCATTGTTTTTTTGCTGGAAGCTGCTGATGGGGTGTACATGGAGCTGGTGTCCAGCTGTTTGTCCCAGCCCACGTGCTCAATCCTTCCAGCAGCATTCACAAGGATAACCAGTTTGTTGCTGGCCTCTGTGCAGCTCAAGCCATTCTGAGAAGGGCTGTGGGGTGTTTGCCAGAGCCTATCTGTGAACACTCAGAGATTTTCCTGCCTGTGCTGGTGACAAAGATGTTGTGTCACTCTCTGCTTTGTCCCTGGTTCCCCTGCAGAACCAGCAGAGGCAGGGCAGGGGTTGACCTCAGTTTTGCTTTGCCTGTGGCACTGTGTATGTGGTCTGTAAGTGAGATGGCCCCACAGCAAAGGCAGTGAGTTGCTGATGAGGAAATCCCTGTTCTCTGAGGAGGCTGCACACAGCAGCCAGCCCAGATCCAGTGTCAGAGCCCATGGAGCCTGAGGGTCTCCCTGATGGTTAGAAAAACTAAATGGGAAATCCCTGGGAGATGGACACTAGCCACATCTCATTTTTTCTCCCTGCCTGAGTAGGGCTAGTTTCCTTATTGCCTTCTTCTCTTACAGAGAAGCATTTCTGAGAGGCAAATCTGTGCTTCTCAAAGTTGAGGATAAATAAAAGGACAATTTTTGAATAACTTGAGCTTATAGAAAATGCATGAGGCAATACATGTATTGACTTGTTTCAGTGAATATCAAAATTTATTGTCCCTTGAACTAAATATTGACATGGACAAAGCAGTATCAATATTTATCTCTCAGGTTAATATATTTTATATTCTCCTCAACATGCATCAATATGTGCTTATTATTACTATAATGTTTGTCCTTCAGCAGAAGAAACTTGCACGTGGTTGAGAGGGGCAAGGGAGAAGTTTGTATTATTAGTATTCTTTTCCTGTTTTTAATCTTTGTTAGAAGTTTATCCTGCCCATGGAGCACAGTGCAGCCCTCACTCAAGCAAAACCCTTACTGATGGCTGTGGCATTGTGCACTGAATACAGATTGGGAAATGGGAGATTAATGGCCATGAGTACCCTGGTAAGGGCAGTGAAACCTCCCCTTGTGTTTTATAGACCTGGTGGTGCTGCCTGCAAGTGACTCTGTGCCCAGGAGCTGCCTCAGCGCCCACAGTGATGGGGACACCGAGCAGGGACACGAGGGACAGGGCTGATCTGAGACCCAGCTGGGAATCTCTGCCCAGACAGGGGCACACAGCTGGATCTGACAGGGGCCCTGTGGCAGGTTTATCTCACAGCTGTGTGTGTCTGTGGGCCAGCTGGAGCTGGGTTTGTGGGCACTCTGGGGCCACAGAGAGCCCAGCAGCCTGCCTGGGCCTGCTGCAATTGTGTGTGGGCAAGAGGAGCGTGGCCATTTCTCTGTGCCTGGAGGATTATCCCTCAGATCTGTCCTGTTGCCTTTTTGCCCTTATTCTGGATCTTGGAGAGCAAGGCAGAACTTTCCTAGAGATGATGACAGGCTGTACAAGAAAGATGCACTCCTGACAGTATCACAAGACTAATTTAGGGTGTACAAAGGCCTTCTAGCACATGATTTGTGCTATACAGACCCTTTTATGTGGAGACACCAGCTCTGGCACAAACACTGTAATTTCCCCAGAAGCCCTGAAGAGACACTGCAGTTCCTCTGCGCATCTTGCTTTTAAACTTTCTGCCCTTAAACCCAAGCAAGACAATGGGGGAGGCAATGATGGGGCTGGGAGCAGAAGTGGAAGCTGTGTTCCTGTTTCCCAGCCTCCTGCACACCCTTCTGGTCAGAGATAGTGGGGCTCCAGTCACTTTTGGACAGGGTCTGACACCAGGGACTCACCAGGAGCTGGTAAAAGCTGCAGGCTGGGTCTGAAATTCTACCCAGCTGCATGAGGAGCAGAGAAACTGCTCCAGACTCTTCCCTGTCCAAGGAAGAACCAACAGGAGATCCTTGAGACTGGAGAGCATGGAAAACAGCCCCCTGCTGGAGGAGCTCCAGCCTGCCTCAGTTTCCCACCGAGGCAGAGCAGCCTGCAGTGCCCAGGGGCAGCTCCATCCCTCTGCCAGCTTTCCTGGCTGCATTTACAGGCCAAGCTTGCAGCAGTGACAGCAACAGCTGTTTGTAAGCTGACATTTCAATGGCAATTGTCAGGAGACAAAAAGCATATGGCAGCTGCCTCCTGACATGCAGGGAGCTGCAGCAGCAGAGTAGAGGCAGGGAGCAGCTGCAGATGCTGGGAGGCAGCATTGCATTGATCTGCAGTTGGGAAGGTCACCTCAGTGATTGAAGGCTGCATTTCATGCCTTGACTCTTCCTGGAAGCTAGGAAGACAATAAGCTAGTGCCTTATGACTTTATTTCTAACAAAAACCAAGATTTTTCTCATTGTTAAAATAATAAATGTAACACAAATACAAGCTAAAACCTCCTGAAAGTAGCATTATTAATTAGTACTTCTGTCGTTGCTTTTTCTCCCTTCTCCTGAGTTATCAGTGGCTGATATTGAGACCATTGAGACCCTGATTAGTGGGAAGGCATCTTTGCTATGTTTTCAAAGCCTGTAGCAGAACCCAGTAGGGACCAAGTGCTTTCCTTGTAATTAGCATTGCTTTATGATGGTAAACTTAATAATTAAAGATGGTCTTTCTTCCTCTGTTGGGACTTCTTGGCACTTCTGATGCACTGTTTGAAGACTTTGTGACTAAGCATTAGTGTCACGTTGTGCCTTTGAGTATAGACAGGCCAAGCACACAAAAGTGAAACCAACACTAAAAAAAGCTTTTCCTCTGAACCAATTGCATTCCTGCCTGCACTTGACTCACAGCTCAGTAACCATATGCTTATATTCCACTGGCAATTGCCATTTAAATGTCAGTTTACAAGCAGATGCTGGGAGCCCGCCTTTGTGTCATTAATCAGACCCCAGAGGGGCAAAGTTTGAGGTCTGGCTGTGCTTTGGGCTGGCTGGGATGGAGCAGCAGCAGAGCCTGGCAGACCTTGAGCCACCAGGATGGTCAGGGTGAAGTGCACAGGCAAAGGACTCTGTACATGAGGTCACCAACAGCCTCAGCTAAGGGGCTGTGGCAGCCAGAGGAAACCTGTTCTTGGCACTGTCTGGTGGCAATTATCATCTTGTTGACAATTTCAGGCTTTTGGGGATGGCTGGCAGCAGCCAGGATAGAGGCAAAGCACTGGGTTTTAAAAGGAGACAGATTTAAGTGCTTAGGTATAGAAAAAAAAAGGACAAAATTCTATTCAACAGAAGAACAAGGGGAAGTGTGGAGAAGGAAGCCCTCTCTTCCAGACATCTGCACATATTTAAAATCCTTCCCAATAAAGTTCATAATGAATTTAATTCAGTCCCCTATGGCCCAGAGGAATTTTCTGAGTAATAAAAAAGTATTGCTAAGGGATAGATGACTGCCAAACTCCTATTCTCTGCCAGCAATGAATATTTATACTACTGGCACTTAAATGCTAGGTTTATTTTATTACATAAATGATCCTTTGTCACATATTAAGAATTAATACTGTGAGATTGACTTTTGGGAAGTTAGAATAATGATTACCAAATTTAAAGTGTTGTTATATTTGTATGCTTTGTTTGTAAAGAGGCTTGGGCTGGGTTCTTTTCAGATTCAAACAGTAGTAGGATGTGGTAATTCCTATTTTGGAGTAAACTCTTTTGTGGCTTGTTTATGGTTTAACTTTATAATGTAGTTTTAGTGAAGGACCTTTTCGTGTCTTTTGTTTTGTTTGTTACCTTGAAATAACTAAATCAATGTTAAATGAATTCTAAGCTCCTGCTCTTATTTAAAGGTTGAGATGTTCTTACTTACAGAAGGTAACACAAGGGCTCCTGGCTTCTGCTGGCATTTTTCTAATGCCCTTCTGATGACTGAACTGGAATAATTCAAATGTGAGTTGGAAATTTCAAGCACCAGTGATGGAGGTTGCAAAACCACAGCATTACTTTGTTTATAAACATTGTTATTCCATGGAAGATAAAGCTTGGCTCTGTGTCACTTCCATGCAGTGGTCAGGAAAATGGGGTGGAAAAAGCAGAGCCACTGATCTTTCTCTCTTTAATGAGAAGGAGTGGAAGGCAAAGATGGACATGAGCTGAAATGTGAAGAATTATTCCCATCAGGCAGCAAGCTCACAGGAAAAATACATCAGTGCTGGTGCAAGATTCAGCGTGGTTTCCATTCCAGCTGGTTGAGGCTGTTTAAGCACCTCTGGCACAGCAGCACAGCACAAACTCCTGAGCCCAAATCCAGGCTCAGCCTGACAGCAGCAGTGCTGAGCTCAGAGGCTTCCCGAGTGTAGCCATGATATTTTCTGAAAATCCTTTCCTTAGAATTTTTCCTCCTGAGAAGCTGAGAGGCCTCAGGAACAAAATGTAAACAATGATTATATGCTGCTGTGGAGTGCAACAGGTGCATCTGTGATTGGTGTCATTTGGATGTTTGGAATTAATGGCCAATCACAGTCAGCGGGCTTGGACTCTCTGTCCGAGCCACAAACCTTTGTTATTCATTCTTCCTATTCTATTCTTAGCCAACCTTCTGTTGAAATCCTTTCTTCTATTCTTTTAGTATAGTTTTAATATAATGTATATCATAAAATATTAAATCAAGCCTTCTGAAACATGGAGTCAGATCCTCATCTCTTCCCTCATCCTGCGACCCCTGCGAACACGGTCACACCCAAGCTGCTCTTCTGCTGAGCTTCCCTTTACTCCACACTGCCATGTCAAGTGTGAAAGCTGGGAAAAATATTGTGAGTCTGTCAGCATGTTTATTTGCATGGTGCATCTCCTTTGAGTCAACAGACATCTTCTCAGAGTGTGAAAATGAACAATTAGTCATCCCTGGGAAACAACAGTTTTGCAGCCATCCCCTCCTGCCCCCCGAGAGACAAACCTGCCTGTGCTGCACAAGGGCACAAGCAGCTCATTTTTCACTGGCTGTACACACTACCAGACACTCACTTCTCCAGAACAAAAGGGGCTGAAGAATATAAGGAGGTATCTTAAGCAGTTGGCAGTTTGAATTAAAAAGAAAGGTCAATGCCAAAGAATTCAGATAGAAGCAAAAAAAAAATCAGACAGAGCAATGTAGTTGGGCTTTAAAAATGATTGCATGCATTGTTTGCTCATAGTTTTTCACAGCAGCACTCATAATTTAGGAAACTATTAATCAGCATGATGAAGTATCCTGTTTCTAACCAAGAACAAAAAAATAAAATAAAATTGTACAATACAGCTTATTTTCTTCCCACTTGAAAGAGATCTTCTGGTGAAATTTGATGAGAATTCCACAGATTTGGGCTTGTGAACTTTTGTGTTTAAGATGCACCAGACAAAAAGCCCCAGTGAAGCAATAAAATCCTTCCACTGCCTTTTTATAAGATTCATCACAAGTCACTGAAGGGGCCTTATTTTCTTTTGGCCCATGCCAGGACTGACAGCCTATAGTTGTTAAGCTGACAGCAAGAAAAGAGCACTGAAGGCCACGAACATTTGCAGGATTAATACAAAATTCAGATCACAGAGGCACAGCAGGCACTGAACAGTGAGGCAAGGTGGCAGGGGAAAAGCAGGGGCAGGGAGGGACTGTGGGACTGAGAGCAAAGGAACAGTGGCTGAGGAGACTTCTGGTAGGTAAAGAACTGAAAATGGCAAAGGTCTTGGTGATGGATTTACTGCTGGCCTGTCAACAACAGCTCTCCAGGGCTCTTAAGCCAGTACTGTTTAAGATCTGCTACTTCCCCATCCCAATCACTACCCCAGTAAGTGATTACAGAAGCAAGGGATCCAAAGGACAGCTTTTATTTGGTATCTTATTCAGGGAGATAATAAATTCGTTAAAGTAATTATCCCTTTTATGAAAAAAATTAATTTTTTTTTTAAAGGCATTTCATACCTTTTCTTTGCTTGGGGGTACTGGTGGCGAGAACTTGGACAGAGCCTGATGGAGCTCTGGCAGTTTCAAAGTTATGAAAAATCTTTCTTCTATTCCCTGCTACATTCACATCTTCCTGCTAGTGAAGTATCCTTTTCCTGGCTTCAAAACCCTGCTATTTCTGAGTGGCACTGCTACAGTGACCTGTCCAGTGGGGGAAATCTGACTCAGCCTAGAGAAGTAAGAATTAAACATCTTCTGTGCTGCTGTTGGGAGCAGGGTCAGGCACTGGATGAGGTTAACAAGGTGACACACAGGATGAGAGCTGCCCCACCAGGACACTCCCTGCCCAGGGGAGCAGCCAGGCTGCAGCTTCTGCTCCCTACAGAGCTGGTGTGAGGCACAGCTCCTGCACAGAGAGAGGCAAAGAGGGGACAGCAGACTGGAGGCTGCCCTGTGAGCCAGCACTGCTGGGGGAGCAGTAGCAGCAGGAGTGACTCTGTGTACCTGGGATGTCACAGGGTGGCAGATTTCCAGTGCTGGCACACAGAGAAACAGAGGATGCCATGAGGTGCCTTGCTCCTGCTCCATCACTGACACATTCCTGCAGGGCTGCTGCACTCTGCAGAACTCAATCCATTGAATTTTGAGACACCCAACACTTCAGCCACCCCTTTTTAATGCCATTAGTGATGCAGCAACATGTATTTATATTTACATATAAATACAAAATGGTCAGATACCACATTTTAAAGCGTAATTTACAATCTGAAACTGCTTACACTTTCATGACTAGGCTTGGGTTTTTCTCATTTACATTCATCATTTAATTCCACTGGAATTTGATTTTTAAGAAAGCCCAACATATCTTAATTACCATAAAAAGATCCATACACATTTTACTTAAAAATAGCTTCTGTAAGAGGAAATCTACCAAAAATAACACGAAATATATTATTATGCATACATTTTCTTTTTTGTAAAGTACAAACAAGAATCTGATCTCTTCTGGGTATTGCCTGATCTAATATGGCTATAGGTTCTATTTATTGTGTTTTTCAAAGTAAAGGGAAAGACAGAAGAAATGTAAGAGCAGAAACCAAACTAAAACCATATTCTTTCCAAAGACACAGATGATCAGAGAAAGAACACTCTGAAAACCAATAAATGACAACAGGTACAAAGAAACACCATCCAAGCACTATGCAGTGTTTTGTCTGAGCATGTGCCGCAATGACCTTGTAACAGTTATTAAAAACAACAAACAAAAAATGCTACTGGCAGAAAAAGCTGTCAAGCAAAACACTGAAAAATTGGTACCATTTCCTAACAAGTAAGTGCAGAACTGATGGCGTTTCATGTGTCTTCCCCCACATATGCAGACCTCTCTCTTGCTCTCTGTGCCCGCAGGACTGATCATCGCCACTCTGGCGGTTTGCTGGATGCCCAACCAGGTCCGGAGGATCATGGCAGCCGCCAAACCCAAGCAGGACTGGACCTACCCCTACTTCCGAGCCTACATGACCCTCCTTCCCATCGCCGACATCTTCTTCTACCTCAGCTCGGTGGTGAACCCGCTGCTGTACAACATCTCCTCGCAGCAGTTCCGCAGCGTGTTCCTGCAGGTGCTGTGCTGCCGCCTCACGCTGCAGCACGCCAACAGGGAGCGGTTCCTCAGGGCCAACCAGAGCTCTGCGGCGCGCAGCAGCCGCTCCCTGCGCCCGCTGCTCTTCGTGTCCTCCAGGCGTGGCTCTTCCGCTAAGGGCAACGCCAAAGTTTTCCTGAGCACCTTCCAGAAGGAGCCCACGCCTGGCTGCAGCCCACAGGAGACGGGTTCTGCACCCTCAGATCCCAGCCTGGAGCCCCTCGAGAGCGGCTCAGAACCTGCTCAGAACGGCCTCTGTGAACACCAAGTGTGACCTCATAAGGCAAAGTTACTGCTTAGCAATGAGCTTAAAAAGATGGAAATTGAAATGACCCAGGAAAGGGACAACATGGCAAAAGGAATAACGCGGATGGGTTTGTTTCCAGTTATGCAAAAGGAACAGGAGTTCTGTGTCCTGCTGGGATTTTTAAGTGCACACTGGAAATTCAATCTGCTAAATGAACTCATTAGCTGACAAAAATATCAGCCCCTCTTCTCCACACAACCACTGAACTTCCCTTGCTCTTGACAGGGATTTGGAAACAAACAGAAAATAATTGCAGCGTCTTTGAAGAAAGAAGGATGCGGAACAAATTGCATCAGGGAAAAGAAACCAAACCAAACAAACCAGCTTGCTTGAAGTTTAGCAGTACGAAAGCAACAGAGCCAATTTAAGGAGCAGAAGAGTGGTTATGATGTGTGCCCTGGGCACCGCAGCAGAGTTGCCCCTCTTCTTGGGGCGGGGTCCATTGCAGAGTGGGGTGTTGCAGCAGCTGATGCAGACGGAGTTGACCTTGCCAGGGGAGCAGAAGGACTGGTAGCCGGCAGAGGCGATCAGGCACGCGGCCGAGGAGGCGCAGGACTTGCGGTACATGATCCCTGTGACACACAACAAGGGTTACTCCGTTTGAGGGGAACACCTCACAGCGGGATTCCTGCCCTAAGGCAGCTGCCAAGCCAGCTCTCGGTGCCCCACGGGACAGACACCCCAGCAGTGACAGGACAAACAGCCCCGCACTGCCAAGCACCGCGATCGCTCCAACCAGGATTGCTCTGTACTTCAGTCCTGGTTGGAACCAAAACTATGACAGACTTAATTTGCATAATGTATATCAAATGGTGCATTTTATAGCTGGAATTCTTCATCTTTCAGAATAAACTGTTTGAATAGCTATAACTGAAATGCAATTAGTGAGAAAATTAGTTTTGTTTCTATTGCTGAACATGTCTGAGTTAAGGTGTCTAAGTAATTACAGCTTTCTATGCTCTTCATTTGTCTTTTGAGAAGTTTTTTTTTCCTTTTCTTGTTCCTTTGCCACACACAGACAGGTAACTAGGAGTAAAAGGAGGATGATTATAAGCAAAACTTTCATCCTCCTCCCTCCCCTTTTAAATTCTTTTTGAAGAAGAATTAGAAGTACTTTTCCAGGTAATCTCAGTTCTTGCATATCTTTGAAGTTTAATACCCTCAATAACAAAAATTTCCATTTCTATAGAAGCGTCTTTCTTGAGTTGAAAGTCTTCCCTTTTTGAATGTAATTTTAATTAATAAGTTAATTTATAATTTCTCAGATTGTTTTTAACTGAAAAAAGTACATTCTGATGCATATATTTTAGCTGGTATTTTAACGTGGTTTATAAAGGCTGTAAAATACACAATTGTATTTTCTTCTATCACAGTAGAAAACTATTATGGCAGTTCCGCACCTCATTACTCCAAAATTTTCCTGCAAGTGTTACAGTAGAAATTTTGTCTTAGAAAAACATAGACATAATAGAAATAGATAATGGAGGCTTGCCTGCTGGAAGTTACAAAAAGTAGTAGGGATATTCCTAAGGATGATAAAATCACTATTTTTTTTGAATATGGGATTTTCAAAAAGTTTTTAGTTTTTTCCACCTGAAAAGCAAGGGGACAGGATTCCCTTGGAGAATGGTGCCTTTGCATCCAGTGGCATGGTCCCAAAACATCTTTAAATGCACAGTGATGACTTTTTTTGGAGGGAGTGAGGAGGGAATATAACCCTGGTGCTGGATGTACAGTGCCTGCAGATATTTGTTCAGTCCCCAGAGACTCAATAACCACTACAGCACCTCCATGGTCCAGGAGAAACCTCTGTAATTTGGCATCAGCCACTGCACCTCTGAGTGCTGGGAGTAGCAGCAGAACACCCTTTCTTTGGGCTGTGCTCAGAAAGAAGGATTTCCTGTCTTCAGAGACTTTTAATTAAAGCAATTCTTTTATACTGTCACAACACTGTTGCCATCCCAACAATGCTGGGGTTTCCTGGTTTTGTGTCTCCCTCTGCAAATCTCAACTTTGAAATGTGTTTTTAGGCTATCTATCTCGTTGAACTTATGAAGAGAAGCCCTCAAGTGAGTGTTAAATCTTCCTCTATCTCCCGTGAGCTTCAATCAATCAACACAGCAGGTAGAGCCTTTTCTCAAGAAGGAAGAGGAGCTGTGGGCTGTTCTCCCTGTAACAGCAAAGGCACTCAGATCAAGCAATACAATCTTTATTACTACACTTTGCAAAAAGAAGGGAGTTCTGTCTCTGCTGACAAACCACTGCTGTCAAGGAGCCTCACTGGTGCTGCCACTGATCGGCTTTACAATACCAAAATCTCAGCTGATGTTCTCCAAAAAGACCTGGTGCTTTGGCCATGTTCCTCCGGCAGTTTTCCCAGAGCAGAGACAGATATGACCCTTCCCATGGCTACAATCAGTGTTTTTTCCTTCCCCTTCTCTCTTGAGAAAGGACTCCTGTATTCAATTAAACCATGCACAATGACCTGATCCTGCATCTCCCCATCACAGATTATTTCCCTGAGCAACAAACACCCACCAAACTCAGCCATTCCTCAGTCTTCCATATGAACAGCAGTGAATTTGACTTTCCCCTCAAAGACCAAGCCTCTAAAAAGCTTTTGACCCTGGCATATTTCCTATTCCCATAATTTTATAGATCACTCTCTTCCTGCTGTTTGCTTTTCACAGTTTCTTGCAAAGCTCTGTTCACAACTTGAACTAGTGATTTATTAGTTTGGATAATTTATAGTGTGAAAATATCACACTTTGCACTTCTCCCATAGATTAGGAGACTGGAATTGTTCACTGCTGTGAACAATTAGATGATGCCCTCTGAGGCATGGTTTTCATCAGACAACTCTAGGAAACCTCTCCTGCAAAAAAATCAAAGTCCTGCAGCTTAACTCCATGTGTTTACAACAGATCTGTTCTCCAGAACCAATCCCATAGAACAATCCTGAGCTCCCTGTAAAGTCAAAACACAGTATTCCTGCACAGACTGAAATTTTACTACTCAAAATCTCATGAACAGATGGACCATGTTCACACCTAAATAGGGAGAATAATCTGACTAGCAGCAAAATCCCCTTGTAACACTTCTCCAGTGGCTTTTCAGTAAATGCCTTACAATAGGAAATTTCACACCCAAATGATTGTTTATTCCCATTCCTTGTTCTGGTAATCTCAATTTTAGAAAGATTTTTTTACTTAAAAAAAAACAGCATTTCCATCAGGTTTTTAACAGCTAACATGCCCTTCACATCCAAGATTTTTTCCTTTGAGTACTGATAGAGTCTCTTGATGTCACAAACCAGCTGCTCTCACACTAAGTGCTTTTTACAAAGCATCAGGTATGAAGCAAGTTTGCTCAGCATGGAAAGGCTGTGCTCTCTCTCTCTCTCTCTGGTTCTGCAGTATCTTGACAGGAAGACACAATGCAAACAGGCACAGAAGCTGGTGGAAAAAGAGGAAATGTTAGCACTGCAGGTGTGACATTTTAAAAACACTTGTGCTGTGACTTCACTTACTCCTGAACCTTCGTCCTCTCCTAATTCTGGTAGGAAATACACAAGTACAACTGACTTTTATGATCTGATGGCAGGGACCCCATCTCATCAGTCCAGCAAACAGGTAAATGGGCCCCAGTAACTTCAGCTCACCCCCTTTTAGCCAGGACAGCATCCTCCTCTCTATCTCTGAGTTACACCCTGAGATCTCTCCTCAACCCTTGCAGCATTGCTGAGCCAGTTCCAAACGATCCCCAAGATCTCCCTGAATCATTTGCTACCAGCAGGCTGAACTGCAGACAGATCTTCAAAGTGGTTATCTGCCTCTCAAGACTCATAGCACAGACATAACTGCTAATTACTGGGTATTCTTGCCTGAGCAATCAGCCCGATGCATTCATTAACATATCACCCAGAAAAATAATTGCAAACCTTTCTGGAAGCTTTTCTTTTACCTCAGATTGTTCTGAGTCACTGGCTAAGCAAGGAGATTCACTTTTTACACGCTGCTTTTACTGGGATGGGGTCATTCCCAGCTACCCACCCCCAACAATTGACACCAGTGATCAATTAGCATATTTACAGCTACCCAATTAGTGTATTTATTGCCCAATTATTTTATGTATGTAATTTGTACTTTTTCACGGATTCAGCAGACCCCCAACAACAGTTTAGGTATTACAAGGATGTTTTACTGTGAAGGACCTACTAGTGACCAACAGATTTTCCATTATTTTGGTTTCAAGGTTTGTGGGATGCAAGTCAAAAAATTTCAAGAAAAGAAGGGATTGCACAGAGCTAGAACAGCTGTGTGATAATGTGCTTATATCCCACACCCTCTCCTATCACATATACCTACAACAGCCATGTTTGTTTTCAGGGTTTTTTTTAAGCAAATTTTGGCTTATATTTGGCATTGAAAATTTATTTCTAGACTAAACAACTTGGCCATGGTTACACCTCTCTCTGCTCCACAAATCATCACATATTTAGACAGTGTCAAGGCCCAAACTAATATTTCTGCCTTATTCCTTGCAATGAAGCGATGGGTGTAAATCTTAAGGCTTTTCTATAGTTCCAGCTTGCAATATTTATTTTCTTAGCTGGATCCAGTCTAGTCCTGTGCATCTGTACCCTGGCACTATTTTGTCCACACACAAGTGCATTCTGTCTTGATTTTAACAAAGAATTCAAGCAACAATTTATTCCAATCCAAAAGTGAGTGTTCTTTCCTCTACCCTGCCTGCACAGCCCAATGCATTTCTCCTGAATAACAGCTTAACTTGTTTCTAGGACAACCAAAAAAGGTGACATCACACCTACTTCTTACACTCTGTTTCTGCAGCAGACACCAGAAGATCCAAGGTTTTTCTCTCACTGATTGAAAAGAACCTTATTAGACACCTCTGAGTCTTCTGTTGTAGGAGGTGCAGACAAAAAGATGCTGTGTCAGCATGACTCTCCACCTTTCAAGAGCCAAGCAGAATCCAAGCAGTGTGCAACTCCAGCTTGCACCTGTACTCTCAGGAGTGTCCTTGAGCAAAATGCACAGAGTCAAAACAGCCAACCAGGCCATCACCTCTGAGATCAGTGAGCTAATTTCCAAAAATGTCACCTTCCCACTCCTATGGTGATCCAGCTACTCTGGAACTGCTTTCTGCAAAGGCACAACTCAGCAGGAAATCACAACCCTGCCCTTCACCCCAGGACCTGATGGCCACAAACTCTCCTCTCTAAGCTTGCCTCAGTCAAGTGGATAGTGTCACCTTGCCCAACACTGAGCTTTCCAAGCCAGATGTCCTCTGATTTTGTGGGCTGTCACTCCACTTTTTTAAAGAATGCTTTTTCTACACCATTTAATATGTATATTTTTAATTTTATGTTATATATTTTCTATTCTACATGCATATAACAAATTTCACAGGCACAGGTGTGAAAATCAGCCTTGTGCAGCTCACTCCACAAACAGCGCTTCAGCAAAATCCCCTGCACGTGCTCTGGGCAAAGCTGCCTCATAAATCTTCTGGAGCTTAGAAAGAAGTCTGTGTCCAACTAGGGCCCAGCACTGAGGCATCCTTGAGCCTTTTCAAGGCTGCACCAGATGCTGAAAGCAAAAAAAGAGCAGTTGAAAAGTTTTGTATCTTAAAGTGAGTAGCTGAGAAAGCCAGCAGGTAGTCAAGGCAAGCTTGAGGCGTACATTTACAGTTTTGACAGAACCTCCACTCAACTCTTTTAGATGGGGTGTTTAAATCTTGCCCATCTCTTCTAAGCAAAAGCTGGGAAATTGCCAACAGTGGATGATTCACAGAGTAGCACACAGAACTCAGGAGGAGCCCCCCCAGTCTTGTCCCAGCTCTTGCATTAGCACGAATCGCACAGGATCTGTTTAGGGGCTCTCTCACTGCTGTTACTCATAGAGAAAAGTTGATGACTGTGCTTATGTACTAAAACTCCTTTCTTTGAATATCCTGCATAGTCCCAGCTGTCTTACTTCACCAAAACTTTCAATTTTCTGCTCTTGGTCAATCTGCAAGTTTTCCCTCTCATTGTGTATAAACTTGATGTGTGGTCTGCCTAGCCACGCTTGCTTTGTGATTTCATTCATATATTTCATTCTGTATTTTTTTCCTTAAACTTTCACTAGCTTACCCTGCACTCAAGCAAAATTCAGCACCCAGCAGGACTTACAAAAGCTCTTTTCTGATGTCTGCCAGGAAATAAAATGAGAATTTATCCTAGTGCAAGATAACATGTAAACAGGTGAACATCACCTTCTATGGAACATAAAATATAAATGTGATTATTTCTGCATTTTACTGTATCAGTAATGCTACAAAAATTGGATTCAGACTATACACAAATAGGTTTGTAAATTATGTTTTTTAAGTTCTGTCTTAGGTTTTATGACCATCTCTTTATGGCTTCATTGGTTTTGCTATGATGATAATCAGTTCCTCAGCTAGTACCTGTTCACACAGTGACAGACTCCAGGAGTCCTACTGTGATTTGCTGTTTTCTATAGAAAGTGATTATAAATATTTTTATCTAATAAGGTCCTAAATATCATAGAAGTGACTGAATATTGAAGAGCAATCAATCATTCTTTTGATGTTGTGCTTCCCCAAACAATTGCAGTTTTACTCAGATCATGTTTTTATTTGTTTAAAGTACGAATTAAGCTTCCACAACACACAGCCTTTCAGCTATAGCTGTAAATTCATTTTTACAAAAAATCCTCCCAAAAACTCCAAACCCCAATTTGAGCAAGTGTAAAATATGATAATATCCAACTCCTCTAAGTTTCACTTCACAAGGATAAGAAGAATTATTGTGAACTCCAGAGAGGAAAGTTGACGAGACAAGTGGTTTAAATAATTTGCACCTTGCTAGAATTGTATCACAAGAATTTCTAATTACCTTGTAAACAGCTACTTAAATACTGTGAGATACCATGGTCGATGTTTTCCAGACCAAAAAACCCCCAGGGCACTAAAAGTATGTGACTTGAAATCTACTGCAAAGCTATGCACACACTTCCTGATTTTTAATCTTGTGTTTTAGGACTGCATCTATTTCATCCTAGTCCTCCCTTTGATGCATTCTGTAGACAAGATAAAAGCACATTCATGCCTTTAGGTTCTTAGGGAGTATACAAATTCTATTAAAAATAAAACAAACCCAGCCCACTCTGCCCTACCTGCAAAATGAAAATAAACCACCTGGTTTATTTTCACCTGGTTCAGCATATTGTTATCATGATTTTGTATGAAAACCTAATATCATCTCAAATCCTCCATACATTTGGCACTTTTAAAAAGTTGCACATTTTTTCAGAAACTAACAGGAAGCTTTTGACAATGAAAGTCTGGCCTCATCACTTTCCTTCTGACCCTGACACGACACCTTGCAGAAATAAAGTCAGCTCAGAAGAAAACTGGACAATTGTGAACTGACAGAGGACAAGGGTTTAGATTACCCTGATATCTTTTTCTAAGCTGTGCCTTCTAATTCTGGTGCTTGAAATGTGACTCAAAATGGTGTTGTTAACAACACAAAAAAAAAAATCACAAAAAAGTCTTTGCCACTGCTTGCAAAGCTGAAGCATGGCATTAAAACTCTTAAAAATGCATAGGCTGGGAAAGTGAAGTACAACTGCTAATGGTGGTGTTATCAAATATTTTTTGAAGCCACAGGAGGCTACAAATGAGAGATCAAAGCTCAGCTTTCACCTGCATATCTAATAATTCTTTGGTTTCCTACTGTTCTGCTTCATTTCCCTGCTCACCAGCGTGGATGTACAGTCAAGCAGCACAACACACAATCTGCCCAGCAAAGCTTTGGCTCACAGCCTCCCATCCGCTCCTCCTAACTGATACAAAGGAATCAAGATCTAAATGTCCTTTGCCATCAATACCTAAATATACTTCATCCTGCAGAGAAAGAGGTGAACTTGGACTCAATTTTCAGAATTCTGTATGAGGATTTTTCTTGCCACCCCTCACATTCTGAGCTGAAGGGAAGCCACAAGCCTTTCACCTTTACAAATGTTGAAATGCTACATCCTTGCAAAACGTCACAGAAATAATTTCACATGTGAATAGTCTTGCTGCATCCCTAATTAATGTCCTTACCAATTTCAGTGGGATGGCTCAGATGCTGGCACTTGCATGCCAGAACTTTGGAAATTCATTCTGCTCTTAAATCTTTAGCTATTTTTATAGTCAGAGTTTTACAGCCTATTCAACTTAACAGTAGGATTTTCCTGGGTTTTATATGGCTTTTACCAGTTTCAAAGACTTACTGGTAAGTTGGCAAAATCCAGTTTTGTCAAGTTTCTCAAAAAAAAAAAAATCACTACAAAGGAAAAATGGAAATGAAAACTGTTTGGATTAATTAAAGCTTCTTGCCAATGTTTTGATAAGGTCACTGGGAGCTAAGAGGAGTGGCAGGGTCAGGCTCCAAAAGGGATTGGAAACACAAACTCATTTGTGTGTGAAATGCAATAGGAAACTCTCAGGGGAGGTTTAAGAGACACCAGGCTGTGGGCACTGTATCATCACGAAATTCATTTGTATATCTTTCATACGAGCCTGGGAAATAAAATAACATAAAAAGCTATTGTCCACATCCTGTGAAAGATGGAACTCACTGGACCAGATACCCTATCTTCCTTAAAATAATGCAGCCTTCATCACTCTGCACTTGGATCTTTGTCATGACTTTTAAGTCATAAACTGCTTGAACTGTTAACTCCACTGCTGCTTTTCTTTATGGAAAGGCAGTCAGAACAGCAGCTGCTGAACACTCACATAATTCCTCCTTAGCTGACACAATCAAGTCAGCGCATTCCATAAGTGGCTGGAAGTTTTCTGAGAAACCCAAAGATTGGAAAAAATTTACAAGTGAGGAAATGGCTTTGAAATTTAAGAAAAAGTGTTTCTGAATGGAAATGTATCCACAGATCCAAGTGTTCAGCATACAGTGCAAATTAACAATGTCCACTGCAAGTCTTTTATTCAGTATCAAAAGTGAACTTTGTTTCCAATATTGACATTATGTCTTCATTTTGCTGGCACTTGGCAGCACAACATGTGATGTTACAAGTACCAACTGTCCCATGCAAAACTTTTATTTATCTTTTAAAATTGTCAGTAAAGATTTATTATATTGTGCTTTGCTTTGATTAAAAAACAAAAAAAGCCCCCCAGACACAACAAATTCTGTTGAGTTATGTTGATATCCTTTGACCAAAAATGTGTAGAGGAAAATCAAAAAAGAAAAAAAATTCCACCACCAATTTAGATGTTTCTTACTGTTTCTAAATGGATACTGGGGATGCAACAACTTCTATAAAGCTTTAATGCCTACAATAATTCTGGCAACATTAAACTTTGTTTGCTGATTTAATTACTTTGTCAATAAAAGTACACCAGAGCATAATTTCCCCTTGATATAAATCCTTGATAATTTCCCCTTGATATGCAATTAATATTAGTACTAATGGATTCTATACATGAACACAGAAAAAAGTATGTGGTTCTGTAGTCCTTGGACACATGAACAACTCAATCATGGCAAAACCAAGTAATAATCACAGGTAAACAATTTGCTACAGCCCAACTCATCACACAACACAGCCACTGATAAAACAAAATATGGGAAAACCAGTACTGGAAAGAGTTCAGAGAAATAGATAAGTTCTAATTCAACACTGAGATGCTGATCTTGCTCTTGGTGCTTCCATGCACTACTTTTAAGCACACTCACACCAATTTCTTTAACTACACTGCAGAATTATATACCAATTAAATACATTAAAATGGACCATAGTAAACCAAACAAATAAGCCAAATTTCTTATTGCAGATTATTACAATAATCTGATTGTTTCCCATTTGCTTGCAAAAGGAAAAATCCTTGATATTTTCAAGTTTTGGCATTGCTACAGTGAATAATTTTTTTCCTTGCAAAAGTTGGTAAAAGTATATTCACAATTAGCTCAGAACAGAAGGTGTATTGTTCAAAACATGCACGTGGGCAGGTTTGCTTGCAGAGGAGTTCCAAGAAATTGAGACTGGCTACCTCTCTGGGCTGGCTGCCTCATCCTCCTCCTTTATCCCTCACTGATGTACTCACATGGCAAGTTTCATTTTGCCTTAAGTAGGTTTTAGATCAGCCTTTATGCTCAGATAACTCTTCCCCTCAGTAAAAGGCAAGACTATCATTACCAGCATGTTTTCTGTGATATATAATATATATAAAAGCATATACACACTATATACTCATCTATCTATCACCAAGATGTTTCACTTGAACCCAATATACTGTGGGATTTCTTTGTTGCTGCATATATTCTAAAAATGAAGGAGCACTGACATGTCCAATTTAAAAGTCCATGGAGTGGAAAGAGAGAGGCAAGTGGGAGCAGGGAATCCACCACAGGTATTGCCACAAGGTATCTGCAAGTGGAATTATGGTAAGAATTTGATCCTTTGTCAAACACTCAATTTACACAGTTTTCAAACACCTGCTTATCCAGTTGAAGAATGCACTAGAAACTTATCCTTTACATTCATTTCTGTGGGATAAAAAACTGAAAAATTTTGTGGTACAGTCTTGAGTGCCACTTTCCATTCTCATCACTCCTCCCTCTAAAAGAAGGCTTTTTCTTTCTTTCTTTTTTTTTGAGATTTAATTAACAAGTTAATTAGCAAGATTCTTTATCACAGGGAAAATACTGTCTTGTTCTGTATCTCCCACTGGAACAGAATTCTAACAGTCATTAAACTTTTTCTGGCAACATTTTAAACTACAACTCAGCCTTAAGAGAGAAAAATATTTTGCTATTTGCTCCTCAATTCTCAGCTGTCCAAAGGAGCAAATATCTACCTGGTACAACAAAGAGCTGAGATCAGATGCCTGATGATCTAATTCAAAACAGAAGTTACTGGCACCTGCTCTCTTAGCTGCTCACATCAGAGCCACTTCTTGAGCTCTGGGTTAGGAACAAGCCTGAGCTGCTGCTATTTCTCACCTGGAGCTGAGACAAATCCTGAGAGAGCCCAGTGGGATCTGAAGCACTGGATTTAGAGCAGCTGAGGAGGAGTTAGGTGTGAACAGGCACGAGGAGCTTTGTGCAAGGTGAATGGGAAGAGCAGCCCAGGGCTCCCATTTGGCCTCCAGGACAGGGAGTTTAACCCAGTAATGCAGCTGAGGCACAGAGCTGCCGTGGCAGCATCTCAGTGTCGAGTTATAACTTTATCTTTATCCTGAACACAGCAAACACTCATGGAAGGGTCCCTGGGCACAGGTGGGGCTGCACTGCAGGCAATGGAATTCTGCACAGCACAGAGCCTGATGGAGCAGCCCTGACAGCAAAACCCCCAAACTGGTGCCTCCTGCAGGGGAAGGTGCAGAGGGATGGGCACCCACTCCCACCCTGAGCTTCATCTCAGAACACTGCACCTGACTTTTAAATAAAGTTTGAGATAACTTGCTGCACTTTGCTCGTTCACACAGCTACTTTTATTAATGACAAAAACGGGTTAACCTACAAAAATTGCACTCCTTTGTATTTATTGAGGAGGAAAGAACTCTAATTAGGAGATTGTGCTGTCAAATGAATGCAACTTTGCATCTTTCATTTTCTGGGTTAAAAGCTCTAACTCGAGTCTATTATAAATTAAAATCAATACTTGAAACATTTCAGCTTTTAGTAATAAGCAACAACCAAAAGAATCAGGTTATGAAATATACTAGTAGAAGTAAAATGAATTATTAAATAAAACTTGGGAGAGGAAGGCATTTATATTGCACACATTTAAATATCAATTAGGAATAAAACCAATAAAGGATGATGAACTGAATCATCTCTATTTTACAACCAACCCTCTCTAAAATTGACTGAGGGTAACAGAAACTAAGCTTGCAATGTAAATTTCATTCAATTTGAAATAGGTAAAAATTTAACTTATTAACTGGCAGAAATTTACAATCTCTGAACTTAAAATTAACAAGAAATGCATTTATAGAAGTAAATGTAATAAAACAGTGGCACCTGCTATGCAGAGCATGTTAGTAACCTCCTAAAGGAAAAAAATTCCAGGGATCTACTAAGAAAAAACCATAAAATTGTACAGAAAAAAAAAACCACCAAGGAGTTTAAGAGCTGCTTATTTACTGTATTGCAATTTCCTCACAGGAGTAATGGCAAGTTATGCATCCATGAAAAGAGTTCAAATCTGACTTTTCTGTCTGTATCTGCTACCACATCTAGAGCCCTCCAAGTCAAAACATCCTGTCTGACCTCATGGAAGTGCCACAGAAGCTGTGGTGTGGAGATAGCAAAGCCTTCAAGCAGTCATTTAGAGAGACTCAAGATGCTAAGGGTACCTTGCAAGCTGTTACTGTCTCACACCCTCACCCCACTTTGAAATAAAATACTCCAGTAAAAGAATAACTTAAGACAGATTAATCTTCCTTTAAACAGCTTAAAACCAGATTTTTTCCCTACATTGGACGGGTTGTAAGTGTTTCACAGCAGTAGTCACTGTGGATGGTGCTACCCAGGATGAAATGTGTCAGCAGTTCAGCTACTTTTGACGTGTAACACCAATTATTATTTATCCTGATTACACAGTGGCCTGAGATGAGCAGCACAGGTGGGGCAGCTGGCTGAGGAGGAAGAGGAGTTTGCTCAGCCCAGCCATTTATAAAACAGCTCAAGAGACAACAGAGGCAAGGTGCAGAATCACAGGTGATTCCCTCTTGGACACATTGCTGTCCTAATATATCAACTTCAATATTAATTGCAGTAAGGGGAAAAAAAATTAAAAATTGCTATGAAAAATCAATTTGTGCCCTTCTCTTCCCCCCTAACACCCCCCCCCCCTTTTTTACAAAACCCTTTTTCCCTTTTGCTTGATGGTTTCTCTAATGGATGAAAGCAAAGATCACCACACTTTCCATCCCTTAAGATGAATCTTCAGAGTATATAAATTGCTTGAGTAAATAAAAGAAAGGAGGGAATTACTAATTTAATGCTCTTCTATCTCTTGGGGGAAAAGCCCATGTAATTAACTGTAATGAGATTAAACTAACTTGTTGTTATTAATTTCCCAGTGCTGGGGAACTATATCAGAGACCCATAAGGCTGTGTCTTAACCAGCTTTATCAACATTTGGCTTGCATCCTTCAGTTTTAAAGGAAAATGCCTAACTTCATTGAGTTGCAATGCCACTCGGAAGTGTAAGACACTGAATTCAGTCCCTTCAGGTGGGGACTCGAGATTCATATGAAGCTGAGCACCATGAATGGGTGGAGCCAAAAGCAACAAATTTGCTAAACCAGATAAACAGAGGAATAATTATCAAATTCTTACCAAAACTTTTTTCCATTACTTCTTTCTGACACATATCTTGAACATTCACCGTACAGTTCACGATGAACTCTGGGGAGGAGCAGTCATTATTTAGCTGGAACTCCTCGCACTGGTAACACTGTATTTGCAAACCCGAACCTGGAACAGACAGAGATTTGTTCAGAACCAGAGAATGCTTTCTTTTGGAAAGGACCTTATAGATCATCTCATTCCGAGCCCGTGCCATGGGCAGGGACACCACCTGCTCAACCGGGTGCTCCATCTAACCTGCCCTTAAATAACAGCAATAGTATTAAAAAAACAAACCAAAACAAAGACCAAACAACCAACACGTGCTAGAAATCTTCCTTCTCTTTCCCCCTTCGCATTTAGCTGTTCCTGGCTATTCAACAGCTCAGTCCAAGTACCCCTTTGACAAATATAAAGTAAAAGAAGCGCTGCCGGCTCTGCTGATGCTCCTCTCCGCGGGGCGGCCGCTCCGGCGCTGGAGACGCCGCCGCCAGGAGGCGACGGGCACCGGTACCGACACCGGCATCGACACCGGCACCGGCGCAGCCCCGCAGCCGCTGCCCATCCATCGCCCGCCGCTCGGCACCCGCGCCCCGCAGAGCGAAACCCGGCTCACAGACACGCTTCGGCTCTTATCTGCGCCGACGGATTTACTTAGCTACTAATTAATTACAAATGATTTAATTACTATTTTGCCATGCACAATTAAAGCGGCGGAGCATCCCTCGCCAGCCGCCTTTATCATGCAAACGAGGCGCTCCCGCGGTTCGCCAGCAGCCGCTCCGCCGGCACATCCCGCATCCCTCGTCCCGCGGCGGGGAGACCTCGGCACGAGCCCCCCGACCTCCGCTGGGAGCCCCGCTGGCACCGATCCCCGGTCCGGCATCCGCGGGCGGCATCCGCCGAGAGGCACCGGGGCTGCGCTGGGGACACCGGTGGGAGCTCTGCGAGCCGCGGGCAGGACGGGGGCTCCGCCGCTCCGTTGGTTTTAGCGCCCCGTAGCAGCTCCGTCGAGGGGCTACGATGGGACGGAGGTTTCCAGCGCCGTCGCGGAGCCCTTACCTGGCGCCAGGCACAATCCCCAGAAAGTTGCAGCGAGGAGGAAGAGCCGCATCCTCCCGGAGCCGCGGCCGCCGGGCTGGCGTGCAGTCGCGAAGGGGCATCAGAAGCCGGGGTGCAGCGGAGACGCCGCGCTCTTGTGCCGCTTCCCCGCCGCCTCCGCTGCGGAGCGGCGCCCCGGGAGCGGCGGCGGAGCCCGCCCTGCCCAGCGCCGCTCTCCAGCCTCGCCGGAGTTGAGCGCTGAGACTGGAGAAACTGTAGGAGAAGCGAGGGCTGGGGGGCGGCTCCCCCCTCCCTCCCTCCTTCCCCCAGCACCATGTGATGCCGGCGGAGCGGGGCGGGGATCCCCGCACCTCAACGGGAGCGCCTCGGGCACGGCGAACTTCAGCCACGGAGGAGAGGGGAAGGGAGGGGAGAGAGCCCCGCACCGCCCGCTCCGGCTTCGGCTCCGGCTCCAGCTCGCACGGCGCTGCCGCGACCCTCTGCCCGCCGGGGCTGCTCATCGCATCACAGCACAGCACATCCCATCCCATCCCCGCCCTGCTCCTCGGGCACAGAGCCCGCGCCGTGTCACCCCGGTCCCTGCGTGTCCCCGCCCGGCCGAGCCCACAGGTGGCAGCCGGAGCGCGTCCGCGGGGAGCGACGGGCCGGGCTCGGCACCCACGGACACCCCGCGGCACCCACGGCCCCCGGAGGGACGGAGGGGAGGCGCGGCCCCGCCATTCCCTCCTCCCAGCCCCCTAAAAGGGAATCCCAGCGGAACAAAACGGGGGGGAAAGGGCGAAGGATGGGCCGCGGAGGTCAGAGCCTGCAGCCTCCGCGGACACACGGGATGGGATGCGATGGGATGCGATGCGATGGGGTAGCGAGAGCCGTCGGGGGCCGGGCAGTGCCCGTGGGGAGGGAAGGGCAGGGTCAGCCCCGGGTTTGCCCCCACATCGTCCCTGCTGGGACCATCTCAGTGCGTCGCCTCCTCTCCGGATTATTTCCCAGCGATCGTTTCCCAGCTCTGCTCCAAGGAAGAGTTAATTAAGCTGAAATCGCTGTTTAACAGCCCCAGCACTGCCCGCCCGTGCTCTGTCCCGGAGCTGTACCCCCTGACCCCAGCCCAAGCTGTCACAGCATCCCCTTCCCAAAACCCCTCAGCACGCACCGGTAGGCAAGAGAAGTTTTATTTACGAAAGGTGTTTTCAATGAAAATCTCTTAAAAGTTGAAAAACGATGCAAGTTTACAGCAGAAATGAATTAAAATATAACAAATTGCACAAAATAGTAACACTGATCATACAATATTTCAAAGATTAACTGCTAAAGAAACTGTAGAGTCTAGAAATACTCCAAATATATCTAGTTTACAATTGCTGTACAAAAAGCAGTTATAAATACTTCACATCTAGAAAAAATACACAGAACCTTTGAAATAGACTCTCCCTTACATATAAACAACCTTTGTAGAAAAAAACAAGAACACCCAATACAGCCCAATCCCCCTGCTCCAAGATATGTTTGAACTAGTACTGGTTAGCACCAACATCTTAATGTGTCACAGACAGGAGTTGTTTTGTTTTTTAAAAAATAATTTTAGTGTTCAGAATTTACTTAAGACCAAACAGAGACTAGAAAAGATAACACAGCATGGTACATTTTTAATTTGATGAGAAATGAGCACAGTACAGAGGAGGTGGAAGTTGAAAAGCCACGTTGCAGCCAGAAGTACAGGGTGGTTGATGTGGTTCTCTTCCCTACAGGACCCCTGTTTGTGTCAGCAGTGAATTGCTTTGACCCTGATCTTTCAAACAGTTATGTGCATGATTGATGAAGCCAATGCCAGCAGTATCAGGCCTTTTAATCTATTCATTTTCTTGCCATGTCAAAAGTCAAAACCCTTTTGAAATAAGACACCTGTTGTGAAGTTGTAATAACTGAAATGCATGTTTCCCTAGAATACCTGCATGGAATTGCACTAAGAAGAAAAAATAAAATATGTTTTCTAAAAGGGAGTCCACGAGAGTTTATTAAAGACAACCTGGCAGGCTCAAGTTTATGGAAATGCAGTGTTTCTACATACAGTTTTAAGACTAGGACAATTATAACTCTTTTTTTAAAAAATCTACCAGCTTTTCTTGTTAATATTCACACAAACTTCTTTAAGTTAGTAATCTGCCATTACAGGAGCATAGCACCAATTTAATATTTATTGCTGTCGTGTATCCCTACAAATATATTTTCCCAAGGTATTTACAACTGTACAAATATTGACAAAAGTGCAAAATTAAGACTTTATTCGTTGTGTTGGGTGTGTTGAGCCCCCTGCACCACCGAGATGCTGCCCTGCCTTATTGCTGTGTGGTGGGAGCTCAGAACACCCCGAGGTGAGCACAGCGAGCTCCAGGGGGAGTTGCCAAGCAAAGTCTCCTCTCCCTGCTCACTCCACGCTCACCTCCAGCTCCATCCCTGTGGGAAGTGTCCCTAAACGTCGTTGGACCCTTGGCTGGCACAAGAGGAGAAGCTGTCGTACAGGGAATCACTCAGGGATTCCAAGTTGTCCACGTCCTGCCGGCCCGAGGAAGCTGCTTCCTTCTTTCCATGTTCCTCCTTCTGTCCTTCAGCCTTGTTCAGACAGTTCTTCTCTTTTTCTAATAAAAGTACATTATTGCTGTTAAATTTATTGAGAGACTCCAGGGAAATTTTAGAGACTCTGGTCTGGGAATCTTCTTTTGTTTCTTCAGTTTGCTTCAATTTCTGTAAAAGTGAGAGAAACATTGGAAGCATATTCCTTTAAAAGTTATCCTATTGTACACCATTAATTACCATCTTTCTAAAGTTCACAGGGTGAGAGGAAATAGATTGTTAGATGCTTAAATAACTGTTATGATTAAATAGAATATTAGTGTCCATTTTAAGATAAATCATAACTTTAATGGTTCTGCTAAGACAAATAGGACTCCATTTAGGTAACACTCAAGTGCTGTTAATATCCTAAGCAGCAGACCCTGGCTATGCATGAGTTAAACATCTCCAGCATCCTCACAGGAGTTCAGATCTTCTCCTGCATGAATACTTTGGGGGGTATGTTTAAACAGGTATTTGTTTAAGTAGAGTTTAAAAAAAGAGAAAAGTGCAGAGGGGAAAACAGCATTTTCCATAAATTAAGGATGCAAATGAAACTTGCTAGGGAATAGCTTCACATTTTGCATGTATAAGCCTATTGATTTCCACAAACCCAAACCCTCTCTAATAGACAAGAAAGCAACAAGACAGGAAATTGCAGTGAACTGGGCCAATCCCCACAGACCAGAATCAATCAGATATTGGCCAGGACTTCTCAAAGAAGTGGTGTAATTCTGTGGGAACACTGGACAATGTATTAGCACATTATATTAAAAACACACAGTAGGATTGTACCGGGATAATTGTATCCCTTTGTTAGCTACTGGTATTTTCCATCAGAGATCTGACCAAGGAATCATTAGGGAGCTGTGTAGGGAGCAGCTCAATAAAAATGACCCGCTGTTCATATACAGAGTGTTTCAAAATCTGAGTAACTAACTCCTCTTACAGATCGTGTTACCAGAGATATATGGGATAGCATTCAGCATTTTACAATCAACATTCAATAACCTCCTGGGCAGATAAGAGTCAAGCATTCTGAGATATGCCATCAGAGTGCAAAGCCATTCCTCATTTCTGGTACTGCCATCAGATGGCAAAGACAGAATCAGTAAATTACTGTAAATCCAAGGCATCAACGTTTTTGTTTAGCTTGAAAATGAGATGGCACTTTAAGCACTCTGAAGATACAGTTTGGGCAGATGTGTGGATGCTGTGCAGTTGTAAAGGGTCCTTAGAATTTCCTCCAGAATTCAAGCTTCAAGTCAGTGAAATGTTGTGCATGCTGTGCTGCTTCTCCTTAGAAATCTCTGGCGAGAGGAAGACAAATTGTTCCATAGTTTGATTGCTTGTTTTGATGGCTACTTAGATAAAAATTGAAATGCCAGTCCAATGACTGGTTTTGCTTTGATCTTGTCACATTTCATAAGATGACAATGCATGGATTAGATGACTATTTTTGGAAAACGTTTTGAACAAACTTAGGCAAAGCAACAGGAGATCCTAAAGTCTTAGCAAATGAACATTTTCTGTTTGGTGCATTAATTAATCTTGAGTCTAAAAGGTTTTAGGGAATGTTGTGTTGGGTTCTAATTTTAGGTGACAGTTAAAACTAAGGTCTTTAATATCTGTAATTAAAATGTTTTCTGAGATAGAAGAATATAACCCTTGGTAATGGGAATGAGCACAAATTTAGGAGCCTACAATAGAAATTTTTCACAATTTCACCTTAAAATGTTCTCCCCTTGGCCCTTAATTGAAATACTCAAAAAACTGTTTCAATTCTCTGTAGGCCAGATGAGAATATTCTCAGCCATGGCATCAATAACACACGTTAGCACTTTTAGCTTTTCAGAGTGCTGAGCCTAAAATACTTTATTATATGGCAGACTAAATGATGTTTCTTTGTCTTTAATTTTCCCACTCCACAGCTTTTCTTTGGATAAATGGAATGTGACTGGTTAGCACAGGCTTGGGACTGCAGGGCTCAATACTGGAGTCAGTAAGGCCTGTGATAAAAAACTCTTATTGATTCAGATGGAGCCAATTCCAACTCCTGGGCAGGAGGAGCACCTGGAGAATCTGCAGGACAGAGCAGTCTGGGTGAGGCATCACAATCAGAGGAGGATTTTGGTTATCCTACTGAAGGATGGATTTACACCTCAGGACAGGAATTCATTGGTATATTCTGCATATATGCAGTATCAATAGTTTTTTTACACCCTTCAAGCACAACCTAGGCTACAATCCTACTTTAATCACACCCTTGTTTCTCATTTATTTTATAAAGTACATTAGAGAAACTGCAGGGAACAAAAGTACTCTAAAAATTTTAAGCAAAGACATTGAATCAAGTGAAATTGAAGTGAACTGAAGCCCATCAGAGAAACCTGTTGGCAAAAGATCCTGAGTAGTGAACAGCACATCTACAATACATCAGGGCTTAAAGGGAAAACTAATTCTAACAGTGGTAGCAAAATTTATTACCAAAACAAGAAACAATTCAGAAACAAGTTATGGGTATGTTTTTGGATAAAGAGTTGTCCTTTTTAGGTGTCTTTGTGCCCAGTTACATCCTTCTGTAAAAAAACCTGAAGCTTCCTTTCTTTAACACATAGAAGAAAACTCCTAAGCAAAAATGAAACTTTAGGCAGAGATATTAATGTAAGAATCTGCACAATCAACAAATCATTTTCTCTCACAATAACACAATTATGTACATTTCTAGAGCTGAAAAGTCACTGGTCATTTCTTTAACCTTGGTGTGTGTCAGAACAGAAATGTTAACCCAAGAATTTTTTTCTCTAGTTACTATAGATACAACTTGTAAAGAATTACCAAAGAGTGTTTATTTAGATTCATCCTTGAATAAGTTTCCTGTTATTCATGGCAGTCTCAAAAGCTGCTAGATGAAACAAAAGGCAAAAGCAAACCAACTATTGTTAGAATTTGATAGATAGATTGTATACATGGTTATGTAGTAACTTTGGGGTTTTTTATGTAGATTTGCTATTGACTGCAGCAGAGTCACAGCTATAACAAAGAACAAGGGTTAGCCCAAAGATGTTAGCATTGTTTGATTTAAAGGAATTAGTTCATTAATGCATTTGAGAGTGACACTGAAGTGACTCAGCAGCTGCTGCAGAATGGAACATGAGGTGGGTGTGCTGTACACCCAGGAGGGCTGGGTGGGATTTGGTAAGAAGTGTAAAGAACATCTAACCTCTAAGCCATGTTCTCCATCAAATCTCTCCTGTGCCAGGAGTGCCTTTCTGTGCAGTGAACAGGTGGTTTTGGCACCACAGCAGAGAGAAAGATTCCTGATTTCGCTCAGTGCTGCTGCAAGAGCCAAGATGGACCAGCAGCCTGTGCTTGCTCTCACACAGGATCCTTCTCAGCAGTAATGCCTGAAACCCTTTCAGCCCTCACGTGTTGGCTTTGCTGCTTTCTGATCTGTTCTGTGAACAAGGTGAGTGCTGCATTTGGTGGGGATGCTATATGGTTTCCTAAATATTAATTAGGAGAAGAGACAAAAACATGTAGTCAGAGATTTTGGTCTACAAGAGTCATAACAGAAAAAAAGGAAATAAAGGTTCAGTGCAGACAAGAACTGTAGTTTTCAGAGTGCCTCTGTAACAGCTCTGGCCCTAAAGCAGATCAATGGTTAGCTTCTTTTACTTAACCTAAGTGTATTTTTGTACGGAAAATCTGTACCATTATGGCCTGAGGGCATGGGGAGCATTTGTTGTTCCACTCCACTGCAGGTGCAGAGCTTCCCACAGCTGGAGCTTCTCACCTGCCCAGTTTGGGGTGCCTTGCCCCACCTGAGAGCAGTGACCCGCTGTCAGAAGAGGAGAAACTCTTCCTTGCACACACAAGCATTCATTACAAGCCACATCACTTTGAAATAAACCCATGAGTCATGAATCAGAATAATGTTTCCTTGCTGGCAACATCCTAAAGGGAATAACTAAAACCCATTAGTGATGTAATAAAACCTGGCATGTCACTTCAAGCACAGCAAATTAGGAAAACAAAACTAGCCTGCAGTTACACTGATACATTATAAATAGGTGTTATTCCTACATTAATACATCAAATTAGATTTCCTACAAACTGTAAAAATGAGAGGTTACATGTGGGTAGAATGCCTTTCCAGAGCTGGAAGAGCAGCACAAGGATTCCTCAGGAGTGGTGGGAAGGAGGAGAGGGAAGGATGGGCTGGATCACAGGCACAGAGGAGCCCACACTCGTGTGCAGGAAGGAAAGCAGCAGCAAGGCCATTTCTTGAATGTGGTAGCACACAGAAGCTTTGGATATCTGGAGGTCAGGCTATGCTTATGAGTCCCAGAGCCCAGAAATAGCAATGAACCATTCTGCAGGATAAATGTATTTTCCAGCTGTCTAAGTTTAGTTAACCAGCACTTTAAAGGGCTCAGAATCAGTTACAAAAAGGAATAAAGTGAACTTTATTTATGTCTCTCATGCATTGGGCAATTTAGTTTTTAGATTAACACAAAAGCAGGAAGGGCATTGTTTCAAGTGAAGTATAACTGCAAAACACTATTGGGTAAAAACAACAAAATTGCTATGAGAATTAAACATAGATCAGCAAAATCAATACTTAATTGTATAACTCCAGGTCTTTGGTTTCAGATCTAATCTCTAATAGAAGATACAAAGTATGTTCCCTTTTGTTTTTTTTAGTTATTGCTCATAACTTTATTGCAAGGGAAAACAATTTTCTAGATTTTACTTTTTAAAAATTGCTTGTTACTCTGTCTGCATATGCTCAGGGTAAACTTGATCCCAGGAGCCACAATTTCTTATTTTAAATTCACAGTTCCTCCAATTTAGCTATCCTCTAACTCCTGTAACTGCTTTGTATTTACGACACAAGGGGTCTGAGTGGGATGTGCTGTTGCAGCACCACGGGCTGCTCATACATAACCTGTTTAGGGGGACAGTTTTAACACATCCTCAGCTTCTGGAGCAAGGAATACAGGGCAGCTTTCTGGCCAGAGATGTGCTGGTCTCATCAGAAGTACCTCCCACTGAATCCTCTGGTGTCACACGGCTGTTTGCAGCAGAAGGTGTCCCATGAAAGGGGCTGGGCAGTGTCTGTCTGTCCTCCAGCCAGGACAGACTGCCATGCAGGCTCTCTGTGCAAGGGGAACAATCTCCAGATCTCACTGAACATCAGGTGAACAAGGAACACTCTGCAGTGAAAATAGTTACCCAGCCACATCCAGCAAACTACAAAGGTGAGAGCTGTAGCTGTGTGACCTCTGCTGCATTACAGCTGAGCTAAAAATGGCATGTTTGAACCTCTTCCTCTTTAAAGCATAACTTTAAATAATAAGATAAGCCTTGCTCTCCATTGTGCATTGTCAGAAGCTTTCATCTATTTTCTGGACTGACAGTAAAATAATTTCTGAAATAATGAATCATTTTTCTTTTTTCTACTTGAGCAGAAATCCCGAAATTATTTTGCTGTAGCAGATAATGACATTCTCAGAGACACACATCAGATTTCAATGATAAACAATAAGTGCCAGCTTCTTTTTGTGTTAAAAAATGCATTGCTAGGAAGCATTTTTAAGTTAATTAGTAAGTTCAGCAGCTGATAGGAAAGCCAGATATACATTGCTATGCATCATCCCCTGATGGCGTTATGGGTAATGTAACCATGACTATGTAATCAAAGTTTGCCCACTGTATTTCAGAGTATAAAAATCTACAAATAGATTTCAGTATCACTTCTCGTGATCCTGAATTGTAAGTGAATTACCTTGGAGGAACAGCAGCTGATTAGCACAAACTGTGTACAATCCATAGCTGCAGATCTGGACAGAACAGCTATTGCCTCCTGAACTGAGGAGTTGAGACTTATGTTGTCTACAGCTTGAATTCTTGTGTGGTTTAAAAGGAGATAAAAGAATTTGGTTTCGTGAGCTGGGCCTTATGCTTTGAAAAGCAGAATTTTCATAAAATGATGAGATGACTCAGTACATTCAGCATTCTAATGCCAAGATTGCCATCCTCATACATGAATATTTCCTCAACATGACAAGACTCTTTGACCTGATTAGGTTTATACCAACCCTCTTTGAACTTTGGCATAATTTAATAAACCAGGATGTTGAGGTCTGAGTTCCTGGGCTTTCTGCCTTTGTTCAGGTACAAACTGAATGGCAGAAATTTTATTTTTTCATAGTGCTCAGAATGGCCACTGGCTACATCAACTCTGCATGGACAAAGTTTATTTAAAAAGGAATAAGAAAATCCAATTCTATGTGGCAATACCTTGGAAAGTGATAATGGTGCTGGTGCTCAGCCAAGTGTGTTGAGGCAATGTATTAAAAAGAAAAGCAATTAAACACCAGGACTTTCTCCAGAAGGCAAAGCACAACCTCACTCTGTTCACTTTGGCAGAATCACCAGTTTTGCTTCTCACAGAGGGAATCTGCCCACTAAAAGCAGTGCTTAGTGCAATCAGAAGCTCACCACAAGGCATTAAGGAAGAAATATCCATGGTGAGAAAGGAAGCTGTTACTCAGTTTTTAGAACCTGATGGACTGAAAATGAACAAGAGATAGGATTCACTTAACTTCTCAGAGATCCTTTTAGCTTTACTTGTAGAGGGAGTAAAATAGCAAAATTTTTCTGATTTCCTAGTGATTGAAAAAAACAGCAGTGAAAAAAAATACAGAAAGGTAAGATTGGTAACAAAGGGACTGAACTTGACCATTTGAAGGTCAATACTCTTCCTTGACAGAATTATATGAAGGGTTATGTTGTCAGTGATAACCAAATGGTACTGGAACTATGCAGTCCTAAATAACTTCACTGTTTCAGTCTTCATCACACTGTATTTCACCTCACAGAATTTAAATATGCAGAGGTTTGTCCTACTGAATGAAAGTAGTTATCCTTTTCTTGATGTAAGTATGGCTGATTGCTTCAATAAAGGGGCTTTGTACAAAAAAGGGGCTACAATTTTATCCTAGAATAGAGGTTTGATTGATTATTTTTTCTTTTTTTTTTTAATTGGGATACTTACATGGACCTGAATCCAGGAGGGGGGAAAAATACAGCTTGAAGTTGTTGGTTATTAAAAAAAAATCCAGTACCGAATGCAGTTCTCAAAGATACAGGTTCTGTCTCTCATTTGACTGAATGAGAAAAAATCCTCTCAAACTCAGTAAATGCAGGATTGTAGTCATATAACATATAATCTCACTGACATTTTCAGTAATCAGAGTAATTTTTTTCTGTATGGCTGAACTCAGACTACTGTTCCTGAGTATTAGCTGTGTTCTTACCTGTCTTCATCTTCCACCTTTGGCTTTTTTGAATAAGACAATTCATTCTGGTAGTTACAAAGACACTTATTTCTCCTCTCTAGTGTTGCCTCAGCTCCTGGCCTGTAATGTCTTTATGTCATTCACCTGGAATACTGGAACTGGAAAAATGGAATTGCACTCCAAGACTGCAAAAGGCAATTGCAAGGGTATGGATTTTTCTCACTAGTAAGCCTGTATTTTGTGCACTGGACTAAATTAATAACCTGTGACCATCCAGCTGACCTGTGGGTAAAAAGACAGCAGCAGTAGAAAGAGAATCATGGAATTACAGGAGTGTTTAGGTTGGAAAAGACCTTTAGGATCATTGAGTGCAACCACTGAAGAAGCAAGGTTATGTGGCAGGATCAAGAGGAAATCAAGCAGGATGGAAAAAGCCATGTAGGAATAATCCTCCCAGCTATGAAGACTGACTTGTGGGCATTGAGAGGGGTGTGCTGTGCTCAGGGAGAGTTCAGTGAGCACAAACCTCTGCTGGCAGACCTGCAGAGGAAGGAGAGGGGATGTCCCTTCCTGCAAGCTCTCAGAATGATTCAGGGAGGTGGTTTAAACAAAGTTCCACAGCAAACAGGGCTTTTTTTACTTTTAGCCTCTGAGGAGGAAGGCAGTTTGGGAGGAGACAAGCAATCTTTCCAGAGCCATCAGTTCCCCTCTGTGTGACCACAACACTCAGCTGCTGCAGAGGGAGCTTCATGTCCACAGTGCACACACATCAGAACTAAAGCTCACCAGGAATACAGAGGTCAAAATTTTAGAATTTGGAAACAGGGCCTTCTTCATTCTTAAAAAACTCTGAATTAACTTGCTTAAACCTCAGTCCAACAACATAGTTTATTTTAGGAGCCTGAAGCTGACATTTCCCTTTCCACTACAGATTTTAATAACTCTACATAGCAGAGATTTTTTACCTGTAATGATTCTAACCAAACCCACTGCCCTTTCTTTCCCCTTCTGTGACACCTGGCTTCTGAAAGGCTCTAAGGAAACCCAGTTGGTGTGCCCTGCTCTGCACCTTCCCTAAGTGAGGGTCAGGGCTGGGGCTGGGCATTCCTGCACTGGGATAAATGCTCCAGGAGGAGCAGGGGAAGGGGGCAGAGCCCAGGCTGCCGTCCCAGTCAGTCTGTAGCAGCCTGAACCTCCTGCACTCTGTTTTCTGACTGCGCAATGAGAATAGAGAAGTTCCTTTGTAGCCAGAGAAAAGTGGGACAGGACAGAGGCAAATAATGATGCTGGTTGTGTGACTGTGCTTGTCACCTCTCCAGCTGATGTTTGAGCTGAGTCCCAACACTGATTCAAGCAAGGCATGAATTGCAGATGGAAACCTGTGCTTTAAGTTCATCTGCTAACAAATCCTACATAACAGTACAGTCATCTACATGGACCTTCTAAATTTATGCAAACAATTTATCTCTGCTGTAGGGCAGAGTATTTCAGGGACAGCAGCACAAAAACCCAAGACAGAGTTTCAGGCACAGGCTGCAGAACCAAATTAAAGTAGAAGGATAAATCCTCTCTTGCAATTTTTGGTTCATTTCAGTACAGCAAGTTGTATCAATAAAAAGCCTATAGTATAAGTCAGCTAGAAAATAAATGCTATGAAGGATGTTCCATTTTATGTGGTTGGAATTTGATTAGTGATTAGTCCTGGTGGTAAAACCACATGGGAACAGTAATCAAGGGTTCTCTACTGCAGTTCTGCAACAACAGGAAAACACTGTTGGCTCATGTCCTATTCCATGATGGGATATTAACCTAAAATCTAATTAATATATGAATGAATTACATTTCTAGAAACATACTATATTATAATCAATTTTAAGTGAGTTCCTAACAGGAGATAAGATGAAGAAAAAGCTGTAGAATTACCAGAGGCTGATAAATTCTGTTTACTGTGACTGATGATTTTTATGGAGGATAATTTTACAATCCATCAAACTTTTGTCAGTTCAAGAATCATGCTGCCAAACGTATGCAGTAAATTAATTTTTAAATTTACATATTTATTAAAAATCTTATTGAAAACAGCAGGAAGTAAGCCTTGTTTGAATAATAAAATAACTTGTTATTCTACTGGAAAGAAAACAAAAACCCCCCAACCTTCTATTAAGATGATTTTATAGCAAGGCAATAATTATAAACAACTACATGAATTAGTTAACCAAACACTGTATTAAACCGCCAACCCCAAAATTAATCAAGAATTTAGAAAACCTTTTGGAAGATAATCAGGTAAAAAAATGCAATTTAAAAGGGGAGAAATTAATGGCTGAGTTTCAGATGTGCTGGAGGACAGGTTTTCCAGGTGCCTGCCTGGGGCTGAGGGTGCTCAGGAGGAAGGGGTGACAGCAATGCCCCCATGCACGTGGCCTCAGGGAGGTGCCCACTGGGATTTGGGATCTTTGCTGCCTTCCCTGCAGATTTCTTTGGCTGCTCCTGACACTGGGGCCAGCAATTCACACTCTTACACCTACTTTGTGGGTACAAAATGCATATTGGGGTACCTGCAGGGAATAGGCAACTCCTGTCTGAAATGCTGATTGCAGGTGATAATCCCTTTTTTTAACTCTAAAAGATGCTCAAAAGCAAACACTGTTTGTCTATTATTAGGAGAATTAAGAATTAGGATGATAAGGAATAATCACAATAAACAGAGCAATGCTGGGCACCAAGATGACCACTGCTACAGCTGCAGATGGAAGCTCCTCCAGCCAGGAGATTTATAAATGCTGAACTTTCCTCCTGACTGAATTAAAGCAGTGCTATCCATTTTGATTAACATGCATATCATCTGGCTGTGATCCGAGGGGAATTTTAGGTAATTTATGGATTTAGATGTGTTTACTTCATCTTTTAGAAATGAGTACATCTGTTTCTGGTCATGAGAAGCTCTCTCCTGCTTGGTGGCCCAGCCAGGCATACAGAGTGTGTCCCCTGGGACCTGGCAGGAGCCATCAGGGGCTGAAAGCTGTGAGGGGCACTTGTTTCTACAAGTTTTATGTTTCCCTGTCTTATAAGCCATGACCTAACCCTTGAATGTTCTCCTGCCACTAAGATAATTAAGAATGCTATCAGATTCTTGCTTCTGACAAAGGAAACCCATAAGCTACTTCCCAGTGATTTGGGGTACCAACTCATTAAACCAGAGCTGGGAGAGCTGACTCTATTACTCCTGTCTATGAGCAGAGACATGTAAGTGAGTTTGAACTATAAACAGAACCAATTCCATTAACATTTCTCAACGCTTTCAAGAATCAGAGAGACACAGTTTTCTTTGAGACAGAAAACTCAAGCACAAGTGCTGGACAGACCTTTGCCTTTTCCACCCCCAGCTTCTCTGGATGCCAGCAAAGCTCAGCTTAAGCCTCTAACAGGACCTGAAAGGGAGGTAACTGTTTGTGCTGAGCCCACCTGGGCTGTAAAAGACCCTTCCCAGGTTGTGAGGTGATATTTTGGCAAGGCTTTTTAGGCTTTTTCAGAGAAAGAAGGCACAGTGAAAAGATACATTGGGAACCCTGGTTTTGTGGGTTCTGACCCCCCTTGTCTGGCTGTGGGAAAACCTCTGCTGGGTATGACTAAAAAAGGATTTTGGTGTGAAGAAGCAGCAAAAGCTCCTGCTCCCACAGTAGGCTTCCTGCAGGGGAAGAATAAGGGTTTTCTTTTGCATTGATTTCACTGCAATTTCTGTATTAAAAAGAGAAGTGTGTGAAGTGACAGCTGCCACATGACTGGATCTGTTGGGCAAATGCTTTAGGAGATTTATTGACTTTAGCAATGCAGAAGTGTTACTGCAGCATCAATGCTGCAACTGCAGTGAGATTCTGGTGATACAGAACATGTTCCTGTGCCTAAACACAGATTGTAATATTGTTAATATAATAGGCCACTAGGAGGACTAAAATACAACTGGAATTCATGCAGACACACTGTACAGCTAATGCACACTCACGTTTTGAATGCCCAAAGATGACACAAACAGAAAATCAGGATGAAAATACAGAACAAAAGCAGTTGCCAGGCCCTATTAGTGAATGAATAATCTGAAAAAAATGTTGCTGAAAATGAGCTGGCATTTAATATCTATTAGAATACCAAAAAAACCCCTTTTAAGTGTTAATTTCTTCAATATCTTCGATTATTCAGGATTCAAATACTCATAAAAATGGAATAAAAATTTCCTCCATGCCCAGGCATGGCTAGAGCCCTGTATGGACAGGAGGACTGCTAAGGTGGTAGAGTTCTGCCCATGCAAAACTCTTAGCAGGATCAGGGTATGAATTTGCTCCTGACATTCAGAAAATTCCTCATCAGAGGAGCAATGTGTTTATGGTTAGCCCTTGTAATGCAAGATCCCATCTTGAGCAAGAATGCTTGATGAGAATATTAAGTGATAATGATTATTTGCTTAGTGCTGCTATGGGGCCTTCAAAGCTCTCAAAGCAGCCTGCTAACAGTACTAGATTAAATTCCAAATGCAGCTGGAAGGTATTATTTATATTCTTTATTTAAAAAATGGGGAATTTAATAGCAAGAGAGGCTTAGCAATTTGGACATTCAGCCAGAACATCATCCCTATCTCCACAGTCCTGCACTCATGTCTGTTAAGCTTTTTGAATGTATTTGAGTATTTTTTTATTTGCAGGCAAAAATTTCTCTGTGGAAAGGCAGAGGCCTCACAGAGGTTCTCACTAGGGAGCATCTGAAATACTCTTCAACATACAGAACCTGGCATTTAATCCACTGAACGTGGTAGTTAATCAAATGTTTTGCACTGCCTTTAGTAGAGTTTGGATCAGAATCTTGATGCATTAGAGAAATAAATTATTTAACTTACTGAGTTCCCCTAGAAACAAAATATTGAGCTGCAAACAAAGCTAACAAACACCAAATGGGATGCCATCTGCTGCAATGAACAGAACATGACCAGTTCCCCCCATGCTTGAGATTTCTCCAAAATACAATTTGAAATACGTTTGTTAAACTCCCAACTGTCTCACAGAATTGGCTTAGCACAGGTTAGCAAATTCTAGTGCCACCAGAACTAGAATTTGCATAGCAAGGCAGGCTATGATTTGTCAATTGGAGTTGTGGATGATTTCACTCCTGTTGGAGTGCCCTGGGTAAGCCTCCAGGGTTTTGTGCTGTCCAGAGCCTGTGGAACCTATGGAGATTTTTCACTTCATGCTCTGTGCCCTGGGGCCTGTGGACTCTGAGTGGTTTCTCCCCGTGAGTAAATATGAATGGTAATTATCCACATCATGCTGCATTCATAAATCTGGAGTTTTCTATCCTCTGCCATCCGGACTCTGTGCCTACCAGAGAAACAGGATATGGAGGCAAAAGTTCTGCTTCCCACAGATGTCTGTGCCAGGAATGGCACGAGATAGCTGAAATCCCAAGTCCCTGCTTTGTATGAAAGTTTTTGGCTGTGGAGGAGAGAGAGTGGGCTCCCCAACACTTTCACAGGAACAGAAGGACAGCGCTGAGCTAAAAGCAGAGCGTGTGACGCCTGTGGGTGACATCAGCCTTAGCCCCCTTTCCTCTTCCCAAGCACACTAATTGGGCAGCCAGGCAGCTTCATGGAATGGGAGGAGAAACCCAGCAGGATTTGCCTTGTAGAACAAGACAAGAAGATAAATGTCCTCATACCTAAATTCCCTGCCCATCCAGAGACTTCATCTTCGCGTGTCACCAGGAGAAGTGATGAAACTGCCACAAACAGACAGAAGCTGCAAAGACAATTTAGTTTTCAGCAGTCAATCAGGAAGGCTCCAGCCCTCACATCACACAGATTCTAAATGGTGGCTGCTGTCCTTGGCTTGCTCTGCTGCCTCTGTTTTCAACACCATGCCACTAATGATGTCATAACACAGTTTCCATGTTTTCACCATGGGTTTTATTTGTAGAAATGCTGTATCAGAAATGTTGAGCTCTCTGCACCCTGGCTCGCCATAGTACATGGATTTTATTTCTAGAAATGCTGTATTAGAAATGTTGAGCTCTCTGTACCCTGGCTTGCCATAGTGGTTGTAGGAAACATTAAAAGATAGGATGATGTTCCTATAATGGTGATAGTAAAAATATTCTGTAAAATGATACTAATGCAAGTTTTAGCTTTTTCCAGCTGCCCATACGCTAATGTTATGGAAAATGCAATAAAGAAATGGACTTAGAAAGATGAAGAAATTCATTATGATATGATCTTAATGGGAGCACAGTAGGACCAGATTAGAAATGCACAGTATTTGGCCTTCCTTTCAACCTGCGGGAAATGTCTGCTGATGTTCCATGTCATTGCCCACAGAAGCTGGATGTTACAGACCAAAATTCTGCCAGTTAGAGGGAGAATATCGAAACCAATTTTCAAGCACCTCTATAAACTCCATGATTTTCACAGGACCCAAATAACATAAATTGGTCAGAGACATCAGCAAAAGCTACAGATTTGTAGCACCTTTCAAAACTGGGCAGCTAAGTGTCTAAATATCCATTTAGGCACAGCCATTAAGAAAAGAAGCTTGAAGAAACCCTGACCTTTATTTTTACTGATTACAGGACATAAAAAAGTCTCCTCTTAGTCTATGCAGAGAAAAATAATTCTTGCAAGAGCAACCAGCAAGCACATGCTATCTGCTCTGCTACTTTTGCTCCTCAGTTTCAAGCATAATCTTTTTCATTTCAAATCTGCTTTTTGTCTTATTCTATGTGTTACCAACAAGTTTCCCAATCTGGTAACTTTTTTTTTTTGTTAGAAGAAATATCATAGACTATTACTGCATATTTAATATTTTAATTTTATAATCCACAGCGACACACACTATTCATATTTAATTTCTTCTTCTCCACCCACTTCTGCTTTACTCTTCATCCTCCCAAACCCATCTGAGACCTTGTTTTACAGTTTGCTTTACAGAGCATTCAGTAACCCATAGGATATGTGCATATGTAATAGGATGCCAGAAAAATCACTTTAAAGCGTTTGACTGGCAATTTTTTACATAATAATCACTTGGGGTTTGATTTGCTGAGATTAACGCTGGAGTAGCTAAGAGAAGTTCTTCAGGCTACAGTCTTTCACAGTAGGTAAAATTTTTAGTGCCCTCTATTAATGAGGAGGCGAAGGATGGAGAGATTGAGAGAAGGTGGCACTAATGGGAGCAGAGCCACCAGGTTGTGTCTCAGTCCCTGATGAGCAGCTCAGGCTGCCAGGACCCTGACATGTGCTATGGAAACGCGTATCACTCCTAGCCTTTGTGAAGGATAATTACACATCTGAATTATGTAACCACATCTTGTGTATTTCCCAATGTTCCCTGTGTCACTTTTTGCTACTAAATCTGCTAAATACCATGATTTTTTCTCCTATCAAATACAAACATTGCTTTTCATTAAATTAATATGAATGCTGCAAAAGTCTGCAACTCATGTATTGGGGCCTAAAATATAGAAAGAGAAATCTTTCTATAAAATATAGAAAGAGACAAAATATTACACTTTGGGACCTGCTATAAAGTAGAAAGTTTGAACTTGCAAAAAATATTTACCAATATTTTTCTTAAGGTTATAGAGAGTCCATGGGTCATACTGCACAAAATCTAGTATAACTTCTCATTTCAATAAATGGCAAATCACTTTGGGGAAGGGAAACCAGCTAGTGGAACAAATTCTAAACACCAAAAAATTATTTCAATATGTTTTTTGTC
This sequence comes from Zonotrichia leucophrys gambelii, assembly GCF_028769735.1. Lineage (NCBI taxonomy): Eukaryota > Metazoa > Chordata > Aves > Passeriformes > Passerellidae > Zonotrichia > Zonotrichia leucophrys. Next base: position 7,485,589 of record NC_088177.1, on the reverse strand, counting down.
AATATTTGACATAAAATACCACATTGATTAGGATATTATTGTCATGTGCATATGGAAAGAAAAAGCGTCCTCTTAAAAACAGAAATAATTTGACAACATATTCTCAGTATATTGCCACAATTCCTGCTACCATCATCTGTGTAACTTATTCCTCATGTACTCTGCTCGGTACAGAACTCTCACATAAAATATCAGTAATTTCCCACCCTTCTCTGCATTGTGTTTGAGTGCTTTATGCAAAACATCACTGTTATAGATGGGCAAGGCAAGCTTCAGCTGGAAAAACAATCCACAAAAATATTACAGCCTTTATTCATGTCATTTAACTCTGCTAATCACATGGTCCTCTCCTCTTGGAGTCAAAATATTTTCCAGCTTCAGAAAACAAACAGCTCACTGAACACACCTCTGTGCCTTACTGCTCTCATCTTGATTGAGTCAATCCAATGTTTATTGTATACAATCTATTTTTCAGCTTTTTCTTTTATTACTAATATCATTACAACAATTACACTATCTCACATGCTTACTAATATTTATAATTTGTTGCTTTTAATGTCTCCTGAATTCTATTTTGGCCCACAGTATTATTATAATGTTCCTATTCCACAGTGAGAGAAATGAAACCTGCAGCTTTATTTCCAGAGATGGGAGACTGAAGAATGCCTGGTTACAAATGGCAGAAACACGAGTGCACTTTGGGCCATGCTGCAAATCACATCAGCTCCATCTGTCAAACCTCTGAAAAACAGCCCAGAACATTTTCCACTCGGGGAAATCACTAGCAAATTATCCCTTTATTCTGTATGTACTTTTGGTCCTTATTAGACTAAAGGATCTTCCTGCTTTCCACCTAAGAGCCCCTGTGCCTATGAAATCCAGATGTAATCTCCAGTTATAAAGGCAAATGGACTACTATAAAGGCACTCCAATGAGTGCAGGGCATGTGTCTGCAGTGGGCAGGGGGGTGGGAAGGGGCTGAATGTATCAGGGTCTTATCCACACCCTGCTAATAATGCAGCTACTCATCCCTGCTGAGAAATGACCTGGGGTGGCCAGGCCATGAGAGCTGTGACAGGGCACACTGCCTGGAAATGCACAGCTCTGCACAGCTGCTCTGTGCTGTTCTCTGCTGCTCTGTGCTGTTCTCTGCTGCTCTGTGCTGTTCTGGGCACTTGCACATGAGCAGCTTTGGGCCAACACTCATGGATTCTGGCAAATGAACTCCAGAGCTTTCTGTGACATCTGGCCCAGTGGGTAAGGTGGTTTTGCAGCTCCCATTGCTGAAAAGCTTCCCTCTGTAATTTGAAATTACTTGCTGAGATGGTGGGATGTGGGGTTTCTGCTCCAGTGATCAGGTTTTTCCACTCTGAAAGGGCAAAGCTCTCCCCTCCTTACAGAGCCAAAGGGGTTCAGTGAGCACAAGGCTCCAGCTGTGGCCACAGGACATCTTGGCTTTAAATCACAAGCACAGACATCTGTGCACAGGCACAGATCACTGGGGATGTTCAGCACTTGGTGACACTCTATGGAACTGCACCTCCCTGCCCAGCAATGCCTGAAGGCCTTGGATTTCCTGTTCCCACTTCTCCACATCTTCTCTCATCTTCTCTCACATCCAACCCATTCTCCTGCTAGCCTTGCACACCATGTGTTCTAAATGCCACACAGCCTGCTCTCCTATGCCAAAGACTTTCTGTCCCTCACTGATACCCAAATACTCTTAAAACTATGTGCTAAAAGATATTTGAGTTAAAATGTCACCACCTACCCATGCCCATAAATACACTACCCAAACATAAAATAGCCTTTGTACCAGCTGGAGGGCTAGTCAGAATGGGCTTTGGTGGCACAGTACTAAAACTACTGAGGCCATTAACGCTGGAAGCAGAACTGCTTCAGCAGATAGCAGCTTCCAGGTTTTTTTTTAGGGTTATCTTTTTCCTAAAAATGTCCCTTGCATATCATTAAAAAAGTTATTTTCTCCGGTGGACACTGCATTCCGAATGTTTTCTCTTGCCAAAGCCTTTTAAAAACTTAAGGAAGTTATGGAGAATGCTATCAACCTCCTTGCTGAGCCACTCTCCATTGCATAATTTTTTACTAAAGCTCCCAGCAGCATAAGAAACCTCAGCAGTTTCACCTAGAAGGCACAGGGAGAGAAATGAGTCTCCTATAACTGCAGCTTTTTACTGTTGCCAAGCCAGTTCCTCAGGCTGGCTGCAAGGATGTTCTTCCACACCACACAACATTTCTCTTAAGTGATGTGTGTCAAGTGAGGCTTTGGTCCCAGAAGACTGCCTAGCTAGGCTTCAAATTGCTTGTTTTGCTGTCTCTTCACTTTATTTTTTGGGGGCAACTTTGATGGCAAGGTATTAGAAACAATAAAGATCTCATTGGGAATATAAGGCTTGGAAGCAGATCTTAGAATGTGAACTTGTCCTGTGGAGAGGAAAAACATGCAGATACAAGTGATTTGTTGATGTCTGCAGATGTCTTAGCCTATTTCTAATTTAACATGAGCAAATCAGACTTTAGCTTAGAAAAAATAAGTTTAATTCTGCATTATTCCCATGGGTGGTATGGTCAAATCTGCTTTCCTATCAGACCATGCTCCTGTGGTTTTTGTCACTTAGGTTGTCAAATACTCCTGTATAATTCCCCTGACAATGGGTTTTACATCAACTCAGGCAATTACTCAGACAGTCCCTGCTTTGATGGCACAAGTATTGCATCACTCATCTGAGAATCAAACCCCTCTGATTACACAGAAAGGAAATCTGGCAGCCCTAAGCCTGTCAGAAGGAAAATCCTATTGAGGCAATTTTGACAAAATTGGAAAATGTGCAGCTCAAATGTCCCCACGAGGCCACACTCAGGGATCACATGGTGGTGCTGAGTATTAATGCCTCCAAATGTTTACTTTACTAGATCACCTCTCTGAACATATGCAATGATCTGATGTATTCATTCCTTACTTGAAAGAAAAGCAATGATCTTAAAACACCAAAGATGGATAAACGAGACTGCAGACCTCTTTCCCATCTACAGATTGTGGAAGTTTCTTGCTTAATATCCCAGGTTCATCAGGGCTAGGAGAGCAAATAAAGCTGATTTCCTCCCCACCTCATCATCTTCCTCTCTCTTTTAAGCCTGACAAGAAAAATAGCAAAGAGGAGGTGAGGTTTCTGTGCTTGATATGATGGAAACTGAATTATGCAATTAGTACACAGAAACCTACTATCACCTAATTTCTGTATTTGATCCAGCCCATTAGATTATTTCTTTTACTGACAAGGGATCTCTTCTACCTTCCATTACCTTCTGGTATAATAATTTGTAAGAGCAGCTTCAAACTCCATATTTGCAGTAGCCCACACATTGTACAAAACAAGCCAAGACCGAGGTCCTCAGGAGCATTTGCTGTTTTCTTCTGGCTGTAACATGACATAGGTGTTGCTGTCACCAATTTCCAGACAGCGAAACAGATCCTGCTGGCCCAGCAAAATATCACCCAGGGCTGCTCCAGCTGCAGGTGTTCATGTTATATGAAAGTAAAAGGAAAGAAGTTATTTAGTGCTCACCAGAGTGTGCCCTGAGATGTGGTTTCACTCTCAAATACAGATGGTAACTACAATAGCTGACTTTTATTAAGTTTCCCACAGAGGAAAGTTTGGGGCAATGGTCATATTTTTAACTTTGGGTTGAAAGTCTGATATTCAGGATAAGGCAGCTGCTGGTCAGGGAAAGGAAGAAAGCTGTTCCCCAGGGCAATACCTCCTTTCCAGTTTAAAGTCTTAGGATAGAGCTCTTCCCAAGTGCTAATTGGACCCAAATCATTATCTTAGGCTTTTCCACATGTGATAAGCAGAATCCCTCCCTAAGCACATCTGATAATGGGAAAAAAATTAATTCTCTGTGAAAGCAGAGTGCACATGGTCTCCTCAGAATTACTTCAGATACTCAAACATGGAGAGTCCTAATTCAAGGGCCAAAGAGCTTCTCTCTTTCAGAGAGAGAAAAGCACCTTCAGAAAGGGTCTCAAAGAACCCCAATCAGGCACACAAACTTTTCTGGCACATTCTCCAAGATCTGCCTAAAGAGGTGAACAGTACCCAGTGTGCTGCCAGCTCATACCCAGCTCAAGTCTTACTGATCTCTGTAGATGAGCCACAAGGAGAAGCAGCTCAAGCCTTTCTTTATTTCCCCCTCACTCTTGTTTAGTGCAGCCTGCAGAGGTGTCAGGGCTGCTCTAAGTGATGCTGTAACTCAGCAAGGCTGGAACACCCTCTCTGCTATCAGCTTAAATGCCTGGAGATCCTGGAGGATGGCAAGTGTTGTGCAATTACCAGATTTTCTTGTTTCCAGTCCTTTAGTGGGTATTCTCTCTGCTAATAGGAGGATGTGAGCACAACAGGTCAATCATACAGCATTAACTCCCAATCAGCCCACTCAGCTGTAAAATCCTTGAGTTTATCTGGGAATGCTGCCAGGTCAGTCCTATTTGTAAGTGCAGCCTAAACAGCAGCAACATCTCTAATTTTTCCTTGGCCTGTATTTGCCAGCTCTCTCTAATGCCTACTTGAATTTCCAGGCACAGGGATTTGATTTCATTCATGAATCATCTGTTCCACACACCCAAATCCTGCATGGTGGATGTGGCCATAACTCACAGTGCACAGAGAAAACTCCTTTGTTAAATGAGTCCCCCAGTTCAAGTCCCCATGCCATTGACAAGGTAACTGTGCCAGAAATGTCTGTTTTTTATGTATCTCATCACAACTGGGGGAAAACAAGAGGAATTAGAAACTTCTGATGGCCACCAATTCCTTCCATAAGGGATCTTTTCTTTAAAGTTCTCAAGTCATGCTTGAAATCCCAAGCAAGCCTTGATGGTGAAATAAATTGAGTAATAGGGGCAAAGAGAGCAAGAAGGGCTGTATTACAGAGTAAAAGCATGTGATGGTTGGCTAAGGACAGAGAAGTAACATATTTTCCATAATTCTTTGGGACCATAAGGATGATTAAGTAATAAAATCTTTGACCAACTCAGTTACTTCTCCTAATGGTTTCCTGTTTGATTATAAAATATGTTAACAAACAATGGGCCTGGGGAATGGAAATTCATCATGTTTTCTGAATTCTTGTAAGAAAAAAGTCACTTGAGCTATGAAGTCTAAATGGTAAATTAACTGATGAAATGTGAAATAATTTTTTCACTGCATAAACGTGGTCATGGTGTTGGCAAAGTGCTCAGGGCACTCCCAGGGTACAAGGAATAGGAGCAGCTGTTCCATGCAGGGCTCAGTGAAGTTTCACTGACAGGGTGTCTCCCATGGGCTGCCTGCAGTGGACTTCAGATCAGGTGCTGCATTTATTGTATTAAACCAGAGAAGCTACTGTTCAAATAAAAAATAATTCATTTGATATATGTAAAATGAATGTTTCTTGTTTGGAAAATCTTGCATGAGGAAAATACAACACGGTTGTTAATTGATTGAAAGTTTTCTGCTGATGATTCAATGCATTTTATTCCTTTTCTTTGAAATTGTGATTTGCTTTTCTCATCCAAAATTCTGCAGTGTGCCAAAGGATGACATAATTTCAGAATATGTTTTTCAGGTCAAAATAAAAGTAACGTAAAATTGGTCCTAATGCCAAGAGAATTTAACCAGGATTCTATTTCAGACTGTAACAGTAAGTATTTTTCCTTTCAATGTCTAAAAGCACTTTTTGATTCCTTAAACTGTCCCTGCAGTGTCCCTTTATCACAGTAATGGCCCATCAGTTGTTTCTCTTCTGGAGCTCCTGTACAGTGCTTTTTTTGCTGATGAAACTTGCTGTGTATAAACTCTGGAGGCAATGCTGGAGGATGCACTGGTTGGGAAGGAGACAAATCAAATGCCAAGTCTGGGCTAAGAGAGATTCCTGCCTCATTAGAGCCCCCAGCCTGCCCCACTGCCATCCTGGAGCTGCACAGCCCCATTTAATGGGCTCAGAGGCTGGCTCAGCACACTTGCTCTTCACACAAGCACTGTAAACTCATTTTGCCCATTTTTGATGCACATCTTTGGTTTTTGCCTTTTGGGAATTAAATTCAAAGCCTGTACCATTTCCTGTTTCAAAATACCAAATATTCTGCATGAAAGCTGCATTATTCTCCCCCCAAAATTTATACACCTAGATTTTTTTTTAGATTTGTTTGCCATAAGTGCCTCTGTCTCTGCTGTCCCCCTTTTTTTGTGGGTAGTGTTGCAGATCACACAGCTCTGATTTAAACAGACTGTGGATCTTCTCCTGTTGGACAAACTGCAGCTCAGAAAAATCTGCTGTGCTGTTTCAAACAAGGAGTTCAGGGCAACCTGCTTCTCATGGTTACTTCCTCTCATTTGTCATTCTGAAAAGTTTAATACTAATAGGCAAATCTCTAGTGCTTTATTGAGCTTCTGCTGTTCAGGGAGAGGCAATGCTGTTTGGAGAGCTATTTCAGACCCTTAAAAAGTAAACTCAAGAGCTCCCCAGCATAATGCATGAAAAATGCTGGTGCTGGCCAAGCTACACCTGATGGCTTTTGGTTAAATGATGGAGTTTTACAGGATGCTAAGGCCTCTTCAATGGCTTTCTTTAGGTTTTGAGGCTGATTGGGCACATTGCAGAGACATCATATACAAGGAACGCATGAAAAGAATTAATTAAAAGTAGATGCAACTCTGAGTCACTTTTCTATACTGGAACCAAATCTAATTGCTCTGTTAATAGCAAAAGACCTTGGCCTTCAGAAGGCAGAACTGATTTTTATTTATTTTTTTCATATACACACACACACACACACACACACACACACACATATATATATATATATGCACACATATATAATTCATCTCCTACACATAATTAAGCTCTGAAATTCTGGATGTTCAAGATGAGGAATTAAGTGGATGCTCAAATTATTTCCCTGCACATATCCTTTTTAACACCCTTCTGCTGCCCTTTTTCCTTTTTTTTCCTTCCCAACTATGAAGTCAGATTATTTAAAATTGTTCTTTCTAATATGACCCACATATATTAAAATGGAATCATATTCTGGGTACTAATGAAATTGGGTTGATTGGGAAATGAGGCACATACTTTTCAGGATTTTTCTTTTGAAGTTTGTGGTCAATTTAATATTCAGTTAAGCGGGACTTTGATGCCAAAAGAATTGGAATAAATAGGAGTACTGCCATTTTGTTCTTCATATTCCTTCTGCATATTTGGCCCAGATTCCTGAAAGCTCTAAGACTCCAACTTTGGTTAATCACCTCTGAAGTTGCAAGGCACAGTCATTTCCTGAAACTGAAAACTGGGGTCTGGGAAGAGATAAAAATTCTCTTTCATTTATGCACTACACCAGTAAATTTCAAACCAGCAGCTCATTCCTTATTTTCTGCTACCACCTTTGTTTATAGTGTAACACTCCCCAAATGGGCTGAGTGCTGTACACAGAAATAAAAGAGCTTGTGCCCGAAAAGAAGAGCTGGGGAAACAGACTGAAGATGGAAGCAAAATGATTGCACTGGATCATGACTGGGCGTCTCTACTTTCAAAGAAATTGGCTTGTTAGATGAAAGGAGAGAGGGAAGGGAGTGAGATGATGAGAGGAGAAAGCATGAGAACAAGAGGTTGGAAAGTTCCTTTTCAGGGTTGCTGAGACTCTGTGATGTCAGTTCAATACTCACAGACACAGAAAAGGGAGTGGATTCACATGAACTAAGAGGAGAAAACAAATTTGTTTCTGTTTAGCACTAAGGTCAACTCATCAGATCAGGACTGGTCTTCACCAAAATAATGTTTAAAACCATCAAATCTGACACCAAGATCTCAGAATAAACCAGGAGATAGATGTTTTCCATAGCATAATTTCATCTGAATTTTCAGGAATACTTCTCCAGAGTTTTAAGCAATTTAATCCATGTTGTTCTATGTAAGCTATCTAATTATATGTGGAGGCGCAGCCTTAAAAGATAAATCCTGTGTTTACTTGCTAGCTTTAAATTTCAACTCCTCACTAATGGTGGAGTACCAGCTCTAGCCTGTCTCTACTTGTCAATTTTGTAAGCCTAATTTTGTGACAGGTGAGCATTCAAATGTAACATTCTGTTCTAAAAATATTCAGATCTTTACTCTTCTGCAGGTCATGTTTTTTTCCAAGTCTGCCTGGTATTAGTAATCAATCTACACACTGGGGAATAAAACAAAAGGGAAGTAAAAATAATAATGAGCAAAATGAAAAATAATATAAAAATTACAGTAACTCACACTTGGGCTCTCCTTGGTCTTGCTGTCTTTACTGGAAGCTCCACTCAGCTGCTCAATTAAACTGTAATGTGCCAATTGTTCAGGTCCATCCTCTCCAAAGTGGCCATACAGACTGTGTTGGTATAAATCCAAAATTGACATTGGGTTCCCCAAAAACGACCTTCTTTGACTTTGTTTTTCCTGCACAGCTGCAAGAGATGTGACAAATAATATCATTATGACAGTCCACATAGATTTTAATGTAATTTTTAAAATTTAAAAAGTATTTAAATTGGTTTTTAAGGTATTTGAAATTCAATGCAATAGAAACATTAAAAATACTACCTTCTAATTCTCCAATGTATATACAGGGGACTGTTCACACTTAATGTTTGAGCTGGAGGAGATAGTATGAGACAGACAGAATTAATTTCTTTTCTTTTCAAATTATAGACAAGGTGGTTAATTTGGGGGATCTTCTCACTTAATTATTTGCAGAAAGGTTATGTTCTTCTCTTTTAATAGACTTACATGGCAGATGTGCTAAGTTCCTTTAGCATACCTTTCAGTTTGGCTGTACTTGGGAATTTTTTCCTTTTCACTACATTTTTAGTTAATGAATACAACAGCATAAAAAATACACAAGTAAGGTAAGAAAGCAGTGCTTGTTCCAGAGCCTGCTGTAGCACAACAACATTAGGAATAAAGCCCTGGTTTCCGAAGTCCAAGGCTGAAAACTCATTCAGAAGAACAAAATAAAACGAGGTGAATTTTCTGCAGCTTCATGAAAGCACACAGGAGACAGATGTTTATGTGAAAATTAGGTTCTTTCCTCACAATTCTTGTTACACAAACTTCAACTCTGCCTTATAACCTACAGCCTTAGGAGAAGGTCTGTCTCCAATGCCTCTAGCAGAATCACATCAGGGTAGAACTAATTTATAATATTGAAATCAAAACGCTTTTATGGTTGGAAGAGAAGGGTCTGGAATATTTGGCAGATTCCCTGTTACTCTACTGACCTTCTCTGTAACATTGGGCAATGCACTGGGAATCGCATGCTAAGCCCATTAAATCAACAAAAGTCTTATCATTGACTTTTAATAGCCTTTGCATTGGACACTCAGTCTTTCTGTTCCCTGCTCATAAATGGAAAATGAAAATCATTCCAACATTATAATTGTGCACCCAGTGAGTTTGGGGATTTAGCTAATAAATGCAATTATCTATTCATATAAAAATATTCTCTGTGGATTTGCTGGAGCCCCTGCCCCAGCTTCATGTGGATGTTTTGAGGTTATATCAAAAGTGCATAAAGACACTGAGACCTCTGAACACAGAATGGGATAAAGTATGGTTGTTAATTCCGTGTGAGAACAGCATTTAGAGAGCACAGCACAGAAACCCTGACTATGAGGAATGAGCACAGCAGAAATACTTTTGCAATAATGTGTCATAATCTTCTATTTGTCTCAATCATCATTATGTATTTGTTCTCTTACTGTCTTAAAGGGGAGGCATATACACAAAATTAATGAATCTCTGTGTAGGATGGTCACCCCAATTCATGCTTAGATATCATGAATCTGCTGCCATTTAATGCAACTGCTAACACATGATAAAATAAGGGTTTTTTTTTTCTGCAAATTGTGATGAATGCAGGAAAGAAAAAAGCTTATTTACTTATTTTAAAAAACCACATTGCATTAAAATATGCTTTGTAAAAAGCAAAATCTGTAAAAATAAGTGTTTATGGGCTGACTAAAATGACTTGCAATATTTTCTACAGATTATACCCACAAAACTGCAGCACTAATGTAAATAAATGGTCCTAGCTTGCTATTCTGCTCTCTCCCATGGAATCTCAGGCAGTGGGTTAGCTCTGAAAATGCCAAATGTTGGAGACACTGAAGGGCTCAGCATGCAGCCACCCGTGCTGCTCTCCGTGCCATCATCACCACCTGGTGAGGGTGCTGCAGGTGCTGATCTCTGCCAGGCCAGCTTGGGGCTGCTCAGGGCATCAGCTCCAGGCCCTGGCCAGAATTCCCATCTGCAGGGACCCCTGGGCTGCCAGGACAGGGACAGAGCTGCCCTCCCCTCCCCAGGGCACACATCTGCACGGGAAGCACAGCAGGCTGGCGATGGAGGCAAGGCAGCAATTTCCCAGCTTATTAAACACACAGAAAACTATTATCTCAAGAACTTCACTTAATGTATTTTTATCTACTGGAATTCAGTAAATTCCGAATTGCCATCAATTCTCACTAAAAGCTTTCTCACTTGAAAGCTGCAATATATACAGAGAGGAAAATGAGAGAGAATTCACTGTGGCACCATAACCAACATCACCTTGACACAGAGGTTGGGAAACTGTGGCCTACATTATTTCAACTGGCCATATAACAAAAAAAAAAAAGAAAAAAAAAAGAAAACTATATTTATAGTCACCTTTCAATTTTGTAATAATGTAATTATTTTTATTTGCACCACAGAGGTTTATGTATAAAACCTTCAAGTTAAGCCCCCACTAGCAAAAACTGTGGAAGAGGGGAAAAAGAATTTACACATAATAAAAAGAAAAAGGTAATAAAAAGTTAACGGAAAATTAGACAGAAGAAAGATTTGGGGTTAGAAAGTGAAATCTAGACAGAAAGTTCAATGAAGGACACCATCTGCTGCTGAGTCAGTGTGGGGATGAGGGACATACATCTTTATGTACCAATTTTCAATTACCTTGTCTGTTGCTCTTTGTTAGCTCCACAAGAGTCTCCTGTGCAGCTCTGAAATAACTGGTTTTGTACTCTGGCTCTGCCTCACTGTCAGTGCTGCTCGCTGAGTACGTGCACACCCTTAGAGCTGAGTCCTACACAAAGAACGGCATGGCAGCAAGTCAGAAAATGCAAAAATATCAAAATAATACTGAAGATAATACTGGGAGTAGAACATTTTATATTTATCATGCAGTATAAACAGGTAGTTCAACTGGGAAAGTCTGCCTGGCAGGAAAAAAATCCACATTTTAACTTTATTTTTCCCCCCCTGCCAATGTAACTTTTTTTTGATTCCATCAACATTTTTGGGTAATTTTATCCACCTATCCACCAAGCTCAATTTCAGTAGTTCTCAAGTATGTTTAATACAGTCTAGTTGTAAAATGCAAAATTATCACACCACAAATAGTTTCTGCAAGCAATTCTAGAGACAATGAGGATGGCCAGTAGACGATTTCTAAGCTACTAAATCCTAATTGTTTCCTAAATTCCTATCTCTTATCCTGATATTTATATTACAGCACTGGAGAGCCCTTAGTTCCCAGGTGATTCCTTTGCCAGCTCTTTCCAGGAAGCAGTATTATTGATTTTCTTCTGGGAATAAAGAGGAACACTGACAGCTCTGGACAGCTTCTAATCATGGAAGGCCTGAAGGCTCAAAGCATTCAGGAGCAGCAGCTCAGTACAATAAACCCTCCAAACCAGGCAGGGGGAAGCCAGGCCTGATAGTGTTGGGGTGATGGCACATACAAATATCACCTACTGCCTCTACTCTTGTGGCTCTGGTGAAGCTTTGATTCTGTTTCTCAGAGAGAAATAATAATAATAATAATAATAATAATAATAATAATAATAATAATAATAATAATAATAATAATAATAATAATAATAATAATAATAATTTCTCCATCTTTCCATCCATGCTGCAGCTTTTAACTGAAGCAGAAGGACATTCTTTTGTTAGGAGTCACACACTTGTGGAGAGGGAAGCAGAGCTGAGGATACCTGCATTCCCAGAGATTGCAAGTCAGCTGTAGTCCCAAAACCCCACAGAAACATGTTAGAGTACATACATGTTGGGAACATACTCTAGAGTATTTTCCTGTTCACAATACTTCATAGCACCTCTCAAACTCTCATACTAGACAGACATACAGACAAGGAAACCTAGTCCTGGGGGGAAAAAAACATCCCAATCTCATGAAAAGCAACAAACAAGATCAACTCTCTAGAAGAGAAGAATGGGGTAAAATATCTCAATTTCCTTTTCTAAAAGTGCCTGAGAGGATTTTAATTAAAACATGTTTATAACCAGGAGGACAGAGAACCTTTAGGTGCTGTATTATTATTATTACTGATAAATAATGAGAGAGTGAATGAAGGGTAAGGAAGTAAATGCAGCTGTTAGATTGTTAGTTACTCTTCACACCATATTAAAACACTGATACTCAACACTGGCCACAGTACCCATCTCATTTAAGAGGTGCCACTACTCATTTTATACCTTTGGTTTAGTAGTTTTCTTGGGGGCCCACTCTGGAAGCACTTCTGTATTTTCTACAGTCTCTTCGGTATGGTCTAATGAGGCAGAGGTCACAGAACTTGCTTCTTGTTCACTTTGCTTTGCAAGGTTAATTATTCCTGAATTAAGGGAGACATTATTTAAATTCTAGGTCTCATCAGCATCTTTGTGATAGTGTGTCAATTATAATTCAGTAAAAGCTGGGGGCAAATTGTGGTACTTTCATTATGTCCAATAATATTTTACTACTCAAAGGAAGAACTTACTAACTTACTGGAATAGTTCTAAGTAAAGTAGCAGAATTTCATCCAAATTCTTTTCCAGTTAAAAAGAGAAGAGGAAGCCATGAATTTAAATCCCTTCATTAGGTATAAAATATATACCCTTTCGACAACAAAACACCATTCAGTAACTACTTCTAGGCATTGTAGGATCTCTGCTGCTTTTTCATGTTCTTAGAGAACAATCTTTTAATACACATATAATTGGAAGTACCTTTCTAGCAGAAAGCCAGCTTTTTTGTTTGCTATATTTGCACTATGCAAAATCAAAACATCAAAGAAGATATATGGTGCATATGAAATAAAGTGATAATTGTAATTTGGATGAGGAAGTGAGGGAGAGAAGAATTGAATGAAGATAGTCTAGGTAAAGAATGAGCTGACCCCGTCATCTGATGTATACTACTTTTTTGCAACACCTCTTCATGACAATTTAATTAAGATACAAACCTTACAAGGTTGGTGCAGTGAATATTAGCATTAAGATCAGAACAATCTTACTGCTACTGACTTCTTATGAAGCAATTCAATGCTTGCAGTTTCTGTTCAATTTGTTATAATGACAGTGTTTAATCATGGGCTCTACTCTATAACACACTGCTGAATTGAGGTCACACATGTGGCCATTCAAGCATGCAGCACGTAATCTATAACTAAGATTTCTCTTCTGAATCCTTCTTAGCTGGACCATTAATTAACAGTACATCTATTTTAAAAGTAATAAGTATTAAAATATCTTTTATTTAGCTTTGATTTGAAAGAAGCAAAGGAGTCTGCAATAAAGCATACAAAGTGTGTTTGCAGCCTATTATGCCACTACAATACTGTACTGGGAATATTGCTAAATCAACTGAATTCTAAGATGTTTAATTAGAAATTTTCTGTTATGCATCCTATGGACATATAAGAGAGGCTTCTTTTCTCCTAGGTTCAATATATGTCAGCTCATTAGCAGAACATATATTTGATGGCCTTAAACTAAGCTCAAACTTGATATTTAACCTTACATGCTAATTACACAGAATCTCTCTTATAGAGGGATACAGATTTATACAAGTTAAATACTCACAACTTCTACAGGAGCAACAACTGGACTGACAAAGTGCTAATCACCATAACCTCAATAAATGAGTGACATTGCATTTGGTCAAGATAAAACAATTCCCTTCTCCATTAAACTAATCACTGTTACTGTGCTTTCTGCTGTATCTGTTGTGCTGACTATGAAAATTTCCCTGTTGTTAATGCTACATGATTTTAATGCTATTAAAATATATATTAATAACTCCAGAGCCTTCCAAAAACTTATATAAATAGTCAATGTTTGTTTATAAAAAATGCACAGACTTCAATGGAACTATTTACTAATACAGAGTTATTTTCTGGAGCTTTTATGGGTTGCCAGTCCTTTTATACCTTTGTCAGCTCTTGTTTTACAGCTTAAATACACACATAGCTCATAAGTGAGAGTCAGGTACTTTATGTTCATATACAGAAATGTGTTTGTATGATGTAGCAAAGTAATGAGAGCCTTGTTTGAGGTCAAGGCCATATTCAGTGGGACAGAATTTATGCATTGAGGCCAAATGAATCCTTAGTTCAAATCCAGTATCAAAAGCAAGTCTTTATGAATTTATCTTTTCTATGTCACAACATGGTTGTGCTTTGTACTTTGTACAGTGTGATCCTGAATATTGCTGAACATCCATATTCTTTTTCATGTCAACTTCCAAGGCGGCCATATGGCTTTTTTTCTTCAAGTACTGTTTCTTGAGAAAAGGCTTTAAGTACTAAACTAATTTTTCTTTCTCAGATAAGCATTTTGTATAACAAAATTTCCATACAGCTCAGGTCACAAACTTGTTAACCTTATGCATTCATAAAGAGAATATCTTCTGCTCCACATTTAACATTTCTGTTATCAATTGCCATTATTACAGGATTTCTGCTAATCAAAACAGAGGCTGAGGCAGAAATAATGTGATTTTCAGTGTAATTGACATTTTACCTGAGGAAGCTGGTTTGGGAAGGCGACTCTGAAAAGGTCGTATCCCTTTGGCAGTCATGGCCGGATCAGATGTTGAGTGACTAATCACACTTTCCACAGGCTCCTGGCTCTTAGCTGCTGAAGGCACTTCTCTCTCAAGAGTTTTGGCTTTTACTGAAGGAGCTGCAAGAGGAGCTGGCTCAGGTGCTGCAAAGATTCCCGTTTCCAAGGAATTTCCCATTTCTTGCTTAGAAATGTGTCTCGCCGTCGATCGGTTCCCCGAGTCAGGCAGGGGGAAGGTTCCAATGCCGCTGTCCAGCGTCCTCATCTGGCAGCAAGACTCTAAGGCACAGGAAATTGGTGTGATGGGATAGAACTAAAGGTATTTAAAGCCAGGGAAAGGATCTAGGGGGAAAAAGGGCCTCTTCAAAGGAAGGGAAACATTTTGTGAGTGTGCTGTTACCTGTCACTGGGATGCTTTTGACACTTTGTGTAACTGAATACAATGAAATCCCTGTTGAGTGAAATTAAACAAGCGCCACAACATTGACACTGGCCTGCTTTGGAGCAACAGTGTGACAATGGCTAAGTGGGGCAGGTCCTGGAAAGCAATTACAGATGAAATTTTAAAATCATTTAGTTTGAAAGCCCACAGAATGTCTGGAGAGTACCAGTGCGAGGGATGGAGTAGCGCAATATATTTCTTCCGATAAACCCACTCTCCACACAAGAAGGTGTTAACCAAAATGTGTGATGTATTCTTACACAAAATTAAGAGTTACAGGATTTCTTGGAGATACCCATCTCTCAGAGCATCCTGAAAAACTTGGACAGCAGCAGCCCTGCCTTTGTTTACCTTGTCACACTCTGGTCTGCACATCCCAGTTTGGGTAAGTGTCCACAATGCCAGGCACCTTTAATACTTTTTTTGGAAGCACTGTGGTCCCACACAGCCCTCCAGGATTATTCATCCTATTGGAAAGATGCTGTACAAACCATGGAACAGGCACAGGTACAAGTGTAGCTGTGTGCTCACTGCTGTTTGAGCAACCAGCATGTACAGGCAACCTTCCTGCCCTCTCATTCTGCATCAGTTTCCAGAGAATTCCCTTTTGTTTCCAAAAGGGGCAAACAATGTTGAAGAGCCTGTGATGGCAAGGTCCTTCTGAGAGCTATAAACACCAAGGAGGGAACTTCAGCACTAGTGGTTGGAAAATGAGCATAATTTAGGTTAAATGTCTGGAAACATCCCTTGACAGCAAGATCTTAAGTCTGTGGCAGACAATCCCAAAGGAAGCAGAGGAATTTGCTTTGAACAATTTAAGGCTACACTAGACTAAAGATATACTGCACTGAACAATTGTACTCTAGCAGGAGATGCATAACATGGCTCAATATATCTTTTCCATCTCTATTTTACATGTTTCTGAGTATTGACTTTTTTTCTATGATATCTCCAATTGTTATTTAAGTATGTTGTAGTTGGCAGTGCTCTCTCAAGTAATTTTCATTATTTTTTCCTCTGCAGTGTTTCTAATACTCTCAAAAATTTGGAAATATTTCTCCCCTGTGGGTTTTGCCTATTTGTTTTTGAACCAAGAACATTACCATAGTCATTCTTGTTAAATATCTTCATCTCAATGGGCCTTTCTCGATAACAAGGAAAAAACTACTTACAGATAAATTAAATATGTATTTCTATTTCATGGTTCTTGAGAAAGGAGAAGTAGCCTATATTTATGTGGTCGTCTTTGCCTTATCCTCATCACTCAGGATCAAAGAAGGACTGAAATTCCTACAGAGCACCTGAACCTTACAGGGCCTGGCTGAGCTGCAGTGGCAAATTCTCTGTGCAATGTCTTTTGAAAGGGCAAGAATTTACTCTGATTTCCTTCTCAAAATTGCTGCATGCTAATAATTTCTCTCCATAGGTAAAAGGAGGTAAGGTGTGGAAGCCACACCTAGCTAGCACCTGCATTTTTTGTCACATTTTTGTGCTAATATGTCATAATGATTTTTGGAGTTGCTGAAGGTTTTCCAGGAAGCATGAAGAAAACAAAAATTATATTTGGTTCTGCTGCATCAAAGAGTATCCCATCTAAGGAACCCTCTGATCTCAGCTATACTTTAATTTTTTTGTTTGTTTGTTTGCTTTGGAATAGCAAAATATCTAGATAGAAGTGGGAGTGTGGAAAAGCAATTTAAAATGCCAGGTGTTGCCCTTGCCATTTTCCTGAAGATAATCAAGCTGAAACAGCATGTTAGCTTATGGACAGGCAATTCTTCAGCTAGAGACTGTTGAAGACAGAGTTATTAAATAAAGGGAAATATGGAATAAAGAAGGATTCCTGTTATCTGCCTCTCAACCAAGAGACATCTGAACAATCCTGGTGGTGTTGGAGAGGCAGAGAGACATGGAGTGAACTGAAAACATAAAAACCACAGAAGTCTGAGGAGTCTCCCCTCTCCTGTCTGTAAAGTCAATGTGAGACCTGATTTGGAACCATTTCCACAGGGATTCTGAAGGATCTTTTAGTGTTGTTTCCTTTCTTACCATTCTCCAAGAAAAGAAAAAGCCATTCCCTCTGAATTATTACAGGAAAATTAAGTAGGATCAAAATGTATATCAAAAAGCAAAGCTACAGCCTTGGCTAAGGAGAACTGGAAGATGGAAGCTTTTATCTTCTGAGGGCATTTCTTGAAATGACATATGGATTTCTCTTGCCCACTACTACCTTGTGTACATCTAGGAATGGACCATGAAAAGAATGTCAGAGAATCAAAAGAAATTAATACTAAGAGCCAGACTTCCAGAATATACAGTCTCCTGCTGTTTCCAAAATAATTGGGGGAGTGATGAAGGAGCACACCATGGTAACACATTTAATTAAAAGAAAAAAAAATTAATCAATTATATTCCTCCTTCATAGAGACTTTATCCATGATAAAGGAAATATACCAGGTGGAAAACGGATTTTTAAAGCAGCTCACACAGCTCAATTTTTAGTTCTGAAAAACCACAAAAGGGTCTGGTTTTCAAAGTGCTCAATGCATGGCAGCTCCCACTGAGACACTTAGTTTTATAGAAAATTCTGTGACTCAGCTATGTTGAACAATCCACAAAACCCTAGTCCTAAATCCAGAGGAAACCACAAAATTCTTTGTGGAATTTCATTTTTCATTACTGAAAGTAACTAATTCACCCCTAAATCTACATAATAAAAATAAAAAAGTATCTTTCAGAACAATTTGTATTACTGAAAGACCAGATGTACATTAGCTTATATTTTTAAAATTTTTTTCATGAAGCAACTGCAAAATAAAAAGTACTTTATACATCCTAGTGACAGCTTTCAAACAGCTTCATGGCCCATCTGATTTCATCAGCTGCACTGACACTTCAAATTACTGTTATCAGCAAGAGCTGCACAAGACTACATAATGAAAATATGTAAAAGTTAAATCTCTGGTGCTGTGACAGTACCACTCAGTAGATGAAAAATGACTCTGTGAAACATTAAAGTCTGGAAAGAGTTATATATGAGCTTAATTACTTTTGCTTGAGAATTCTTCCTGGCATGCCAGCCAAATTCCTTGCCTGTTTCTGATTTTTTTTCCTTCCTCTTTCTTTGCCAGGCAAGAAAGAAGCTCACAGAATGGTATTGATTTTATTGTGGACATCTACATTGGCTTTATAGTGGATAGACTCATCATCAGCCATTTCCCTGAATAATCAGACTAGAATCAAAAGCCTGAAATAATCCCTCCCCTCTCTCTCATCATGGGGATTTGAGTCTGAACCTAAAACAAAGTCCCTGGAAGTCCTACTGTAGAGGAACAATTCCAAACTGAAAACAGAAACAAGGAAGAATTTCTATTTCCTGGAGGTCAAGAAAGTCCTGACTGCATGGGAACCTCTTGATGACAGGGTGTTATAAGAGCTCAATGGAAAATTTGGGGAAGACCTTTAATGGTCCTTTAAGAAGCCTCTTAACCACAGGGGAAAAAGGAGTTAACACTTCATAGAAAGTTTTCTGAAAGTTTTCTGAAATACTTCTCAATAATTTTCAAATTTAATATTTTCATGTGCAAGACAATCCTGCAGTTCATGTGCTCCATCAGCTGGACACCACAATAATTTGTGCAGCTGGACAATGCTTTGCAATATTGCATCATCACTGGTGCTTCACCAACATTTTCTGTGTCAGTCTTCAACACAGAGTCAGCACCCAAATTAGAGATGGAACAGAAAGGATCTGTGGAAACTCTGCACCACTCTGAGGGTCTGCACAAGAGGAGAGTAGGAAAGGGACATACACTCAGGCTGGCAGGTATCAGGAATTCTAAAAATCAGTTCAGCACAGGGGAAAACAACTCTAGCAGCTCATTCTGTAGGGATTTTTTTTACATTTTCCTCTGAAATGCAAAAATTAAAGAGTTAGAAGTAAACATACCCCACTGATAAGAACTGACAGCTTAGAATTAATTGAAGTATTTTAGGGCATTCTCCTGAGCGTAGATAATTTAAAAATGCATCTTAAACACCAGCAACAAATCATTAAACCTAATTATTCTTCAACTTTTTTTTATTTCTTCTGCAACACTTGCCACAAAGATATCAGAAATACATCAGCTCCATCTCAGAAAACATCCTTGGTACCATTCACTGGGGACTGGAAGGGAATACCCAGGGAAGCTGAGTGCTGGCCCTGCTTTGTGTTCCTTCAGAAATGCTGCCCTGGGTCTCTGTGAGGCTGAGAGGAGCTCTCCTCTGAGCTGGCACCTTGCTGCTTTGTGCTGCTTCACAGCACCCTCCTCTGCTCCTCTTTCCATACAATGCATGTGAGAGGAAAATCAATGTGGAGGGAAAAAATAAAAGGCAGCATAGAAGAGCTCCTGTGAAAGGAATTGCTTCCAGCACAACATAAGAAATGTGGGTCCAGCCCTGATTAAGTTCTACACCAATGGTTGCAAAATAGGGTATTAAAACAAGCAGTGGAGCAAAATCCATCCCACTTTTAAATTAGGGATGAGTTAGTCTTTCTAATGTTGAACCTGTGGTTGAGTCCTAGCACATAATGAAGAGCTTTTATGAATTTCATAAAGGAGAAGACATAAGATGGTGACATATCTTTTAAACAAAGCTTCTTATTATACTTTTCTTCAATAATGTGAAAACATGCTTTTGCTAAGGGGGATATAATGCCACATATTATTGCAAACAAACCTTTAACTGAATAACTGGGGAGTGTTTCATAATGTCTCCTCAGGTAAAGTAAAGATTCACATTCTAATAAAGTCTTTTTATGCTGCATCCTAAATGAGTTTCACAGATGCTCAGTCTATTCACAAATCACACACAAGTCCTGCTTTACACAGGGACTGTTACACTGCTGAGAATTCTATAAAATAACTCACGGTTATTTTGACCACCTATTTAAAACAATATGTGAGTTTTTCTCTGATTCTTGAATAATCCATAAAAATCTTTACAGAAACCACAAGATGCCAAGTTTTGCCCACAGAGCTAAAGTAACGCATCCATCAGCAGTTCTACTGAACAGGTATTTGTGGATAAATACAGCATCACTCAAAATGGTGAGGCAATTTAACTCCTTTGAATTACATAATGAGAGGAGACATTCCTAGATGGTGGCACAGAGGAAAGAAAGGAGTTCCAGGTTGGAGAGGAAATAATTACAGGTGCTGGTGTGCTATAACTGCAGTTCTGCCTCTCTGCCACGAGTGACAGAAGGAAATAAATCAGCTGCCTCAGTGCAGCTTAAAGGGACTGAGAATTCCAGAACAACCTCAGCCATTCCCCACCATGAAACACATGGATGGCCACCAGATGCAATTACTGCAAACAGACCCTATTTCTACTTCAAATGACACATAAACAGCTTATATTTGGAGGCTTTATGTTACTTAACTTTGATAGCAAATCTATCTTAACATTAAAAATGAACAGCAACAAAGAGGACAAATGTATTTTATATCAGAAAGATCACAGGTAGTTCTGCTTGCATCAGGCTTTCTAGTAGCACAGGGACATATTTTCTTTAAAAGAAGCATCCCACATCATGAAAAATGTGGAATCCTCCCCTGTGCTCACCACTACAGCTGGTTTGAGATATTCCTCACATAAATTTTCAAGTTTTGGCCTACAAAACTGCACATGATTGACAGAAATTTCAGCTGAAATCTTTAAGTATCCACCAGAATTCTCCACAGAAAGCAGGCATTTTCAGGAAAAAAAAATCAGTCAAAAATAGCTCTGTATCAAGCACAGTTTCGCTGGGAAATTTCCAGCAAGCTGTTTTCAGAACGACAGGCTTAAGCCTTAACAGGTTTTGAGAGGTAAATAACAATGAATAGGCTTTCTTCAAGGAGTATCCAGGGCATTAAAAATGGAAGGACATAGTTCCCATCAGTAACAGAATAAACAAATTCTCACACATCACCTTTCTTTGCACTAGAGAGTTCAAGAGTTTCCACTAAGCTGTCACAGGGAACCAGATAACATCTACTGGCTTTCTTCTGGAACACAAAGGGAGTACAGCTTCTCCTAGCTCTTTGAAACATGCCAAATTAAAAATTAATAGATTTTATTTTTTTTCTTTTCAGAAGAATATTTCAAATGTTGATAGGTCCCTGCAAAATTCTTTCAAAAGTTAATAAACATCTTTAAGCTACATGTGGCATTGGCAGGAAGAAGTTAAACTACAGATGGCAAAACAGATCTCTTTATTTGCACATCCTTCTCTTCATCTGCAATGCTAAAGCAACCACAAAAAAAAAGAAAATGCATTTCTGCCAAATCGATGTCAATTTAAAGTAGATTATTCCTTCTGGGTTTACACTATAATTTGATCCAGCTGATCAAAGATGAATGCATTATTGTTTTCTGAGATCTGAGGTACAATCAGTGTGCAAAATTAAAAAACCCAAAGGCTATCCAAGGTAAAAGTAGAAAAGATCCAACTTTTCACAGCCCTACAAACCCATGGGCACTGCACTGGAGCCATGGGATTATTTCCAACAGATACTAAGGAAGAATAAATTGGAGGAGGACTGTGCTGTGTATTTCAAATGATGGAACTTCATTCATGGCTACTTGAATCTGGGGTTACAATTTATGCCTATTTATAATAACAATAAACTAAATAAATACAGACTTTCCCAACTTATTCAGTCTTTTTCTGTTTTCTTCCTAGTCACGCTTTATTTTGCAAAACCCACAAACTTCAATATGTCATTTATCCAATAAATTGTCAGCTGTCTTCACAGTTTTCCATGACCACAATCCCATCTGAAGTGTATTTTCTGAGTTGAAACAGATAATTGCTGCCTCATTTTAATTCCAGTCCCATCTTAAAATACATTTCCACTAGTAAGTCAAGATTGGCTTTAATTATTAGGGAATACTAAGGATCTTGTAGTCCAATTTAGCAGTTATCTATGAACTCTTTTTTTTTAACAAATGCTTCCTATCCTTCTCCAGGCATTTAGGTCTGGTCCCTGCATGATTGTAACGGTGGCAAGCTATGTGGAATTGTGTTGTTAAATAGGATAAAATGAGCTGGAGAAGGAACTTAGATAATTTTTTACATTTTCTCCTCTCCATCTCTGAGTGTCCATTAAATACAAAGGTGTATGTGCAGTTCTCCAGCTGGGCAAGTCTCACAGCCAATGGCACCTGGAATAATCTCTCTTGTATTATGCTGTTATATTTTCTTTCTAAAAAATCTCCTCACTGTTCTCAGGAGACAGGATATTAGGAATAGATACTATTTTAATCCTACTAGAAAAGATATATTGAGACTTATAATTCATTTGAAGAGCAGCTTGAAGCTCTGTGTAAAAGGTAATTAAATGAAGACTGGGTGCAGCCTGGCTGTCAATGGGGCCAGCCTAGAAATTCTTTGTGGAGCTTTTCTGGTTGTATATCCCAATTTGGTTTTACACTGCCAATCAGCCTTACAACTTTGCAACTATCTCTGAGAAAGTTACAGATGAGTAAGAGCTGAGAAGGAGAAGTCCTCACATCTCAGGCAAGGTGTGAACCCACGGTAAGCAGCAGGTCTGCTGCCATGCAGGAATGCAGCTTTCCCAGGCTTTTTCACGGAGCAGAGCCTTCTGTTTCCCTCAGAAATGTGAAGGTGGGGAGCCAGCAATCGCACAGTGTCGGGAACACCTTCCTGGGGATGGCTCATTCAAGGTATGGGTGGATGCTCCCCTTCTAACAGGAAGGACACATCCCAGCTCTCAGAAATGCAAAGCCCAAGACAGGATGGTTTGTCATCCACCCACTGCTAAGGGCAGCCTCAGCCATGCCTTCCCCATGACACCACAGGCCTTCATCTCTCTCACTTTATGCCCCAGTTCTTCACATTAAAACACACAGCTAATCCCACTTCTCCATCCCTGGAGT
This sequence comes from Zonotrichia leucophrys gambelii, assembly GCF_028769735.1. Taxonomy (NCBI): domain Eukaryota; kingdom Metazoa; phylum Chordata; class Aves; order Passeriformes; family Passerellidae; genus Zonotrichia; species Zonotrichia leucophrys. The sequence continues at coordinate 7,462,317 of NC_088177.1, read as the reverse complement.
GCTGCCACGAGGATAAAGGATGTGGATTTTTGGCAGCCAGAGCATAACCAACCTGCAATGCCTGCCATGAATAATGCTTGTGCACAGATACCTCCACTCAGCTGTTCTGGAGCTTGTTCAGGAATTAACAGCCAGCTGCAAAATACTTACAAGAAGCATTAAGGCAGGGGTTTTGCTGGTATTATTAGAGGCAGCTGGTTTATTTTAAGAATAACTGCATTAAAGCACAGTTAGAGAAGGGAAGAGGTCACACAGCATCTCAGAGACATGGGCTGCACACAGTGCCCAGGGGAGCTTTTGGCTGTTCCATGTAGGGCTGCTTTCACTGGTGGCTGGGCTGGAGGCATTTAAGGATAACAGGATGGAAGCACTGATTTACTTGCTGTTAAGCAACTCTCTTATAAATTGGAGTTTGGTTTCACTCACAGTGAGATACTTTCTTTGATTTTCTATTCCCAACAGATAGGACTAGGGATAGTGCTTTAAGCAAAAATGCAGTTTTTGGTAAACATGGACCAGTTTCTAAGTGCATAGGAAGCTCTGGGTTTTGCAAATGCACTAGAGAACATGCTATATTTATTCTGTAACATCACTGCTTTTTGTTTGTTAGTAAAAAAAAATACTGAAATTAAGCCACAATGAATATTAAATGAAGCTTTAAATAATTTATTTTTAGTTTTGCCCTGCAGATGGCTTTACTTAAGGGTACTGCTAACAATCACTTAAAATATACATGCACACCTGAAAAAAACTGATTTTATTTCTTAATGAATGAAAAATTATTAACAGAGTGAGAGCACAAAGCTTTAGGTAACTTTTAGGTGCACAGTAATCCTTCTATTCTGGTACCTAAGTTCAGCTCCTCCAAACCAGCTGAATCAATGTGGAACTAAGTGCAGGCAAGCAGAAGCTGGTAAGAAACCATCATGATTTGAAGCCAGAAGAATGAACCCAGATTTTTTTTCAGGAATTCTGTATTTTGCAAAAAATGCATGCCATGTTATGTGGTGCTACAAAAACACCAGTATGATGACAGCTTTGAAACCACATTCTGCACCTCTGCTTGTTAAAGAAAGGAAGTAAAGAAATTATTCACTGTAAATATATTGATTTCCTTTTATTTTCCTAATAGTGAACTGTCCAAACACTGAAAAATTGAGTTTATCTAGTATTAAAAACTATGCACTAATTGTATAGGTATTATTTCCCTCTTAGAGTGATTTTTTTTGAAGAGTCTGTTTTTCTATGATTTCCAATTATGACTAATTGCATAATCATATGTCAACAATTCAGGTGCCAGACTGAAGACATAAATCAAAGCACAAACTCAATTAAAAACAGCAAAAAAATTAGCAATAGGCATCCTATCTTCAGAGTGAGAATCTGGAAAGGCATATGCCAATACAGCTCAAACTTAACTGATAATTCAGATAAAAATGCATTTTTCATAAAAGTTGTACTAGATTTCATTGTAGAAAAGGAGCATAAAGTCCCAGTGAGGACAGATAAAACATGTTTAAAATAACACATCCTCATTAGAAATGCTTTTCAGTTTGCTCAGTTGTACTTCAGCTACATGAATTAATGGGAAATGCATGACTGAAGTTTCATACACACATCCACAGATGGCCCTTGCCAGGAGCAAAAAAACATATAAAGTAAAAAAGTTTTACGCAGAAGGACTCACACTGCCATAGAGAATCCCAGTGTGTGCTATCCTGTAAGAGGCAGGATAATCAGGCACAGTCCTGATTTGAGTGATAAAAATGAATATAGATTGGGCTAGACTGTAAAATACTGTGAATCAAGACAGCAGCACCAACTTCAGGGCAGCAGAACCTGGCCATCCTGTTTAATTGACATTTTAAGTCTGAACAAGACCAGCAGATTCTCAGTATCTTGAATATAATTAGACTGTATCGTATATATAATGCATAAAGAGACACACTTCTCATTCTAGTGATAAAATTTGGTATTTCTGGGAGAGTAGATGTAATGACAAAGAAGGAAATTAACAGCAAATCGCTGTGGCTAATAAGGAAGTGTTGAGCCAAAATATTAATTCTCTGCACAGACAAGCTAGACAGTAGGCAGCAGCAGAGCTGTAGAAGAATTGGCAATTAGACAAATGCTATGTGTACTATCTTTAAAGTACAAAGAAATGATTTGTCTTTGCCAGACTCTGAAGAAGGTAAGCTGACATAAATTAGAAGACGCTAATGGATGTTAGTTTCTTATTATTCACATTGGCAGGGTTCTCCATCATCTTCATGAAAATACAAGTATCAACTAGAAAAATGCACAGAAAGTTTCACTCTGTTATCAGAGGCTCCTCCAGACCAACACTTCAAAACCAACCCCTGCAGCAATGCCCAAATGCCAAACAGGTCAAGAACACAGCACAGCTGACACTATTCATCCTGTTCTAGTGCTCCAAACACAATAATGTCACTCCTCTCTCAGCTGCCTGCTCTGCTTGTTCACCTTCTCACCCATAAAAAACCACACACAAAAACCCAGGCATTTATTTTAATAAAGTCCCACTGAGAATGTGCAGAGCAACTCAGCAGAAGGAAAGGATATTTAGTCAGCTTTGTGTACCAGGGTGAGTATTTGTGATGAGCAAGAGCTGGAATGGAAATTAAGGCTGTTGCACGCTGCCCTGGAAGGCCACTCAACAGCAGGGCCATAGCACACCTTCAGCAACACAAATATTGCAGCACAGCAGCCTGGGACTGCTGAATGTTCTGTAAAGTCTCCCAAAGAGATGGCACACTGCTCAGGGACAGATGTAGAACAATAGTCTTGAAGATTTAAAAAAATTGAGATGAGGTCCCTGAGCAGGACTTCGAACCTTAGGGGATGTTTCTGACACAGGACAGTCAGTTGTTCTTGCAATGCCTACCAGTTATTAAACCAGATTTCCCATCAGTGCTGACTCATTTCAGCTGCTCTGGTTCAGAAAAGTAAGTAAACAACAGCCACAGGTCATTTCAATGGTGTTGAAGGATCAGAAAATGAAGATTTTGGAGTACAAAAGGGGAAGAATAGTGCTTGATAATTGCATGGAAATGTAAATGCTTTGGGGATACTACATGGAGGCAGCAAATGGCATACATTTAGAGAGAATGACTTAGGTATTCTGGTAAGTCAAAATACAAATGGAACTGCTTCTTATCCAGATGATCTCAGTTCTGTTTAGGCACTTTCAAACATTCCTCCTGTCTGTACAGTGACACCAAGGTAGATAAGATTGTGATGGTCTCTCCCATCCTTCAGGACACTTGTGGCATTAGAGTTTAAGCCTTTTTTTGTTTTGATTTTTTTTTTTTTAATGAACAAGTTTGGATCCCAGCATTGCTAGAGGCAAGCAATTTATTTTACTATTTATCAATTCACCATTGTTCTAGCAATTGGGAGCCTAGCCCTTTGGATTAACAACCAAGCTGGAAGCTGGTTAGATATGGCAAGTGAGCAGATTTTTAAGTTGCCTGCTATGCTGAACTCCCATTTCAGGGCTCTAGCACACTTGCTAAGCAATACAACCAGCACCTACAGATCTAACACCAACCTCTCAGCTTCCACATGCACACAGGGCTTGGGAAAACAGCTTTGTAATGCTGTGCAAATAAATCCATGCATCCTTGTACCATTGCTCATATAGGGGGTTCATGAAAAATCTAATATCTTATAACAACTTGTATCAAAATGGAACATTTTACAGATGTAAAATAGGAACAGACCCAGGCTGGAAATGGATCCAGTGATAACTGGTTTTGCTTGATGACTTTTATAGACAAGCTCAGGTGTAGAGACTTCTAGGCATTCCACAGCTTTGCTGAGTGGTGATGGGGAAGATAAAGCAAACAATTTCCCTTTATCTGAAAATGTGTAAATGAATGATTCAACTCCTACATCAGTTATGATTGCTAAATGGTTCTTAACTTCTGTCAATGGCCTGATGAAAGGAATTCATTCTGACAATGATAAATTGTTTTCTCAGGCATTGAGACTTCATGAAAGAGAGGATTTCTTCTGAGGTGAGATGACACCATATCAGTTGAATATTGTTCCTCATTACATGCACTGGAGGCACCCAGTGATTTGCTGAGCATTTAAGCAAATTGTGGCTCATCCCTTTGCCTCCCCACAGTGATGTGGATCTCCTTCCTTTACTGAATGCACAGGCTATAACACAATAAGTTGTTCACCATCTCTCCTCTCTCACTTACCCTGTTGCATTTATCTCAGTAATCCATTACAGACCTCACATAATCTGTCTCCAGGTTTTGAGGGTTCCTTAATGTAAACGGGTTTGCTCAAATAGATCAGCCTTAATGGACATGCTTTAGGATGATGCATGTCACATTTAATGTATTTACCACATTAATCAGGATTGTTTCCTTCACATCCATTTAAATTTCCCAAGAATGAGAAAACATGAATTTAATAGCTGATTACTTAGTAACCCAGTAAAACGCAGTTTTAGTAGTTTGCATAATGGTGGACAAAACCAAGTATTTTTTTCTCTCACTGGAAACCTGGTACAAGCTTATTACAAGCAGAGGGACTGCTATTGTTTCCAGCAAGCTTTGGTATAAGACATTAGATAATTTATATAACTAAGCACTAAGAGTATGTACATTGAATGGCACATTCAGAAATGAAATGTGAAACATAATTTTTCAATTCTAGTGCTCATCAGATCTAGATTTCAGAAAGAAACCAAGACAAAAAAAAAGGGACATGGCACTGGAGCAAGGATCTGTTGGTTAGAAATGGTTATTGGTATGGATACAGAAAGGCTCTAAATGGTAGTCTGGATTTGTGCTTGTCCACACAAGCAGTGACCACCACTTTCAAATAATGCAGGTGAACAAACATGAGGAAAAAGCTGAGAAAAAAAAAAAATGGATCTATTTGTGGGAAAAACATCCATAAGAACCAGGAAAAGGGGAGCAGAAAAAAATTTATCTGGAGCACTTCAAAGAATGCAGGTCCTTGTCATAGAAAAGTCTGCTCATGAAGTGTGTTTTCTTATTATCATCTATATAATTTCACAGTATGGCTACTGAGTGCTGAATAAAACAATATCAGAATACAAAAGCCAAGGTTATAGTCTTTAGTATTTGATGCCAATTTTAATTTTAACAGACATTTCATTTTAAGTCAAACCCACCTCTATCTGCAAAGTATATATCTTTGCTATCAATATATCTGTAAAATTGCTATCAAGGAGCTGGCAGCTTATCTATAAAGCTTGCTGTAAAGGACTTTCCTGGTTTCTACTGAAAATGATCACTTTGATCACTTTGCTACATATAAAGCTTAAAGGAGGGGATTTTAAAACAAAATGCAACATATAAAATACTCACTATACTTCCTCTCTGGAACATGAAGCATCTAAGGAATTCTACCAAATGCTCCCTAAAGAAGACAAATCTCAAAAAAGTTTCTTAAAAAATAAAAAAAGTTTCTTCCTTGTTCTGACCAGACTGCCTTTAAATTACACTGCAAAACCCTTCTGAAAGGTTGTTCTTGGAAAGCAGAAAAAATGATGATCAAACCTGCCATGAGGCAGATGATTATCAAGAACTTTAATGGATTTGAGCACAGGGCTACAGCAGAGCTACAAAAGAATCCCTTGACCTCAGTGTGTGTTTTTGTTCTGGCACAAAGCACCAAAGCCTGCAGTGCACTTTTAATGTTGCTTTAATAGTGTGGAAGCCCAACCCTCTACCTAGCCAGAGACTTTTCAAAACCCTTTTAAGCCTCTGAAGACATTTGCTCTGTATTATCAAGGTTCCCATTTAACACTGGATGAATCCATTTAGAGCCACTGACCTGGACCTCTAATGAAAATTTGACAAATATTGGTTCCAAGTCCTTCTTCAAAGTTTCAAGAATTCTGGCTACATTTCATCTTCATAATCTTTGCCCAGCCATGAATTTCACTTGGAATTCTCCAAACAAACAACAGGGTCAATGCACAGTTAGGTAATTTGTTTCCAGGAACAGTGAATCTTTCTGCTGTGGATTTTTCTGCTGTGGATTCTAACCCCAGCCTGCCCCAGGGATTTAACTCCCCACACAACCTCAGTAGGAAGTGCCTTGTGCTTCCAGTGGAGCAGGCAACACCAAAAACCCCCAGATGGATTTTGGATTGCTATGACCAATTCTCCTGTCATCAAGTATTTGCTCTCTAGAGAGCCCACAAGAAACTTCAGGTCTATTCAGATTGTTAAAATCTATTTTATTCTTACCAGTGATGTTATTTTGATGAAAAAAAATCTACTTGCAGTGCTGCCCCTGATATCCAAACTCAACAGGCTTTTATTATACTATGAATCTGGCCTTTTAGCTCAATCAGTGACATATTAAATACAATATTTGAAACCAGGAGCTTTCCAGTTCAATAAAACAACTCCTTCAGATGAGCTGCCCATGCTTCCACTGAATTTCAGTGATTTAGACCAGAAGAGTTTGATTCACTTATGTTGCTAAGGATGAAATGCCTGCTGGAAACCCACAATGGTAAATAAACACATTCACACATTGAAATATCTATGACAAAAAAAGAAACCCTCTTTCTTTTTACTGAAACCTGAGTGTAAATTTAAGAACAGACTTGAAACTTTCTCAGACATTCTCATCAGCCTATTTAAGCTGAGGCTGTGTTTTGTGTGAAGCTTGAGAATGTCATTAGCAAAAAGCTTATTCCATGCTGACTTGCTCTTCTAGCAAAATTTCACCCATTTGGGGTAACAGAAATGGAAATTAGACCCAGAAAAATTATTATCATGCAACTTTCAAACTGGGGTTTGATAAATCACCAAAGTGTTGCTGTCTGAGAAAATGGCACATTCAGTCTTTCCCTTCAGCCTCAGCAGAGGCTCATACCAACACTGAAGAATGATATGATTAATTACAACTAAATTTCCTGTTCATTACAGATACATTCCCAAAAAGAAAACAGCCTGTTAATTTGTGTTTACTCAAAAATACTGTTGCTGCATACCCTACTATTCCCATGTGAAGCTGACTGCAAGAATGAATTCTTCAGTAATTAGCATTTGTTTGCTTGTGCCATGGATTTTTGACTTTTCCCTTGAAGCTGTTTATCAATGAAAATTCTGAATGCATTTTAATTAATACAATCACACTTTTCCAGGAGTAGCTGCTAATTTGAAACAGTAGTTGAAATATGAAATATTGAACTTTTTATTGCTTTGTTTCTCTCAAGATGTCTAATTATTACACTCTGTATGTAAAGGTGTCATCTGGAACTGTCTTGTAAGTTTTTGGGTCATTGTGACAATGGGGAAATTCAAGACAAATAATGACACTTCTACTCCCTTGGGGGAAACAGAATTCTTTTTCTTTGTAAAATGAAGGTGCCTTTTTTATGTTTACCTAGGAGCAATACTGTCAGGAGCTTGACACATCATCTGTGCATTCAATAAAGGAATTTTATTTATAGGAATACTTGAAGACCCTGCTGTACCTGTCTGAGCTGGGGGCTTGCCATGACATGAAGAGGAAGCCAACCTTTTCATCATATCCTTTCCTCTTAGGTACTGCAGCATTTTCCACTTGATCCCTCTTTCAAAACACAACTGCTTTATTGCAAAGGGCTTGAGGGAAGAGCTCTGAGGATGACTGGGCTTCAAAGGGATCCTCAGGGGTCCTGGGGTCTGCTGCCTATGGGGGTCTCTGCTTGCTCACTGACACCACAGCAAAGGCATCCAGGGTGTAACACATTTTGAAAAAACTTCCAAAATATATTTTGAAGAACAACATAGCACAATATAATGACTGCTTCATATGGAAATGATCATGTGTTCATGAGATATAAGTATGTGAGGAGGGAATAAGTACTAGTACATGAGGAGGGAATTTGTATATAACTGGGCATTGTTGCTTTCTTTCAGCTGAGCAAATCTGAAGAGCCAGCATAATACTTCAATGGTTTTAGATCAGCAACTGACAATTAAAAGCCTAGCAACTGGTATTTTACACATTTTGTGATTCATACCCAGGAGTATCTCACTGTTAGAAGGTGCTGAACCAGAATTGTCTCACATGGCACCTCCCTAGAGCATGATATTAGTACCTTGTTTATTGGTTAACTGGGCAGGACTGCTGTCGGTTTAGTTACTTTAGTGACAGCTACACAAACACATGCTTTTCCTGCTGCATAAAAAACATTTTCTATGCTTAATGATAGCTTTTCTACCTTCCATTCAGCTCTGTTTTCATAAAACCCAGTAGCATAAATGCATTAAAATACCCACAGCAAACTTTGTTTCCTGGGGAAATGGCCTTAAGCTGATGGAGAGTGGATTTAGGAATTAGAAAGAAATTGTTTAGTTATAAGGGTGGTGAGGCCATGGAACAGATTAGTGAGAGAAGCTGTGGCTGCATAGAGTTTCAGCAGGGGGAAAAATCAATATCTTTCTATGAAAACTTTTGCATCAGAAAAATGCCAGAACCTACATCAAGGAATTTTAAAAGCATCTGACAACCTGCTCCATAACCACTATGTCCTGTCAGAGACTTGGATTTGGTGCCTGTGGGAGGAGCAAAATATTAATACTCTCAAAAGCCACCAGAACTATCTATTACAGGATGCAATAACAAATAAAATATCAAAATATAGCAACTAGACCTCAGCCACAACAATCACCAATTACACTGATGAACAACAAGGATATTCTGGAGTATTTTTACAAAAAAAACCCCAAAACTCTGCAAATAGTTGTTTGGGGTTTTTTTTTTTTTGTTTGTTTGTTTGTTTTCTTTTCAGTATCTAGAGTAAACATTAAAACTTTTCACATAATTCAAAGTAAAAGCTTTGAGAATTTTTGCTATGGAGGCAAAGTATTTATTTCAGTATGAGGAAACATAATTTTGAGCAATCTTAGGTGAGGTATTCTCTGCTGAACAATTTCTGGTAACACAAAAGAAATCCTTTACATACAGCATGAGAGGCATGAATTCCTGTTTGTGAATTTCTGCTAGTGCCTACCACTGACAGAATGCCCTCAGAGTCTTACACTGTACAAAGTTCTTGGTATTCAGCTGTTGTCATGGAGCCAGGTGATGGCTGAGTTCTCAGAGAGGGAAGAGTTTAGGGATCTTTCCTTCAGGTAACACAGCCAGAGTTTATTTGTCTGAATTTGGGCTGTACAAGTCAATGAAGCATGCAAACATTTTCCTACTGCCCCCAAAAGAAATGTGTTTTGACATGATACCTCTGCTTGGACTTGCTGGGTTGGCAGTACCAGTGAAATGAAAGAGATTCTGGCAGGAAAAAATGGAATCAGATTTCAACTTTTTAATGAAATTTTTTTTACTGCAGCCACTATCTGCAAAGGGAACTTGCTAAAGGTGAATTTTCCTTGCTCAGTCAGTTCTTTATATTGGTGACACACTGCTCTAATACAAACCTCAGACCTCTGTTCTGTCCTCCATCACCTATTAGATATTTTTACATGTAGTAAAATTAAAAATTACTATGTGCCAGTCACGAGGCGGGGTGGATGGTGCTGCCCTTCCACAGCAAAGGCAACTTTATTTGCAATAACAGCTTTAAAGGCAACTTCATTTTCAATAACAGCTTTAAGGTCTTTTGAACAGACACCTGTTTGCTGTTCCTTGTGGTTTAGTTTATCTCAGCAATTATTCTGCTATTTACATTTATTCTGAATTTTACTAGTTCAAGGCCAGATGAGAGAGTTACAGTATGTCAGTATTATTCCCACTGAAAGTGCCATGCACAACAGTCCTTATGTTAAGCCACTGGGTGTAACCCACTGTTCTTGGAGGCTGAAATGATCTTTCATAACCCAAGGCCCTCCAATCAAACATTGCATTGACCCACAGTTGTAATGGTGTGCACTCATCTCATGCATTTGATGAAATCTGGCTATTTAGGAGCTAAATGAAGGCTAAAGCTGACATAAGGGGGCAAACAAACAAAGTAATGAGAATTAAACATGTCTTTTTGCAAGAACTAATAGAAATAAAATCCAGTGTAAAATATAATTCTGTACCTATCACATGACTCTGACATGTAGTCCTTGTCATGGTGTCCTCCTCTTCTTCTTGCAGGTTTTCTGTGACTACTTTAGCCTGTACACAGTGCAACAACAAAAGTGAAGAACATCTGTGACTCTGTTTATGTTGCTTCATGACAACTACAGAATGTTTTGCAGAAATAAATCAGAGTAAAGTTACATGGCAGCTAAGAGTGGAATATATAACCTGTCTTAGTCTATGAATGATGTCTGATGATAACAACTTTAATTTCATTCAAAATCACAATATGCAGCAATGAAAAATACCCTTGGAAGATGCACTTCTTCAAAAGAAAATCTAATTATGGTGTGGTATCTCTTTAGGTCATTTTGCAAATACTGAACTTTGGCATTTTTATTTCCACCTCTGTTTAAAAGCATTTATTAGCTAGACAGGGAGAAAAAATTCATTTAAGAACACAGTGCACTCTAAGAGCTGTGTGTGGTATTCAAGTTTGTGTTATTCAAACCCCTCAGATATTATGGGTTTTTTCCAAGATGTATCCTTGCCCTGCCATTGTGCACTCCTGTTTCCCAGGTGTACAGATAATCTGAGTCCCTCCCTAGCACACAGTGAAATCCCCTTCCCTCCATCACGTGCCATCAGTGGCCACCATTCAGTTTCAAGGACATATTTTTCTGCCATGCTCCATAAATCAAACAGGAATAAAGATACTTCCATGGTGATGACAGGAGGAAAGGCAGCACCACAGAAAAAAATTGCTTTCAATATCTCAGGGATCTTAAATTATTTGCTAATCACTCTGTGCTGTTTTAAACTGCTTACAGCACGCTCACCATAACAAGAGCACGTTTTGTGATCTAAACCACTGGAATTTATCATCATTTGCATGACATATCTTTGATCACAGTGTAAATCCTGCTGGCTGGGTTTCACAAGCAGCCCTGTTGACCCCTTGTGAGCAGCCCAAGTATAACACCAAAGACTTGCTCTCCAGATTTTTAAAAATGCATTTATCATCTCTTAATCCCAGGCATTTGATTACATCTTTTCTTTCTTATTAAATGCCTTTCTTCAGGCTGTGGAAAATGAGGAGACATTTGTGACATTTCACAATATTGGGATAGATCCCTGGGTGTTCCCCAAACACACAGCCTGAGCACACAGAGTGCCACACAAAACTCCTGGTGCCTTGGGTTTGGTGCCACATTTCCACCTCACAAAGTGAAACCCGTGGCTGTTCTAAATCACACGGGGCTGCAATAAAATCACAAAGATGAAATGAAGCAGCGCAGCACAAAAATGATTGTATCTCACCTTAAGCTCCAGCCAAGGACATGAAAAAGTGCTGGAGAACATGGAATATCCTTGGTGTAGGCTGAAGTGTTATGTATTTCTGCTGGCTGGCCTTTAGAGCAAAGTGCTTTTTTGATGAACACTAACGGGAAGTGTGTCCCTCTGAAGGTGAATGCACAAGGCCACCATGGGTGGAACACTGCTTTTTCCATAAATCCAGAGCCAGTCCAGCAATAACATCCTTTGCATGAACAGAAATCAGAGGTAATTGGTGCATATGCTACGGTGTAATAGTGCCTCAAGCCTTTACCTGGCACGTCATAAGAAAAGTGATTTAATCATCAAAAATTAAATAGCTTTTAAAGGAAAAGATTGTGCTAGAAAATTAATGTTAGCAACTGTTCTGGCCAGGATTTAAAGCAGCAGTATATATCTGATAAGCAGTTTGGAAATACAGCAGCTTCTGCACTGAACCATATGACTGAGTGCACTTTGCATTGTTCAGAAAAGAAAAAAAATCTTCCTGGTTTAGGGCTTTTAAAAAGATTTATGCTGTTTTCTCCAAAAGCATTAATTTTGTCTTTTTATGAGGGGAAAAAAAAAGCACAACAGGCCATTCTACTGCATGTGTCTGTTTTCAGTCACAGCTATCTCCCAGCCCTTTGCAATCTGCTTCAAAGTGAGCAGACACCAAAGAATAACTGGAAATGATAGTAATAAGATTCATGAACTTTGAATTTAAAAACTTTGCATTGCTTTTCTTTTAGTAGTTTGGAGGACAAGATGAAATACCACATATTGAGGAATCTTAAGGTATGTCTCTTTCATAAGTTAGCATTAATAACTGTAAGCACATTTAAAATCTTGTTATTCTGGATGTCATCAGTCTCTTGGCACTAGATATTTCTTTCAGGAATTAAGTGCCACAGAAAACACAATATGAAAGTAAAAAAAAAAAGAAACATATAAATGTAACTTAATCTTCAGAAACCACACAAAAATACTTTGTAACAAAAGAGTGAGTGGTATAGCAGAAGTAATGCCTTTTCACCATGACTAACATGTCCTTAAAAACTAAATAGTATAATTAGCATTTCTCCATTATTTATGTACATTAAGAACAATCTTTGTAGTTCCTTCACAAAATGAAGTGTGTTTCTTTAAGATATACTTCAAAGACTATTATTGCAGCATTTAGAAAGACTTCACAAAATGACAGACATAAAGCACAGCAAATTATTGCAGCATTAGAAAATAGTAAGTTAGAATGAAATTGTAGCAGCAATGTGTAGAGTTTTTGTACTTCTGTACAGTGAAGAAAGCTGTCAGGACCATATTAAATGGGGCATAGTTAAACTGAGTGGCTCTGATAAGGGGCTCTGCTCTGCTATCTGAGTTCTAGATCAGTTGGATTGAATTTCCTGCATATTGCACATTTCCAGACTTTCATTCTCTCTCTTTCCTTTCAGTGACACTACAAGGACAGCCTTAGATATGCTTATAATTTGTGGTTTTATAATGCAGGAGACATCTACATTTTCAAAGAACAGATGATACCAGAGGAGTCAGGAGGAAAGTTTTCAAACACATTCATTTTGCATATGTTCCCTGTAAGTTTAAAAAAAAATGACCTTGCAGGTGTTCTCAGCAAAGACGTCTGTATTAAAGTAAAAAAAAAAAAAAAATTGCCTGAATTTGAAACTATGTATGGAATGTCTTAAAACTATGTATGGAATGCCTTGACTTCAAGCATCTCAACATTAGCCCTAAGCTAGGAGTTTTTTCATTTCCCATTACAAGGCTTTTTGCAATGCTCCCAGAGAATTTGTATTTCAGATTCCCCCAGTTGTGTGTGCTGCACTTCAGCACCTCATTTCTATCAGAACAACAAAAGGAGCAGCCTCAGCTTCAGAGCAAGTATTATGTGTGGCACAATTTTCCAGGCTGTTTGTTAAAATTGTGGTAATGATTAATAATAATCATAATAATATGGACAAGGCAGCTATCTCAGGGATGAGGAAAAAATGCTGTAGGGTTAAAGCATTTCTGCTCTCCTTGTGCTGGACTTTAAGACATCACAGGGAAGGTCCTTGCTAGGCAAGGCATTGCTCATTAAATTCTAAGGTTAATTAAAAGAAGCTTCACCAGGAAGGACACCCCTTCAGCTTGATTTTAGGTTACAGTCCTGGACTCTGTGTGAACACTTCTCAGTGCAGTAAAGTTAGTCCAGAACCAGACTCCAGCAGCTAACAGAAAACAGGGTAATTTTTCTTCTATGTTACAATATTCCTTCTCTGTGAGTAAATTAAATTATCAGGTACAGTTAGCACCTTACTGCAGTATAAAACTGACTACAAGCTGTGAACAGGGAGATTTTTAATGGCACAAAGTGAGATGCATGTCCAATGTATGTTTTTGCTTTTGAACATTCCCTCTTAAATGATAAATATTCCCAAATGTGGTCAAATAATTTGCCTTTTCCACATCAGCAGTGTACTTTTTAGGCTTAATGACCTCTGTAATGTTCAGTACTGGCATGCATTTTTAAGGGAAAGAGTTAAAAATAAAATAAAAAAATAGTCCTATCATTTCACTCCACTACAGTATGATTATGGCATCATTGTGCATGTATCTTCTCAGGAATTGAATTGCCAGCAGAAGCAGTAGAATCTTCATGACTATCTGTATAATGTGGCCTATAGCCAAGCTGCCAACTTTTGTATTAACTCACAATCCTCTAGCTACACAATATCCTTCTATCTTATATATAAACAGTTATTACCCTGCTTGCCTGCAATGGCAATAAGAAACACATCCAGAAGTTAAAAAGAAGGTAATAATGTTTTCATGTACTGAAGCACTTACCAGGGTCTGATTCTGCATTTCCATATCAGCTTTTGTGTTGCTGTTTTTCCTGTGGATTCCTTGAGAGCTGATAGAGTTGCCATGAAGAGAGGAGCCCTGGGAGCTGCCCTTCGACACACTCCTGTAGGAAACATTATTTGATCCACTTTCTGTCTGCTGAGCTGCTTTCTTATCAACTCTGCAGGTAGAGAGTGATTCCTCTGATAAATTGCATTGCCCTTCTTCAATCACTCCACTTTCCCATTCCTTTAATGTTTAAAGTAACCTCTCTGTATCTTTCTGTCTCTAGACCTTTGAGTGATAAATGTTTCTAACTAGCCTTGATCAAACCTGTCACTTGCAATTTCAGGTAGTATATCAATTTAGCCTTTCACATGTGAGGATTTATATTATATTTGGGACTGCTGCGGGGCAAACGTGAAAACAGAATATACCCATTGCTAAGTTCTTCTGTGACCAAAGGTTGTGAGAGCTGGAAAGGTAATTAATTCTGACAAGTTACCAAATATGTGTTTTCTGGTTACAGTACAGGAAGATGGAATACATTAAAACATGTACCTAATTACCCTCTATATTTACACACCATCTGCCTAGATTCTTGATTTCTGGAATAATTTGAATTATCAGCTTGGATGTAACTCGCCTATCTTTAATTTCAAAGACCAATGGCTTGGTTAAAGTAACATGAACAAAATTATCATCTCATTGTTAATGCCTTTCTTTTTTTTTTCTGTAGAGAATAAAGTTCAAATTCTACACCCACTGTTTGCTACTGTGCATTCTTAGCACAAAAAAAACATATATTGAACTTCACATCTGGGCATCTGTAAAGCTACATGGACATCAACACATCCCAAAATGTGTTCTGGAGTTTTACCTGTTTAAAAGCTCCCTCATGAAGCTGTCTTTTGGTGAGTAGGCAGCTGTGGTAGAACCTCTAACTTGTTCACACTCAATCTCACCAGGAGAGTCTTGGGAAGGCTTCACAATTCTGCTCTCCATGGCTAAAAAGTCACCATTGTCAGCTTTCCTGTTAATCTGATTTTCTATTTCACAGTGCTGCTCGGTTTTCTTCTTTTCTTTTCTTCTCTCTAATTTTGCCTGCTTAATTCCAAATCCTGAAACTTTTGTGTCCTTTTTTTCCACCTTAGTTTTAGGAACATCAGTTTTCCTGCTACTCAGTGCTGGGAGCTTGCTCTTTCTGAAGCCAAACCAACTGGCTATAGAAGGACCAGTCTTTTGCTTAGTCTCCACCGTGGGGGATTTGGTTTGTCCCTGACCCTTTTGCACATTTTCTTGAATGCATAACATGACTTTCTCCTCTATGGTAGGTTGCAGAGATGGAGAACTCAAAAGATCATTTACCTTCTCAGAGGTTTCTGCTAATTTTAAAGACATTTGCTGCCTTCGTGACCTTGTTGCTTCCAGTTTATGGGGACACTTTACTCCATCAAAGCTTTGGAAGGACAACATTTGTTTGGAAGATACAGTAGCCGAGGCTTCTAACTCCAGTTCTGCTGACAGAACACTTTTCTTACCTAGATCTTCATGCTTAAAGCTTTCAGTGCTTTTCTCACTCTGCACAGATAGACTGCGTGCATCTTTCTGAGAAAATGGTTTGCTTCCATCACATTTTGAAGTGCTGTGAAACTGGTCTACTCTTTGAGATGGTCTGAAGGGCAATTTGCTTGGGCTTCCATGCTGGCTATTGAAACTGCTCATATTTCCAAGGGAGCCTTGTCTAGGACAGGAACTTTCTGTGGGTTTACCAGTATACAAAAGAGCCTCTGGTGTCACTGCTGTCCCAGGAGCAGCCTTGATCTGAAGCCCTTCCACGGCCGAGCTCTGCCTCGTTAGAGAATTCCCTCTGTCAGAAGTGTTTGTAATGATCTGAGTCCGTACTTTGCCGAGCCCCTCAGCCCCAGGGGCAGGTGGCTTCTCCCCTGTGTGGATGCTGAAACTCTGACTGCGAGCCTTCGCTCCGTTCATGCCCAGCGCCGGCTTCAAGTGCGACTTGCTGCCAGAAGAAACAGACCTCTTAACTAATTTGTTTTCTAATCCATCTCCTCTGTCCACCACCAAGTTGCAGCTTTCATGAGAATGAGCTGATGCTGTATCCATACTAAGTCCCACAGCACAATTATTTTTTACTTCAGCATCACATCTGGCGTCCTTTAATTCCACATCCATTGCACCTTTGGTGTTTACACACACAGACTCGCTTTGCTTGTACTTACTGGAGCTCCCATTACTTTTGGAAGCTGCATTTATGCTGTCTTTTTCCTGCTTCCCTGGAACAGTAGAGCTCTTGCGGAGAAGCTGGGGAGATTTGACAAATAATTTCAGTCCTACAGGGAGACGGGTTTTCACTCCTCTCTCATTAGAGTTTAGAGAGGCGTGCGCGGCATCGCCCGCGTGAAGCGGCGTTGACGGGAAATTGTTTACCTGAGACAGCAGAGGCTCGCTTGTGCTCATTGTGTGACACTGAGGAGTTGTGGGGAGGATGTTTGTCATCTTCTGTAGCTGATCCAACCCGCTGTCACTGGAAATATTGTTTTTTCTGGAATATGTGTCTTGTGAAGGAGTTTTTTCCAGTGATGGACAGCCTAGAGGAAAGGACCTGGCTGTTTGAAAATCTGTGCTGGAATACTCACGATTCCTGTGGAGACCCACCTGATTAGGGCTTTTTGGGCAGACTTGCTTTGTGGAAACTTTGGAAAGTCCTTGGCGTGCACTGTGGGATTGCTGAGATGTGCATTTATTTTGCATAATTCCTTCTGCATTTTCTTGAAGGTAAGATAATTCAATTTTGGCCCCAGAAGATACATTTTTTGCTTGCATTTCATGACCAGATTGATTATGAAAGCCAGAGTTCACAGTCCCCTTTAATGGAGATGATTTCAGTACATTTTTTGCTGTTTCAGTGGGACCAGCTCCTCCTAACTTTACTGCTAGAGGTGGAGAATTAGCATAATTGGGCCGAATCAACAGGGATGTTGACCTGCCTGGAGGAAGGGGTGGGGATGGAGACCGAGCTTCTACAGCAGCTAAATCACAATGAAAGTCTCTGGTTGGAGGTTCCCCGTAGCTACTGGGCTCTATAAGGTGCTGAGGCAACAGTGGTGATGCTGGACTCTGACTCTTTGGATACTTTGCCCCATCTGCTCTGCCAGGACGTTTCAAGTCAGGCAGGGCATGGGCAGGGGGCTTTGGAACCTGAAATTCAACTTTTGAATCAAAATGACGAGGAGGGCTTTGAGCCTTTTTGAATCTTGACAGCTTTACAGGTGGCAGAGCAGGTGACTTCTCAAGGGCTGTGGGGCCCAATGACAGAGCTACAGGTGCCTCCCCACTCTCAGACATCAGAGTTTTTTGGGGAGAAAATTTACCTCTGCTGGGTATTTTAGTGACATTTGGCTTTTGATTGATTCCTGCATGCACAGTGGAGCTTGAATTGACCTTGTATGATGCATCATACACTGGCTTCACTAGTTTCTGTCGTGAAGCATTTTGCTGTGCCACCCTCCCACAGTGTGAAGATTCACCACAGGTCATGGGGACAGCTGTATTTTTATTCCCTGTATTATCTTCAAGAGTATTTTTCCCAGTTTCATCTTCCTGTCTTTCTGAAACAGTGTAGTTTCTAGCACTGGGTCCTGGCTGCATATCAGTTCTTCCCTGAGGTATAAGTTCAGTGTATTCTGCACTGGATGTAGTTTGTGGCTGGTTGATTGAAATCTCATTTCTTGTTACAGTGACAACTCCAGTTTGATGTGAGCTGAATTCAATAGGCTCACCATCCTTAGCATCATATATTACCATAATGCACTCTTCAGAAGAGGTCTTCTTTATAACCTTCTGTTGTTTAATGAAATTACATGGCTTGGGCCTGATGTCTGGGTGACCAGGTATCTGGTTCTCTTCTTTGTCAGTAGATAAAAACTGAGAATTCTCTGTGACTTTGAGCAAGTCAGAAGTCTTTGTATACTTCTCAGGAAAGGGAGTTGCTAATAAATCTGAGGGACTTTTCTCATCACTGCTTTCTATATGCAATTCATCCAAGACTTCATTGTCATCAGTGTCTGAAAGCTGAAAATTAAAGTCCTTCCAGCCGATATTAGAATGGCTTTGATTTAACTGTAACTCAGGCAGCTTTGCTCTGGTGCATGATTTTGCTTCTGCCTGAAATCCACTGACAAAACTAGTCAATTTCTCAGGTCTTTCCTTTGAATCAAAAAATGGACTTCTTTCTGGCAAATGTTTCCTGTTAGGATCCCAGTCAAAGAGACTGTCAGAAACGCTATGAGTTAATTTGTTACAATAGGTCCGGCAGTCTTTGCTTGGAACTTCCTGCAGCAACAGTAAGGATGAAGAGTCATCATCTGCATCATCATGGGAATCTGAATCATAGGAGAAAGTTTTGTTGTGTTCAATGCAAACACTTCCCATTTCCATTGGCTTACAGTGAGTCTGTTCGTTATGGCCTCCACACTTAATTCCAGGGGAATATATTCCTTCGTTGGAGTTCATGCAATCTTTGTAGCCCCATTTTGATATTACTGAAGGTGGTTCAAGTAGTATTTTTTGCTCCTGCAATTTTTTCAGCCCTTGTAAGATATGGTTTTCCTTGATTCGAGTTGGAGGTAGATCATCTGCGGGACTTGAGAGGTTGCTTGGGAGCGAAGAACCAATGCTTATTCTTTTATCCCATCTCACGGATGACTGTCAAAAGAAAATAAAAATCACTTGTGTTATAAGTGCTGTCAATAAAAGTGTTACCATTTTGGTAAAGAGATAGAGGAGTTGCATAAGGGCATTGCATTATATTCTTTTCTATTTAAAGCAAAGTTCTTTTTTAATAAAGGATTTTACAATGGTGTGAAGGCTGCTGTGCATTACAAACCTATAGGAAGAACAATATGAATGGAAGGATTAAGATAAAAAAGAAGAGCAGTTTGGAATATGAAAGGCAGGATAAATGTCTGAACAAATGAGGAGACTGTAAGTAAGCTGGAGTGATAAAGGAATCACTCAAAAAATTAAAAAGGGTGGTAATAGGTAGTTTAGTGACAACCGCTTTCAATATAAAAGTGAGAGGAAAATAAAAAAACTTCTGAAACAGGCAGCTTTTCAATTAATCTTGTTTCAGATTAACTTAAACTAAAACATGAAGAAAATGAATTTGATTTACCCTTTTGCTTGTCTTTCCATCATTCCAAGTGTAGGAGGAACCACTGGAATATTCACTGCAAGCACTTGAGAGGGAGAGTTCACTGCTGCTGCAGCTGCTCCGAGGATACAGGCGGCTAGAGCCTGTCATATTTAATTGACTCTGGCATTTCAAGACAGGTATGCTGGATTTCACATTCTGCTGGCATTCCTAAAATAGGAGAAGAAATTGAAATATCTTATGGGGAGAAAACGATCATTTAACTTCCCCTTGATTAAGAATGGCAAAGAAAAAGCAAGTTAGCTGCTTCTGCCTTACTCTCATGCAATTTAGCATCTGGTGAACTTAATACAGAGAAATAAATTTAAAATTGCTAACAGTTTCATTTGTCAGGGGGAAAAAATCCACAATGCTCAGTGTTTTCTTCTTTGTTCTTCAACTAGTATTCTGGTCTTTTTATTGTAAAGATTATTCTGAGTCTATTTGAATTATGCTTCATACATAAGCAGCGTGCGCTGGTAAGATACAGAAAACAAAGTTATAAGAATACAAGTACATCTTGACAACTGCATTATAGCCCCACAATGTAACAGATGAGGCTGCACAGCCTGGACAAGGTAAATTAATTTAGTATCCTGAGCAGAATGTCCACTGAGAATGGAATCTCTCCATTACAGTCTAATTTTGGTTTCCTATCTAGTTCAAAGCTTTGTCTAAGAAACTCTCTGACGTAGGACAATCCATCTTCGTGTCGCTCGCAGACAGCTGAAGCCTCTTGCTTATGCAATTTATTGACACTTTATGGCTGCCTTTAGTACTTGTGTAGTTATCGCCCCTTTCCAAATGCAATTTCAGCTGACTGTGACTAAGTGCCAGCTTTGAGGAAGAGAGTAATGAAGAGTAGATAGCACTTTAGGTAAAATATTAAACCTCTGTTGGAGTAGCTAGGATGCCTTTAATTTGTTTTCAAACTAATATTCTTGAGCCTAACAGCGTTGGAGCTTCTTTAGTGTTAAGTGCTTGCACTATTCTCCAGTTTCCTCACAGAATCAGACATCATTTTAATTACCAGGAACACCAGACATGACTACATGAAAAGAGGTTGTAATGAGGTGGGGGTCAGTCTCTTCTCCCAAGCAGAAACTGATAGAACAGGAGGAAACAGCCTTTGGGGACGTTGAGATTGGATATTAGGAAAAATTCCTTCGCTAAAAGAGTTGTCAAGCAATGGAGCAGGGAAGTGGTTGAGTCACCATCCCTGGAGGGATTTAAAAGCTGTGTAGCTGTGGCACCTGGAGACATGGTTTAGTGGTGGGATTGATCCCAAGGGAACCTTTCCACCCAGTGGTGGGTGAAGGTTGGATTTGATGATCTTAAGCATAAAGGTCTTTTCCATCCAAAGTGAATCTATGATTCTGTGCCTCGGTTTCATAAAACTTATCCTTGGATTTCATTAAGGCAAACTGAAACAATATTTATTGATTTTGTATGTAGATATACTTAAAAATAATTTTTCTTAAATGAAGAATTTACACTTAGGAAGAAACAAGAAATCTAAAGTTATTGAATCCATAAAAAAAATTATCAAGGCTGTGTATGCCCTAGACTCAGCTTCTTCATGGAAATGTTTGGAACAACACTCAGTTTGTAGACACTTCTCAGGCACTGACATGTTTGTTGGCCTTCTTCTTATTTCTTCCATTTATTCCCCCATGCTCCTCCCATTTATTACCACTGGGGTTGAACCTTTTTTCAGCTGAATGGGAGAGAGCAGAATTTTTACTGCTGAGGAGTTCATCAGTACAGCTGTTCATGGCTCAGCTGACATCATAATGTTCAGGTTTTGACAAACCTAACTACAGGGCAAATCATTATTCTTCATCACAGGCAAAACCTAGGAATGGGAAAATCATTTAGAGGCACCAAGAGCACATTTCACCTCTGGGAATTACTGGTACATGTTCTCCTAGGAAGTCAAATGGATGCAGGAGGAGCAGCCTTTAAATCCAGTGGCTCTGGGAAGAATACTTCTTTCAGCACCACAGGCAGGCTGATGCCTGTGTTTCTGGCTCTGAAGTGGATTTTGCTGTTTTGTTGAGACAGATGAGTCTGTGTTTCTGACATTGTGGTTCCCCTGGGAGATCTCCTGCCCTCAGCCTCCTCAGCTGTGGCAGTGTCACTCCTGGGGATGGGGACTGCACAGAGGCCAAGGGCAGCAGCTGCTTGTTCTGGCTGTTCCTCTGCACTTTGGCACTGGGAAAACACATCATGTGGAATTCTGCCCTTTATACTGACTGGGCTGTGTCCCAGCCATCACAGCATCCAAGGGAAGGATGCCTGCAAATCCTCTCCTGCAGGAGGAAAGAGATCACAGCACAGTGACAAGGATTGCCTTCCTGTCATCTTCAGCTCATCTGAGAGCCTCTCCAACCCCTCACTTTATTTCCTTTGCACCTAAGAGAGGAGAAAGGCATTTGGTCCTACTGTTTCAGCAATGGGAAAAAATGGAGCTATCCAAGCAAAGCAAAAGAACAGTATATTACTGCAATCATCTTCAAGAGAGGAGAAAATGTGCAAAAAATGTCATGTCACTCCAGATTATGAAGTAGGGTATCCACTCAATTTCTAGATTGCATTCAGATCACTTAAGAGAGTGGAGTTTTCCCCTTCAATTTGCCTTTGTTCTCTAAATTATTCAAGAAAGTACTTTGAATAGCATGTTTATGATGCATTAATTAAATACATTTAACTTGCATATGGGTCTATTAACTGACATGGTGAAATTTTAATTTTTGTAATCATGACTTTTTAGTCATTACCTTTAATGAAATTAGAGTAAAAAGGCTTGAATGTAGTATTACAGTTTAAAAATGTAATTTTCACTAGAAATCAAAGAAAATTGAAATAATCAGACCATTAAAGACACAAAACTATATTAGAGCAACTTAACCTGAAGGCTTAATTAAATATAATGCAAAATGTTGTTAGCATTTTTGTGAACCTTTGAAACAATGCCTTTTCATTAAAGTAGGTATTACAAGGGAGATTACATTTTTGTTGACACTACTATACTTCAAGATCAAAGGCACAAGCAGATTCAATGTTCTGTTCTTGTACTCTTTGTTTCCCTGTATGTGATTTTTGTTTTTTAAGCTACTTTTCTCTTTGACAATGAAACATGAAAGCCACGCTGGTGAACGTTTTGCCAAATAAGCACAAAGCTCACTCCATCTGAAAAAAAAATAAAAATGCAGAGCCCATGAATTTTTACAAGTTCATACATAATATATCATAAAAGTGGGATGAATAATACGGGGCACGGGCTTTAATAAAAAGCTCCTTGACCATTTCTCAGAGATTCTGAGATGTAATCAATACCCAAAGAGGTGTATGGGGGACATTGCTAAGATTTACTCTTTTTTTGCACACGGTGACACTATCTGCTCACTATATCAACTGAGGACACAATATTGAATTTCAGAGAAGAGAAGGAAGTAAAAGCATTGTTATCTGCCTCGACAGTGTTCCAATTCAGAGATCAGCTTTATGGCTCTTCCCTGACACCAGACTGCAGAGGAGAAAAGGAGGTTCCAGGTGAGGGGAGCAAGGGCAGCACAAACACTCACGAGCATCTGAGCATCAGCACTTGGGGCTTGCACCAGGCCTCGGTTCCGTTCCACCTCTGAAAGCAAATCCCCAGATGAGAGGTCCAAGATGCGTGAGTGGAGTTTCTGGGGGGGCAGAAGAGAAGGAGAAAAAGCAAAAGCATTTGTCAGACATTCAGCAGATCAGCATTTTTAAAATTTCAAACTCTGCTGTTAAATTTCAAGGGAAATGAAGAGCCTGAGGTAAAAGCGGATTTGTTCTAATTTGAAATGTTGCTCTTTGTGCTTACTTTGTCCAAGACTTCCTGTCTGGAGGACAGATCATCCTTCATCCAAAACAAACTCTACTTTTCCTTCTAGTCACTGCTTTGCAACTTATCATTACTTCACACACAACAATAACAAATGAGCACGAGCCCCACCATTATCCACAGAGTTTGACAGGTTTCATGAAAAAAGCATAAAAATGAACTAAAAAATTAACATGCATAAATCAATCAACATGTTAATGTTGTTTTATTTACGAGCTGTTACACCTTGTGTGAATGATTGCAAAAGTGACCCTATTTTTAACCAGCATTGATCTGCTGAAGGCCTCCTCTGCACACATTTTAACTCAAAGTCATTAATGTCATCTGTTAGGAACAATTAATGTGAATAGAAAATAATTGCATCAGGGAACTGGGGACTCAGAGGATTTTGTGCATTAATATTCACATGCTGTTGGATTATATACACAGTTTTTCTCAGTTTTGCTTGGCAGGAGGGCTGAGTTTGTGCCTTTCCCCCCATGTCCACCTGTACAGTAATTCTAGGGCTTTCAGTCTGCATTAAGCCTGGTTTGGTTTAATTGCAGTTTCAATAAAATCCATGATTTATGCGAATGCCTCAGCCAATCACATAAAAAGAAAAAATATCTGCAGTCTTGTTAGTCCTGGGCCAGCACACCGTGTAACAGGCAGCATGGATCTGACTCAGGGTCCATTGAAATCAATGCAAATGGACTAAAAAAATAAAACCCAAGAAATAAGGACTTTGGATCAGGCTCTTTTCACTTTCCCATTAATTCTTCAAGCTTGCAACCTAAGAGACCACATTTACCCCCTCAGCTTAGAGGAACAAATGGTGCAGACTCTGTTAGGTGCTTTGCCAGAGGACTCTGGGAGGGATGCAAACCATGGGGATTTGTGGAGGCTCTGTGAAATCACCCATCACCCTGTCCATCCAAAAAGACTGGCCACAGAGGGAAAAAGAATCTGAAGGCAGAAGAACCTCCACAGTGTAGCAGTAGCTCTGTGCAGGGCCCTGAAATGCAAGTCACACAGTATCTACACCCAGCTGCTCCCCAGCCTGCTCTCTGGGTACCCACTGCAGAAATTAATCTGCCAGAGAACAAAGCAGGCATCCATTCCCACAGCCTCTGTTATCTGCATGCTCTGCTTCAGGCTTCTATTCCAGACAATCTAGGAAAAATTTTTTAAAAATTTCTAATTATGAATTTGGAGTCATTTCCCAAGAGTTACTTATTCATCCAGGTTTATTAAGGAGGTATTGTCTGTTGCAGAGAGATTATGGAAAATATTTTCAATGATCAATATTCTGTATAAATATGTATTATCCAGTATATTGTTGAATAGATTAAATAAAATGCTGCAAGCACTCAGTATCCAAGATACTTTTCATTATAAACATTAACTACATCCAGGCTATGTGTTTTTAACATCAGTGATGCCTGATTATTCAGTGTGCACCTTTCAAAGTTCTACCACTAGTATTACTGTCAGGTGGTTGTTAAAGATTTAAACTCCAGGTAAAATGCCTGCCCAAAGTCACAGATTCACTGACTTTGTACAATTTGTTCCTCTTGACAATAATTCCAAGTGCATCACTGAGCCACCAGAGAATCCCACGGTTTTCAGAACCAAGAGTCACTAGTGCAATGAACAAATGGTTTGCAGACAAATTAATTACCTTCTGCAGGGAAACCAGTCACCTGAGATATTTTAGTGGAAGTTACAATAGTCAGATGATGACTGGGGACAGCTGAGATGGATGAACATTTATAGGTGAAAATGTGTTTTCCCAGAAAAAAAAGGATTATAGAAATAGTGCTAAAGGAATTTTACAATTGCAATACTGCCTTCCCATTTTTCCACTTTCCCATTTTATTACTTAAATGGGAACCTATAAACATCTCAACAAGGGAAACAAAATATTCTGTTACAACATCATCCAAGGAAATTTACTGTTACTTACAGAATACAGAATCTGTGTCAGACATAAGAACAGAAATCAGTCAGAACAGGCAGAAATCAGAGATAATTTTTGATCAGTGATCAATGACAGCCCAGCTGGAAACAGCTCAGGGTTCTGGGGTCCTTCCTCAGCAGCTCAGTGTGACCCTGCACAGGGGTCTCACTGTGTTTGAGTCACTTTTGCCGCTGTTGAACTCAGTGACTCTCTAAAACTGCAGTACCAAAGGCAAATCAGCAGATTGAAATGATTAACAAAGAAGGAAAGTGTGTTCTCGAGATGTATAATGTGATTATATTTCTGTATCAAATGAGATCATCACATTGGGAATAGTCCTCCCCACACATATGCAAATAAACTAACAGAGGTGGCCAGAACAATGACTAGCATTAACAAACAGCATAATAAAGTTTGAGGTCATTAATTAAATATAATCACACAGCACTGAAGCAAGTCATCCAATTACAAAAGAAAAGCCTAAGAAAAAAGGTTTCTCTTTCATTTATTTTTCTTTTCCCTTCTCCATTGTCTAATTAAAGAATGGGGAAAAACCCTAGCATTTGTTAAAAAAACTCATTAATGATGCATTCAAAATCAAGTAACAGATTGTGCTAACTATGTATCTTGATTCTGATTTCTTCTCAGATACACAAAATGTACTGTGTCCTTTATGGGTATTTTCAGACGGCAGTCACATAACTAGATCAAGGAGTTACTGCTGCCTTGAAAATTGTACTGTATTAAAATCACTGCTGATGCTATCGTGACACAATGCAACCAGAGGCAGCCACTGCACAGAATGACTTCACATCAGTTTAAATGAATACTTCACTATGAAACTGAGGAGTTACAACCATCAATCCAAGCTATCTGCCCCGTTTGTTGGTGCCCTATACAATGATAAGGGGGAAATGAGCAATACTAGAGGTGCTGGGCAGTGCCTGGACCCTTCTGGAAACAGAAAAGCATCAGGATCACTGGGCTGCAGACCTGAAAATCCACATGGAACTGAATGCAGCATGGAATGGGCCAACTTTCTTGGAAATTACTCTGTAATGAGTACTACAGGGCAGGTATGGAGTAAAATCTTCATTACATCTTAGCTTGACTGGACCCATGTCTCTCCAAAAAGGGGGTGCTGAGAGGCCAAGGCAGAACAGAGGGGGCTTCTCTGCAGGTGCCTGT
The DNA here is from genome assembly GCF_028769735.1 of Zonotrichia leucophrys gambelii. Lineage (NCBI taxonomy): Eukaryota > Metazoa > Chordata > Aves > Passeriformes > Passerellidae > Zonotrichia > Zonotrichia leucophrys. The sequence goes on along the minus strand of NC_088177.1, from coordinate 7,435,902 downwards.
GCCCAACAGCAGCAAAGCTCCTCCTTCACCTGTGAGATGATGCAGAAAAGGCAGTGCCCTTTGTGGTTCAATACCAAGATTAACTCCTGTAACCCACATGAAAAATAAAAACAAAGTAATTGATAATTTAGGTGGAAACCTATTCTATCAAGTGCAATAGGAAATACAATTATCTGGCAGGCAGATAACCAATCCATCAGCCAGCAGGCCAGTTCCCCTCCCCCAGCAGCATTCTTATTAAGACTTTCTAGGAAGATAAAAGAAAGCTACTACCTGCTGGCACAAGGCAATATTACAGAGACTCCCCTAACCACTGTGCCTCCTGACTCTGTTTCTGCAGAATATCTATCAGCTCCCATCTCCTTTTTAAACATCTAATGGTCTGCAGCATTGCCAGAACAATTTTCAATGAATTATGCCAAAGAGTACACAGCTCTCCAATATTGGATGAGTTAATTGCTATTAAATCAATTGGCTTTGCTTCTCTCACATGAGCCAAAGTCTATCATTCACAAAATTCTCTCTCTAGATACTGGGAAGACATTTTCATCCTGCTGCTTCATGCCAGAGCTGTAAATGTTTGTTTGGTGCGTGTGGCCCTCTCCTGTCTTTGCTGTTTTTCAGGGCATCACAAACCTGAGCAGGCACATTCTGGCCTGCTTCCCTCTAACCCAGCCACTGAAATTGGGCTGGCAGGGAAAACCTTCTCATTTCCACTGCACCATATAGGCACTAGGCCTCAGAAGGAAAAAATATGATTAGGCAAAAATATTTCTATATTATTAGTTTGCGTAAAAGCATAATCTTTCATTAAACAAAATATTGATTTTTGTAGTCCTTGGATACATTTCAGAGGGGAGGTTCAGCTGGAGATGAGAACATCCTTCACCTATCCCACCAAAAGTTACCTACAGTAGAACATGCACTGTTCAAAAAACAAAGTGTGACCTTCTCATCCACTAAATATTCTTGAATTTAGGAGAAAATTAAGTATAGTTAAGCAAAAAATAATAAAATCTCCAAAAGCAGAAATCAACTTTTCCTTTAGACAAATAAGATTTTGGAATATACATTCTTTTGACATATGGAAATTCTGCCTTCTAAAGAGAGTAGAACATGTGGTTGTCAACAAAAAACAGCCAAATATGAAGCAAAAGTGAAAGCTGCAAAAAGATGCTTCCAATTTTTAAATTCTAATAATCACCAACACAGGAAATACATTTGCAACTACACACTGTGTACACACAGAAATGCCTGATGTGTTATTGTATAAAAATGGTATCACAAAACCAAAAGTATGATAAATATTTTCAGCTCTGGAAGATATCTATTTAGTAGAAAATTCAGAATTATTTCCTACTATTCACTTCCTATAAGCAGAATTTCATGGCTAACACTGTTTAGTAAATGAAAACCAGGTCTAGTGAATGGTATCCTTGTCCATGGCAGGGAGGTTGGAAAGGGAGGAGCTTTTAGGTCACTTCCAACACAAACCAGCCCACAATTCTAAGAAAATTACTCTTTCTCTTAATGTTGGGCCATGTTTAACCATTTACAGGACTGGGGCTAAAACTGGCGCGAAAACCTAACACTCTTTGACTATTTAAAATGCTCCTCCCTAATACAAAGTAATTAGATGTTCATCACTTAGACCTCTAATAAAGCTCTGCACAGGCAGGAACATCCCACTTCTGATTTTAAAGCCAATGCACCTCATTCAGCTAGCTTTTCTATTTCTCTACAGGGTTATTATACAGCGTTGCTACAGGGTATTTTTGGTGGGAGGAAAGGGTTAACACACAGTAAGTGAGCTCCAGGATAACTCTTAAAGTTGGAGACTTTTATTGATCCTACCCTCAGCTCTTTAAAATACGGGGAAGCAATCACAAAAGTGCAGTATTGCTCAGTGGTGATAGGAGGATGTGCTGTTCATAAGTGAATATTAAAGGATTAACTTTAAAATGCATTTCAGTAAGCTCAATGAGTTCTTAGTACAAAATTGAAAAAAAAAAAAAAAAGAAGTTTTTAGCTAGCCCTTAAATTTCAAGTGTGTGGATCTAAATTTTCCATTAATCTAATAAAAATACTTCCATGGAAGTTTTAATTTGGTGTTTTCCATCTGTTTTTGTTGTTTTTCCCCCCTACTAGGCACACTTTTCTAAAAAGCCCTTACAGAAGATGCTAGACTTTAAATCCAACTCCAGAATTAAGAGGGGTTTCTCAGTTTGCTGGCAAATCCTCTGGGTGAGTTTATTGAGACTAAGGCAACATCCAAGACAAAGTACAAGGATATGATACTAGAAACATTTGTATGGAAGATTAGGGTGCTAAAACAACATCAGAAAATCCTGCTAACAAGGCAATTCCAGCACAGAAAGTAAAACAAAGTTTGATTTGTTTGCAGAGTTTCCAAGCTTGCAGCTCTCTATTACAATTGAGAGATCCAGAGATGGCAAAACTCAGTGAATTATACCCAAAGTAACTCCAAAGACAGGAAATTTATATTCCAGGGTATAAATTGGGAGGTATTAAGCAGGCATTTGATGTACAAATACCAATAGCATAATCTCTCTGTATTCTTCAGAGAGTTGACAACATTAATGTAAGGCTAAAATTACTGCTGTTCTGAATCCTTAGTTTTATTAATTTTTATAAACTGCTTTAAATAAAAGTTACATTGAAAGACACAAAGTAATCCCCTCTGATCCCATTTTTCATTTTATATGTCTATCGGTGTTTTCAAGCTCTGAGATTCCAAAGTGCTTTTCTCATTTTAATAGCACTATGGTAGGAGTCTGTAAATATTGCAGTAATATGAAAATGAGCTAATTTAATTTCTTAGGAAAATGCATGTATAAAGTTCCCTGTGGTTTGTAATTACTGTAAAGTCAACAGTTTACATCAATGACCCAGTAATCAGCTACTCAGAACGTGAATAATTAATGAAAAAATGTTCTCAACAAGCTTGCAAATGGAAGACTCCTTGGAGTATGGTGAAACAGCCGTGCTGTGACAATAGTGATGTGCTGGAGAGGAGCCTTTTATTAAGTACATATTTGTATTTTGTCTCTTATTTTTCTAAATGTCATCCCATTGATCTAGCACTGCTCAGTGTGTCAGTTCCACTGTGCTAAACGAGGGCCAGCACCACGTAGGTGCTGTGAATTATGGCAGCACCAAAGAGTGAAGGGCACATTCTACATATCCTGACACCTGCTGCTGTTACACTGTCCACAAACAAAACCATTTTGTTTTTAACACTTCAGTGTTGCCAGAAAGAACAACATTATACTGAATTTATACTTTATACTCGGAAACAACTTTATACTGAATTCCTGCAACAGTGAAGAACTATACCATTAATCTTTTCTGGCATGTCCTACACATGCTATCTCTGCTTCAGCAGTAAAAAGGTGGGCTAGTTTTTTATTATTTCACTGTATTTAAGAAATGCTTTAATATAAAAACACAGGAGAAAAGGCTCACTTTTGCAACAGTTATTGCTTTATCAATCCTTTTATGATTAAAAGATACTCACTAATTTCAGCATTTCATACAATGACAGCCAGTGATATTCCAGGCACAACATAACATTGGTCATTGCCTTTTGTAATTCCTAGTTTAAAATCCATTTTCACATTCAGTTTCTGACTATGCCCCAAAATAATCTAAAGGAATTAGGCAGACCTCAGTGAGATTTTCTTATTGACATTTATGTTGATCAATGTTGGCTGTACCAGAATTGGAACCTACAGATCAATTCCCTTATTAGATTCGCTCTCAGTGCTGCCATGATCATTTTATCACAGAAGCTGCTGCCATCAGATGCTGCTTTATCACTCCATAATGGGATAAGCTGAAGCTTTCCTCTGGCATAAAGCTGGAAATGATAACTGTCTGAAGTCTTTTTCTTTCACAAATTTTCAAAAAATGTCCTAGTGAAATGCATAGGTCTGTTTTAAACACTATTTTCAACTGAATTTACCTAAGCAGCAATAATTTCTGTCCACAAGGAAATTCCAGTTCTCAAGGTGTTAAACAAACCCCAGTGCTAACACAGGAGACTGCCTTATTAATCACTTTCTTCTTCCTGAGCCTACGAGCCAGATGACAGAAGAAAAGAGAATGAAGATATGACAGAAAAATTGAAATGGTCTCAGGAACAGTAGGAGTTTTATATGGACACACGTGCAAACACTCCAAAATAGCACACACAATACATACACAAGGTTTGTCACAAGTGTTTTATCTGGTTTTGAAAAGATGCAGGGACATGGTATTTTTAGTGAGAGTGGTGTTACAGCTCCCGTTGAGAGAGGAGTTCATCACATTAATTTAAATCTCCGATAAAATAAATTAGCTTTTTTATTGCCAGGTTGAACTACAGGGCTATGATTGTTATGTATTGCTACAATCTAAGCCTTAATGGCATTTTAGCCCTGTGGTGGTCAAACAGAAACCATTTCAAACCTTCTAAAGGCTATTAAAACATGTGCAGATGTCTGGAAAATTAATACTATTATCTAACACTAACCTTTTGCCTGTAGGAGGAAAAGGAGAGAGAGAAGGCTCAGGAAGATGGTTTTGATCAATACCTGGCAAGCCAGGAGGGCAAGCTCTGTTTCACAGGGAAGTTCATTGGCTGTGAACGGGGGATTCAAGTGAGCAGATTCATCCTTATTTGGATTTCACTGAAATCATTCATTTACTCAAAAAAACAAACCCAAACTTAAAAGAGATGGGCATTGTTTTCACAATCCTTCCTCACTGCTGTTTTCCAAGGTCCAGCAATCTAGGCACTGGAAAGGTTCATTCATTTAAATGACAAGAGCACAAATTTGTCAAGGTTAATGTTGAACAAGCCATATTTTCCTTGCCTCAGTATTATGCATTAAAAGTTATTTCATTCCTCCACCCTCCTTTTTTTTTTTTTTTTTTTTTTTTTGGTGTGTGTAATACTGTTGAAATGTCATGTGGATTGAAAGGAGTTTAAAAGTAGGAGAGTTGCAAGAACTACTTTTATTGTTAGTTTAAACCTTTTACATACTTATTTTCTCTCCAACTCTAATGCATTGTTTTTGTCTCTGACAGAATAATTTCTAATAAGAGGAGACTTTTTTCTTGAATACCTGGATACAAGGTACTTGATTCTATTTCTTTTCCTCAAATCACTTAGTTAAAAGTATGATTTAGAAAGAATAAGTGGGTAGATTCCCAGCTGGTAGGAATGATTGGCTTCACTTCTCCTACTGAAATGAAAAGAATTTCTGCCAGGACAGGAATTACCCCACAGGCTTCCCAAACTTCTACTGCTTTTCAGAAATAAAGCTTCTAGATGGTCATAAACGTGCATTTCCAGTGGGATTTTGTGACAGTGTTCACAGGGGTCTGAGGATGAGGGAAGAGATGAGGATCTGACTCCATGTTCCAGAAGGCTTGATTTATTATTTTATGATATAAATTATATTAAAACTATACTAAAAGAATAGAAGAAAGGATTTCATCAGAAGGCTAGCTAAGAATAGAAAAAGAAAGAATGATAACAAAGGTTTGTGTCTCAGACAGAGAGTCCAAGCCAGCTGATTGTGATTGGCCATTAATTAGAAACATCCAACATGGGCCAATCACAGTTCCACGTGTTGCATTCCACTGCAGCAGATAATCATTGTTTACATTTTGTTCCTGAGGCCTCTCAGATTCTCAGGAGGAAAAAATTTTTAATAAACCATGTCTGTGACAGTATTTCACTCTTGGAAGTCCCAAATCTGACCACAAGACCTCCAGACGGCACTTCAAGTTCTTCAATGTCTATCCTGATAACACCAAAATCACAGGCCTTGTGCAGGACCCAGCACAACCCTGGAGACCTGATGATCCCAACAAGCAGCTCAAACCTTGGCTGTACCCTTCTGGAATCCCACCAACCCCTCTGGAAGGATGAGAAACCTTGGAATGACCTCAGCACCATGCAGGCTGGCCATGAAGCCCAGGTGAGGAGGGAGAGCTGGTGCTGGTACCAGCAAGGAGGGGGTGTGGATGGTCTGAGGACACTGCCCTGCACTGCCCATGCTCATCTGCACCTCCCTCCTGATCTCCCAGCCAGCAGGAGCACCAGGAGATGTAAAATACCAGTCACAGCTCCTGGAAGGAAAGGCTCCATACCCTCCAAGCATTATTTAGGACCTGAACTGGCCTTGGCAGGGCTGGCATGGGATGGCATGGGAAAATCCCCTCTCCTGGCCCAGGTTGGGAGTTTTACCTCTGGCTCAGGTGGTTCAGAGCTGCAAACCTCTCAGCAGCTGTCTCTGCTCAGGAGAAGCTGTGCCAGCCAACCCCTGACTAGGAACCTGTGCCCTTGTGAATTGATCGCTTTCTCACTGTGGATAAAAGCAGGGCTTAAGGAGGTATTATACAGGAATTTCTAAAGGATCAGCTCCCATTTTGGCAGTAGCTAGATTTTTACAAGAGCTCAGCACAATGCCTGAGCTCTTGAAAGTCTGGTCCCATGTGAATGAAGGACCTGAAGACCTAAATGAAAGGTTAAATCCATTTGTTATTCCTCCAGGAGCAAGTGCCAGGTGACAGGGCAGAGTACACCCATATTTCTAATTATTGTCAAGATCTCCTAGAGATCATTTAGTCAAATAAATCTAAGTGAGCCTCTAAAACACAGTGCTAATCTCTGATTCATGCTCACACTTGCAGTATCTATAATTCATAATAATTGTGCCTAGTTCTGTGTCTGTGCCTGCATCTACTGTACAGGAAAAGTACACAAGGCTTATTTAGAGAAAACCAGTTAATAGTAAACAACAGAAATTTTAAAAAATGATTGAACATTTCTGCTTTTAAAATATAACTGAATATAAAAATTTAGGACCAAAACACTACAAAATTAAATAGCTCATTTCTGAAATTGTATACCAGAAAGATGAGCTGAAGAGTAAGAGTATATTTGAGATTTTTTTTAAAGCACTGCTATTAATTCATGATGCCATTTCTTTGGCAGTCTGTTTTCCATACTTCTAATGCAGTAAGATGGAATTTAATTCATAATGTGGAAGATGCCCTTGTGATGCACACAGGACACAGACAAATCACTGCCCCTTCCTGCACCCAGACACTGCTCGGTGACTAATGGAACACAGCCTGCTCACATCTAGAGAAAGAAAGGAGCAGGGATGCAGTCTGAAGATGCTAAAAATACAGAAAAATTCCAGGCTGTCAATATCACATTGTTAAAGATTTAATGACAAAGGTAACTTTTCCTTTCAGCCCGTCCTTATCAAGAGAGATTACAGATGGTAATTTAAGAGTTAAGGCACTAATGGACTCTTCAGTTTCACTGAGCACCTCGTGCTGATTTTATCTTGCAATACAGTATTTCACATTCTCAGCGAATCAACAGAGATTTAGTCAATAGTGCCATGGCCTTTGGATGAGAATTTGAATCTTACCAGTATCCAAACTATCATTAAAGAAGATAGGTCATTTGGGAAACAAAGGAGAGCATTAGTGAAATTCAATACTAAAAGATGGGGTTGGTTCCTTAGGTGTTTTATGATTCATTATGAGTAACATTTTATTTTAATTATCAACCCTTTCTTCTATGTGCAATATCTGTAAGAATATATGAAAAATATAAAGTATATCAGAGGAAAATTATTTTTTTCCATAACAGATGGCAACAGAAAATACCTATTGAGTAACCTTATGTGCTTCAACCCACTTAGCATAATGTTAGTTTGTTTCATTTGATGGAATGTGTAATTTTACTTTACTAGCAATTCACTCTGGCCTGATATAATCTGAACAGTTGAAATGTTATGAAGCAGATCACTTACTGGCACACCTACTTCTCAGTAAAAAGAGCCATGATTCTGTATTGCTTCACATCTTCAAAGTGCCACTGCACTTAAATAACAGTAACAAAACCACAGTAATAAAGTAAAATATGAATGAGGTTTTATATGTATTGAGTGTAATAACAGAAGAAATTCATCCTCTATTATTTGTTTCATATATGCTTTTCCACAGTTATCCTTTCTTTAAATCTCAAAGTTTTAAGAAAATAAAAATGAACTACATACTTGGCTCCATTAGCACAATAAAAGGAAAATCATAGATCTATAATAATAAAGGTTGTAATTCTGTAGTGCTTTAGAATTTCAATAGATTCCCATTTTGTCACAAGACAGAGTCCTTTAAATCTTGGAATTAATTTTATACATTCTTTTGCTATTCCATTTGAGAGTTACAGAGTGTGAAATATGCTGAGATGATGAGAAAACAATTACCTGCACACTTGTTTTTTGAGCACACATTTAAGCAGGACTTGCAGAAGCTACTATTTTATTCCACTGTGAAATCCAAAAGGGGGGAGGCTCTAAAAGCTGACCTGATGATATGAACTTGCACTTTTATATGCAACACGTGCCTTGTGGGTACCACATCACAAACTGTGATAACATTGGAACAAATCCATGCTAATTTTTGCTATCAGAATGTCCATGATAATTTTTTTTCCCCCCCATTTAGAAAGGAAATCTGAATGAGTGACTCTTGGCTTAAATAAAACAAGCATATATTAAAGTAAGTAAATTTCAAACTGCAAAACCAGAAACATATCAGACAGCACATGGATGTGCTGGTCACACAAAACAGAAACACGTGAGTAACTCAGTTTTCACTAAGTTCACAACCAGTTTCTAAGCTGCCTCTATACTTACACTTAACCATTTATGCAGGGATTGACATGGAAAGTTGCTATTAAATCTTGTTAATATATTTAACAAACAGAGCAGACTGAAAGAGCAGCCACAATTTCAGCATTACTGTAGGTTAAATAAAACTATATGGAATAAAAAAGCATGTATTTTTAATGTTTATTAGGAGTGAAGCACAGGTTTGGAAAGGATTACAGCAATATTCTTTCCTATTGTGGAATTCCTTTCTTTTTAAAATTTATTCCCATATGGAATACCTGGAATACAGGAAAAAACATTAACAGTATTCTTGTACTTAATTATTCTGTCCACAAAGTTGCTTAGGGTTTCAAATGCCATATTGGATTCCTGCCATCAGGTGGCTCATCACTGATAATAAAAATCTATGCATAGAATAAAGAAAAATTGTTGGTTGACTCAGTGTCAGTTGCTTATTTTTCTTTGTCTAAAAATTGGCAGCAAAATCTCACTTTTGTTGTCCAGGCCTGTCACATCAGTACAGCCCCACCATTCTCCTGACATGTGCTTACTCTCTTTGCTCTTGAATAATGCCTTCACATTTCTTCAAAACTTGAAAAATATTGCTCTCCTCAGTCAAAATCATTCATAAATACTTCACCAAGAATCACTTGTGGCTTTCCTGAAGATTATTTGCTCATTTGATTTGCTGGTTTTGCTACAGCTGTAGCAATTTATTTTTATCAGGATAATGGAAATGGCTCATTTTTAGACTCAGTAGCTGAAATTTATCTATTTAAAATTGTATCACAGAATGTCATGTTTGTATTGACATTGGTTTTCTGTGGAACCTCTCCAGGCTAGTTAAAATACTTGGACAGAGGAATGCTGAGCAGCTGGGGGTAATTTTCTCTTAAATGCATTATCATTCTCATCAGATCTACATGCCCTGGGAGCTTAAGCTAATGCTTTGATTTTGTTTGAGAGCAAATTGGTAGGAATTGAATTGCTGAAGTAAGGGACAACAGTCTGACAAGAAGGTAAATCACCAAAACACAAATTACTGATGGAGCAGGACTATCAGGTTGGTTGATCTAAGCTCCTCATACAAAAATACTTTCTCCACTGACTCTCTCACTGTGCTTTGCTTTAGTCTGGTCTGTCGTGAGGGATCTTGCCCTTCCTCTCCTTTCATTCCTCCATCTTTAACAAACATTTTTGTGTTCCTTTATCAGCCTGCCTATCTGGGAGCTCCTTCCAGGGCTGGCTGCATGTCAGATACACCACCAAACTCTTTCAGGCATTGTGCTGCTGCTGCTGAGCATTAAAAACTAAATCATATGGTTTAGGGAGATTAGGCTGAGTTTCTCCATAAGGGGGATGTTTCCTTTCTTTCCCTCATCACTGATTTTTTGGTCACCCACTTATCTAACCAATTGGCTCTCCTAAATATTTTATCTCTGTAATATTTCTCCAGCATCTATTTGGAGCTGCAAACAGGCAAGTAATAAATATGGTTTATAATATATTATTACGTGTTGATGATTTAAGCTGAGATGAAATACAGACATTCAAAGTTTTATATTTCTGTCTTCTTATATATTATTGGCGATTGAGGACATGGAACAAACAGTAATTACAAGACTGGAAACAACATCACCATCCTCACATGAAGAATGTTCTTTAATTTGTTGTTAAAAGTCTCAAAAAAATTGAGTGTTCCATACTAGATCACTGTCCTGATTCCTGATATACAGAAGCATTCTTACAATTTCTCATGGCTGCAAGGCTGGAGGCTGATGAAGGTCCTGGGGCAGGACCTTCATGACTGTCACTGTGCACTTTGGTAGCCTCGACCTGCAGGATTAATCCAACAGGGCAATGGCCTGAAATCTTTTGAGCACCATAGATAGAGTAAAATCTACTCTTACTCATCTTAAAAGGGGTTCTGCTAGCAATGTAATTCTTGGATAAAGGTTAATGTACTAGTTTAAACTTAATATATCTCAAACATGCTTTGCATTTAAGTGATCACCTTCTTCTCTGTTGATACAGCCCTGGAGATTGTCTTAACTTGCAAGCAGTATTTAATTACTACTGAAGAAATTAGCAGATCTGGGATTAATTCCTCCTTCAAGCCACCAGTCCTGATTTCTGAGTAAGGAAATATTCTCACTACAGATGCTGCCACAACTTATTTATGTTGATATGTTTACAGAGGAGAAAAGGACAGAGTTTGTTGTGGAGCTGGAACTTTCCTGAAGATTTGCAGAAAGGAGTGCCCTGACAACCTGATGGATACAGAGGAATAACAAATGTGAAATAAGCAAATAAGCAGGTCAGCTGCAGGACTTCCACAACTTGAAAAACAATTTGCTGATTTGGTATCAAGTCTGCCTGCTCCCCTGAGAGCCTGCAGGCACCTGACTTCTGTGAGAAGGAAATCCTACTGTTGCCCAGCCTATAACAAGACTGAAATGTACCTTGGAATGCTGACAAGCTGTTCCCTAACAGTGTGTGACACCTTTAGGCTTCATTTCCAACCCTCAAACACACCTACTCTCTGAAACACTTAGATATTACACAGATCTCATTGCTGTAAAGCAATGAAACTTCACTTTTAACCCCCTGCATTCAGACCTCATCATCCCTAACCATGGCTGCACCAGAGGTCAGGCTCTGAGCTCAGACATTCCATCTCCTTCTGGCAGCTCTTAGGGCTTTTAAATGCCCTCTTCTCCTTCCCATATATAATAATGTCTTTGGTGCAATTTACCCCTTCCTGCTAAGCTGTGCAAGGCTCCATCACAGCCTGCACGGCCACACTCTGTCTTGTACATCAGGTTTTTTACCAATGCAGTCATCACAAAGTAATTATTATTTACCTTGACCACCTGAGAATTCAACACTCTGTGCTGCAGAATTTGAGGCAAAATTTTAGGTGTGAAATTAAACAGTGTGGATGGTCCATGAGTAATAAATATAAGTAATTCAGCCAGAGAAACACAAGAAGAAAATAAATGCTTCAGGAAACCTCCCTGCTTGGTTCTGGGTTTGAGAAAGTAGAATTTTTATGATGGAAATAAAATGGCAATGAAAATATAGTTTAAGATCAGGGATATTGTAAATCTTATGATTAGAAATATTATCTTATACTTTCCCAACTATGAAAATTTTATTACTTATTTAATCAAATAAATCAACTCAATAAATTTTGCTGCTTGCCACTTTTTTATCCCTTTCCACTGAAAAATCCTGCATGGTTTATTAAAAATCCTCGTGACAACAAATTTCTGGGTGAAAAGTGGAAGCAAGACTTCTCCCATGGGAACAATTCATCTAGCAAACATCTTGAATTTATGTAAACAGAGCTACATGATATTAAAATTTTTTTAAAAAGGGATATTTATAAGAAGGCAACCCCTGATCCCTGTCTTATTCCTTTCAGCATCCACAGATTTCTCTCTTCACTTCTAATTGGTTTTCCTCTACTCAGTTTTAAATCTTTGACTATTATCCCCAGCTCTTTGTCCCACTTGCAGATGAAGAACAAGGTGGGTCACTAAAATGGAGCTCCTGGTTTTCTTTCCCAGCCCCTCTTGCTATGACAGGCAGAATTTAATATCTTTTTAGCAACCACATTAACAGAGGAAAATGAAGGCTGCTTTGGCAGAATCTGTTCTTTTGTGCTAGGTTTTAACTATAACTATTGCTCTTTCTCAGATGGTCCTGACACAAAACACTTTTCCAAAGCTTCATAATTTTAAAAAAGCTGTTTCAGAGTATTATAAAATAACAATAATGAAAAAAAAAAGGTAATCAGCCTTCTCCTTATTTATCTATTCTAGTACTGCCTCTGTAAATCACACACTTCAGCTACAAAGAATGCCCCCACAAAGAGAGGGTAGCTCTTAAAACTGTCTACAGCATCAGAGGTGAAGAGAAAAAAAGCTTGAATTATCTTTTTATCCTCCTAAAATTTTGCATCAGAGACTGCATTACTTATCTTTTCATGACAGGAATGAGACAGCATCTGTGTCCCTCCCTGCAGGCAGTAAGCACACCAAAATTCCTGGGAACAGAGAACTTGCATGGCAACACACACAATCACAAACTCAACACACATTGCTTCAAATTAGGGTCTTCAACTTCCTAAGCACTTACACTTTTTGTAAACGCATGAAAAAAGTAACACTTTTAACACCTTTTCAACAGTGCAGAATTCCGGAGGCAGTCATGGAAACTGTACTACATGAATTTAATTTTTTTTAATTGGTAGCAAGCAAAATGAGTGTTTCTTTTGAACTGTGTGAGAAGCATGAGCAAAACCAACACGGTGCAATTGGTGTGGTGTGCAGGCCAAATTTAAAACATTTGTACCAATCCTTTCACTAGAAAAAAAAAGTGAATGATCTGATATCTAAGACATATCAATCAATTATCTGTTTGCAATCATACACACAAAAACCTAGGGCAATGGTGAAATCTACACTTACCTTTAAATTATGTTTTAAAAAATTTATCTTGAAATTTGAGAAGTCAAAATGTTTGCAGTTTAAAAATAAGCTTACTCTGTAATACAAGAGTCTCCTCATGTCAAATATGGAATAATTTTATGCTGATATACAATGAAATCACAGGGGTTGATATGCAGAAAAAGTAGCTAACATTACTTATTTTTAGCTTATGCCCTCTACCATGGCATTCTTCAAAAATTTGTAGTTTTACTGAGTGTGGCTAGTCCTAGGATGAGGTCAGCATTAAATAAAATTGAACTGCATTGTATCAGGGGCTACAGGAAAGGTGAGAACACCCCATGCCCCACGCCAGTCAGCAGAATTTGCCCATTCCCTTGATTGGGGTTATGATCCAACAGGAATGTCCTTAAGCACATATTTATAACTTTTCTGTAGAGTGACACATTTGAACCAATATTTACCTCCTGCTCTAAACCTGGGCTGTGTGCACTTCCAAGAAGACAAAATGCAAACTTTTGTTTAATTTTATGCAGGCACACAACAGTATTTGCTCAGTTTCAGTCCTAAGAAAACATCCTTCTTCAGATGTTGTATCTCAGGCAGCAAGATCACAGACTACATGCCATTCATTTGAGTCTGGAGTATAATTAGAGGATAATTAAAAATCTGGAAACTCACATATTTCCTGTTTGGTTTGGATTTTTTTTTTTTTTTTTTTGTAAAAAAGGACATATGAAGAGTTTTAGCAGAAGTTCTTCCTTTTCTAGCACACACTGCCACTTGCTCTCTGGTGTTTTTGTCACCTAGTGAGTTAAAACCTTTTGATAGCAAGAGAACAGACATAGCAGCAAATTTTGCTCCAGGGAGATCTGGACTTTCTGAATGAATTTAATTCCCTTTTGTCCTCAGCCAGTAATGACAAATCAAGCGAAAAGGGGGGGGAAAAGAAAATCTATGTACATTTGTTCCAGCCAAACTGTGCAAGAATAATGATGTAAAATAATTTTAATCCCTAAGGGAAACGTGTTAGATCATTTGGTTCTTTTCTTCCACCTGGTGCAGGTTCATTCTTTCAACTTTTTTTCAGAGCTGCTGCACAATCCAGTCTCAAGGATCTCAAGTCAAAGTGTTGATTTCACTTTTCAGATGCTATCCAACACTTCTGTAGCATTCCCAGAATAACCTGGTTTTATTGTTGCCACACAAGGAATTGGGAATAGGAACTGCATCTGCAATAATGAATGTGCAGCATGTGACTTCTGTGCAATCAAAGCCCAAGCTGACATCAGCTGGAGTCAGACCCTTTGGAAATGGGAAAAAGAAAGAAAAAAACACCCCAAAGTAGGAGGAAGGAGCAGCTGATGGGACTGTCAAAAGCAGAAGGGAGGAGTGAATATCCACACTGTGGTGGATGTGTCAAAACGGTGAATGGATAAATATATATATAAATATATAAATATATAGATATTTATACACATTTATATATAAAACATTAATTGTTATATATAATATTAATTATAATATACAATATTAATATTAATATAATGTATTTATATATATATGTGTGTATATAAATCAGACCTCTGTGCAGGGGGATCTGACTTACAGGAAACAGGAAAATGAAAGAAAAACCACCCCAAACCAGGGGGAAGGAGCAGCTGATGAGATTGTCAAAAGCAGAAGAGAGCAATAAAGATCCATGCTGTGTTGGACGTGTCAAAATGGTGAATGGATAAATATATCTATATATATAAATATATATATATTTATACACATTTATATATAGAACACTAATTGTAATATATAATATTAATTATAATATACAATATTAACATAAAATGTTTATATATATGTGTATATAAATCAGACCTCTGTGCAGTGGTATGTGAAGGATGAACTAGGAAAGGAAGCAGGAGACAAGGGTCAGGAAACCAGGATAGAGGAGGTCCTGACCTACCTGATTTGGCAGCACTCAAATCAACACAAAAGCAAGAGAGGAACAAGAGCCTGAGGAAAACTCAGGAACCCAGATCCCTGTGATGGTGACTGGCACCACCCTGCCTGTGCTTTGGAGCTCCTCAGAAGCAGAATATTTGCCCTCAGCGTGCAGATTCCCTTGCCTTTAACACTAGCTGTGAGCAGACTGCTGCATTTCTGCACACACCCAGCTCTGTGCTAGGTTTCTGTGTTTCTGCTCAAACTCAACTATGTGCTAGGTTTCTGTATTTCTGCACACACCCAGCTTTGTGCTAGGTTTCTGTATTTCTGCACAAACCCAGCTCTGTGCTAGGTTTCTGTGTTTCTGCACACACCCAGCTCTGAGCTAGGTTTCTGTGTTTCTGCACAAACCCATCTTTGTGCTAGGTTTCTGTATTTTTGCACAAACCCAGCCCACCCCGAGCAGAGTCAGCAGCCTCAGCTGTTGTGCAACAGAGCAAGGGCCACATTTTCCTCTGAGTTACACATGCACAGCAGTAAGGGTTTAAGATACACATTTAATATCACTTATGTAGCTGACACGTCCTGCAAGTTCCAATTAGTCCTCATTTGCTGTTCTCCTAGCTCATGGTCAGATTTGTTGGAACCTCTGCAAAGCAATTCTGCAAAAGGATGACAAAGAGATGGGTTCATTCACAATAACAGACATTGCCAAATGAAGAAGGATACTGGAACATCTCTTAGCATTCCAGAATGGCAAATGAGTGAGACATGGGTCAATAGGTTTCTCAGCTATATCCTCCCATAAAACATCAGCCAAAAAAAATCATTCTAAGCCTGTGAAGATGTACTTAAAGCCTTGCAAGTTAGTGAAACCAGGACAGTATCACATATGGCAAAAGTTAAATAAATGGGCTGTCTTCTCACAGGAAATTACACTGTTCACCATCGAGCAGGATGTTAAGGAATACGAGCTTTTCCCCTGCAGAGGGATAATGAACCCATATCATTCCATTTATCATAGAGAAGAATCATCTAAAAAGTAAGTTACTCTGCAGGTGTGCTCCTCTCTCCAGATTTCCATGCAATATCAGAGCTCACTGGCACGCATTTTCAGTTTCAATGGGATCAGAGTACAGATAACAGTTATTCTTCTAATATATTAAATCTATCAACTGTCATTTCCCACTTACTGGCACAGCCTTGGAAAGAACAGAAGTATTTTATAATTTTAAGAAATATTAAGCTCATAGCTTGCTTCCTACAAAGGCCATTTCCTACCTGAAGGAGGAGGTCAGAAGCTGGTTTGACTTTCTGCTGGAAGAGCACACTTAAAGTTCGATTCTGTTGTTCCAGATCAAAAACTCTCATTTTCAGCTTTATGCATTCCTCCCTCAGACCCTGCAGCACAAGGAAAAACAGTAAGATTAGAAAGCAGGTAACAGAAGGACATAAAAACTCTAATGATATTAAGAAGAAATAAACACACAACGTTTAAAGTAGTATAAATCAGAAAAACCTGCTACTTCATTTTCTCTGGCCCTTTGATCATCCATTATAACATTAAAGAAAATCTTGTCATGAAGAGCAGTAGCTACCTAGCATCTCCATTCAGAGTTTTCTGTTAGCATAAAAATTACTTTGCTAGCAATGTGTTCCATCCTGCAGCTGACAAAAAGCATAAAGCAGCAATTAATAGATGGATATTGTAATAAGCATGAGATGAGTAAAATGCATAAGCTACACCAACTGAGCTGGGGAAGGATCTGGGGCACAAATCTGATGAGGAGCAGCAGAAGGAGCTGGGGATGTTTAGCCTGGATAAAAAGAGGCTCTTTTCACTGTCTACAGATCCCTCAAAGGATGTTCTAGCCAGATGGGCACTGCTCTCTTCTCCCAAGCAGCAACTGATAGGACAAGAGGAAATGGCCTCTGGAACGGCCTCCAGGAGAGCTTTAGGTTGTACATTAGGAAAAATTTCTTATGGAAAGGGTTGTCAAGCATTGGAACGGGAGGTGGAGTCATCAGTCCTGGAGGGATTTAAAAGCTGAGTAGATGTGGCACTTGGGGGCTTGGTGGGCTTGGCACCACTGGCTTAATGGTTGGACTTGATGATCTCAAAGGTCCTTTCCAATACAAACAATTCTATGATTCTATGAAAAAAGATTTAATATGGGCCACCAGAAGCAGAGGTGAAATGTAAAACCAGTCAAGCCAATAATGTCACTCAGATACAGCTAATATCTATCTATCTATCTATCTATCTATCTATCTATCTATCTATCTATCTATCTATCTATCTATCTATCTATCTATCTATCTATCTATCATCTATCATCTATCATCTATCATCTATCATCTATCATCTATCATCATCTATCTATCATCATCTATCTATCATCTATCTATCATCATCTATCTATCTATCATCTATCTATCTATCATCTATCTATCTATCATATCTATCTATCTATCATCTATCTATCTATCATCTATCTATCTATCATCTATCTATCTATCATCTATCTATCTATCATCTATCTATCTATCATCTATCTATCTATCATCTATCTATCTATCATCTATCTATCTATCATCTATCTATCTATCATCTATCTATCTATCATCTATCTATCTATCATCTATCTATCTATCATCTATCTATCTATCATCTATCTATCTATCATCTATCTATCTATCATCTATCTATCTATCATCTATCTATCTATCATCTATCTATCTATCATCTATCTATCTATCATCTATCTATCTATCATCTATCTATCTATCATCTATCTATCTATCATCTATCTATCTATCATCTATCTATCTATCATCTATCTATCTATCATCTATCTATCTATCATCTATCTTATCTATCATCTAATCTATCTATCATCTATCTATCTATCATCTATCTAATCTATCATCTATCTATCTAATCATCTATCTATCTATCATCCTATCTATCTACTCTACTATCATCTATCTACCCATCTATCTATCTATCATCTATCTATCTATCATTACTATCTATCTCTATCTATCTATCATCTATCTATCTATCATCATCTATCTATCATCTATCTATCTATCATCTATCTATCTATCATCATCTATCTATCTATCATCTATCTATCTATCATCATCTATCTATCTATCATCTATCTATCTATCATCTATCTATCTATCATCTATCTATCTATCATCTATCTATCTATATCATCTATCTATCATCTATCTAAATCTATCATATCATATCATCTATCATCTATCTGTTGTAATCTTTGCTCTCTGGCTGCCATACACGTAAAGTCCCAGCTCTCAGGCTGTCACAGCTCTCGGCTGTCCGGGGGATTCCATACCTTCTCTCTCTCTCTCTGTTTGGCTGCAGCGTTGTCTTCACACGGGGCTCTTCTATCTTCTCAGGGGCTCCTCTTGGGCTCTTGACCCACCCCTATTTATCTCAGTTACCCTCACGAGCCACAGCTGTTGCCCAACTAAGGACCCTGCAGCTGCAGCTCGTTTGGAGTAACTTAGACACACACTGATCTCACAATACAACATATATTCAGGCCCCCACATATCTATCTATCTATCTATCTCTCCATCTCTCTCTCTCTCTCTCTCTCTCTCTCTCTCTCTCTCTCTCTCTCTCTCTGTCCCCTCTCTCTCTCACTCTCACTCTCTTCTCTCTCTCTCTCTCTCTTCTCTCTCTCTCTCTCTCTTCTCTCTCTTTTCTCTCTCTCTCTCTCTTCTCTCTCTCTCTCTTCTCTCTCTCTCTCTCTCTCTCTATCTATCTATAGTGTAAAACCTGCTTTTCCTGGTCACCTGAAGGAACTCAGGATTCTGTTACAGAGAGGATTTTGGAGACAGCACAGACACTGAGCTTTTCAGCAATATTTTGTACAGCTGCCCATTTTGAGGTAAGAGCGCTTCACAAACCAGGAAAGCTAGTCTCCTAATAATGATTACATGTAAAAATAATAAGCTGAAGCCATATCTTGGTGTTTTGTTTGTTTTTTTTAATTTACATCTCCAAAATACTTACCACTATTTAAATTTAGGCCATTTGCTGCCCTGTGGTATTGCCTAGCTCATATTACTTTCCACCATATGAAGGTGGAGAAAGAGGCCTCAGCACCCCCATATGCTGTCCTGTCAATACCATTAGCAACATGATGACCTGGCTTGATGAGAAAACAAGTCAGAGGGGAAAATTGTATTCAGATGTAGCTTAAATTCTTGCCTACAGTTGCTCTAGTCTCTGCTCTAACCAGGACTGAGGTTATAAGAGGTGAATACACAATAAAATATGTTCATCTTGAGACTCACAGAAAACTGTAAACATCTTTTTATGCATATGTATCAGATTTTATGAATACTGGATGAATGCAGTTGTTCTCTCCTGATGGTTTTATGGCATTTGTTTTAGGTGGCTGTCAAGTGGCTGTTCAGTTGAAATTGCAAGAGCCTTCCAACATGACCCTCAAAAAATCTCGAGGCTGATGATTTCTAAAGCCCTGAAGCTTTGCTTCCTGTCAGTGAGATCTCTTATCCCTGGTCTTGCACAAGAATCTCTATTAGTAATAGAGACTGCAAGCATCAAGACCCATCATTATCTGTCTTTCACAAATCAGAGAATTTAAAGCTGAGCCTTGGCTGTTATAACAGTGCTTAACATTTCAGGACTACTAAGGGCACTGGACAGGAAAAATGATTCACAGAAACTAACAGTGTAGAAAGAAATTAAATCTTAGCAAGGCCTCTGCCCAAAACCTTCCTATCTTACAGTATTAAAACCATAAGATTTATGTTTCAAACTTCAGAATTTCTGTAAAAAAGTAAAATATAAGATAGTAGATTACCCACCCAGATGCTATAAACCCTGCCAGTGGTAATGCCACACATAGCCCAGAGGAGAAATGAGGCACATAAAAGTAGCAATATTCTAGTAAAATAAAGTCTGAGTTTAGAAACTTGCAGTCCTAAAATTACCAATTAATACAACTATCAAATGTCTGAAGCATATAATTCCTCTCCTGTGGGCAAAACAACTAGCTATTAAGGCAGCAATCTCCCAAATATTTAAAGTACTCCTAGGGTTTCAGTACAGTGATATCTGAGCATCTCTGTGGTCTTGCTTCATCTCTTCAGCGTGAACCAGACTCAATCTTCTCCAAAATGGGATCCAATGCCCTCAGCAGAGGTTCCAGAAAAACACTGCTCTCCCTCTGAATATGCTTCTTTCTGCTTTAATTAACACTTAATTCACTTCTTTTTTATTTAATTGATGAAAATGGACATATGGTTTTCAAATAGAACCTAGAGTAAAAAGAGTGATCTCCTGAATACACTCCTGTAGAGGAGATTACAATAAAGAAGTAGATAAACAGGGCACAAAATTATTCAATTGAATGGTTTAGCTCAAATTTCAAGCTGCTGATCCAGGTCTTACATGGAAAAAAAAATAAAATTAAAATCCAGTTCTCAGCAGTCCAATCAGCTCATGTTATATGACAAGTCTTTGAGTGGAAGGAGAAAGAATGGATGTTTTCAGTATTATAGCATACAGGTTTGCCTCAGTTAATTTTGTGGGATATCTGACTTCTTAAATTTCCTAGAGGCAAAATTTTCTATTATTGAGTGGTAGAAATCCATAGAATTTTGCTACATAAAATTGTGAAATTATGCTGCGTGGCTAACTCAGCACAAATTCAATTTAACATTGTTCCTCCAGTCACATCAAAATAAAAAGTCTCTCATGTTAGAGAATTTCTATATGTATTGTAACAAATTACATACTTGAAAAGGGAACATTTAAGACTGTGATTCCATTTCAAGGATTCAGTGACATTGACAAATCACTCAAGCTTTGCTCACTCAATTTGTGTCACCAGAATCTCTCAGTGGGATCGCAGTCTTTGCACATCCCAGCAAGCACACAGCGCTCTACTCCTTCCATTACAGCTTGTACTTCATTTAAGTGAAAATTAGTCCTTGAGGGATGATTTCAAATTCACAGCCAAGCCCACGCAGTGTGTGCTACTGTACAAAACCACCCTTTCCCTTTTGTGAAAGCTCTCAGCTTTTCTCCATGTCTTGCTCTGCTCCTGACGGGTGTTATCTCTCCGTGGCATGACTGACTCTGCCTCACTGCTCAGCTGCATGATGGCAGATTTATCTGCTTACCAGCCACTATTTGGGTTCTGATATCTACCCTTTGGGGACTGGTGTGAGGAGTGCAATTTCCTCTTTATTGTACACTACTGTGTTCCTGTCTTTTCTTATAAAAGGACTTGTATGAACGGTGTCAGGAGCACTATACATTTAATATTCATTAGCATTTAGAAAAGTACCCTCTTTCCTCTTTCTATGGATATTAAATTAGCTGTTATTACTTAGTAATAGGTAAGCAGCTGTTAAATCCCATCAACCCTAAGTAAATCACTTTATTAAATGTATTTGGATCTGTTTTTATTGTATCCTTAGGAACTCCTTGGTTCCTATGGGTTTGGAAGGATTAATTACTGAGGAAATATGTAGTCATCAAAATGTTTGACACCTTTGCAAAGGAAATCAGCAAGCTCCTCTCTCCATTTGGGAAACCATCAAAAAATTCCCAAACTAGAGATTAATATATTGAGATTAACCCTCTGGTGAGTATTTCACCACATATGGTTTTATAGTCCAAAATGTGTATGAGGTTTTTGTGTATATTAACATGAAAAAATACCTCCATTTCCATTTAAACTGTACTGAAACACATATTTGGGATTTTTTTAGAAAATACCTCAAGTTATATTTCTAGCAGGTGTCACAGGAACAGCCCTGCAGTCCTCTGATGATGCACAGACCCTACTCCTACGTGTAAACCGAGACACAGAGCACAGACAGCAGCAGGGCCAACTTCCCTGGATGTTGCGGCTTGCACAAATCACCTCAGATGCTGGAAGGCAGCATCCCTCTTCCAGAGTAAAAACCTTTGCTGTGCATCTAAAAATCATGGGATGAGCAATGATACTTTCAACCCAGCCTGTCCCCTCTGACCCCATTCTTCCCTTTGCAGAGAATTCTGAATGATGCCCATAAAGAAAGGCTTTGGAGCTGGTCCTCAAAAACTTTTTACATCTAGAACACTTTTGTGCATGTGGCAAGAGTTATTTTGATTATTTTAACTTTGTGTTTTGTGCTGCATTTTAAGAACATTATTACTTGTCCTGTCATTAAGTGTAGACAAGACAGTTTATATTCTCCTTTGCACTATCTGCTTTAAAAGACTGCATTTATGTCTCTTTCCGAATCATCTTTTTACAACTTAATGATCCAAAGCATTTTAATAATGCCACATCCATCAAGTGGTCTAGACCTTACAAAGAATCATTCCATGAATATTGAAATGCTCACAGTTTATTGTTAGAGAATTTTATATTTTGTTTGTCTTTCCCTCTTTCTCTCCCTGACAGAATGAAATCACAGAATCATGTTTAACTTAAAGACCACTTCAGAAAATTGGAATTTCAGACATGACTTCATGCAGAACAGATCTCTGTAGAAGCCACAGTGAATCTTTTCATTGTGCCAGGTTTGCAATTATCCTACAAGTGTTTTTCCTGTGCAGTACTTCCCCTGCTTACTGAATGTGTGAATGTAGTTTAAAAATGTATACTATTTGAGAATATATACATATCTTTCAAATAAGCAATGAATATCTGCAAGCTTCAAGTTACACTGAAAACACCCAAATCACAATTTACCTTTTGAGTGAGTAGAGCCTGAACAACCTGATTAGCCACCTGAAAGAGAAAAAGTAAACAAATTTACATATGTTATCATGTCTGTGTATGCAAAACAACCTTCTTTTGTGGCCTGTCCTGGTTTCAGCTAGGGCAGTGTTAATTTCCTCTCAGTAGCTGTTACAGTGCTGTGCTTTGGATTCAGAATGAAAATGGTGTTGATAACACACTGATGTTTTGGTTTTTTGCTAAGTTGTGTTCATCCTAAGTCAAGGAGCACTTGTTTATCTTGTCTCATGATCTGCCAGAGAGGATGCTCACAAAAGAAACTGGGAGGGAGCATTGCTGGGACAGGTGACCCAAAGTGGCCAAAGGGAAATTTCACACCACAGAACATTATGTGATATAGACTGGGGGAGTTGCCAGGAAGGAAACTGTTCCTATCTCAACACACAAGTTTTATGTTGATTCTTCTCCCCATTCTATTGGATTTGAGCAAGCAGCTGTGTGGTGCTTCATATCCATCTGGGCTTAAAACCATGACAGTCCTTTTTTGGCACTCAGTGTGATGCCCAAAGGGTTAAGGACAGATCCAACCAGAGTGAGTTAAAAGATTATTATAAACATTCACTGTATGGGTTTCACAATTGCCAGAGGCTTTATACTCCACCTCCCATCTACAACCACCACCAGTAAGAATACATGAAATTCACATCAACTACTTCTGTGCTCGTCCTCATTATAAGCAAATGTGCACTATATCAATTGCAGTGTGACATGAGGGGCATTTGGTTAACTTCTGTCATCTCTTCTTTGCAGTAGATGAAACTCTCACAGTTCTAGATGTGGCTGGTGTCTGCATCAGCATGGATTGACTGCATTCACTGGAGCAGATTTTACCAGCCAAGGATAGAGGCCTGAATGTTTTCATGAAGTTTAATTGTTTCTTGATTAAATATTGACAAAATGGTACATCTATCATGACAAGCAGGAACCATAAAGTGGCACAGAGAATTAAAGTACCTACTGTCATCGAGATGTGGTTGGAAGGCATTCACCCCACATAGCACAATTGACTTGAATGAGATTACACACCATTGATTAGCAGAACTATATATTCAACTGGGAATTTATGAAGTTATTTATTTTATACATCCTTTCTAATTTATCTTTACCAGCAAGGACAGGGGGAGTGAGGAGGAAGAAGGAGGGAGGAAAGAAAGACTGGGGTAAGATTTTCTGTTGGTGCTGTCTAACTTGAAGGTTCAACACCATATATGCAGATGTTATCACACAATGTGCTGACTTATCATTTTGCTCCTGCATTTAGGCAGAGCAAGTAGAGATGCCTCTCTTAGAAAAAAGAGTTTTTTGATTTAGTTTTGGTTTACAGAAATTACAGTAAAATTTATGCAGGTATCACTAAATAATCTGCATTGATTCCTGTTAGTCTTGGCAAATTAAATAAAACCCGCACCAACACTGATGTAAACTCAGTTGGGAGCAAAGAGCTGCAGCAGCTAATTCACTTCTGTAAATAATTTACTTTTGCTAGATACAAAAGCTACATTTGGTTCATACTCATAAAACTGCCTAGTATCAATTTTTTTTCCCCAAACTTCAGGCAGCCTGTGGAACAACGCTCCAAAAGAATGGCTCTCTACATGATTTAACAGAAGACACAGACTAATATTAGAACAGTAATAACCAACAGAAGTAAACATGCTGGGGTTTGAAAGCCCATGTGCCTTGCCCTGCAGGCTCTCAGGCTCTCCACTGACACTGCTCCTCCTGGCAGGTACTTTAAGGGCTGTTTGCTCTACCTGAAAATTGAACAAACCATAGAGAATACATTATTCCTTTACTTTCTGACACAGAGTTACTTTACCAAGGAAGAACTAAAAGGTTCTTTGAAGTGTGCACTAGTCACTCACAACAGCATAGCCTACAAAATTACTCCTACAGCTTTACATATTGTACAGAGGAGTGTAAATGGCATAATATTCCAAATGGGAAAAAAACTGAACCTGCTGATGCATTTATGACAAACTTTCCAGCTCTTGAGTGAAGATAGGTATCTAAATGGAAGTACCTGCCAGTGATCCATAGCTCCCATGGAACTCAATAACAAAGATATGTAACCAGGTTCCTTAGGAAAATGTGGCTATTTTTTTTCCTATTATCTAGCAACTTGGAAAACTGTGTTGTTGTTACCATTCAAGATTTTCAGGTCTGTATTTTTGGTATTCAGCAGGAACAGAGGTGGGAAGCCTTCAGTGAAATGTTCTGCAGTTACTAAAATTAATTTAGCACTCAATAAGTGGAATCATAGCCAAATGTTTGCATTTCAAATGAGGTTGCCATTCTACTCCTACAGCATATGGAAATAAGCTACTAAACTCACCAGTCTACTTCAATTTAACTTACAGGTATCAGGAGACACCATGGATGTGAATGAACAACATGAACCAGTTCCACAAAACTGATAGTCACAACTACCAAAAACTGTGGCAACTGAGATCATCGGAGGCAGAGGAATTGACTTCTGAGATGCAGAAAATGTGAACATGTGAAGTTCTCACTTGAATGAGACATAACTGTGGCTCAATCCCAGCAAAAATCAGCTGTAAAAGTACTTGACCTGTGATAACTGCAGTTAATCAAGGTGAAGCAAGGAGCAGAACAGAGCTGGCTGGTTCCTGGGTCTGCTGTTCTGCAGAAGGTGACACTCCTTCCTCTCACACTACCTGCCTCTCCTCTGAACCTTACAGCCAGGATCTTTAGGGGATGATTCCTTTTTGGGATTGCAATAAAAGAGATAAAAGATCCAGCTTCACTTTTTCCTTAGGAAGTTATGTTTACAAATATATGTCATAAAGTGGTCTTAATAGAAAAGGGATAAAAATAATGAATCAAAGAAAAGAGACCCTAATGCAACATCTGTTATGCCTTTTACAAGTACTGAGATTTTACACAGCTGCCTTTAATGTATAATCCCATATGCACAAAGACATTCAAAGTGTACTAAAATAAAAGATTTATCTTTTAGTCAAATCTTAAAAACAGAATGCCATTTTTTTAAGACAACTCTGCATTTTTGATTATTTAATTCTTAAAACATCAGCAAAAATATCAACTACCCCAAGTTGCATAATTTCCTGCATGTGAATATGGTGAAGCTTTGACAGAAATCTCAGTTGGCACAGTGATGTGAATAACCATGACACTGCCACCTACCAGTAAACTGACAGCTGAATTCCACAATAGGAAACTGAGATTAAGCATGTTAACCTCAAAGCCCAAAGGTACAGGAAGACAATCCTGGGTTTTGCATTAAATTTTTCAGCAACAGAAAGATACATTTATGGAGTATGTCTGAATTTAAATAAGCTCTTTTCTTATTTATCAAGTACTGGAACATTTCAATGACACCTTTTTCCAAATACCATTCCAAGATTTTTACATTTACACTTCAGAGATGAACAATTATTTTAAAATCAGTGAATAATTGTTAAAATTCATAAAGGACCCTGCTCAGCTTGACCCATATGCATTTCAGATTTAATCTCTCTGAACATTTGAGTTTCATTGAATTTTACCATGAAAATGATTACAGAGCACGCATTTTTATGTCACAGTTGCAGGCATTTGTACAATATTAAATGTAGGGCATTACATGAATGGAAAATATGTAAAATAACTGATGTAAAAAAAAAGAAAAATGAAGGGAAATAATGGCAAGCACAGCTTTAAAAACTCAGCTGTGGTATATCTTTGCTATACAGACAGAAAAATCACAGTGGTTATTTTTACTTCATATTCAGCTTAATGGCCACCAACACATGAGCAGAGAGCACTGGGCATTGCAGGTGTCACTGGCTGTGACCTGGGGGAGCAGGCAGGCGCCACTGCCAGGGTGCCAGGTTAAATGGGGCTGGAGTGCCCTGAGCAGGGTCTGCCTTGCCCAGGGCAGAGGAGCTGCACTCTGAGTGATGAGTGATGAGTGATGAGGGAGAGATGGCAGAGCTCTCTCAATTGTTAGCAAATGATGTCCCTTCAGTTCCTCAGGGGCTCCCAGACATGTTACAGCCAGGATGGCCAGGTGGGAAAGAAGCACTCCTTGTGCAGCAGCCCAGGAGAAGTTCATTGCACTCACAACTAATTTGACAACAGAGGCAAAATTTAAAACATTAAAACCCTGGTTGTAGTAGGTGCTCAGATTTTTCTGTGGCAGCCCCAGGTGTCTCAGGCTGGGTGTGATCACAGCCCTGAGCTCCCAGAACAGCTCTGCTCCTCTCTCCAAACCAAAGGGGGCTGCAGCACACACACACAGGCTGCTCCTGAAATACATCTGCTCCTAAACACATGAACAGGTTCTGAGAGCCACACCAGGGAAGGGCTGAAGAAATTCTCACTTTCAAGAAGAGGGGTTGGTGTAACATGAGGTATGAGCAGAGCAATCATCAGACCTAAAGCCCTTAAGAAATTTTAAAATGAAAATATTTTCAAATATTTTTGATTTTTTAAAACAATCTTTATGGAAAGTATTTTATTTGCTTAAGATCTCCAATAACAATCCTGTCTGGAAAGGAATTTTTGTTGTTAACTAATTAAATTTCTGTCTCATCTCCAATATATTCCCTTCACTGTTACTCTAAAGAAAGAGGCTGAGGATGTGTGATTTCTTGGGCAGCCCCACCAAAGGAATGTGCTCAGATGAACACTGACCCGGGACTCCTACAAAATCTGCAACTGTTAAATGAGGTTTTCTTGTCTCAGTCATGGACAACAACTTCTTCACCCCAGTGACCAGAGGGCATCAGATCCAAGCTTGTGTCAGCTGAAACAATGCTGGCTACAGCATTGCACACAATGCCAAAGCATTGTGAAACACACAAAAAAAGAATGAGATGAACAAAAAATAAAACAGAGAAGCCCCAACCCACAGGCGGTGAGAAGCACTTTCTCCTGGAAAAGTTGCCACAGTGAGAGAAGATGGAGACAGCTGTAATAATACAGAAGAACTGAAAACAGCCAACATAATGTTGAAGATTATAAAGTTGAGAGCATAGTTTGATTTAATTATATGATCTTCAAACTGAAGCAGCGTGTGAAAAACAATCCTGGGTCAGAAATCCACCATCCTACTTCAAACAGGATAAAAGCATGTTTTCTGTCCTTATAATCTGCATGGAGTGTTTTGCTGAAATGGACAGTTACAGCGCTTCACTCATTTCCAAAACTAATTATGTAAGCAGATTTTGTCCTAGACAATCAGAAAATAATTTTAAGTCAGGCTCTGTAATTTAAAATGAAGTTAGCAATTATATGGTAATTTCATCCTTATCACCAAGACATCCTTGCATGGTTTGAGTATGCACTGAGGGTGACTCAGGCCACTGCAGACAAAGGCTCTGCTGGACCCCAGAAAGGGCAGAGCATACCCAGGGGGAAGTTATCTGCAAATTCCCTGACAAAAACCTGCCACAGTGGCAAAAGGGAGGATTTGCTGATGAAAATCTGCACTAAACTGGAGGTTTCTTGTAGCAGAGTTGTATTGTTCAGGCTTCTAGCACTTCAGCAAATGCCAATTAAAAATTAAAAGAGCTGCAGTGAAGACTGGAGTTGCCATGTGCCCTGGGTGGTTTGCTTGCTCACGCACTCTTCTCTCCAAGGTACAGCTGGAGTTCTTGTTTTGTTTGCATGGCAGTAAATTACTTATGCCATGACACATCCTTATTATGGAATGGGTAAATGATTTCTACCAAGCAACTCTTGGAGCCACTAAGAGCTTTCAAACTGCTTTAAACTCTGAGGCACGCTGGAGAGCCTCATTGGGAGGAGCAAGGGAGCATCAGTATTTGTGTGGAGAAAGCTCCACGCAACAGGAGACAGTAGGCACTACTGGAATGAAATCATTGCTGCAGTGCTGACAGTAAGGGAGGGGTGAATTATATTCCAGATGCAACTGGAAGCTCTGACCAAGCCAGCAGCTAGAAAAAAAAAAAACAGCATTAAAATTAAAAGCTGTGTATGTAACCCTAAGGGGGAGCTGAGAGACTCAGCTGTGGGGTTATGGAATGTATCACATGTGAAAATTGAGGGATTCCTGATCCACACATGTTCCACCTGACAGAAGAGGAGTGCTCAGCACCTATCAGGCAAATTATAACCTCCTCTTCCTCCTGAAAGCAAGCCAGTTCTATGTATTGGTCACAGGGATATCAACTTTTCAGTGAAGAGCTGTGGTCAAACAGGATTTACAGCAGAGGTCGTGGAGAACAACACCTTTGACTGCCAGACACATGTTCTTGGAATTAATTAGAATGAGGTAATACAAAAATTGCAGAACAATGTCAACCTTCTAAGAGAGGCAGAGATTAATTTGTATTAATTTAATTATAGTAGCAGGTAAGAACAACCTTTTTATCTACCTTACCTCATCGAGACATCTTTCATACTGTTCTCTCTGATTTTCATTTTCCAGAGCCAGCGCTGAATTCTCTGCCTACAGTAAAAGGGAATAAATAAGTAAATATGTAAATTTAGCAAAGGATATCTCTCACCACATGACAATACATAAAAATACTCAGGGGGCTTACCTACCATACTTCTTCAAGATCCAGAATAAAATGCACTGTGCGATTTATTTTGTGCTGCAGGTTGGTGCTTTGAGTAAAACCAGAAGTGACATTCATTTATGAGATTATTCACACCCTGCATTACAATTTAGAACAATATCATAGCAGATATTCCATGTATGTCCACCATCTCACCTTGTCAGGTGCAATAGAGTTGGTAATGAAACACCATAAAAGATATTGACATATCTTCTTCTCTCCCTCTCCCTTTGCAGTTTAGAGGGAACTTTTTACTTAAGAACCACTTGGACACAAACAGAGGCAGCCACTATCACAGGGAAACAAAAGCCAACATCATGTAAACCTTGAGCTGTGGCCGCCCCTCTAAAGCCTGGCTCTGCAGCAGGGAACCCCACATGCACAGGTCATTCTACAGCTAATTGGTGAATTATAACATCCTATAACTGACCCTGATAAATTTAATAGACTTCACTTACAAAAAAATTTGATTATTTCAAGGTATTTTGCTACATCTAAATGTAGTCTTGAAGTCAGACTTTTTTTCTCCCACATATGTAACTTTAAATATGACAAAGATTCCTGTGCAATAGTCTTTCATCTGTCTTTAGTTCTCATTACACTCTTTGCATAGTGAAAACTTAAAAATAGCACAATCTGGTAAGTAAATCACAGTAAATTAAGGTGTTTTTCTCTATATATCTATTTGACTTCAAGAATTCTTACAGTATGGGAAGAGGAAAATCTCTAAAGTGTGATGTAGTTTCATCAGAGCAAGTTTCTACTAGTCTTCTCCTAAGGACTGAGAAACTAAAACAAAATATATAAAAATCTATGAGTGAAAACTGGCTCTAGAAATGTCTCTGCCTCCCATGCATAACTTCCCATCACATAACCATAGCACCAAAATCAATACCTTCCCATAATTACAACTATTATGCAATTTACAGTACTTGCATTACTTTAACCTGCTTCTATAAAACTTAAACAAGTGCTGCTTCAGTGGAATTGTGGTTACACAAAACAACAGTGATAAATACAGTTAACATTTGCAGTTTTAGAGTAAAATTAATGTGATGTGCTGTATGGAAAGACTGTGAAAGATGCACAGTTGCCTCTTCTTTGTTAAAAAAGTCAATGAATCAACAAAATAGGAATCCCAAAGTCTATTAAATTGATTCATTAATAAAAATTTCAAATTCAGCTGAATCATAAAAGCAAGGCTAGGAAGCAAAAGCAAATGTACACTATTAGCCAGCATCTTGAAAGAGATTGAAAGAGTAAAAGTGTGGTAAGAAACAAGGGCATATAGAGTTTACTTATTTAAAAGTCTAAATAAGCAAGTGTAGAGAATCTGTGCTTTATCTCCAGGGTACAATTAAAGCCAGCAAAGGTGGTAAAATGCTCTGCATCATATTTTCACAATGTCACCTATGGATGGGTTCAACATAAGGCTATAAAAAGTCTATGGGTGATCCTGCAGAGAGCACTGTGAGATGAGGCAGCAAAAAGTGGCAGATGCAGAAGGAGCAAAGTAGAAGAAGAAGCTGAAAAAGCAGCAGTAAAAAATCAGAAGCTGGAGGGTAAATAGTCCTGCAGACTGAAGAGGCCACAGTTTGCTTTTATAGACATATTTTTGCAGATTGATTGATAAAATAAAGAAATGCTTGTTACATAAAAATATTCCTGAGTTAAAGATTTTCTGATATTTTCTCTATGAATATCCCCCTAAACTACCACCCAAAGGAATTTCTTACTGTTTTGAAGCAACCACTAAAGGATTAGTCTGCACAGACTAATTGATATATTTATGGATTTTATTTTTAATTTTTATTTTTTATTAACATAAAAATACATTGTATGATTTTATCCCAAAATAGTTTGAGCAGACTGCTTACACAAAGAAATCAGTGAAAGAACTACAGCACACCCTTGTACTATGTGAAATATACAGAGAGCTCACCATGCTTCTCTTACTCCATGCTTTGGAATGCTGTAAAATGGAGTGTTAAATCTTCCTGGATCTGTGCACTGAACCTCTGATTTCAGCAAGCTATTCCATTACCAACAGGCTACCAAAATTAGGAAATCTAAACCTGACAGCATTATAAATAAATTCTACATTTCAGCTCTTATCAATCCACAGTGGAAACATCTGTATAATAAAACCTGTTCTCACATCACTGGTTTTAAAATTGCAGTGAAAGGATGTAAGGCAGTCAATGTTAGCTTGACTTTTGTACTTCTTGATTGCCAAGCAAATCATGCTTATTTATTTGGCATTTTGTAATAAGGACTAGACTAGAAAGGAACACTTGACTGACTTTGCTTTACAATCTGTGCCAGTTCCCACAATGTGAGAAAACCAGTACTTGATATATTAAATCACTCTACAGTGCAACCAAATACTTGATAATAATCCTCATTCCCCCGAAAGTGTTCATTTGGAAAATTTGTAATAGCACTTACAGTCTCAAAGCCCTGCCTCCTAATCCAAACCTTCATTTATTTAACAGAAATCACTAGCTTTTGATGTTATTGTAAGGCAGCTCAATTTTTGCCTTCCTCTTGTGTTGTATATTCTGGGCATCCTTTGCCATTTAAGCAGAGTACATCTCCTTGAAGGAAACTGCTATTAAATTTCCATTTTTATTTTCAGGCCACACTTGGAGAAGGCAAAGCTGCAGGAAGGATCTCTCTATTCTCACAGCTGGGAATCTTTTGCACCCTTGCAGGCACCTGGGGCAGGGACAGCTCTGACCCCAGCTCTAATCCCACCCCTGAACCGGCAGGGACTGTGCAGGGAAAGCTGAACTTGCTGAGAACAGGCAGCTGAGAGTCCTGAGAGCAGCACTTTCTGAGATAGCCACTGATTTCTGCAGTGATTCTAGTTCAGACATGGCTGTCCTCTAGGAATTTATGTATATTTTATGTCCCACATAGAAATGAGCAATCATTCTCTGTCCCTCAGTCTTGCTAACACGAAGAGTGATGCAGCCCAGCAAAGATGGAGCACTCAGTGCCTCCACCAGCACCTCAGGCACACACATTGGTTTTTGGGGGACAGCTCACAAAGTACAGCAGCATTCAGTCAGCCAAAATTAACTGTGGCACAACTTACCTCTAAATGCAACATCAGTATCAGTACCTGCTGCTTTTGGGTCATTACAGACTCAAGGATCCTAAAATGTCAAAACTGATGTCCCTCCCCATTCTGATTTTGAAAGTATTTTGCACTAGAGTCTCCCAACACTGGAAAATTTAAAGATTACTTAGATAATGCTAAGCCACCTTCAACTTCCTGAATTAGAGACAACATGGTTCTGAATTGTGAGATGGAGTTTGAAAGGTAAAACTTCAGGCTACTTTAACAAAACAGGCTGCCTTGAATTGGTGCCATTGCTAACATGCAGTCATTATCAGAGACTTTGTCAATTGTTTTTGATTCCTTCCTCAGGACAAAAAACATAGCCCCGGTAATGATAAAACTTCTTTGAGTCAGCTAAATTCTCTCTCCCATAGATATTTTCTCCTGTGGGGCAGCTGTTAGCACAGTTTCAAAGTTAATAAAAGGCTACACACCTGATGCTTCAACAGACAATCCTCTGCACTTTTACAATGACAATGAAATTAATTAAAAATATTAATTAACTATTAAAATTAATTGAATTTTCTACTAGAATGCACGAATAAAAGAGAAGCATGACTAAAAGAGAATTATGCACAAGATAGTTTTCCTTACTCAATCTTTTTCTCAGAGTTGAGACAAAACAAAAGGATGGGAGGGGGAAGAAAGCAGAAATCAGGAAGTGATATGGATTTTGCACTAAAGGAAGAGGAGATCATAGAACCACAGGCTGGTTTGGATCAGAAAGGACCTTTAAAGATCATCCAGTCATGGGCAGGAGATGAAGGTCTAAAGGTTGCACATCTAGTTAGCAGCTCAGCATGCTCTGAAGGTATCATCAATAAAGGTCAAGGGGAACAAAGTTATGACAGTGAACTTTAAAATCCCTGGCAGAATGCTACCCCACAGTTACCATGTGCACTCCTTTGTTATTCACACTAAACCATTTGTCCATTTATAGAAAGCTTTATTGATTTACACAGACATTCATTTGTCATGCCCACTGCAGTGTATTAAGAGCTGTCCAAGCACTTCAAATGTACTCAGCAATTTTTTCCTGCTTTCAGCCTCTGATTTTGTGTACTTCTGTGGTCACAGCTTCCTACAGCACACGAGGGGTCAAACCCTGTTTTGGCAAAGTAAGAAGTGATGCTGTTGATTTTTTCCTTAGGTCCTTGGAGCATTTTTGGTAAGATGCTGCTCTAGGAGGAGTTTACCACCTGAACCACCTCTGTGTCTTTGGTCACAGAACTTTTTGCATTTTTCTGTCCCTGCTATGCAGATGATTTGCCCTTTGAAAGACTAATCCAACACATTGTCAGAGAAAAGTTTGACACCATATTTCTGCTGGTCAGAAGAGCTGAAAATTACATTTTTGCTTTTAAAGCAATGTAATTGTAGCAACAAAAGCCTTAATTGAATTCTAGCACTATAACAGCATTTCCACTGGCCACCTTCCAGTGCCTTTTATATTAGTAAAGACAGCTCATTTTACTCTTTGCTGGGAGTAAAATGAGAACTGCACCTCAAGGCCACCTGTCAACATTTGGATGTTTCCACCTTGTCCTTTACACTTTTTTCACAAGAGATGAAAGCTTGGGCAGCCATGGAGCATCTCCCTGCTGAACAGCTCTGCTCCCTGGCCCTACATCCTCAGGACACTGACACTGGGAAGTGCTACCTACTGACGAAATAATCAGTGAATTTAGTGGGAAAATACTTAAATAAAGTGGTTTTTTATTTAAATGTCCCAGCCTTAACTATTTCTTCTGGATCATGGACATGGGGGAAAAAAAGCAAAACACCAAAAAGAACAAATCAGTGATATGATGACAGCCAAGCTTCTCACCCTTGCTTCAAAACACTTAGGCTTCTCAGCAGCATCATTTTCTGTTTTATTTTTTAATGGCCTGTTATATTTAACCCCACTTAAAACATTTGACATATTTTATCTGAAATATTCAGCCAGTGCTTAATTCCCATTCACTTAAAACATGGAATGGAAGTAATACATATGTGATGTTAAATAATAAAACACAGAACCATACAAGTGTCAATTATAATTCTGTCTATAAAAAGGCCCTTATTGGGCAGCACTGGTGGGTTGTTGCAATTCACAACTTCAACAATGGTTTTTAAAATTTTTTTACTGTTACAAGACTATATTACATCTCAAAAGCAGTGTATCTCCCAGGACAGGCTCTGCTATAGCTGTGCTACCCATGGGTTTGTAGACTCCAGAAAGCAGTACAACCTTCTAGTGTATGCTAGAAATCAAAATCTATTTATTCAACATCAGGAAAAGAACCACTTAAGGTTACAGAAACCTCTTGGGTTTAAATGTTGTGAACAAAAAGCAGCCCAAGGTCTGTGCAGCTTCCTATGATGCCTCACCAATTATTGATGAGCAGATTCATGTATTTAAACATGAACTTATGGCAGAAATTATGTAACAGTTTTAAAATTTGTGTTGATTTCACGCTGTCAAAGATCAGAACACAGAACTTGCTCATTTATTCAGATTTTTAGCAGTTTGCAGGGAGAGACTCCGACCCACAGTCCTGGATGGGGCTCATAACCACAGAAAGCTTTTCCTTTCTGCTGAGCATTTCCCAGCTCTCACCAGATGAAACAATGGGTGTCCAGCCTAAATGAGGA
This sequence comes from Zonotrichia leucophrys gambelii, assembly GCF_028769735.1. Classification (NCBI taxonomy): domain Eukaryota; kingdom Metazoa; phylum Chordata; class Aves; order Passeriformes; family Passerellidae; genus Zonotrichia; species Zonotrichia leucophrys. The sequence goes on along the minus strand of NC_088177.1, from coordinate 7,400,682 downwards.
AGCCTCCCTTTGGAGAGAGGAATGCAACTGGAATTTATTCCTCCAAATTTACTTATATTGGATAAATGTACAAACTTCAGGATTCAAATCCAACAAACCAGAACCAAATGAGATTCATACACTGCTGGTGAGACTGTGTTCTAAAAATGACTAAAGCAAAAATCATATTCCTGGGAATTCCTCTGTGAAATACCTGATTTTTGCTTTTTTGGTTTTGTTTTTTTTTCTTTTCTTTTCTTTTTTTTTTTTTTTTCTCCAGAATCTGGGGCTGAACATTTTCAACTGGTTCAAGAATGGCAATATTTGTCTTTTTATCCTTTTGGTTAACTCTAAAGTAACTAAGAATGACAAGCCTTTAAAACTTCAACATTTTCCCTTCTGACACCCCAGAAATGTTTGGAGTTGACATTTTAAGAAGGTTGGGAATAGATCTAGCAAAACAGACTGCATTATAAGCACAGGCTTATCTTCAGGCAAATAATCACCTAGGCTACTGCTAACAGATATATCAATAATAGAGTTGTATGTTTACCTGCATGCAAATGGTAGAAAGCAGCAAATTCTACCAGTATTTACAGAGATAATAATAGACTCTCAACATTTCCACTGGCAAAGCACTATCAATACAGGCCTTTGTGCAAATGTGTTAAAATTATGAAGGATGCCTTTTTTCCCCCCAAAAAAAATTCTTCCAAATGATCCCATATAAAACATTTTTTGAGCATGAGAAGTAAAAGAGATCTGAAGAAGCAGAGACAGCCAGCATACAATTGTATTTCCTAAAGACATGGTCTATATAACACATGTGCACTTGATAAAGCATAGAAGTACAAGCATGGAGAGCCAAAAGCCCCACCAAGGTTCCCATTCCCTTCTTTTCCCTTCTTGTTTTAAGTGATTTGTTCCCTTTTGGAATTGCTCTCCTTAAGAACTAAGTGCATTTCACTCTGACAGACTTACTGTGCTTCCCCATGTAATATTCACAGGCAGTTACTTCTTCTATCAAAGAAATAAAAATCCCTGGTCCATGGAAAAAGGTCTGAGATCCTGAAATTTTAAGTCGAACTAACATTCTTACAATTAACACAGACAGATAAAGGGAAGTGGTGAAGACTTGATTAATCCAAAATGGCATTTTGTGTTTCATATCAACTTGTATGTGACACATACCTAAGTATATTTGCATTGAAAGCTCTTCTAGGAGCCAGTCATATCAGATTTGGTCAGTTGCATTTGTTTCAATTTTTCTTGCCAGGCAAAATTCTAACTCTTTGGAATAGTAATTATTTGAAATTAGTACACATTAGTTGAAAATCATTGTTGGTGCAGTCATTTTCAAAGAAAATATTTGCTTTGCTCTGCAAGGAAACATTTTGGAGAAGACTTATCGAATTTAGGAGTGACACTGAAACCAATAGCTAAATTTTGGGTTTGAATCCTTCTGAAATTATATGGCAGATATAAATTAGATACTTTTAAAAAACTATTCAAAAGATGGTTTTTATTTTTCATTAAAAAAAACCAAAACTTTCAGATCTTGAAGAAAACTAATGTATTTTAAGGCAGTTTTTCAAGCAATAAGAGAGAGCACTCCAGAATGTACTGTAAATGAGTTATCCTTCAAAGCTGGGCAATTTTGACCATGAGCTCACTGACACAGTGACAGTTTTGTACTTGCTGTGATTTCATTATCCACACCTGAGTAGCACACAAAGCTTCAAGGTTCATCTAATGGGGAGGTTGAAAAGAATAGGGCATTTCAGATCTGTGTATGAAAATTAATGTTTGGGCCACTTCATCCCAGCAGAAACACTTCTTCTTTTCCTCCTCTTGTCTCTGAGACATTCAGAGAAAATATGGAAATACTACTGCTCATTATTGGCACTGGAAAGTGGGTATGAAAAGAAAAAAGACCCGGGGACAAACTGCCTTCACAGGTAGAAAACCTTGAAATTAAGTATCAGGAAGACAAGGATTACACAAAGTATATTCAGGATTTTTTTTTAATTTCTAGAAATTCTATCTATCAAGAGCAGCTCTTCTCCTCTAAAGTAGCTTTTCTATGTTTTTTTTTTCTAATAACATTGGACTGAAAATAAAATATAATTTCACAGGTCAGTGCGAAAAAAATTGCTTTAATGCCTGAACTGGTGCTTCCAGGCTGCTCAGTGCACCTGAACTGAAGGGCTGCTATTAAATTATAGTAAACAGTAAAAATCTGGAGCTCAATTTGGCACCATCTTCAAGGGACAGCAACACCAACCTCCTCCCCACTTACCCATTCCACTCCCCCAAGGAAATTACAATTGAGTTTGCTCATGGGAGCTGATGATAGAAACAAAATATTCAGACTTTACTGCCTTCCTGCTTTTTGTCCCCTCATTTAATGCATAACCTACAACACAAATGTATCCCACACCCAATTATTTTGGATCTCACTGGAAGGTAAAACAACAGATGTTTTGCTCTGACTTCAGAGAAAGCGGATGTTGAATATTTATCAAGAAATATTTTTTCCTAATTATTTATCCTAAGTTCCTTCATTTAGTTCAAACATCATGAAATTATAAAATAAAATTATTTAAACTGACAGTCTGGAAAATACTTATTCCATTTGCTTGAATGTCACATTCATTGGTTGGGTGATGGGAAACTCAAACCAGTTCTCTGCTATGCAAGTGAGAAAATATTTTTATTTTTTTTTTCTTTTTTTCAAAGAAACATGCATGAGATTTTCTGAAATGGAAAAAATAAAATAAAATACACAATTGGTTTTCCACTTTAAAAAATGCCCCTTGAGCTTCTTTTAATTTGAATTCCAAGAAAAATAATGGCTTTTCTTTATTGTACTATGCAATAGATATAAAAAGTATGTGATGATGTAATTGATACTGCCACAAAGTATTTTTAAACATAATAAAATGTATTCTTTTCCTCCTCCTGTGCTGAATCATTTTACTTTGTTCCTTTAAAAACTTCAAGTTAAAAGCTCTCCACCACAATCAGCTATTAATGTCACCAGTTTCACAGTTCCCCACATAAATTTATAACAGGTTTTTCTGTTTTAACTACATGGGAGCACTGAGTTATTCCTGAAGGCAATGTTCCTGCAATTCCACTCTCTCCATCAGAAGTCACCCATAAGTCAACCTCCCCAGGTATTTCAGAATGAACTTCTCTTGATGGCTCCAGTTATTTCTGTCCCTCCCAGCTAAGGAGCTGCGAAGCCAAGTGGGGCAGGACAGGCATTGGTGCTGTGCTGTGGAGAGCAGCAAATGCCACAAAACGTGCAGCAATTGTTTTGTAGCCACTAGCCAGCTCCTAATAACTGAATCACAGAATTACTGCTCATTTCTTGCTAGCTGAAATGAAACTCTACTTGCAAACATCACCCTGTTTCTCCTGAGAGCTCTGAACGTTTTTCTCTTTTGTTCTTACAGGCACACAGCAAGAACTGGGCAATGCCCCTTGCCCCACACAGCAACACGTGGCTTCTGCACTGACATTTGTTAAATTGAAGGTTCTGATTCATTTCATTTTTAATCTTTTAGAGGGAATTTGCAGAGTAGCTGTATTTGGACAGAAAGAACAAGAGCTCAGGTCTCAAATTCCATCTTTTAAAAGATTCAGCAGAGTACAGGGTCTTTATTGGTTTTTATTATTTATTGGTTTGGGTTTTTCTTCTGCCCTATGCAGACTATGCTCACTTAGAGAAGATGGGATAAGGTCCCCTTGGAAACTGTGTGATGTGACAGCATCAGATCGTGACCCTAACTAGTTTATAGGAGAAGTCTCCTACTGAGCTGGCTGACATCAGGTCCATCCACACTGGCTTTTTGGCTTGGATGAGCTGCGAGTGTCCTCACATCAGATATTTGGATGAGCTGTGGGTGTCCTCATCTCCAGTGATTTTTCTGATCCTCACACTGACCAGGCTACAGCTCACACCATGGTGTGGCCTTGGATCCAATGGATGGGTTTCTCTTACAGGAAATGGGAACAGGAACTGCAGCTGCTGCTGACTCCCCAAAATGTACACTGCACAAGTCTGAGGATCTGCTCCTGTTACACCATTCCCAAGGCACACACAATTATAACAGGATATCTTCCAATATTAAGAGGGAAGCCCTAAGGAATTCAACTACGAGGACAAAAATGTATCCCACAATATCAAAATAAAAGAGAAGCCTGTTGGGAACTTTCTCCTGCACACAAGGGAGATGTGCCAGAGCACAGTTTTTCTACTTGGATATTTTTATAGCTTTGTACATTATGAAAATTTACAGAAAATAAAAATCTGTACAGAAATATATACCTTCAAGCCAGCTATATGGAATCAAATTCCATTGTAATTATATATTATTAAGTGCCACTGTGTTATATTAAACTCTTTCTCAATTATTAACTTCACCTTGCTCTTCAGCATATAAAATTTGTCTCAGATTTTGTTCTTTGTACTTGCATTTGTTGGCAAAGTACATTCTAGGAGGTCCAAGAATGCCTTAGACCACAACTTTTAAAGGATGTGGCAAACCAAAAGTCTTTAAAAAAACAAGGTTTGGCTAAAAATGGCAGTCTCATATGGCACACACCTCAAGTCAAAGGTGATGGGGTTCAGGGGTGCCTCAGTAAGAAGCTCAGATGTGAACAGTACAGCAGCAGCAGCCCTGATCTGCAGAATGAGCCAAATTCACATCACACATAATTAAACACAGCTCAAGTGCAGCCACTGGAACTGCACCCACCTTCACTTGTCTGAATTTGATAGCCAAATAAAATAACATTAGTATCAAAGACCCATTAAAATGTTGCTGTTATCTTATTCCAAGCTCCTGTTCAAGAGCAGGATCAGTGATTAATCAATTGGCCTAAAGGGAAAATGCAGAGAAAAGAACAAAAATAAATCAATGTATGAAATACTATGCAATGTCAGATATACCTAGAACTGATCACATTACTGCTCTGTCAGATTGGCCTGCAATTGGGAAATATTCCTGCCTGGCAGATGTCACCAGCGAGGCAAATCACTTGCTCAAAAAAGAGAAGCAATTCTCATCTCTTATTTCTATTGAATGTCTTCGTGAAAAATACAGGTTTAGCCTAATACTAGCAAAGTTCTTTTTTACAATGAACTAATACCTATTTTTACTCATCTAAATGGGTAAAATTTTGAATAGTTACCCTGAGGTCACTCCAAAGGGCAAAGTATTTGAGAAAAAGAGTAAAAAGACAACCACTACTGGAACAGAAAAAAACCTATATTGTGCCACAGCAACAGGAGCCAAGAGGAAAACTGTTTCCCTAAAAGTGAAGTTATGTCAACACTGCAAAGATCTGCTAAAGCTGGCTCAGGCTGCTCCTGCATTGTCCTACTGGGGACAATACTCTGGGTCTCAGGAACAGTTAATTAGCTCAAATGAAAGCTGTTCCATGCAATTACACTGCTTCTGCTACCTGAACTACTTTGCATGGCAGGGCATTATATAAAAAGGAGATGCTGTTTATAAAGCTTGCAACAGAGCCTTTTTCTCTGTTTCACACCTCCTACCTTAATTGAATCAAATTTATGCATGTATGTGTGTAACAGTAATCTCTTCACAGCACTGGGGAGACACTACAATGTGTTACAAAATCCTTTTTATGAGATACAGATCAAACTTAAGTACAGAAAGCACACTCATTGTTACTTAATAAAAAGAATATTATAATGGTCATTATTGGTAACAGCAGCTGAAGTACAATGACTTCAAATAGGACTGGAGGAAATTACCAAGGAGGGTGCAAGAGACTTTTCTCTGACACATGTAAGGTCTGAATGAGCAAACTCTGTAAGGTTCAAAAGATGAAAAAGGAGGAGCTATTGGAGGCAATTAAGGAGAAACTTCAGCTGTTTCAGCCCCATGACCTCAATGTTGAGAAGCCTCCACTCATTTCCAGATTACCATTAACTGTGAAATGTTAACCAAGTCTTGCAGCAGGACAGATGTAATAGAAGAAAATACTTTAACTTCTGTTTAAACACACTGCAGTTTCACATAATGCATGACCCTCACGCCCATTTCTCAGCTGATCTGAAACTGTTGCTGCAATAACTTTACAGAAGATTTTGTCTAGCAAAGCGGCCATTGTGTAAGTACTTCTTGGAGTTTAATAAAATGCTGAATGAAAAATTCAAGTCTTACTTTCTTCCTCTAGTTAAAATAACTTTTTCCTTAAGAACTTAAATGTTAAGACCCAGAACACAAAATCAGAAAGGTTTTTCTGGAGAAACAGATCATTTGACTGAAGACAAGAAAGTAACCCGCAGGCTTATTAAAGGGAAACAACTTTAATCATGAATTGAGCACTTCTAAATAATTTCCAAGTATTGGCCTTGTCTGAGTACATACACCCAGAAGAGGAATAGGAAAACCATGAATCACAACGATGAAGAGCACTGTCACCACGGGTGATGGAGGAAGGCCAGCAGGGATCCCAGGTATTCCAGAGGGAAGAGAAGAGGCTGTGCCCTCTAGATGGCATTATGTGCCTGTAGATCCCAGATGGAGCTGGGGAGCCCTGCCAGGCACGGTGAGCACATCCCCACCTGCACAGGAACCATGGGCCCAGGGGTCAGGGAGGGAGGATCCCCTTCCCTTCCGTGTGGGAAGGTGAAAACTGCACATTCCTGAAGGGCAGAGCAGGGACACAGACCTGGTTTTGCCATGTGGGAAGCAGAGGAATGGTGCTCAGCCTAAAGTGGAAAAAAAGGGAGGATGTGACCCCATATGGGGAAAGGCAACTTAACTGGGAGGGGTGATATAATATCTTATTATATGTGAAAACATATAATAAAAACCAAAAACAAACCAGAAAAAAGAAGATTGTCCTTATGAATAAACAAAACTCTCCTTGACATTTAATAGCTTCTGAAACAGATAATGTACACTAAAATGTGCATGTGGCTATCCACATCCACACACATGAGGCTATAATGCATCCATGTGCAGCTTTTTTGACTCTTCACTGAAATTTAACGCTTAGTGATAATCAGAACCATCAGCAAAAATCAGTTTCATGCATAATGAACCAATGTCAGACTATTCCACATTTGATTTATCTATCCTCTCTATATATTTATAACTAATCTTAAAATCTGTGCTTGTCACCATGACAGATTAAGCAGACTTAAAAATAATCGTTTGGGTATTTTCTGCTGTGGACTATCAAATTAGCTGCATAATAAAGCCAGTGAATATTGAATTTCAAGAATATGTTAATCATACAGATTTCACATGTGTAGTTAAGCATTTCCCAACACAGAAGCCAAGCCCTACAGACTAGAATTCAGCACAGTGCCCCTAATTGCAGTGTATGAGTGTAAATATACCTGCCCAGAAACCCTTCTATAATCTCCAATGCTTTATTTCTACAAGATGAACAAAAAAGAAACCACTATCAAATTAAGAAAAATTTGACATGAGATGTCAATACTGTTCAAGAATTTTCAAGGATAGAAGAGAAATTAAAAGATGAATTATTTTACTATGTTGTAAGTAAAGAGTTGTAAGGGATTCAGCTCAAACAGCTGAGGTAAATTAATCGGAATTTCCTCTGCAGCCAGTGGAGAACATCCACAAAATACTGGGATTTTTAAAATAATGTTAGCTTGAAAAAAACTGCAACTATTTATTCAGTTTATGAACTGTAGAACTGTCATTACTGTCAGCCAAATTGCATGCATTAGTATGTAAATTAAAAATATAGGGTGTGATTCTAAAAATCTCTGTCACATAGAAGTTTTCCTCTGAAACAAGTGCCACTGTGAGTAATGAGCAGGCTCACAGAAAGGGCTTGTGGAGAGCCAGGCCCAGTGTGCACTGCTGAGAGAAAGTATTTAAAAAAATTACTGAGTCTCACTCTCTGCAATGATGGATGTGTGGAGATAAACACAGGCACCTAGATCTATAGCACAGTGCTGGAAAATCTCATTCCATTCCACGGGGAGAGTGGATTCTCAATTGTAGCACGTGCCTGATTGCTGAAAAGGGTAAGTTACAGCAAATGCTGATTATCTGCAAGAAGGCACCACACTTGGAAAGAAGGGTACTGAAAAACTATAATTAGATTATAAAAGGCAGAAATAGCAGATCCCTTCACTGCAACTTAACAAGGACTGTGTGCAGAATACAGTTAACATTCATTACAATAGAGAAAATCTGACAGGTTTAATAAAACCGCGATGATTTTCCCTGACTTCTGTGACTTACCTTTTCTTCACTGACTACATCTATTCCTCAGACCTTCTGGCACCAAATCATTATTCTTGTGACCACACTCAATACCCTGAACTATTTAAAGATTGCTGTTATGTCAGCCAGCTAAGTACCACAGAGCTTTCTGTGTGGTACACAGCTGTAAGAAAAGTGCCATTGGACTGGAACTCAGAAAATCCCAGAAAACAATTAATTTATTACCTGCTTTTTACAGAAAATAAATGTAATTTCATTTGGCTGTGGTAAAATGAACATTACATGCTTATCTATGATCTCATTTGTTTGAATAAAATGTCCAAATCTCAATATATTGTCTTGAGGATTCCACAGGATACCTATAATTTCTACAACTGCATGCACCAAAACTTAGGAAAAAAAATCACCACTGTAGGTGAACTAAAGGATATGCTAAACAGCACCCTGACTAAAATATTAATGTGAAGTAAAAAAAACTGCATATAAGACATCTGCATATATTGCATTTTCTCCCCCCTGCAAGATGTTGGATTCACTGTCCTGGAAAAAAGCATTTTATATCATTCTGCCTTGGGAAGGAAGAAATCAGGAAGAGCACAAGTTACTCCTTTCCTATGTGCCTTGTACCTCACTGGGATGCACAGATGGGTGGGATGAGCACTGGAGCTGGGAAGTAACTTTCATTAAAACCTGTTTACTGCATGAGCAGGCTAAAGGAGAAAAATCCTGATACACAGCAAAATTCACAGGTAGTTGATGGGGTATGACACAATGACAAGCTTAAAACAACTAAACGCTGGTCTAAGACACAGCAGAACAGGAATGAGAGTTGAAGTATACTCTGTTGAGCACTTGGTTGAATTAGCTTATTTCAATATATTACTGCTTTGTGGGTGTGTCAGAGTACAAAACAGAGCTGATCCGGAAGCTTTCACCTTTTCAACCTGTGCTAAACCCTCAGAAGCTCTGCATGTTGTGAAAACATTCAACTTCTGAACCACTGCCACGGTTGGTCATAGGAGATGCAATTCCATATTCTTTTATTTTCCCTTAGACTCAATCAGAAAAGAAAACAATACTGTTTGTAACTCATACTAAAACTCTCAGGAGGCACCACATTTTCTTTGATTTTAGAAAATATTTTAAGCTTTTGCTGAGCTGAATAGTGAGAAAAATGCAGATAAGCATAGCCTTCTCTTGGACCATAGAGACAATGGCTTAATGTACAGTAATTTTTATCCAGGCACTCTCCCATTTCAAGAGATGGAGCTGTTTGGTGAACAGTGGATCAGAAATCTGTCTCTAATGATGGCAGGAAATGGTTACAGCAATGACAGAGAAAATCTGAACTGCTCTTCTTACATCCAGTGGGCTGAGCTATTTTCAACACCTCTGTTGTAAATTCATATCTCTACTAGATCATCTTGATTCTTCTATGCCAAAAGAGAAATTGCCATGAATTTCAACTGGCTTAGGGGAAAAAAAAATAAAAGAAGAGAGAAAAATAGAAAGATAAATATTTTACATGTCTGCAGGAAATACATCCTCTTCTCTTAAATACTCACCACATTCTAACTGAATTGAACTGTGTGCCCAGGAGAGGTTTCTATTAATCCTCATCCATATGAGGATATTATTTCCAGTAACATCCCAACAGATAACTCTGTGTCAGCTGTGGAGCCTCACACCCCTGTGGGATGGCTGGAAAAGCCACGGTGGAAGATGTGAACTGGCAGGAGGGGAACAAACAAAAGCTGGGATGAGACTTTGAGGACTTCAGCCAGAGCAGGGGAGGACAGACAGCAGGAGGAAAGCAGCCCAGGGCACAAAGGCAAGGAGAAACAGGTAGCAGCCATGAAATTTGCTTCCCAAAGACCAGCTGAGCCACTGAGGACCTACAGCAGATGAGCTCAAGCATCAACAGGTTATAGAAAACATTCAGCTTGATGGTATCTGTTCAGTTTTAATTTAAAATTTCCTCAGTTATTGGAAAGCTGAAACAGCTTGCCAATAATGTTATCTGGACAGAGCTGGAATAAACTGGGCTGGTTTTGAAAGCAGTGATGCAATTCTGTGCTGATTCACCACTGTGTAAGGTTGGAAATAAGACTTTCCCTGTCTCACTGTCTGATCCCTTGCCATAAAAAACAAAAGAGTTCTTAGGCACAGTTCAGAAAACAAATTAAAGAAGTCTCCTACTGAAAAGATTTAAAAGTAAAATCATCCAATAATTAGAATTAAGTGGGTTGGTCTTCAGTGACAAATCAGGATAATGGATCTAGTTGTGTGGATGGCCAAGGCATTGGGCTAAGAGCTTCTGGATGAATCAGATTAAACACATTGGCTGGAACAAGACAGGTTGTTACAAAATTTTTAGAATGTTGCTACAAAATACTCCAAAGTTCTTGGATTTTTCTATGCATCTAAGTCAAGTGATTCACATTTCCTATACACCAGTGAATCAGCTGACTTTCAATAAACAAGAAGTCTCTCCTCACAGATATTTTCAGAAACTCAGGCTCTCTGCCTCTGCATATGGTGTGCTTCTTTCCATGGAAAAGAAAATAGTTATTAGTTTTCTTACCATTTTACCTTCCAATACATGGAAAATCATTCAAATAAAAATAAAGAAGAGAAAATAATGAGCAAAATAAAAACCAGCAGCATCCCATTCAAAGTTATCTTCTCCATCCACCCAGAGGAATTATGTACCCTTCTCATATTTCTATTTTATAGTTCATAGTTCATTGCTATCATGTCTTTCTTCCTCTGCAGAGTAGTAAAAACATAATATCGGAAATACTTGACATACTTCCTCATTTGTTTAATGGCGATGATAAAAGGGAAATGACTCCTCTAATATATTTGAACACTTAGCTTATTATCCTGCGTGAGTTTTCTCCCAAAGCTCCATTTATTAAAACAAAACACATCTTTCTGTGATGAACTGCAAAGGGTAAGAGGGCAAAATTCTTTAATTAAAATTGGAGTGGTTTGATGATTGTACCCCAGCAGATACTGCTTCCACTGCAGCTTGGTTTACTGAAACCTCCATTGAGTCTCACTCACCCGCAAGCAATGAGATTTTCACACATGAATTAGGCTTTTCATTCAATAACTCCAAGGTTGCAATCCAGTGCTACCCCAGTGCTTTGCTGAAAAATGCAAGGTTGGGAGCAGCCCTTAATCAGTATTTCTGAGGCCAAAAGAACCCGTGCCCATTGCAGCTGGGGAAGCAGACACTTAGCAAATCAGGGAACCTCCTCTTTGTTGCCCATGTTTATTTAATTTTCAATGCAAATACTGTGGTTTTAACAAGGTGTTAGCTCTGTCCCAGTCACTTCATGAGCAGCCAAAAGCAAATCTTTCTAAGCAAGCTGCACTGCTGCAGTTGCAGAGAGGGACATTCAAAAGGGCTGGAACATTTCACAGAGTCAGACACAGCTAATTCATACTGAATTACCCTCCCTGCATAAATGTCTGTGCAAATGACAGACCTTAATAAGCCTTCAAAGCTGACACAGTATTTATCACTGATTAAATTTTTAAAATCAAAGTAACTATAGCTTTTACAGACATGTTTAGATTAAGACTGACATTAATGCTGTAGATCAGTTTAAATCACTTGCAATTATGCAGGTGCTTGGTGCTTGTATTTCAGTCATTTGAGGCTAAATTGGGGCAGAGAACCCATGGCTCCATATTGGATAACAAAGCTTTGGGACACTCTTAGAGCCTTTACAGACACTGTTTGTCTAATACAGAATATTCTTAAAGCTTCCCTCTGTGGACTGTAAATGGGTAAATTGTTCTTGCTGGAAAAAAGAAATAGTAGAAAATCTTGAAATGAAAATCCATGCAACACCTAACACACCCAGGAGAGCAAATTAAGGCTTTGTGAAAAATCTCTAACTTGTATCTGTATGACTTTGGAAATATAATATTATTTGTTTTACTGTAATTGAAAATGGTGAAAAAATCTGGAACTGCTCTATGGGGGTTGATGCATGTCCAGAATAAATTATACTATTTGTATATTACTGGCTACAATTAAAAAAAATATGCAATTCTTCTGGTGATGAAAGCAGAATTTAAAAAAGGAAATTCCACCACAGAGTTCATATGTTATTAACCATATTTCATTAATATTTCATTTTTTGCAGCACTCCAGATACACAGAGAAGATATCGGAGAACGGGTTTTTTTCTTTGTAAGAGCTAGAAGGCATTTGATCATAACTACTGAAGTAAATTAAATGGCATTTCAAGAGCAGCCAACTAAAAATGCTGAAGGCATAAAGGAATTTTGATATCCAGGAAATCACAATTAATTTCAGCTATGTAAAATGGGACACAAGATGGTGTGAATCATTTTTTATTTGTCATCTGTTCCATTTGATTAGAAACTTATGGTATTTATCAGTCAGTAAAGTGGGAATAGAATTTGCTGTAAATGATAAAGGATGCAAAAAAAATTATAGGCAAAAGGAGCAATGGGAGAATATGTGTAGATATCTCTTATCAAAGTATATGATAGCTTTCACTTGGGCTGGCTACAAAGATACTTTATTATTCTGATTTGTATTGTTCAGTGAGAAAATTTCTAGGATAAGCAGCAGTTAATAAAACATAAAAGGTATCACTGAAATTTATTTGGCCATACAATTGACAGCAAAAAAAGAAGACATTTTAAACACAACTCCCATGATATGGAAGCTATTTGAATAAAGTTTCCTGTGAAAATGAAGCCTTGCCCTTTTCCTTATTCTCAGATTTCCTGCTCCAGACCCAGTGACCAGGATGACAACAAGTTTTTTCCCATCCACAGAAAGTCCTGAAGGAAACCATCTAACATCTACAAAGTCAGTAGCCCAGGAAAGGCAGAAACAATTTGCTCTATGTATGGAACAGGAATTATTTTCCCATACAGACATTCCAAACAAAAGAAACTAAATAATCTGTTATATTGCACATGTATGGCTACCATTTATCCCTAGCCTTTCTCTTTCGGTACTTCATTCACTGGAAAATTAGCTCAGATTTACTCAACTTTTTATGTGAACAGCCAAGAGAAGGTATTAACCAGAACAAAAAATACCTGCTGGATGTAAATTTCTACAGAATAAAAACTTCACTTTTCCTTAGATGTGCACTGTCAAATATATTTATATATATGTATATGTATAAATGTAAATTTATATGTGCCAAGCCACAGGCCAGTGAACATAGCTTAGGAGGAAGAGGATGAAATAATTCTACAATGCCCCAACAGACCAGCTTGTTATGTGCTACAGTTGAGGAACAAACAAAATAATAGGAAGAGACATCAAAAGCTTTCTTACCAGTGATGAAATTATATTAATAAAATTATATTAATAGGCATTAATGGATTAGGTGACACACTCTGACTATTACTTTTAACAACTTCTGTTTATAGGCAGTGTTCAGACTCAAGAGGACAGATGGAGATCCAATTCTAGTAAGCACTTTATTAGCCCTTCTGATTTCATTAATTCAGTAACATCTAATAATGTAAAGTAAGATTAAAGAGCCTGACACCCACAGCACAAAAAACTAACAAACAGTAATTTTTTGTTCCTTTCTAGATAGACTAATAAAATATTTAGAATAATTAGTTTTAAAATAGTAAAGAATTAGAGCAGCTAATTGCATACAACTTTTAAAAAAGTCTCTTAATTAATAAACCCTACAGTCTTTGACACTACAATTTATATTCTTCAAGAGAAAAATACAGCAAAGATAAATAATGTTAAACAACTCACAGTTAACAACACTTTGTTTTGATTATATTGGATCACAATTAATGTTGGTCCTGGAGTTCATCTTTCTGCTTTGACAGCTCCTTACACTCCATGTGTGGATTAACCCCTGGAGTACTGGCATTCTCTGATGTGGTTTTGAGCAAGGCACTGCACAGCAGTGACACCAGTGAGGAGAGGTCTCCCTGCCCGTCCTGAACCTGATCCTGCCGGTCCTTAGTGCTGCATTCTGTATCAATTTGCCACAGCTGATAAGGGCTGTGACATCGCTGAACACCTCCCTACCAATGAGGACATAAAGAACTGCAAATGTCATGCAGACTGGTTAAGGATGAGGCAAAGCAAAGAGAAATCATGCATGTTTTGGAAATGAAAGACCATGAGGAACCTAGAGTCATTCTCCATCAACAGATAAAGCAAGACTATATTAAACTGTACATTTTTTTGTAGAGTTTTACTGTCTTAAACACTTAGTAGCATGTGGTTTTTATCCCCAGGGCAAAATTAGAGTTATTTAATATTACATGTGTTTATTTTACAAACAGTCTAAGCCTTTAAAGTAAAATTAAAGAAACTGCCTACACCTTTGAGATTTCAGATCCTGTATTTAGATCTAAACAGGACTGGTTGTAACTGGTTATATTTTACTTTTAAAAAAGTCCTCAAGAACAAAAACCCAGAGCCTTAATCTATCAGAGTACAGCCCAAAAATTATCATGTAAAAGGGCCTTCACACTTTAACAAAAATGTATAGGGATAGTGACAAATCTATTGTCTACCAACACCTTACACAGGCAAAATATCACTCAGATCATTCTAAGGCATTCATCTACCCATACCTAAAATGCTACATAAATGCTTGAACAGAAGAGAAAGGAGAAAACACTAGAAAGGTGGAAAATGCACTTTGTAGTAGTTAAAAATTAGATTTAAATATGCAGTCTTATTTTTTCATAGACATTGAAATTCATGCCTCTATCAAGGAGCACAAAGTAAGTTCCTGTATATTGTGGCCAAAGTTTTACCTGCACCTTTTCCATTGCTGCCTTAGAAAACTGTCAAACTTCTCTACTTAGAAGCTACCACAAGCTGCACTATTTTGCAGATCCTAATTTTCCAGAAATGCACTCAAAATGTAGAGTGTGCAGTTCTCCATGAGGTCTACAAGGAAATAGATTTTCCACAGCCTGGCAGTAAAAAGGCCTGAGCTCTCCCAAGCAAGCAGTCCAGCAATTAAAAATTGAGCAATAAACCACACTGGAGCAAAACTAGTTTTATGACAGTTGTTAAACCACCTATATTAGTCTTGCAATATTAATAATTGAAACAAAACGAGTAAAAGCAATTTTTCTTATTAAATGGTCTCAAAGGAATTAAAATAATGTATTAAATTCCTTTTAAAGATATGTGATGCTCAGCATTAGAGAGGGATCCTTTTAGCGGTTCTATGCTTCCTGTTCACCCTTGGTAAATGAATTGCGAAAAAAATACCCCATAACATGAAATCAGGTGAACTGTGAAAGATTAGATTAATACCACAGGGTGATTCAGTGCCAATAACTGAATGAGGCAGGGGGAAGGGTGGTCTTTTATGTGTGAAACTCTTGTGCTTCTTACCTCCAGAGCTTTCAAACGCTCCAAGAGCAATTTTGTTTTTTCCTTTTCCTCCTCAGTGCTGCTGCTTTCACTTCTTGAATCTTCATCTGCCTGTGTGCGAATTTTTTCCATGCCTTCTTTACATCTCCTACTGTCTTCTGACAGCTTCTCCTGCAATGATTTTTTAAAAATGTCATTACTCACAGGTGCAAATGAAGTTAACTATGCAAATATCTCCAATCCTCCCTTGTATATGAATGGAAAAAAAGACAGAGGAAGTTGCTAGTGACATGATTAAAGTGCTAAATAAGTGGAGTCACGAAGGCTCTGTGACACATGCTATGCCAATTCTGCAAGTGTATGCACAACTTAACTGCTACTTCCACTTCAGATTTTTAAAACTCAGAACTTGTCATTTCTTCAATAACTTCCATTTTCTTCTTTAAAAGTTGCAATGAGCACTTAACAGACCAGCTTTCAGTGGCAGCTTTTTGCCACTGAGAGATAAAGCAGTTTATTGAGGGAGAGCTAACATATGTTCACACCTAATGTCTTTCACCTTTCTTCATCTAGAGCTAATACTGAATTATTAAATAATGGGCTGAGAATCAAGCTGCTACCATATGAATACTGATTTAAGATCTGCTCTAACATATAACTGGAGAGAATGAGACTGACAACAAAACTTTCAGAAGTGCCCCAGTCTATTTCCAGTCAGTCAGCCTGAGCTGGTACCAGCTGCAGCTGCTGAGAGGCTGCTGAGTTTTACCAGAGCTCTGTAGAAATCATAGGATTGAACAGTGAATCCTGCTATCTCCAATAATTATCTCTCCAAGCTCTCTGCCCACAGAGAGACTGAGACAGAGAAACACCAAGACTAGAAGCAGGCAATGTAAAACACTGCCCAAAATGACAATGCAAGCATAAGGGGAAAAAGAGAACTCCTCAGATGTTGAGAGTGACCCATCATCAAAGCACAGCACAGGAGGGACTGGCTCTACCTTGCAAATTACCTTCTCTACCTGCATGAGCAGATGCAGTCTGACAACTCACGAGCAGCTTGAGAATGGAAAATGTGAGGTAAGTCAACATTAAATACTGGGTGTCAGAACAAATCTGGAGAATTCCTTCAATGAGCATCTAGTCCTTGTGTGCCTTTCTGATAATTATGTACAAAAGCTCAGACATTCATGATCTTTGAGCTACCCCAGATTTGAGATGCTTTCCCCATAAATACTATACAACATGCAATCTTTCTAAGCACAGAAGTGTGCATCTTCATGAAGAACTGATCCTGCTTGAATAATGTGCAAATACAACTGTTTGAGAGTTAATAGCAAGGCATTGTCTTTACTAAACCCCACATAGGTAGCTGAATTAAAAATCAGCAGTCTGGATCACATTCACAACAATATCTTTTTAAAATATTAACTAGCTTAGAAATTAACTATTACTATGTTAAAACTTTAATCAGGAATTAGTTTTATATGCTATGGGCGTAATTAATAAACACCCTTACACAAACCATGTGTAAATATCTCATTCTGAGCCCCAAAACACAGATGTCAAAGAGCCATTCCATCAGGTTTCCGACATTACTGCTATCCTGATCACAAAGGAAACATAAATATAGTACTTGGGCTTTTTTTTTTGTTCTTGCTACCCAGTGATGCAACAATCAAGTATCTGTAAAAGAGCCATTAAACCATTTTTGCTTCAAGTTGCCCTAAGGAGTGCATTGAGATAAA
Organism: Zonotrichia leucophrys gambelii; assembly: GCF_028769735.1. Taxonomy (NCBI): domain Eukaryota; kingdom Metazoa; phylum Chordata; class Aves; order Passeriformes; family Passerellidae; genus Zonotrichia; species Zonotrichia leucophrys. Next base: position 7,383,328 of record NC_088177.1, on the reverse strand, counting down.
ACACTTCAATGAACTCAGGGGAAAGAAATGACAAAGGTATATCTCAGATGCAATTCAAATACAAACTATTATTTTTAGGAGGGGATGTGACATGAATTGGATATGGCTAACAATAGAAGAAAACATAAACACATGCACAGGGTCACCTTTGCTGCACAAACTCAGGGCAGCAATTTCAAAGGACAAGTAGAAGAAAGCACAGGTTATGACATTTCATTACAGAAAGTGGAGTAATGCAGCTTCTCAGAGTAAATCCCAGCCACAAAAAAAAAGTAACCGGTTCATCTTCTAATTACAAAATTAGATGAACTTTGCACACTAGTGGCATAATCAGAACACACATCCTATTTCACTCTGATGTGCACTTGAAAACCTCATGACACTTACTGTTGTTACCTCTGCCTGAGTGTTGAAGTACAGCTCACATAGTCCCAAAGAAGTTACTGCTAAGCAATAATAAATGATTTCCAGCATTCCAGCCATGGGAAAGGTGCAGAACAGAGGAAAAACTTCCAACCTTAGAAACTGTGATTAGACATCCCATGTGCTGAGGGACTGCCACATCACATTCACCAGTTCCACCTGGGTGATGTCCAGTGAGGGCAGAGTGGAAAATCCACACTCCAGAAAGCAAGCAGGGATTTGGAAAGCACCCTTTGTGCTAAAAGCCAAATCCCTAGAGTGACAAAGGCTTTTGGAATAACAGAAACCTCTTGAGTGTGCAAAATCTGTTAGTATCAAAGGAGCTGAGTGCTGGGGGAAGAAATGTGCATCTCCTGGGGGATGCTGGACAAATCCTACGGAGGGCTCTGGAGTGAGCATGCTGAAGGCAGCAAACAATGGGGTAAAGCAGCTTACTCGTTTTTTCCCTGAATTCCTACACTTCTGGTGTTATCTCAAATAAAGAGCATATTTTGCCACTCCTGAGCAGTCCCTGCTCATGCCTCACATACTGCACCGTTACAGGCAGGCTGTGTTCAAAGTGAATAACAAAATCCTCCCCAGGTGCAATGCCCAGCAAAGGCAGAGTAAGTGCTGTCCTGCTGATCAGTGCAGTTCAGTTTCTGGGAAAAGGTAACAGTTGGAAATGGTGTTCTGGAAGTAAAACAACTTAGAAGAAAAAAAAAAAAAGAGGAAGAAAAAGCAATAACTCCACTCTGGGTCTCCCCAGACCAATGAGTTTAAGATACATGCTTGTACCATGAGAGGATGCAAATACAGCACCTGATAAGAATTCTGCAGTAAAGGCTCATACACTTCTCTAATGCTCTGTGTCAACAAAGAGAAAATAAAAATATTAAAAATTCAAATCTTACTGAAACTAGGATTATGCTGCTCACTGTAGACCCTTTCCCACAGAAATTAATGAGAAACTTACAATGGAGCCCCACATTGTGTAAGCTTCTCAGGCTGGTTTAAACTGCCATTGTTCTTCTGAAACCAACAGCATTTTGCAAATCATAAATGACATCCTGCCCTGACCATTATTCCTAAGTACTCAGTTTGCTTCATAAATCAAACAAGCAGTCCAGTAATGATGAACCCTTTAATGAAACACCATGGGCCCCATGGCCCATAGAAAATAAGGGATGGAAACAGTCCCTGCAGCCCAGGAATGGCAACCATGATCCAGGATCAATGGAAAGATATAAATCACTAAAGACATTGACCTATGAAGCTGGACAATGCAGAGGCCTGACTGAGACTTATCAGAAAGCTGGATTTCTGTTAGCTGAACTAGCAGAGAGCAGTATACTATTCCCTCTTTCCACTAATAAATAAAGTAAGAACAATAAATTAAGACAGCAGGAAATCCTCCTGAAATTGCAAATGATAATTTACTGGAAACTGTGGAATGTAAAGCCAATTTTCTCTCTTCTCTCTTTCATCTACCTTTCAGAATATTGAACAAGAAGGTGTTTCAACTGTTGATAAACAGAGAGTAACTACAATGATGGAAAAGATCATAGAGAAGCTTTCAGAAGATAAGAGAACAAACTGCCTGTTTCAGAAATTACCTCTTTCTTCATCCCAAGAAAGGCAAAAGGCTGCTAACCCTAACAATTAGTCATTGGGATGTCTTTCCTGTGAGAACTGTCACCTTCTCAAGGAAGAGAAGTGTTGAACGGATACTTATCCAGCTATTTCTTAACTATTATTTCAGAAATTATGTTACTTTAGAAGTTTTATTGGTAGTACCATCAGCCCTTTCTTCTTTCTAAGATGCTTTCTAGGAATAATACTACACATATGCACACATGGAAAAGGAGAAGGAAAAAAAAGAGAGCTCACTTAAAAATATTTTAATTTGCAGTTATAAAATTGCAAACCAAGAAAAGTAAACATCAGAAGGCACAAAAAAAAAAAAGTAGCTGGCAAAGATTATTCTAGAATCTCTTTTTTATGGTGAAAACTATGACTAGGCACTAGACAAGTGGCTACAATAATACAAGATAGCATAATCTAATAATGATATAACTGGATCTGGGATCCAGAGCACTGATTATAAACAAGTACTCTTTCACAAGCACATGTGACAAAAAATCTGATTGAACCAAACAAGAATTAAAAAAGATCAACATCTTTGAAATGCTGATTTTCCCAGAGAGTATTGGATGACATGAACTGCTTGTCTGGAAAGTGATAAGTAATAATTAGAAATGACATCTTTGCTTGTAGGAGCTAAAGATCATTTTCATGTGCTAAGCACAGGTCCTTCAGAGAAGTGAAGTTTTTCAGATGCAATTCAGTAAGGATCTCTCAGATACAAAAGATCTCTATTTCAATTTTGGGTGTCAGATTGTGATGCCTGAGTGGGATCTTCTTTTCTGAATTCCTTTTAATTCTTCAACTCTGAAATTTATTAGAGACAAAGGCTTTACAATGGTAGCAAATTCAAATTCTTCTGATAGTCATGCCTGCAATTTTCTAAAACCACACTTTAATCACACATTAATCAACCAAGAATAAAATATATGTAAGATATATAATTAAATAGTGCTTATGATTGCAGAAAACCACTTAACTAAGGAAAAAAACCAAAAATATTCACAATGTAAATATTAATTATTCTTATAGAGAGACAGTGGTAACAGGCATCCAAGAATCCAGTCTATGTGGAACCCAAACTATGCTGATAACACCTCAAAACACTTTGGTGCTTTCTGTGGTGTGCCCAGAGCTTCCACAGGACCTTGTAAATAAGATATTTACTGAGCAGTTATCTTAGATTTTAGTGAATGTGGTGATCTGAGTACACTACACCACACACTCCAACACTTTCTACAATCAAGGCAGATCTCCCTCCAAACCCAAACTGCAATTTTCAATCCACACACGGAATTGTTTGTGTTTGCACCGCTTTTGGCTGGGCTACAGCTCTTTTTTCTCACAGTAGCTGCTATGTGCTTTGGATTTGTGCTGCAAACAGTGTTGACAACACCAAGATATTCCATTCCTGCTGAGCAGTGCCTACATTACACGGACCCAGGGGCTTTTGTGCTCCTCACCCCATCAGCGAGGGGCTGGGGGGGACAGGGAGCTGGGAGGGGACACAGCAAGGACAGCTGAGCCCAGGTGACCCAAGGGATGTCCCAGAGCATATGGAGCATCCTGCTCAGCCATACAGGGCAGGGGTACACTGCCCAGGGGCTGCTGGACACCAGGGAGTGAGCAGCTGCTTACATTTGCATCACTTCTCTTTCTTGGGGTTTATTTCCCTCTGCTATCTCCCTTTCCATCACAATTTGTTGTTGTTGTTTTAACATTTCCATTACTAAACTATTATTTTCTCAACCCATGAGCAGTGGCAGAGCAGTGTCCAGGAGCTCCTTTGTTCCTGGGTCCT